>NC_087342.1:148861020-149486020 GCF_030014295.1 Loxodonta africana | reverse complement strand
AGGTACAGACTGACACTCTCTAACTCTGCTCCCTGTATTCTGTACTGACACATGAATAACTTGCAAAGACTTCCATGTTCAAAGACTTATTTTCACAGTCCTTTTCTCCTCACAAGTTTATTACACATGATCTTCTCTATCATAACAAAACCCAATTTAGAAGAATATGAAAGTACGAATGTACATGTACATATACATGTACATGTCCATTCTGGGTGCTGTGAATACGGTTGTGAACAAAACAAAGTCCTCTGCCATGGAATTTTCATTTGATGTGGGAGAAACAGAGCAAGCTGCTCAAAGAGGTCTATATTCTGCTGTAGGAAGCAAGACACCAAAGACCTGAGTTCACCTAGGCTCTTCCACTAACAGTGTGACAAAATTTCCCCAAGCCTCCGTCAAATAAGGGGATAGTATTAGAAAAAGAGGATGTGGATTCAAAGTTCTCTAAGGTTTCCCTCCCCTTCAGATCTCCCAAGGAGATCCTCTCCTGGATGGTGGTGAAATCGAATGCAGGCATATCTCACTTGGCAGCTGCCTTAGGCAGATACTGATGGGAAGCGTATAAAAAGGAAAGAAAAGAAAGGAAGGAAGGAAGGAGAGGGGGAGGGAAGGGAAGAAGGAAGGAAATCTATATGTCAGATACAATTATTTTAGACAAAATCATTTCAAGCACAGTGATCCTTTTTCAAAAGCCGAAGGAAATGTGAAGAAGCAAATAGGAAAAGGAGACCTGGATGTGAGCACAGCTGCAAGAAGTAAGGGGCCATACTGGATCTGCCTTACTTGAATATTTCCGAAAGCCTCTCAGTAGTAGAGGGAAAACAAAAGGTAGTTATGCTGATGATCCATATTTCAGAGATATGTTTAAATTCTGTTTAGGAGGCTCTGTGATATACATATTAGCAAGATTTGTACTCAAAAGAATTAAAATTAGAAATGTTTGGTGCTTTAATTTAAGGAGTAAATTTCTCTCTTCTGGAAGATGACACTGTCTTCTCTTTTATGTGATTTACCCAGCGATAATAGATAAACTCCTTTTGCAATCTATTTTCCAGCAATTGCAAACTCAAGTACTCCAGGGTCAGGCAATTAACAAACACATAAAGTAGTTGTAGGGTGTAATATAATAGGAATTCAAACTCAGATCTGTTTTTAAATTGTGTAGGCCAAAGTTGTGACCATTATCTTAATCAAATTTTAGGAGAGAGAAAGGTGCCCCCTGAACTTAAAAGGAAGGTCACCCCTGAGAGTGATCCCAGTAAGAATCAACACATAATGGATGAGATGAACCGTCAATAGAAATCACCTATCCTGTAATTGGTCTGTAAATGTGTGACTGAGAAGGTTCACTGTCTTGTTTCCATAATCCAGGATACATGGTCAGAGAGACAGGACTGGCTGAAATTAAGAAAACAGGAAACCTGATTGTTGGGTTGCTTTTCCACTGGCCATTCCTTTCACCTTATTCATGACTGTCAGAATCTCCCTCTCATAACAATCCGTGAAAACGCCAAAGACTACCTTCCCGTTTCTCTTGCATCTGAGGGTAAAAAGGTGATACTGTTCTAGACAAGATAGCATGAGGGAAAATTCGTTGAGAGTCTTCTGAAAAAAATTTTTCTGTGATAATAAAAATAATAATAACCACAAGAAAAAAGTTTACCCCTTCCCTGGGCACAGAGACTAAGGGGAAAACTGGAGACTCTTCAAAGCAAATGCAGGCAAAAGCCAGCATAACTTAAACTTCAGAAGGGTAGATATTCCAAATCTATGTTTACTGTTAGAGAAAGCCTTACAGATCAAAGAGCTGTATCTATCTCTTCAGACATTCACCGAACACTGTAGAAAATAAGAAGCCATGAAAGCATTTGGGGGAAAGAAATTAAAATTCTGAAAGAAAACTGTCATGGCCGCTCAGAAAAGAGCTAACGGTGAGTAGGTTGCTCTGGGACATCAAAGTTCCCCAGAGAGGCCTAGAAGAGGTTTTAGTCTTTATGGAGATGCTCCAACAGGATTAGATATCCTGTTTAAAGAAAATATTGTAATGCACATAGTAACAGCAGTTAGTGATCTCTGTCAAAGAAAGTATTAGGTCAAAATAAAATATAGTAAAATTTTAGTCACTTCTTTAACTTTCTCCACATAAAAAGACGACCAGGAAACCATTCCTAGTGTATCAGTCACCTCTCATATGCCACTTCAGATTCTCTCAGTCTTACTTTTCTCTGTGTCCAGCTCAGCCAACACTGTGGCAGCTAACTCTGTGTAAATTTTGACCAACTTCACTTGGTTGCTATGAGTCAATGGGTTTGTTTGTTTGTTTTTGGTTTTCACTTGGGCATAACCCAATAGTACCTCACTTCATGCATACATTTTACCTCCTGTCCTGTGGCTTTCCTGTTGATGTTAAGGTGTGAGACACCACAAAACACACTCAGTGCCTATGCATGCACAATCAGGAAGTGCAGGGAAATTAACACCCAGTGGGGGGCATTTTGACCAATGGGAGACATGAGCAACAAATAATTCTTCTCCCTTACTCACCTGGGAGGACTTCCCTGAGAAGCAATCATTTATGTGTATCTCAGTAAACAGCTTCACAAAGAATCAGTTTCTCCTGATAAGTATCTCAGACCGCATTTCCCTCCTTCCATGCCTCACTCCACTTTTCCCTTATCACACTCCCTAATAAAGTAATAGCATATAAGCTTTGGCCTCAGGCTCTAATTTCCAAGGAATATACACTCAAATGTATTGGACGTCTATAGCTGTGTAACAAATTACAACAAACTTAATAGCTTAGGAAAATACCTATTTAATAGGTCACAGTTCTGTAGGCCAGCAGTCTACCATGCATGGACTGACTAGCCCTTTCAGCAGGTTCTCAGAAGACTGAAATCAAGATATAGACCAAGTTGCATTCTCAACAATATCTCAGAGTCCTCTTTCAAGCTCACCTGGTTGTGACAGGTCGGTTCTTCACGGTTCTAGGTCTTTTGTAGCAGATTTACCCAATGCAATACATCATTTAATTTCTTCACTGCTGCTTTCATGGGCATTGATTGTAGATCCAAGTAAAATGAAATCCTTGAGAACTTCAACATTTTCTCCATTGATCATGCCTTTACTGACCAGGAAACCAATGTGAGAATTGCCCCAGTGCTAAGTATATCTATTACATCCTCAGGGACTGAGAAACAATGACAAGGTGATTTCGCAGACCCACTGGATCTACTATAGATAGACTTGGGCCAGAATTCCATTTAATGCATGGCCTCCAAAAGCATCCATTCTATCTGAGAGTCCATGACAGTATTTTGGATTCCCTGATATCAGTGTCAGCTCAGATACCATACCTAAAAGTCTTGAAATCAGAGAATTCCATTTTTCATCTATGTATTTGTAGGACATTGTAAGGCCCTTCCTCAAAAAGATTGGCCTCCCTTTCAAACAGATGAATCTGGATCTGTGAATTGACTTAAATCTGGAAACTCGGTACCATGATTTTCTTTTGCAGTGGCTAAAGTTAGCCTTCTACTCTTAATTTTTTTTTATATTACCAAATTTAATGACATTTTAATCATCTGCCTACCTATTTCATCCCCAAGACTACCATGATCTGTTATGCTATCACTACAGATATTGTCAGGTTAAAGCATCCTGACTACCACTCTGGCATTGCTGTCCTTTGAGTGTCTTCTTTCCTCTGACTGTTAAGTACCACCACCTAACCTCTACCATTCTGGGCTGCCATCGTCCCCACTGATACTGGAAGATCCATTTCTGTGGCAATATGGTTGAAGGAGGACAGACATCATTGAATTTTTCAAAGATGGTTCCCCTCTCAGCAGTGAATTTCTTATTATCTCAGTGAAGGGAATTCTCAGGGCCATCTGGTCAACATAATTGGGTAGAGGATATTCAGGGTTTCTCTTGACTTTCTGACACCTTTCTCACTATTTTGCCAAAGTATTTCAGTATCTTATCTTATTCACTTTAGGTAATTACTATATCCAACTTTGGTTCAAAGAGCCATCCCAATGGACCAGCTATATATGTCTTCCATATAACACTGAATGCCCAAGTTTCTAAGTCCCCTCAATAAATTCTCACCTATTCAGACTTATATTCTTTCCTCTATAGTCTAATTCAAGATTTACTCCTACACATGTTCTTCTAATCCATGCTCATATGTATTAATCAGGTCCAGCAATTCCTACAGTGTGTAAACTATTTTTCCTGTGGAACGAGAACTGTGCTTTCCTGCTTGAGCTGGACTGATACCCAAGCCTAGTCACTGGCCTTTGGCGATAAAGTGTAGCAGGGGTGGATTTGAGGACAGCAATAATTATCTTCCGAAGTACCTGCTTCAGGTAAGCTAATTACATAGTCTCCAAGCAAGTGAAGGCTCCTGTCTTTAATAAGGAGGAGATTCTTTTGCCAGGCTAGAAATTTAAAAGATTTTGAAGGATTCACAGTCCCCAGATTTGTTGACCCAAATATCTCTATTTAATCAGTTGCCATCAACTTGATTCCAACTGATGGCAACCCCATGTGTGTCAGAATAGAACTGTATTCTATAAGTGATTTTTCAGAAGTAGATCGCCAGGCCTCTCTACCAAGGCACACCTGGGTGGACTTGAACTTCCAACCTTTTGATTAGCAGCTGAGCATGTTAACCATTTGTGCCACCCACGGACTCCATCTCCATTCTAGAGCCTAGGATTTTACTTGTTTCCTATGAGGAAGCTGCCATTGACATAAGAAACATGTCAAAGCTGCACGTTCAGTCTCTTTTGAAATTCTGCCTCCCTTACAATTAAATCCTGGGTCTGATTTTCTGCACTGTCTGCCCTGAAGATACAGGAAATAAGAGTCTCCTTAAATTATGCCATAGGGGCTTTCTGTCTTAAGTTAATAGTTGGCTGAGCCAATCTAACCTTATTCTTCTTTCAAGGCTTCCAATCCTGTCTGTAAAAACCATACAACTCCACAATATTTATAATTATCATTGCCCCTGTACAATTAAAATGCCATAGTCACTAAATAATTCAATACTTCCCCTTCCACTGATTGTTGTTAGGTGCTGTTGAGTCAGTTCCAACTCAAAGCCGCCCTATGTACAACAGAAGGAAATACTGTCAGGTCCTGCACCATCCTTACAATTATTTCTATGTTTAAGCCTATTGTTGCAATCACTGTGTCAATCCATCTCATTGAGGGCCGTCTTCTTTTTTGCTCTACCTCCACATTACCAAGCATGATTTCCTTCTCCAGGGACTGGTCCCTTCTGATAACATGTCCAAAGTACATGAGATGAAGTCTGACCGTCCTTACTTCCAAAAGTCACTCTGGCTATACTTCTTCCAAGAAGACTCGTTAGTTCTTCTGGAAGTCCATGGTATAGTCAATATTCTTCTCTAACACCACAATTTAAAGGCATCAATTCTTCCGTCTTCCTTATTCATTGTCCAGCTTTTGCATGCATATGATGCGATTGAAAATGCCATGTCTTGGGTCAGGCACATCTTAGTCTTCAAGGTGACATCTTTGCTTTTGAACACTTTAAAAGGTATTTTGCAACAGATTTGACCAATGCAATGTATCTTTTGATTTCCTGACTGCTGCTTCCATGGACATTGATTATGGATCCAAGTAAAATGAAATCCTTGACGACTTTAATCTTTTCTCCATTTATCTTGATGTTGCTGTTGGTCTAGTCATGAGGATTTTTTTTTTTTATGTTGATGTGTAATCCATGCTGAAGGCTATGGTCTAATGTTCATCAGTAAGTGCATTAAGTCCTCTTCACTTTCAGAAAGCAAGGTTGTATCATCTGCATATCGCAGGTTGTTAATAAGTCCTCCTCCAATCCTGATGCCACATTCTTCTTCATATTGTCCAGCTTTTCAGATTATTTGCTCAGCATACAGATTGAGTAAGTATGGTGAAAGGATACAATCCCAATGCACATCTTTCCTGATTTTAACCACACAGTATTTCCTTGTTCTGTTTAGACAACAGCCTCTTATTTTAAACACAGGTTCCACATGAGCACAATTAAGAGTTCTGGAATTCCCACTCTTCACAATATTATCCATAATTTGTGATGATTCACATAGTAAAATGCTTTTGCATAGTCAATAAAATACAGGTAAACATATTTCTGGTATTCCCTGCTTTCAGCCAAGATCCCTCTGACATCAGCAACGATATTCCTTATTTCACATCCCCTTCTGAAGCTTGCTTAACTTGCTCACAGTTCCCTGTCAATGTACTACTGCAAATATTTTTTACTTATCTTCAGCAAAATTTTACTTGCATGTAATATTAATGATGTTGTTTGATATTTTCCACATTCTGTTGGATCACCTTTCTTTGGAATGGGCACAAATATGGATCTCTTCTAGTCAGCTGGTCAGGTAGCTCTCGTCCAAATTTCTTGGCATAGACAAGTGAGCACTTCCAGTGTTGCATCCATTTGTTGAAACACCTCAACTGGTGTTCAGTCAATTCCTGGAGGCTTGTTTTTTGCCAGTGCCTTCAGTGCAGTCTGGACTTTTTCCTTCAATACTGTTGTTCCTTGATCATATGCTACCTCCTGAAATGCTTTCATGTCAACCAATTGTTTTTGGTACAGTGACCCTGTGTATTCCTTCAACCCTCTTTTGATGCTTCCTACGACTTTCAATATTTTGCCCATAGAATCCTTCAATATTGCAACTCGAGGCTTGAATTTTTCTTCAGTTCTTTCAGCTTGAGATATGCCAAGTGTGTTCTTCCCTTTTGGTTTTCTAACTTCAGGTCTTTCCACATTTCGTTATAATACTCTACTTTGTCTTCTCAAGTCACCCTTTCAAATCTTCTGTTCAGCTCTTTTACTTCATCATTTCTTCATTTCACCATTCGTTTTAGCTACTCTATGTTCAAGAGCAAGTTTCAGAGTCTCTTCTGACATCCATTTTGGGCTTTTCTTTTTTCCTGTCTTTTTAGTGACCTTTTGCTTTCTTCACATACAATGTCATCCCATGACTTTCCATGACTTGTCTGGTCTTTGGTGCATATGAGCAACTGATGGTCTGTAGTTGGCCCCTGGCCTTATTCTGGCTGATGATATTGAGCTCCTTCATTGTTTCTTTCCAAAGATGTAGTCAATTTTATACCTGTGTATTCCATCCAGTGAGGTCCATATATATAGTAGACGTTTATGCTGTTGCAAAAAGGTATTTGTAACGAAGAAGTCACTGGTCTTCCAATATTCTATCACACAACCTCAGATCGATCTTGGATGAGAGTAGAGAATACCAGAAAGATGTTTATCTGTGTTTTATTGACTATACAAAGGCATTCAACTCTGTGGATCATAACAAATTACAGATAACATTCCAGAGAATAAGAATTCCAGAAAACTTAATTCTGCTCAGGAGGAACCTGCACATAGATCAAGAGGCAGTCTTTCAAAAAGAGCAAGGGGATACTGAATGGTTTAAAGCTGGGAAATGTGTGCATCAAGGTTGTATCCTTTCACCATACCTATTCAATCTGTATGTTAAGCAAATAATCTGAGAAGCTGGACTATATCAAGAGGAATATGGCTTCAGGATTGGAGGAAGACTCATTAACAATCTGCATTATGCAGATAACACAACCTTGCTTTCTGAAAGTGAAGAGGACTTGAAACACTTACTGATGAAAACCACAGCCTTCAGTATGGATTACACCTTAATGTCAAGAAAACAAAAATCCTCACAACTGGACCCATATGCAACATCATGATAAGCGGAGAAAAACTGAAGTTGTCAAGGATTTCATTTTACTTGGATCCACAATCATTGCCCATGGAAGCAGCAGTCAAGAAATCAAAGGACACATTGCATTGGGAAAATCTGCTGCAAAGGACCTCTTTAAAATGTTAAAAAGCATAGTTTGTTCTGTTAAACTTCATCTACAGTGCAATAAAAGTAAAAATTAAAAATAAAGTGTTAAAAAGCAAAGATGTCACTTTAAGGGCTAAGGTGCGCCTTACCCAAGCCATGATGTTTTCAATTGCCTGATATGCATGTGAAAGCTGGACAATGTATAAGGAAGACAGAAGAATTGACACCTTTGAATTTTTGTGTCGGCAAAGAATATGGAGTATACCATGGACTGCCAAAAGAATGAACAAATCTGTCCTGGAATAAGTATAGCCAGAATGCTCCTTAGAAGCAAGGATGGTGAGACTACATTTCACAGAGTACGGACATGTTATCAGGAAGGATCAGTTCTTGGAGGACATCATCCTTGGTAAAGCGGAGGGTCAGCGAAAAAGAGGGAGACCCTCAACAAGATGAACTGACACAGTAGTTGCAACAATAGGCTCAAACATCGCAACAATTGTAAGGATTGTGCAGGACCAGGCAATGTTTCATTCTGCTGTGCACAGGGAGGCTATGAGTCAGAAATGACTCAACGGCACCTAACAACCACAACAGCATCGTTTCTATCACCAAGGCCATATTTTCCAACTATAGATCCTCCTTTGTTTCCAACTTTTGCATTCTAATCACCAGTAAATATCAATGCATCTTGATTGCATGTTTGATCAATTTCAGACTGCAGAAGGTAAAAAACTTCAATTTATTCATCTTTGGCATTAGTGGTTGGTGTAAAAATTTTAATAATAGTCGTATTAACTGGTCTTTCTTGTAAGGGTGTGGATATTATTCTATCACTGACAGCATTATACTTCAAGATAGACTTTGAAATGCTCTTTTTTGATGAATGAGATGCCATTCCTCTTCGATTTGTCATTCCTGGCAGAGCAGACTATATGATCATCCAATTCAAAATGGCCAATACTAGCTCATTTCAGCTTACTAATTCCTAGGATACCAATCTTTATGCTTTCCATTTGGTTTATGATGACTTTCAATTACCCTAGATTCATACTTTGTACATTCCATGTTCCAATTATTAATGGATATTTGCCGCCATTTCTTCTCATTTTGAGTCATGCCATGGCAGCAAATGAAGGTCCCAAAAGGTTTACTCCATCTACATTATTAAGGTCGACTCTACTCTGAGGAGGCATCTCTTCCCCAGTCGTATTTTGAGTGCCTTCTAACCTAAAGAGCTCATCTTCTGGCACTGTATCAGGCAATCTTCTCCTGCTATCCATAAGGTTTTCACTGGCCAAGTTTTTCAGAAGTAGATCGCCAGGTCCTTCTTTTAGTCTGTCTTAGTCTGGAAGCTCTGTTGAAAGCTGTCCACCATGGGTGACCCTGCTGGTATTTGAAATACTGGTGGCATATCTTCCAGCATCACAGCAACACATAAGCCACCACCATATGACAAACTGACAGATGAGAAGTAGCTTCCCCTGGTACCTTATCCAATTCACCACAAGTGAGTCTTAGTAATTGTGATGCTATCACATACCACGGGTTATCACCGTTCCACCTACTACTAACAGTGGGGTTCTTACTGCCATCTGACCAGTGAAAGACCCAGCTCTAAAACCCCACACTGAAGGTTTGCTTTGTATTGTCAATTCTGGTACCAACAGTCTTATCCCAGGTTCTCCTGAGAATTGAATCTGAAATAAATCCTGTGTGCAAAGAGCTATTCAGAAATTATTGCAGTCAGTAGAACTGAAGATCAGGAGTAGTGAAACAAGAAAGGAAGAAAGCCAATATAAGGATACATTACCAAGTTGGTCACCACAGGCAACTGATACTCAATCTTGTTGGGACCTTCCAAGATGCCTTCTAAGAGGCATCTCATAACTGTTTTCCAGGCACAAAAGAAGGAAGCATTTGTTCATTATTTCCCATTCCCAAATGGTTAAGGATAACCCCATGGATATTAACTCCCCTGGACTTATGATCTGCCCATGCATGAGTGTTCGTGATCCTGTGGGTGTCACCCCTCAGGATCAGACAAACCCTAGGGGAAGAACTAGAAGGTGAGGTAAGGCACTATCAGAATAAAACTGCATGCAGCTACTCTAAACCTGCATGGAAGTAGTTAACACAACAGTGGCTAGAGTCATAGACGGGGCCAAGAGGAGGTAAGGTGTGCATAAGAAGTGTTCAGTGCTTTTACATTTGATAAATCCAAGCCAAATTTATTCAGTAAAGATATATTTGTGTGTGAAACAATGCTGAATCCTAGAAGTTAGCATTTTGTGCCCCCGCAAAACGCGGTTCTGACATCTGATTAAATATAGCTAATTGAACACATGTAATTTATGCCTCTTCCAGTCAAAATTCCACTAAATAAAATTAAAAGAATAGAAAAGGTCCTCAAAGACAAAGAAAATGGAAGAGGAAATGAAAGCAGACAAAAGTGTTCAACAAAAATTTTGGAAGCTAGAATGCAGATGGATAACCAGTAACTGATTGAGCAAAGTAGGAAAAACTGAAACTAAGCTTTCAGAAAGGCAGAGAGGTAGTCAATAATAAGCATCCCCGTCAGCCTCAAGAACTTAAGACACCAAGAAACTCCTAAGTTGGAGGAAGAGGTAGGGCTGAGAACAGGATCATGATTGAAAGTATGTGTGAGGAATACTCAGAGCACCTGAGCACTCTCCCCCATCACTTTCCACTTGCTGTGCAGCAAAAAACAGTTCTTTCCCTACCCTAGCAAAGACTGTTGTTTACAAAGGTTGAACCAGACAGATTCCAGGGGAGCAAATTGATTGAATAACCAATGTACTAAAATATTGAGGAGAAATTTTCACTTCTGTCAGCAAGTCTCATGATGAATTACCAATAGGCATTGTAAAAAGGGGGTCCCTGGGTGGCATAAATGTTAAGCACTCAACTACTAGCCTTACAGTTTGTCATTTTGAACCCACCCAGAGGAGCCTCAGAAGACAGGCCTGGCGATCTGCTTCTGAAAGGTCACAGCCTTAAAAACCCTGTGGAACAGTTCTCCTCTGGACATGTGGGGTCACCATGAGTTGGAATCAACTTGACAGCAACTAACAACAACAATACTGTCACAGGAAGTCTTAGAGACAGAAGCATTTAGAAAAAGAAAAAAAAAAACTTTACTTGCAAAGAATATAAGGAAGTCAGACTCAGAAGGAATGGCTCACCAAATCAAAAACACAAGTTTTTAAATAAAATATCTACAAAATTACCAAAATAATCAAGTTTACATAAATCTATTCATGACGGAAAAAACAATTTTCTCACATGACTGTCTCGTTGACAAAGGTCATGACTTATCCTCAGTCATCCACATAGTAAAAATCAGGGATAAAATTGTTTTTGTTAGGGGGTCCAGGTTTACAGAAAAGATTCAGGTTTTATTATCTAGGGGCCAGAACCAGACAGAATGACCCTGTTATTTTTGGCTTGTCTCAGAGTGAGAACTGCTTAGTCATATTGTAATCAGAGCAAAATGTGTTTGTTTCTACAGTGCACATAGTAAACTGAATAAACAAGCAAAAAAAAAAAAGTGAGGCAATTATTAACTCCAGGGAAAACAAAAGATTATATTGCTAGGTTTTCTTCTTTCCCTATCTTCTTTGCCTCAGGCAGCTGACCTCTATAAGCTGCATGACTCAAGTTCCTTTTGTTCTCTGACTTCTATTTGGGTTCAACCAGTGGGATGTCTCCACTGCCATCAGTGTTTCAAGCAGGGCTTTGAACTGGTTCATTCTGGTTTGAACCTCTGCTGAGAATTTGCATTTCTAACAAGTTTGCAGGTGATCCTAATGCTGCTGGTTCGGGACAAATTCTGAGAACCATTACTAGAGCACTGGATCTCAAAATTTATACATAAGAATCACCTGGGGACCTTGTCAAACTGTAGATTCTGATTCAGTAGATCTGGAGTAGAAATGAAAATTCTCAGCTGGGGTTCAAACGAGTTCCAAACCCTGGTTTAGAGCAAGAAATCAAAGGGTAGGAAGGGTGGGATATTTTTGCCCCCTTTATGTTCCCCACCCTTGCCGCTAGGCCATGGCATTTTGTCACCAGATATATTCTATGACCTGTGGTCACAGCTCTGATCTGGTGACCCTTCTTCCACAACTACAGCTCTCTGTAGGTCCCAGGAACCAATCAATTCTTCCCCTCCTCTTCAAGTTTGTTTCCTAGTCCCTGAGTAGTTCTCTAGACCTTAACCCTGATCATACATCTATAAGTAATCTCCCAATTAAATAGACATCAATAAACCCTTTTGCTTCCAGGATCCTCGCTGATACTGTTTAAAAGAAAGAAAATGTAATCATAGCACACCCAAAGGCTCAGCTATAAATGATATTTTAGAGTCATAATTTTTTAAACACTAAATATTTACTTAACAAAAATGGATGATGTCTTAGTTATCTAATGCTACTATAACAGAAATACCAGAAGTATTAACAAACAGAAATTTATTTCTTCACAGTTTAGAAGGCTAGAAGTCTGAATTCAGGCCGCCAGCTTTAGGGGAAGGCTTTTTCTTTCTGTCAGCTTGTGGAAGGTTCCTGTCTCTTTAGCTTGTTTCCTGGTTCTTTGGAGATCTCTGTGTGGCTTGGCATCAGTCTTCCTCCACCTCCGTTTGCTAGCTTGCTTGTTTAATTTCTTTTATACAGGCAGTCCCTGGATTACAAACAAGTTCGGTTCCTAAATCTCTCTTTAAATCAAATTTGGACATAAATCGCAATAGTTAGATACGGCTCATATCTAATGTCAGTCAAATGTTTGTCTTATATAGTATATAGTGTACCTTTTGATGCATAAAAAACATTAAAGACACTTCTAGACACATTAAAACATCTTTAATATAATAATACAGTAATAATAATGTTTTGATGCGCGTCACAAAATAGCGCCCATTTATACAACTATTGTATACACCTCAAATTTTAAATACAGTTGGCTTTATGGGGGTCAGTTTTTAACTAGGAGTTGTATATAAGCCGGACATTACTAACCGGGGACTGCCTGTATCTAAAAGGGACTGACTCAAGATACAACCTACTCTATCCTGCTCATTAACATAACAAAGACAACCCATTCCCAAATAGGATTATAATCATAGACATAGAGGTTAGGATTTACAACACATATTTTGGGGGGACACAATTCAATTCTTAATATTCCACCCTTTGGCTACCCAAAATTCATGTTCATCCCATATGCAAAACACATACATCTCATCACGTCATTCCAAAAGTCTTAAATCAACTCCAAATCCGAAATCTCATCTTCTGAATCATTTAAATCAAATATGGGTGAGACTTTAGGTGTATTCCATCCTCGGGCAAACTTACTCTTCATCTATGAACCTGCGAAATCTATACTACAAGTCATTTTTCCAAAATACAATGGTCAAACAGGCACAATTTCTCCTTTACAAGGAGAAATTGGAGGGAAAGACAAGATAACGGGCACCAAACAAGTCCGAGACCCAGCAAAACAAACAACATTAGCTCTCGAGTCTTGGAAATAATCCTCTGTTCTCTGAGCCCATCTAAGCAATGGCCCTCCCCTCCAGACTCGGGGTGTTGGCCATCCTCTCTGGATTCAGGTGGAGGCTCCTTGGCCCTCGGCTTCCGCTCTGCCTTCTTGGCTCACTGGGATGCCAACTCCGCTCCCTTGGCTTTGGGCAGCCCCATTCTCCAAGTCCATCTGAGTGGCAACTCCACCTGTTCAGCCCCAGGAGGCCCCATTCTTCTGCCCATTGGGCATGGAAGCCTCACTCCCTCAGCTTTGGACAGTGGCCGCATTCCCCTAGCACACTTTAACGGTAGCCCCACACTCCAGAACTGAATTGACAAAGATCTGACTCTTTGAAAGCTAGGAGGCTTTGACCCTATCCTTTGAAATCATACTCCTTCCAACGGTTCTGCTGATCTCCGAGCTGCTCCAGGGATGGTCCTTTTCTTTTCTTAGAGAACAACAGATGTAGCTTCTTTGGCCTGTTTCCTGCCCGTAGAATTCCAAGAGGCAGACAGCTTTCTTTCGTTTTGTTCTTTTCCTCTCCCCTTCAGTCTAAACTGATGGGTTTTCTGCTGTGGCAGTTAGTTAGACCCATCAGTCACAAGCTTAATCTCTTAACAAAAGACTGTGAAGCCACATCCTGGGTGAACATTCTAGGATACATGTCCTTAGTTTGTATAACAGAAGTTTCTAAATCTTTAAGTTCTATTTTCATTTTGCACAGTTCATTTTTAAGTCCATCTCCTTCTCTTGCATTTTACTTTAAGTGGCAAGGAGAAACCACGTGGCCTCTTTAAGATCTTGCTGAGAGATCTCCTCAGCCAGTCCAAGTTCATCACTTACAAGTTCTACCTTCCACTAAACATTTGAACATAATTCAGACAAGCTTTTTGCCACTGCTTAAAAAGCATCGCCCTTCCTCCATTGTCCAATCACATATTCATCATTTTCTTTTAAAGCCTCACCAGAAGTCTATTTAATGTTCACATTTCTAGCAACATTCTGTTACTGGTGCCAGTATTCTCTAAAATGATAGAGATTTTCCCTATAGCCAGAATTGCCTTTGTCATCCATAATTCTACCAACAGCCTCTTCAAGGCAATCTAGGCTTTTACTATTAGGTGCCTTGAAACTTTTCCAGCCTCTACCCATTACCCAATTCCAAAACTACTTGCACATTTTACGTATCTGTTAGAGCAGGACCCCACTCTTCCAGTACCAAATTCTGTCTTACTTATCTAGCACTGCTATAACAGAAATACCACAAGTGGATGGTTTTAACAAACAGAAACTGATTTCCTCACAGTTTAGGAGGCTAGAAGTCTGAATTCAGGGCACCAGCTCTAGGGGAAGGCTTTCTTTCTCTGTCAGCTCTGGGGGAAGGTCCTTTCTCTTCAGCTTGTTTCCTGGTTTCTTGGAGATCTCCATGTGGCTCGGCATCAATCTTTCCCATCTGTGCTTGCTAGCTTCCTTGTTTAAAACTCATTTATATCTCAAAAGAGATTGACTCCAGTTACTCCCTACACTAATTAACATAATAAAGACAACCCATCCCCAAATGGAATTATAGCCATAGGCGTAGAGGCTAGAATTTTTAACACATATTTTAGGGGACACAATTCAATCCATAACAGATGATATAACCATATTGGGAGGATGGGAAGGGGAGTGAAATGTGTGCTTTGGCATGGAATGAGTGGTAAGAAAGCTAAATCCTCATCTTTTATAGTAGGAAGTCTATAGATAAGATCTAAAACTGAAAAAAGCAATAAAAAAGCATCAGCAGTATATTATTTAGAAATATATATACAAATACCAGAAAATAGCTGGGGTTTTTTGTGTTTTTTGTTTGTTTGTTTTAGCTAATTTTGAAAGTGTTTGAAAATGTTGAAAGTTTTTGACTCTTAGATGAGGGAAGTAGGAGATGGAGAGAGACAAAGTCCAGTGTATACATATTTACTTTAAAAAAAATTAAAATTCAGTTTTAATCAAAGACAAAAAAACAAATGTACCTCAAACTGAATTCCCCTTTTTGACTTCTTGACCAAAAGAAGAGGGGAAAATGCCCAGACATAACCTAGAGTCTACTGAGACTTTGAAACGTGGTCCCACCTGCCATGGCTCCCATTTCAGGATCGTTGCCCAAGGCCTTGGCAACTGGGCTTAGTAGCTGAATGCTTTAACTCAGTGATGAATTCCAGTTGGCTTTAAATGTTTGTTCATCTTTGAGAGACCCCAGTGCATATGAAACTAAATCCACAAAGCAATCTTTTTCCTCAAACATTCCTACTTTGTTAAAAGAATATATTAAACTACCACATTTGAACTTAACTTAGGGTGACCGTTCCAACATTTTGAGAAATGTAAACATTAATTTAATTTGACCAATGAAGTTATTAAAGAAAAATCAAGCCACAAACACAAAGCCACTGTCAGCTCCTTAAAATCAATGTGTCTAGAGCTGTTCTCTGGACAGTCAGTCAAGTATTTGACTACACTAATGAAGCCGTATCTTACCTTAGGGTTAGCTTCAACTGTTAGTGCATACAGAGAAAAGCACATGTAGGCAAATTGCCATTGAAACCCCTTTAGAAAGACTCCATGTTGAAGATCATTACACTCAGAAAGTTCCACAGAGAGTTTCTGCTCTGCTGTTGGAACGATTGTTGTTTTTTTGGGTTGAGCACCAGATGAAATAACTGAGATGCACTTGGAGTTGTAAAAAACTAAGTACCTTCAGTGACAGAATCATACTGAGTTTGCTGAGATTCTTACTCTATGAGAAACCCTTGAGTACTGACAGAGCTAGGGAATAGCATGTTCACATGTCCCAGCTCACATTTACTCAGGGGACACACACTCATTTAGTGAAATGGTGGGTGGACTTTCCCCACTATTTAAAGAAGTTTTCTCTCTCTCTTTTTTTTTTTTGAATAGTAAGTATTCAACTTGCAAAGTTAAATGTGTATATAATGCAAAAAAAAAAAAAAAAACTCATTTGGAATTAAATAAGGATCAATCTAAATAGGTTCAATGTAACTGTCCAGATATTCAAGGATATAATTTCTTTATCTACTGCTAAAATTAAACTTAGCTCTCAAAATCCCAGTTCCCTTAGCTGAAAACTTAGTTGTATCAATTCTAGCGCCTCAAGTCACTTCCGGCTTAAAATACAGTCTCTTAAGCATTTTTCCTTTACTGTCTCTTTCTTCTATTCTTCCCAGAAGTTCTAAACTCCAGGAGGGGAGGGGGCTTACATATTGTCCTAGCATCAGGGGAGAGATACTAATCCATGTGTCATCGTCTGTCTTCACCAGCCTTCCTGAGGTGTAACTTGTTTCACCAGCCCTTGGGCAGCAGCCTCTCTCTCTCCACTCTCTTAGTGACTAAGGTCAGGCTGTGGTAATCTATCTTTTTTGCCCCTTTGTTATGCCAGACCCACTTGGGAGATTGGTAGGTCATGGTCTCTACTTTGGGGTCACCTTGTTCCACACCACAGTGAGTGACCCTCTGACATACACCAGCCATCAGTTATCAACCTTATTCTGGGCCCCACTAAGGCAAGCAAAATGATTTTCAGATCTGTTCCAATCCCATGGGACTGAGGGATATTTGTGGGGAGGAGAGAGTTGACTTTGTCATAACCTGTCCGCCTAACATTCTATACTTCTTTTTCTTCTCTATTATGAACCCCCAGGTTGGCTCAGGGCACTCTTCCCAGAGCTGCATGTGGTTTGAATAATATTCAGATTTATTTGCACCCATCAAAATTTTGATCTTAAGAGTCGGGGCGCAGAGTGAAAATCCCTACACTAATATTTCAACTATGATTCTCTTCTCCTGCCAGCCCAAAAAAGGGGTCTTATCTCCTCTCTGTGTGGCTGGAAACACCTAACATCATTATGCATGTTTCCTTACACCATGTGCAAATGGTATGCCTTAAATCAAAATACACAGCCACATTTTTACAAGGGGGAAGGAGACTTCCCCCCTCCCCTGGTGGGGGGAACCTTACTCTTGCAAACCAAAAGCTCTTTAGCTCTCAAGTTTCATCTCTGTTATAGACTTTCTTTTCAAATTTGGAGAGTTTTCAAACATTATTTCATCAAGAATTCTTTTTGCCTCTTCCTCCTTCCTCATCTTATGGGATTCCCATTGTACGTATGCTGATACACTTGATGGTGTCTCACAGGTTTCTGAGGCTCTGTTTATTTTTCTTCATCCTTTTTTCTTTCTATTCCTCAAAATGGATAATCTCAATCTATTTTCCAGTTTGCTGATTTTTTTTCCACCTGCTCAAATCTGCCATTGAATCCCAATTATTATGCTTTTCAAACCCAGAATTTCCATTTGGTTATTTTTTAAATTATTTCTCTTTGTTGATATTCTCCACTTGGTAAGGCTAAGGGAATAATTTCTTTTATAAGGATTACCACAAGTCTGGTTCCTATGAGGCAGAAGTTAAAGTCCCAAATGTCCAACTTTTCCAAACTGCTGTACTACTCCATCATCTCTAACATCAGCTACTACCTCTCCCCTCAGTACTCTCCCTCTAGTTTTGGGGTTTGGCAATTTCCTGCAACACCTACCTCACAGAAGTTATGAACTGTACTTGCAGTCAAGTAGTTTATTAGGGAAGTAACATGGTACAAATTGGGATCAAGATCAACTTGGAAGTAACAGGAGCAACTCAGCAAGCAGTTCCTCAATCAGAGCAGCTTCTTTTTACCATCTGTTGCTATGCCCTGCTGGGGGCCTTCTCAAGCAAATGTTATAACTCTTAGCTCTGTTTTACACGAGTCCCCTGATTCTTGCTGTCTCATGCTGCTATAGCTCTTACTACTGCTGCGCCACCATCTTTCACTGTCTTCTATCTTACAGTTCCTGTCTCTCTCTCTCTGTCTCACTTTAAGATGGCAAAACTGACCAATAACCTTGTTAGAGTTCCATACACCTTATTTGTATGGTCCCACCACCACGAGAGCGCCATGCACCTTATTTACATTATTAGCAGACTCTCCAATCCCCTAAGTGGGCCATAAGCACATCATTTGCATAGTTCCACCCAGTCACTTGGTGGGAGTTACAAAGACTACGGCTTTGTAGCTATGGCTAGAAGGGCCATATTAATTCATTGCACCGCATATACTTTCCTTTAGTTCTTTGGCATGATTTCCTTTAGTGTTTTTTGTTTTTTTTTTTAACATATTTAAAATAGCTGATTTAATGTCTTTGTTTAGTAAGTTCAGTGTCTGAGCTTCCTCAAGGGCAGTTTCCGTTGATGCTTTTGTTCCTGTGTGGGGGCTATACTTTGTTGTTTCTTTGTATGACTCATGACTCATAATTTTTTGTTGAAAACTGGACATTTAAAATAATATAACGTGGCAACTCTAGAAATCAGATTTTCCTTTCTTTCCAGGCTTTGTTGTTGTTTGCTTTTTTTTTTGTTGTTGTTTAGTGACTTTTCTGAACTAATTCTGTAAAGTCTGTATTCTTTGTCATGTGGGGCCACTGAAACCTCTGCTTGGTTAGCTTAGTGGTCAGAGAGTGATTGAATAAAGCTTTCCTTAAACACCTGGAATCAATATATTTCCCAGTCTGTGTGAATGTTGGGGCATGACTTAAATACTCAGCGAGACAGTTGACAACTCTGCCTCAACCTTCACCTCCTGCTTTCGCAGAGCCTCAAGGTAAGTCAGAGGTGAGAGTTTAGGGCCTTTTCAAGCCTTTTCTGAGCACACACACACCACCCTGGTTATACACACAGCCTCATGCATGTTCATGGCCTCCTACAGTGTCAGGAATATGTCAGAGCTTTTCAGATACCCTGTAGACATCTCAAGGAGTCCTGTGGTGCAATGGCTAAAGTGCTCAGCTGCTAACCAAAACATTAGCAGCACAAACCCACCAGCCACTCAGAGGGAGAAAGATGTGGCAGTCTGCTTCCATAAATATTTCAGCCTTGGAAACCCTGGGGGACAGTTCTACTCTGTCCCATACAGTCACTATGAGTCAGAATCAACTCACTGGCAATGGACTTGGGGCTTGGTAGACATCTCATTCTCCCAGTTTTCCTTTTAAGTTTTTTTGGTTAGCTTCTTTTTTGCACCAACTACTTCCCACTGTCTCAGGTGACCGCACAGTTAACCAACTGCTTCTAAATGTTTTTGACAAATGCCCCACCCTGGGAAGAAGGTCTTTTGAACTGGCACTATGTAAGCTCCAAGTTAGGTTAAACAAAGACAGTCTTGCAAATAGGTCTTCCAGGGAACCACCAGACAGGCAAATAATGACAATTATCTGGGAATGAGGCTTTAAAGGAACTCCAATCCCATTCTGCCCAGTCTGGTGGCTGCAACAATGCTGGTTTTCACCACGATTGTGGGATGTTGGGTTTCAGGCTACCATGGAGCTGGAGGGGAAAGGGTAGGAATAGGGCCAGTTAAAATGCCAGGAATCTCATTGTTCTTACTGAGAGTGAGCTGTTTTTCTTAAATAAATTCTCCCAAGATTGCTGCAAGCCTTTAGTTAATCTCCAGAGTTCTGAAAAACTTTATGATGACAATTTTTTGCCAGTTTTCTCATTTGCTTCATGGAAGAGAGAATTTTCAGAGGTGCTTACTCCACCATTTTCACTGGCATCACCCTGTTATAGACTTTTAAAAGCATTTTAAAACTTAAAGCTAAGCACTGGCTATTCTGTTTTTAACTGTGTCTACCCTTTCTGGGCAGTGTTTCGACTCGATGGCACCTAACAACAACAACAACCTTTTCTGGATGATAATAATGATAGTAGTAGCAATAATAAAACACTTATTGAGAACTATATGCTTAATGAAGAATTTTACATGTATTATCTCAGCCTATTCTCAAAATAATCTTATTAGACAGCTACTGTTATCTTTCTAGTGCAAAAATAATGAAAATTTAGCATACAGAGTTTTTAAGTAGGGCCTAAAATCAGTAAGAACTAAGTAGTAGAGACTGGATAAGAACCTGGACTGCCTGGCTCTAAAGTCAGGGGCTGTGAGGCAGTTTGGAAAAACTAGGACTTACCAGAGTGAAAAATACCTTAGTTAATATTTTTAAAAATAACAACCCACTATATGTTGTTGTCATTAGGTGTCATTGAGTTGGTTCCACTCATAGCAACCCCATGCACAAGAGAATGAAACATTGCCTGATCCTGCACCATCCTTGCAATCCTTGCTATGTTTGAGTCCTTTGTTGCAGTCACTGGGTCAATTCAACTCACTGAGGGGTTTCCTCTTTTTTTTGCTGATCCTCTACATTATCAAGTATGTTGCCCTTCTCCAGGGATTGGTCCCTCCTGCAAACTAGTCCAAAGTAAGCGAGACTAAATCTCACCATCCTCACTTCTAAGGAGCATTCTGGCTGTATCATGGACTGTGAGAAGAACGAACAAGCCTGTCTTGGAAGAAGTATAGCCACGGTGTTCCTTGGAAGAGAGGACAGCAAGACTTCATCTCACGTACTTTGGACATGTTACCAGGAGGGACCAGTCCCTGGAGAAGAACATCATGCTTGGTAAAGTAGAGGGTCAGTGAAAAAGAAGAAGACCCTTGATGAGTGACACAGTGGCTGCAACAATGGCTCAAACATAGCAATAATTGTGAGGATGGCACAGGACCAGGCATGGTTTCGTTCTGTTGTAACTAAGGTCGCTATATGAGTCAGAAATGACTCAATGACAGTAGAATCTTTATATAAAAAATTTAGCAAATAAAAAACAAAATATTTTACCAGGAATAGGGTAGCTATGAGTCAGCATTGACTCGACAGCAACAGGTTAGTTAGGAATACCTTTGAAAGGAGCCCTGGCCCCAGCTAACTTAAAGGTTGGTGGTTCAAACCCACCAGCCATTCTGTGGGAGAAAGATGTGGTGGTCTGCTCCTGTAAAGATTTACAGCCTTGGAAACCCTGTGAGGCAGTTCTACTGTGTCCTGTAGTGTCACTATGCGTTAGAATCAAGACACCAGCAACAGATTTTTCATTTATACATTTAAGGTCCCTTCCATGCTGAAATCTTTTTGAAACTTGGTTTAGTTAGTTAGTTTCCAATTCAACAACAATCTCACAGTAAACACTTTGCGCCAGACAGTGAGGATCTTATGGTGAACAAAGCAAACTCTACCATCCTGGGGCTCATACTACAGTTGGGAAGATAGTCATGAAGTAATAAAAGGTGTGGTTAGTATCATGAAAAAGAAAACACGGCTATTATGGGATCATAAGATAAGAGACCAGAGGTACTCTGAAAGGTTGGAAAAGGTATCTTTGAGGATGCGATGATTAAAATAAGACCTAAAAGACAAGGATGAGTGGAGGAAAGTCTAGGCAGAGGAAACCACAAGTGAAAGCTAGAGGTCCAGAAAGAATGTGGTGCATTCAAGAACTAAGAGCAATTTAGAGTGGCCACAAAACAGAAACTGATGGGGAGAGGCAAACATGAAGATAAAAAGACTGAGCTGGAGGTCCTTCTTTGTTCAAAGGCATTTGTTTAGACGGCTAAAAGTTCCCAGAGTACAAACACACTATATTTATCTTAAAATGCTCTTTTAGAAAATCATTAAGGTGTTGCCCATTGACAAGGATTCTGTTTCTGGCTGATAAATTTTAATGAATTGCCTCATTCTTCAATATAGCTAAAATCTATCTGCAGGTGGTGTTAGGACAGAGAGATAAGAGGATCACAGCAAACTGGTAAAAACAAGCCAAAATATAAGACGAGAGAGAGAGACAACAATAAACCATGATAGTTTCCATCATTTGCTGGTAATTACAAAGCATACCTTGATTTCTGGATGCTCTATTTAACACCATGGGAAAAGAAAACTAATGAGAGGTTGGTTTACTGCCTTTGTTAGATAGTTAGAACCATTCACACCCAGGAAGACTGAGAGAAATGGATATATTCCAACTGTGAATTGATGTTATTTGCTTTTTCTTAGCTCCACCTCCCATTCTCCTTCTTCTGGACTCTTATCTCCTTTTGTATTTGGAGCCCTCAGAAAGGAGACCTAGAAACCCAGATCCCATCTGTCTTGTAGGGGCCTTGTTCATCTTTCGGTTGTGTTTGCCTTGGTGTCCTAGCTCCAGATCTTTTCCTGATGTCTCAGAAAGGTATATTGTCCAAAGCACAAATAGATCCACGCAGATCAGGCAATCTTGCTGGGGTAAAGCCTCTGACTGTCTTGTACTACATGTATTGTCCTGATATCAACTCATATAACATCTCCACTGTCTTTTGGTGATCCTCTCACCAAGGAGACACGTATCTGGTGAAATACATCCTGCCTTCAGTTTTATATAAACAAATGTAATGGCAGCAGACAAGAATTAATGACTGCAACTAAGAGAGCATTAGCTTCAAAATAATAAAGCACACAACTCCTTGAGATTTTACTGCTCATAACCTAATGTGCTGACTTGCTGGAATCATCAAGAGAAGACACCTTATTTGCTTTCTTTCTCAGTACATGCTGGAAAGAAAATGAGCATCTTCAGTACCTTCTTTGAAACTTTGACGTCAAAACAAACTTTACAGCTATAGATTCTCTACACTACACTTTGTAGAGAGGTTGTTCCACTTTCAAGGGTTATAGTATATCATGAGGGCTCTCTATGGTGGTGTAGATGGTTAAGCACTCAACTTTAGCTAAAAGGTTGGTGGTTTGAACCCATCCAGAAGAGCCTCAGAAGACAAGCCTGACGATCTGCTTCCAAAAGTTCACAGCTTTGGAAACCCTATGGAGCACTGTTCAACTCTGCACACATGGGGTCACCATGAGTCAGAATCAACTCAACAACAACTAACAACAACAGTATAACACGAAGTTCTCTATATTTCACCCTAAAAATACTTCATAGCTCAAATCTACTGTCCTCTCTCCATTTTCACTGCCACTGCTCTTGCTGCATATGATCATATCTTGCCTAGTCTTCTGCAGTATCCTCCTAATTGGCCTTCCCATGTTCAGCTCTTTAATCGCTTCTCCACACAGCAGCCAGAACTAATATTCAACTGCTTTAAGTCATTTCCTTGTTTAAAACTCTCTAATGGCTTCCCTTTGAATATAAGATAAAATTTGAAATCCCTAACCTGGTGTATAAAACCTACCAATTCAGGTCCCTGCCTACTTCTCCAGCCCCATCTCCTTTGCTCACTGCATTCCAACAACACGCTGACCTTCTTTATTTCTCTTGAGATTACAAGTTGTTTTCTACCTCAAGGATTTCGTATATCTTATTCTCTCAACCTGGAATTCTCTTACCCCACGCTTTGCATGAGAAACCCCTGCTCATCCATTATATTTCAGCTTAAATATCAGTTCCTTGGAGAGGACTCCTCCATCCCTGCTCCTTTTTTATCATCTGTCTCCTAGTCTGTCTTAGTCTGGAAGCTCAGCTGAAACCTGTTCTCCATGGGTGACCCTGCTGGTATCTGAATACTGGTGGCATAGCTTCCAGCATCACAGCAACATGCAAGCTCCCACAGTACAACAGACTAGGAAGAAGGACCCAGCAGTCTACTTCTGAAAAACATTAGCCAGTGAAAACCTTATGAATAGCAGCAGAACACTGTCTGATATAGTGCTGGAAGATGAGCCCCCCAGGTTGGAAGACACTCAAAAGATGACTGGCGGAGAGCTGCCTCCTCAAAGTAGAGTCAACCTTAATGACGAGGATGGAGTAAAGCTTTCAAGACCTTCATTTGCTGATGTGGCATGACTCAAAATGAGAAGAAACAGCTGCAAACATCCATTAATAATCGGAACCTGGAATGTAAGAAGTATGAATCTAGGAAAATTGGAAATCGTCAAAAATGAAATGGAATGCATAAACATCGATATCCTAGGCATTAGTGAGCTGAAATGGACTGGTATTGGCCATTCTGAATTGGGCAATCATACAGTCTACTATGCTGGGAATGACAACTTGAAGAGGAATGGTGTCGCATTCATCGTCAAAAAGAACGTTTTAAGATCTATCCTGAAGTACAACACTGTCAATGATAGGATAATATCCACATGCCTACAAGGAAGACTAGTTAATATGACTATTATTCAAATTTATGCACCAACCACTAGGGCCAAAGATGAAGAAATAGAAGATTTTTATCAGCTGCTACAGTCTGAAATTGATCGAACGTGCAATCAAGATGCATTGATAATTACTGGTGATTGGAATGCAAAAGCTGGAAACAAAGAAGAAGGTTGGGTAGTTGGAAAATATGGCCTAGGTAATAGAAACAATGCTGGAGATCGAATGATAGAATTTTTCAAAACCAATGACTTCTTCATTGCAAATACCTTCTTTCACCAACATAAACGGTGACCTATACACATGGACCTCGCCAGATGGAACACACAGAAATCAAATTGACTACATCTGTGGAAAGAGACGATGGAAAAGCTCAATATCATCAGTCAGAACAAGGCCAGGGGCCGACTGTGGAACGGACTATCAATTGCTCATATGCAAGTTCAAGCTGAAACTGAAGAAAATCAGAACAAGTCCACGAGAGCCAAAATATGAACTTGAGTACATCCCACCTGAGCATCTGAAGAATAGATTTGACTCATTGAACACTAGTGACCGAAGACCAGAAGAGTTGTGGAATGACATCAAGGACATCATACATGAAGAAAGCAAGAGGTTATTGAAAAGACAGGAAAGAAAGGAAAGACCAAGATGGATGTCAGAGGAGACTCTGAAACTTGCTCTAGAACGTCGAGCAGCTAAAGCAAAGGAAGAATTGAGGAAGTAAAAGAACTGAACAGAAGATTTCAAAGGGCGGCTCGAGAAGACAAAGTAAAGTATTATAATGACATGTGCAAAGAGCTGGAGATGGAAAACCAAAAGGGAAGAACAGGCTCGGTGTTTCTCAAGCTGAAAGAAATGGAGAAAAAATTCAAGCCTCGAGTTGCAATAGTGAAGGATCCTATGGGGAAAATATTAAACGAAGCAGGAAGCATCAAAAGAAGATGGAAGGAATATACAGAGTCATTATACCAAAAAGAATTATTTCATGTTCAACCATTTCAAGAGATGGCATATGATCAGGAACTGATGGTACTGAAGGAAGAAGTCCAAGCTGCTCTGAAGGCATTAGTGAAAAACAAGGTTCCAGGAATTGATGGAATATCAATTGAGATGTTTCAACAAACAGATGCAGCGCTAGAGGTGCTCACTTGTCTATGCCAAGAAATATGAAGACAGCTTCCTGGCCAACTGACTGGAAGAGATCCATATTTATGCCTATTCCCAAGAAGGATGATCCAACTGAATGTGGAAATTATAGAACAATATCATTAATATCACACACAAGCAAAATTTTGCTGAAGATCATTCAAAAACGGCTGCAGCAGTATATCGACAGGGAACTGCCAGAAATTCAGGCCGGTTTCAGAAGAGGAAGTGGAACCAGGGATATCATTGCTGATGTCAGATGGATTCTGGCCGAAAGCAGAGAATACCAGGATGTTTACCTGTGCTTTATTGACTATGCAAAGGCATTTGACTGTGTGGATCATAACAAACTATGGATAACATTGAGAAGAATGGGAATTCCAGAACACTTCACTGTGCTCATGAGGAACCTTTACATAGATCAAGAGGCAGTTGTTTGGACAGAACAAGGGGATACTGATTAGTTTAAAGTCAGGAAAGGTGTGCGTCGGGGTTGTATTCTTTCATCATACCTATTCAATCTGTATGCTGAGCAGATAATACAAGAAGCTGGGCTATATGAAGAAGACCAGGGCATCAGGATTGGAGGAAGACTCATTAACAACCTGCGTTATGCAGATGAGACAACCTTGATTGCTGAAAGTGAAGAGGACTTGAAGCACTTACTAATGAAGATCAAAGACCACAGCTTTAGGTATGGATTGCACCTCAACATAAAGAAAACAAAAATCCTCACAACTGGTCCAATGAGCAACATCATGATAAACAGAGAAAAGATTGAAGTTGTCAAGGATTTCATTTTACTTGGATCCACAATCAACAGCCATGGAAGCGGCAGTCAAGAAATGAAGAGACACACTGCATTGGGTAAATCTGCTGCAAAGGACCTCTTTAAAGTGTTAAAGAGCAAAGATGTCACCCTGAAGACTAAGGTACGCCTGACCCAAGCCATGGTATTTTCAATCACATCATATGCATGTGAAAGCTGGACAATGAATAAGGAAGACAGAAGAAGAATTGAAGCCTTTGAATTGTGGTGTTGGCGAAGAATATTGAATATACCATGGACTGACAAAAGAACAAACAAATCTGTCTTAGAAGATGTACAGCCAGAAAGCTCCTTAGAGGCAAGGATGGCGAGACTGCATCTTACATACTTTGGACATGTTGTCA
Source organism: Loxodonta africana (assembly GCF_030014295.1). Classification (NCBI taxonomy): domain Eukaryota; kingdom Metazoa; phylum Chordata; class Mammalia; order Proboscidea; family Elephantidae; genus Loxodonta; species Loxodonta africana. The sequence goes on along the minus strand of NC_087342.1, from coordinate 149,459,209 downwards.
GGAGGGATCAGTCCCTGGAGAAGGACATCGTGCTTGGCAGAGTACGGGGTCAGCGGAAAAGAGAAAGACCCTCAACAAGGTGGATTGACACAGTGGCTGCAACAATGAGCTCAAGCATAACAACGATTGTAAGGATGGCGCAGGACCAGGCAGTGTTTCATTCTGTTGTGCATAGGGTCGCTGTGAGTCAGAACCAACTCAACGGCACCTAACAACAACATCATCTGTCTCAGGAGTCCTGGTGACACAGTAGTTAAGCACTTGACTGCTAGGCGAAAGATGGGTGGTTTGAAACCACCAGCTGCTCTGTGGGAGAAAGACGTGGCAGTCTGCTTATGTAAAGATTTACAGCTTTGGAAACCCTATGGAGTACTTCTACTCTGTCCTATAGGGTCACTATGAGTTGGAATCAACTTGACAGCAACGGACTGTTTTGGTTTGGTTTATTATCTGTATCATAGAACTCATTTCCATAATTTTGAATTATACCTTAATTTGGTGTTTATTCTTTGTCTATCCTCCCCCCATAATAAATCTTCATGCATACGGGGACCTTGATGCCTTAGGTCTCACTGTTCCCACACCCAGAGCAGTACCTAGCACAATGATGGAATTAATATTTGTGGAAGAAAAGGAATCACAACCACCAACTTATCCCTCAGCCTCCATTCAAGAGCCCTGTGATGTACAAGAATGAGATATCCAAGGAATCCAATGTAGCTCATCTTAGACAGTTTTCACTCCATTCTAACTGAGGTTTTTGTGGGGATAGGCTTTTCACCATATCTCCACTCTCCCAAATTAATCAGCTCTGCAGAAGCCTCTAACTGATTTTGTCATCAATGGTCTTGTTCTCCCCTTCTGTATCCCCAATTCATTCTGACGTCAGAGGGATGCCCCCTTAATATGTCACGTAAGGCCATTCATTATGTTCTCTTTCCAAACCCTGTACCCATAAGCCACACTGGTCTACCCCTGGCCCTTGAAGCTATTTCAAACAAGCCCTTACCCCCAGCTCTGTTCAATAAATGCGCCTTGGACCTAAGCTCTGCCTCCACACTTACTCTTTTTTTTTTTAATAAACTTTATTTTTAAGGGCAGCTTGAGGTTTACAGAAAAATCATGTAGGAAGTGAAGTGAGTTCCCATATTCCACACCCCCCAGCACACATTATTTCTCCTATTATTAACATCTTGTATTTTTTTTTAAAAAAAGAAATTTTTTTTTTGTATTGGTGTACATTTGTTACAATTGATGAACTGATATTTGTGCATTACTATTAACTAATTTTTTTTTTATTAACTAACTAAAGTCCATAGTGTACTTTAGGGTTCACTATTCTATGGTTTTTTTGTTTTTTAATTATTTTACTTTAGATGAAGGTTTACAGGACAAACTAGCTTCTCATTAAACAACGAGTACACATGTTGCTTTTTGACATTGGTTACCAACTCCACAACATGTCAATACGCTCCACTTCTCAACCTTGGGTTCCCTGTTACCAGCTTTCTTGTTCCCTCCTGCCTTCTAGTCCTTGCCCCCGGGCTCATGTGCCCCTTTAGTCTCATTTTGTTTTATGGGCCTATCTAATCTTTGGCTGAAGGGTAAACCTCAGGAGCGTCTTCATTACTGAGCTAAAAGGGTGTCCAGGGGCCATAGTCTCAGGGCTTCTCCAGTCTCTGTCAGGCCAGGAAGTCTAGTCTTTTTTGTGAGTTAGAATTTTGTTCTACCTTTTCTCCAGCTCCACCCAGGACCTTCTATTGTGATCCCTGTCAGAGAAGTCAGTGGTGGTAGCTGGGTACCATCTAGTTGTGCTAGTCTCAGTCTGGTGGAGGCTGTGGTAGTCCTGCACTTATTCTTGAGTCTCTAGTCCATTATCCTAGTATCCACCCAGCTCCTGATACTCAGCTTTGCCTCCCAGTTTTGGCCCTACTCTCAATGCTTTTTTTCTCAATGCTTAGATCAAATGACTGTATGAGCAGCCCTGGTTTGGGCTTCTCTGCTCCTAAGGGCAAGACTTTTATCCTCTAGATTTCTCCACTTTGCTGTTTGGGGAACCTCTCACCCAGACACCAGCTCTCTGGCCAGAACTCAGGCCAAGCGTACACAAGTTCCCCTACCAGAGAGGAGGTCAGAGAGATCTGGCTTTTGCCCACCTCTGAGGCCTCATTTCCCTCTGGTCTTCCATGAGCATTCCATTTGGCATCTCATTCTTTTGTGTCCTCGGTCTGGAACACTCTGCCCACCCCAACTCCTGCCCACCCACTAAACCTGGTAACCAATTCTAACCTTTCTGTCAAGCTTATCTCCTGGATATTCTAAGAAGCCCTTCCACCCGTCCCATCTATTCCTCATGACCTTTTCATATTCAACACATGACAGTCTCTACAGAAAGGTGGAAAAAGAACTGATGCAGATTTAAATCCCATCCCTGTCACTTACTAGCTATGGTGTTTTGATCAATCAACTTAAGGTTTTAAACCTAGGCTCTTAATCTATAAATTGGGAATATCAACTTTATAACATTTGGCTGCTAGCACAGACATGCCATGTTGTAGGCATTCAATAAATGTGCACTGAAAGACATGAAGAAAGAACCTATTAATATCATTTGCCTGCAGGGATACAGTGCTATGGCTATAGCAAAGAAATGAAAGGCTTGTTTCCAGTTATATTATTCTTGTAGATGCTGAGAGAAACCATGAGAGCAGTAGAGCCAGGGAGAGATGCATGGAGAGGTAGGTTTGTACCCCAGGCCTTAGAAGATGAGTAAAATACATACAGGAGGAGGAGAAATGGAAGCTTTCCAAGAGTAAAACTCATGTAAAGCTTTTACTTGAGTAAAGCCTCAATGCAGCACAGTCATGGGACCATGAGGAGGTAGAGTTGAAGAGAGTGAAGGGAGCATGTTGAGGAAAAGCAGGAAATACATCTCAAGAGATAGAGAAGGGCTATCTCTTGGAAAGACCAAAGTGAGACACAGGATTCCCCTGACTTCTTGCCTTACATCTATTGCTTTAGGATTTCCCTTCTCTCTAACTGAATACCTCAAGATGCATCATCTATAATCATTTGATTACTTGCAGACCATTTAGCCTAGCCCAGGGAGGGACATAGCCCATGCTTTATCCAGGTGAATAATTAATGTTTGTAAAATTCAAATGCTCCCTCAAATAATTGCTATGAGAATGTCGCTGGGCATCCTGCAAATGCCTTGGCCTAGCACCGGGCATGGTGTCAGAGGCAGGGACCTTGCACTCTGCTCCCTAACCTTGTATTACTCTGCTTGTTCCTTAAACATTTGCTGACATCATATGGAGATTATTGTGAAATTCTCTTCCAGTGAATAACATTTGCAGAAGTTTGTGAAATCTTGGGTTGCTAATCTTAACTCTTTTATAAAGTGGTTGGGTTTAAAAAAAAAAAAAAGTAGACTCAAGGAAAAGTTTTGATTGTGCTCATTTCTCTACTAGTTTGGACCTTTAAAAAATGATACCTATGCTAACTCCAGGTAAGTAGCCCAATGCTAGTGCTGAATGAGGGCTATGTATCTGGCAGGTATTTTACCTGTAACATCTTATGTATCCTTCACAGCAATTTAAAAATTAGGTACTATTATTATTCTCAGGAGCCCCTAGATGGTGCAAATGGTTAAGTGCTTGACTACAAATAGAAAGATTGTCGATTCAAACCTACCTTGAAGTGCTTCAAAAAAAGGCCTGGTGATCTGCTTCTGAAGGGTCACAGCCTGGAAAACCTTATGGAGCAGTTCTACTCTGCACACATGAGGTCACCAAGATGGCAACTGAACTGGAAATTATTATCCTCATTTTATAGACAAGGAAACTGGGGCACAGAAATATGTTAAGCAACTTGACCAAAGTCACACAGAAGTGATGAAGCTAAAATTAAACCAAGCAGTCTGCCTCCACAGCCCATGTTCTCAATCCTCTTGCTATACCACCTCCTTAGTACATATCTGGATCCTTAATTTTACAGATAGAGAAACTGAGTTATGGAACAATGAAGAGAATTACCCCGGGTCACTGAACAACTCAATCAGTGGCAAAGCCAGAACCAGAACTTTATAATCCTGGCTCTTTCCTGGCTCAAGGTTTCTAACAACCAATGTGTATAAGGACATTCCCTCTCTTATTATTATTCCATTTTTAATAGTTCCCAAGGAGATGGGACTTGGGCAAGGAAGAAACAAAAATCCATTTTAAAAGCTAAGGCTAAGCTTCCCCTTGGAAAAATTCTATTTTCCTAATGCTCAGGATTCCTAAGGAAAATAGAATCAGCCAACCCCAGCCTTCTGGCACCCTATCTAGTAAATCTTACATGGCCCACAGTCCAGAGAAATGGACAAGTCTTTTCTCTTGCTCAGGAGGTCAGGGATCATGGACATCAATAGGCAAGATTACAGACCTCTGGGGTATTTTGAGTGCCTGAGTTACAACATATGAAGATTTTTTTTTTTTAATGATTACTTTTAAACACTTGAAGATTTATGAATTTTATTTAAATCCCAAGGAGGTCCTTTAAGCTGCCTCATCCTTCCTGTTTAACCAAGGAGGAGCAAATAGGGTTTGGGGAGCAAAATCCATCTTTTTACATGGGAGTTGCCTGGAAAACAGATAACATTCTCCCCAGTTTAATGATACTTACATTCTAATCTTAAAAGCTGCAAGCCTATAAAATTTTATTTGGATTAGAGAACCGTTTCTTACTCAGGGCTTGCTGGCATCTTAGATTTTGTTATGACAGTTTTAGAACAGAAAAATCAGGTTAAGCTTGATCCTCCTCCAGAAACATCAGCAGCTACAGTACTGGAAGTGGTCTCACTCCTAAGAGGTAATGATCCTGAAATAGGCTCTGGGGAGGTTGCCGTGTACCAGGGCTACACTGGGAAACGGTATACTGCAGGACAAGGGACAGAAGGCATTCAGTTCTGTGTCCTGGAGCCAGCCAAAATTGAAGTAATAATAGAAATTTCATCCAGCCTGTTCTGTCTGTCGAAAATAGTCCAGAAGTTTTCCTACAGCAGCCAACCAGAAGCCCAACTAGGAGCCAAAGTCGACAACTGGAAGCAAAGTTGCCAAACCCCAGTTTCCCACTCTGTGTTGCATTATTTTGTGTTTTTTGTTCTTCTCTTAGCATTTTGAACTTAGATGTCAGTTTTAGACTTAACTAAGATGAAATAAAAACACGAAGCTCTTCTGCTGCTGTGCATTCCAAGATAATGCCATTGAAGGCAGTGACCATCTGCATGGGGGTGGGCGTGGCTGAACTGAATGTCATGTGAGGAGCAATTCTCCCCATGTGTGCAAAAACGAAGATTTCTCAGGAGTATGAAATGATCATTTTTAGTTTTGTTTTCAGTTCACATACAATCTGGCTTAACTTTCCTCTACTGAGGATATACTAACGGTATTTATTTTTACTATGTGCTTGACACTGCAAAAGGGCAGGCCTAATTTAGGTTAATGTCCTGTTAGCAAGGAACAGCTTCATGGAAATTCATTAAGTGGAACACCATGTCTTTAGGAAGACTGCCATTCGATGAGAAGTTGGCTAATGGGAACCCTTCCTTTTGAAAGCTAAGCTGCATCTTTCACAAATTCTTAGGAAATCAAAGCTCAGCTTCCCTCAGATAAGTTTTATGGTAAAAATAGAAGCCTTGGTTTAAACAAATAAATGATCAGAGTTAACAGTAGAAGGAGTCCCTGGGTAGTGCAAACAATTTAAGTGCTTGACTGATAGCAGAAAGGTTGGCAGTTCAAATCCATCCCAAGGCACCTCAGAAGACAGGCCTGGCAATCTGCTTCCAAAAGGCCATGTTTTTGAAATCTCTATGGAGCAGTTGTATCTGCACACATGGGGCTGCCATGACTCAGAATCGACTAGACGGCAAATGACAACAACAACAACAGAAGTATAAACATGAATTTGCCTATAAATATTTTACATTTTCTGACCTTCCTATAATTTTTTTTTCCCTTGGGTGTTTAATTCTAATACAGAGAGTGCCAAGCAAATAGCAAGTACACAAAAAATATTGAAGTGGGTGACTTCATCCATGTTGAACCAAGCATATTATTATGTGTATGATGAATAACAGCTTAAGCTGAATTAATAAGAAAACAGGAAAATGGTCAAAAATTGCCAGCACCATGAGCATAGCTCATTCCTGAAGGATAAGATCACCTTTAATTTGGAGAGGTCTCTGGGCTCATGGTCTCGCTTTTCTCAGCACATTACATATCCGTGGTGTTTGATCACTCTGTACGTTAATCAGCCCTTAAAACATCCCTAGGAGGTAAGGGGATGAGGCGTATCATTAGCTCCCTGTGGCAATGGGGCAGACCAAACACATGGAAATTAAATGACTCACCTAGAGTCACTCAGAACCAGTGGAGGAACTGAGATAAAAATATACAAGATTCCGCTTTTAATTCAACCAACCCTTAACCCCAACAGGGCCTCATCTGCTGTGAAGCTGAGCATGTGCCCAGATCACCACCTAGGAAAACAGGTCGTAGTCATTGACTCAGGGTGCTGCATTGGAGGGAGAAGGCACTGAGCCAACATCACCATACTCTCAGAAAGAAAAAAATTCAAAATCTTTAAACTTTAGAGTTTATTTTTGAAGTGCCTTTCTCAGTAGGCAGATAAATAATAAGCGATTTGAGAAGGAACTTTACCTTAAAAAAAAGGGGGGAGGGGGAGGCTTAAAAGGGCAATGGTGATGGGCTTTTTCCCAATTAAAGGGATCTGAAACATTTCTGGTCAATGAGCTTAGAATAAAGTTCAAATTCAGTTCACAAGCTTATCTCCAAATTTCATTTTTAAAAGTACCTCAAACATAAACTCCCACTCATCTTGATCAAAAGCCTCTCCTGCTTCAAGAAACAGAGCAACAATCAGCCCTCTTGTTCATTTAGCCAAGTCAATGTTCTTAATCAGCATAAAAAATATCAAGAGCCAAAGGATGGTTTTTTAATAAAGAGTGGTTTGATGAGGCTCCAAACTGGTGGCAGCATTCTCAGCCCAGAAAAATATGAGTCGACTCCTCAAACACGCAAACAAGACCAAGGGCAGGGGCCAATTACAATAACCAGTATTTCTTCAAGGCTCAAGTTCTCTCTTGTACTTCCTCTTCACTGTCGCCTCACCACCACCACCACCACCACCTCCCCCCAACCCCCAGCCTCTCTCCCTCAGCATTCTACACTGCTCACTCTTGCTTGGATCAAGGCTTCAGTGCCCTTTCTCCTTCTTAAAAATATGTCATTGGGGCTCTTCTTTCTTCTCCCTCTCTGAAATTATTAGGTTGGACAGAACAAGGTAGCATCTGTGCCTAATGGAGGCTCTGTGGTGGCCCAGAGCAGGGTGAGGAGGGTGTTCCTGCAGGGGACAGTCCAGCACGGACTGGCAGAGTCTAAGTGGAGTACAGAGGGTGTCCCCATAGAAGGACAGCCCAGTGGAAAGTATCAGACTCCAAGCAGAGTCCCTTCTTGGGTAATGGGACAGATGTGGGATGAGATACTTGTTATATAGAGAAGATTGATCAAATAAGTAACTATATTAAGGATAATTGGAGCCATGTTTCTCACTGTTGGAGAAGGCAGTTACAAACATTGAAAGACAGAGAACTAGAATGACCCCTGTAGTTGTTGGATTGGAATTGGAGGTATCCAAGTCAGTGGCTGGTTTTCAATATATTTAAAAAGATACAGAAAAAATTTAGAATTAAATATGTGTATATGTACATATATATTGGGGTAACTAGAAGAATGGCCCCCCAAAGGTGTTCACATTGTAATCCCTGAAATCTGTGAATACGTTACCTTACACAGCAAAAGGGTCTTTGTAGATGTGATTAGATTAAGGATTTTGAGATGAGGAGATTACCTTGGATTATCGTCATGGGCCCACTGTAATCACAAGTGTTCTTATAAGAGGGACACAGGACTGATAGAGTCAGAGAAGGAGAGGTGAGGATGGAAGCAGAGGTCACAAGGTGAAAGAGAGGTTTCAAAGTGCTATACTGCTAGCCTGAAAGATAGAGGAAGCAGTCATGAGCCAAGGAAAGTGGGCGGCTTCTAAAAACTAGGAAAGACAAGAAAACTGTCTCCTAGAGCCTTCAGAAGGAATGCTACCCTACTGACACCTTGATTTTAGAGCCTCTGACCTCCAGAACTGTAAAATAAAAGGATTATGCTGTTTTAAGACATCAAGTCTACAGTAATTTGTTACAGCAGCAATAGGAAACAAATACTCGTGTATATTGCTTAGCTCTGTCCAGTCCGAGTTCCTGGGACTAGCAACAGCCCAACAGCAATGAGCATACCTGGCTTATCAATACCATTCTCCACCAAAAGGAACCAAGGTTCTTCATAAAAAATGCCAATTTCTAGGACAGGAAAAGCCCGAGATAAGTAGGAAACAGATTTTTGTGTCAGAGAGCAAATACTCCAAGGATGATTGGAACTTATCAAAAGAATATAGGAGCCAGCTTGAAGGAGCTGCCATTTGACAAAACTGGGACAATCTAAGCACCAAAATAAACAAATGATAGTAATAGATCATAACCCTTTGAATAAAACGGAAACATTAGCCATAACGACATAAAGTAATCAATAAAAAGTTTGATTAAGAATGGGATATTTACATCATTTCAAAATACATGCCCACAAAACATGTATTAATTGCAAAAGGAAAAGGAGTAGCACTAAACCAGAGCAACTTGGCAGCTAGCGATCAGAGTACATATTCTCAGAAATGGAACAAATCAAAATAGCATGAGATCTGATAGAATGCAACGAGAACACAGCATTTCTTCTTTGCTCATTCCGGTCAAAGATGCATAATCTGAATCTAATCAAGAAGAAACATCAGAGAAGACTAAACTGAGGAACACCTTACAAAACACTGGCCCATATTCTGAAAAAATTTAAGGTCATAAAAGTGGAAGAAGGGTCGAGGAGCTCTTTCAGATTGGAGAAGATTAAAGAGACCTGACAACTAAGTAAGGACAACATGTGATTCTGAACTGTATCTTTTTGCTATAAAGGAATATTGGGACATTTGGTAAAACTTCAGTGGGGTCTGAGTGTTAGATGCCATGTTTCCAATGTACCAGTGTTACCGTCCTGATTTTGATGGCTGTATTATTTTTTTTTATGTAGGGGGACGAAGCATTAGAGGATGATAGGATATTAGGTCGGTAAATTACTCTCAAATGTTTCTGAGAAAAAGTTCTTTGTATTGTACTTGCGGAGATCCTGTGTGGCGCAAACGGCTAAGGGCAAGACTATTGACAGAAAGGTTGGTGGTTTGAACTCACCCAGAGGCACCTCAAAAAAAAAGGCCCGAAAATCGGCTTGTGAAAAATCAGGCATTGAAAACCCTACGGACCACAATTCTACTCTGACAGACATGGGGCTGCCATGAGTCGGAATCAACTGGATGGCAACTGGCTTGGGTGTTTTGTTTTATTGTACTTGTAACTTTTCTATAATTTGGAGATCATTTCAAACTTTTTAAAAATGTATACTATTTGCTCCAAAATCCTTTTCTTATGATATAATTAAGTCTTCTCCCTCTGACCTTGGCTTCAGTTCTCCTGGTAGAAATAGGTATTTCTCGGTTCCTCAGGAGTCAGAACATCTCCAGGTGGCTCACCTTAATCTGAAGGTGTCCTGAGTCTGGGGCATGGAGTCTGGCAGGAGTTGTCACAATGCTGATTGAATCCAGGGTGGTGTGGATGCTGAGGAGAGGTATGAGAAAATGATTTTGAAAAGCAGTCAGAAATGTCCTTGCTTCACTTTGTTCATTTCCTAACACCTGATTAAAACACTCAAGTCCACTGAGGAGTGTCAAGAAGAAAAGTTGAATGTCATCTGTTAGCATTTTTGTTTTAAGGTCAATTTAACTTCCTCAGAGCTCTCTGTTTGAAAAAAGCAGATAAACCTTTTAGAGAGACTTGGCCTGAAGGGAAGAGATTATTAGAATGTTACTGTTCTCTAAATCCCAACTCCTCTTTTCCCTAATTTTTCTCAGCAGATTAATTCAGTGAAATGGCTTCTGCCTTTTCATTTCACTTGTACATTTACTTATAGTTACAGATGTTTGGGTGATATTTCAGGCTTCAGAGAAATCTGGCAGAGTGCAAAACATAGTTTAAGGTAGAAATTAGACTTGACTCATGTCCAAAAGTTCCAAAAAACTTACACCACTCTTTAAAAATATGTATTTGCCCTGTTTATTAAAAACCAACAATACTTATAAAAAAGATAGTATGGGCACAACCAAGGAAATACAAATATGGACTGGGTATTAGAAATTAGGGAATTATTGTTTATTATGTTAGGTATGGTAATGGCATTTGGTTATGTAGGAGAATGCCTATATTTTAGACATGCGTGCACGTGTGTGTATTTAAGTACAACATATCATGACGTCTGTAACTTTCTTTAAAATAGTTAAAAAAAAATACATATATACACATCCATGGTTCATAAACACATGCAACGGTCTGGAAAAAACTTAGATACGTATGTATATGTATGTGTATATATGTATTTTCTGAACCGTTTTAAAGAAAAGTACAGACATAATATACATATATGAGTCAAATATGGCAAATGGAAAAGTGTTAATAATTGTTGAATCTAAGTGGTGGATCTGTGGGTATTCATTGTACTGATTTTGTTGGCTTTGAAAACACTTGAGCTGGTTTATCTTCTGTATTCCCAAACGCAGTCTCCTTACCTTACTCACAAGCCTGCCTCAAAAAAGACTTTTTGGGAATTGTGGAAGACATGCCATGCTACGTACATTTTGGGATGAATTCAGCTGCTTTGCACCTATACCTCGTTCTTTTAAGGGACTTAAAATCATTATGCACCTATTTTTAAGTTTGAGTCTTAACTGTTAAGCATCCTTAGCTGGTAAGGAGATATTCCCTTTACCATCAGGGATGTCTGATGTAAGTGCTCTGATCCCTGGGGGAAGGTAGGATCCAGAGAGCAGTGCTGTTAACTAGTTAATACTCCTATGGTTTTCCTTAAATCTGCCCAATTATACATCTAATGTATTCATATATTAGATTGATATATAGATAATATATGCAAAAATTGTATATATATATAATGTCATATCGTATTATACAGACTGTATGCACATCTGCATATAGTCAGGTGTGGCTCTCTCTTCTTTGTTGTCGCATATGGGCATTCATATTTCCAACTGTTTTCCTAGGAAAATAGTCAATTATCTAAATTTCAATAAATAAGCCAGCTCCAAGTTTCCCATCTCACATCCCCCACTTAAAAAAAGCTTCTCCTTGAGGAATATAATTAATATCACCAAGCTGTACATGTGAAGATTGTAGAAATGATAAATGTTTTATTACCTATGTCTTTACCACAATAAAAAATAAGTTAATTTAAAAATATAGTTCTCATTTCCAAGGGTATTGATTGTGCCTCCCACACAGACCTTAGGCCCAACAAGCATCAGCCCCTTCCACAATGCCATCCTGCTTTTCCCTCTGCCTGCAAGGCCCGGGTGGATAGACACACACATACTTATACACAAAGTCCTACTTGCCATGCAGGCCCAGTTCAGTTGTCACTTTCTGGATTCTGGAGGCACAATTAGTTGTTCTGCCCTCTGGGTTCTCTCAGCATTTTGTTCATAGTCATAAAATGGCACTCACTGCTTTAGTCGTTTATAAATCTGTTCTCTCTCTTCCCCACAGGCTCTGAGTGCTTCAAAACAAACTATACCTTATCGCGTACAGGCCGACACACAGAAAGTGCTCAGTAAAAGCTTGTAAGTGAAAGAACAAATGAATGTTGTTGAGTTGGGGTCTAGGAGAGGATTAATGATTTGAAAACCCTATTGAGTGTCAGCATTTCTAATACCTCCCTTCAGATCCTGACTCTAATCTTACGAATCTTACCACAGAGAGTCATTAACAGTAGCTACTGCTTTACTGCACAGGAGGTTAAAACCAAAGAACATTAGAGTTAAAGCTTAAGATTTTTCCTTGACAAGTTTCACTTTTTCACAGCCTGAAAATTAGAGCTCTAATAGCCATGCAGAACACCCATCAAACACTTCCATGGGATAATAAACGTAATAAAATATTCACAGAGGACATATGGCCTCTCCCGACAGTTGAGGGTGGTGACCAAGCAAAAGCACTAAATTCAGGAAAATCCGTCTGGAAAGGGAAGGAATTTTTTTCTTTTCTTTTTTTAAATCAAATGTCAGTTCACATTTATGGCAGGCTCTGTTCTAAGGGCTTTAGGTATATTATCACATTTAAACCTCACACCAGCCCTAAGAAATGGGGTCTATTATCATCCCCATTTTATAGATAAGAAGACTGAGGAATGGGCAATGAGCTCACCTAAAAGTCACTCTGAAGCAAGATGGCCTCACTCCAGAGCTTGTACTCTTACACCATGCTGAGCCACCTCCCGACCTGGCGCGCGCGCGCACACACACACACACACACACACACGCATGCACATAGTCCTTGCCTTAAAGGATCTCAACAAGTAGAGCACAGCGCATAATGTGTACTGATTTCTTAGACCAAAAACTGTGAATATTTTCAAGCTTGAGACAGGCATTCTTGCTTCAGCAGGAAGGGAGGAAGGAGTAGAGCAAGTATTGTTTGAAAAAGCTCCTCAAGTGATTTTGTTCACTCTCCTTCACACCCCACTGTTCCCACTAAAAACAAAACGAAACACTGTGCAACGCTTGTGCCTCTTGACTGATTAGTGGTAAGAAGTGTACATTAGGGCTGTGGCTTTTAGGGAGAGGTTAGATTAAAATGTACTTTTAAATGTTATCTTAATTTTTGAAAATAAGTGATGGGAACCATTTTTGTGTGTTTAAATTTTCCATAAAAAATGGAGAAAAATCCGTTTTTGTTGAAGGGGAGCATGAGGGCATAATGATATACATTCTTGTCTATGAGAAAGGGGAGTCTCACAATTTGCCCATCTTTGACATCTACTGGTTGTGTAACTTCGAGAAAGTTACCTAACCCTCTTTGAGCCTCTGTTTCAGCAATTGCTTAATGGGGATAATTGTACCCATGTATCTTAGGCTGGGTTTTCTAGAGAAAGCAAAACCAGTAAAGCGTATAAATATATGTAGAGAGAGATTTATATCAAAGAAATGGCTCATGCAGTTGTATAAGCTGGGACGTCCCAACTCCGTGGGTCAGCATAAAGACTTCTGATTCACTAAGTCCAAAGCGGCTGGTGAACTCAAGATCTGCAGGTCAGAGAGCAGGGCTCCTGCTCACAGGCTGTGAAGACAGATGAATCCCAAGATTGGCAGCAAGCAAGACACCAGGTAAGCTGCTAGCTCAAGTCCCAAGAACCAGAGGTCTGACATACAGGAGCCAGCTACAGGATCCACAGGGAGCAAAAGTCCCCAAGAGTCACTTATATATTGCTAGAAAGTCCACTTATATATTCGATGCAGGCCACACCCCCAAGGGAACTCCCTTTCAACTGATTGGCTACTCACAGCAGATCCCATCATGGAGATGATCTCATTATATTAAATCTCATCACAGAAGGGATCACATCATCATGTGACTGCCAAATCATAACTGCCAAACCACCAAGAATCATGGCCTAACCAAGTTGACTCACAACCTTAACGATCACACCAAGTCAGAGGGTAGGTGAGGAGTCACTGGTATAATTCATGTCAAGTGCTCAACACAGTGCTGGGCACATAGGAAACAACGAGTGATAGCTACTGTGATGTTGATGATGAGGATGATAATGATTCTTCTATTGTACACAAACCTTGATAATCGAAGAAAATAGAAACACAGATAACTGTCCAAATGGGTTTTCCTAGCCAAGAATATATGAAACAGCAATCTCAAGGAAGGAAAGTTACTTCCTATTTCTGAACCACATTTAGAAAGGGATTTGTTTCCTGATATTTTAAGGAAAAGCAAGAAAAAAAGTATCTGTACTTTGCTATGTCAGATCTCATCAAATTACTCATCGAATATTAGCTACATATTTTGAGCCATCTAATCAACCCATTCGAGGTCTAGAGGGAGAAATTGAGGCCCAGAGGAGTGAATGGCCTCACCGGGTGTGTAATAAAAATTTTGTCTGGCCTTTGTCCCAGGTTCTTGGGAGGTAACCTCTAGACCTATGTAATAAAGAGTTTGGCTAGCATTTGTTCCCAGTTAGTGGGAGGTAACCTCTAAACCCTTGGAATTTCCTGAGTGGTTGGTTGTGTTTGTTGTTCATGGTGGACCCTTAGGACCACACCTGATAGTTTATACTAATAAGATGACTCAGGATGGAGACTGGTCATGCCAGAAAGACCAACCATGTGATTAGAAGTTTAAAGCTTTGAGCCATGTGGTGTCAGCCCAACCTCTGGGGAAAGAAGGGCAGCTGGAGGTAGAGTTTAATCATGTGGCCAACAGCTCAGCCAATCATGCCTATGTAATGAAGCTTCAATAAAAATTCTGGACACTGAGGCTTGGTTGAGTTCCCTAACTGACCATATTCATATTGTCACACATCGATATACCGGTAGGATCACATGTCCTGACTCCAGGGAATAGAAGCTTCACCTTTGGGAGCCTCCCAGACCTTGTCCTGTAAGTCTCTTCCTTTGTCTGATTCTGATCAGTATACTTTTGGTATAAGAAAACTGTAATCATAAGTAATTTTTTTCAGTTTTATTATACCAAAATTAACTCATAAGTATAAGGAGCCCTGGTGGCACAACGGTTAAGCACTCTGCTACTAACCAGCTGCCCCTCTGGAGAACGACCTGGCAATCTGCTTCTATAAAGATTATAGCTTAGAAAACCCTATGGGACAGTTCTACTCTGTCCTATAGGGTCCCTATGAGTCAGAATTGGCCTGACAGCACTTAACAACAACAATCATAAGCATAAGCATATGATTTTTATATGAGTCATTCTAGAAAATTCTCAGAATCTGAGGAGGTAGCAAAAAGTTCGAAATTTGTAGCCAGTTGGTTAGAAGGAGGGAGTGGCCTGGGGATCCCTTATCTTGGGGCTGCTGTCTAAGTAAGGGCAATCTTTATCTGCGAAGTTTGGCCTAACTTTGGGTAGTTGGCTTCAGAAGTCATTGCACCAGGTTTATAGAGGTTGTTTTCAATAGACCTGGGCTAGAATTGAGGGCCTGGGTAGTCAGCCAAGGTGCCTTCTCCCTTGATACAGGGCCCCTCTTCTCATCTTCTCATAGTGCATCATCTGGTTAGTCAAACGGCACTTATCTTCAGGTTGCTTTAGGGGTAGTTAGTGAAATTAGACAGTATTTCTTAGCAAATGAATCTCAGGGTGTTTGTATCACTCATACAATTATGTTTAATATGCTCAAGCTAAGTTAATATGCCAATAATAACCACTGTCAATGAGATGAAAGCTAAAAAATAGAGATATTTAAGGCTGTTTCCCACTCAGCAAGGTTCAGTTTTGTCACAACTTGAAATAAAATGGGAGTCTCTGTTGGGAATGTATATGATTAAATATCAATTTTCTAGCAACTGAACCACTGGACACTCTTTTCTAAGTGAAACAAACTCTACCCTGTGCTTCTCTGTGGGTGCAGAGCTATAATTAAAGGCACGTGGTTAAACATTCTTCCGTTAACTTAGAAATGAGAAGCATAGGGGAGAGAGGGTATTAACTGAAATGATTTTCTTTTTAAACTCTTGATCTTTCTGCATTTATTTTCAAATTCATGTTATCATTTAACTTGCTGCCACCAAGGTTTTAGACTTTCCAGATTTAAAACTAAATTTAAAATTAAATATAACATAAACATGAATTCTAGATTTGTCAAAACTTGAATATTGGATAGCTAACCAGCAATTTGAAGTTTTATTCTCTGCCCTCCATTCTTTCAGGCAACAGTAAGACAAGGCATTAACACGTTTCAGAAATGTGTTTAACAAAGAAAACAGTAATTTGTGCTGTCAAGTCCAGTGTGAAACAAACACCCTCTGTCTTCTATTCTCCCCTAGAATGGGTGGGCCATATGCCCTCTTCTCACCAGTGGCCACGTGCTACACTCCCCTGAAAAGAGATTTCTCAGGATGCACCCCTTTCAAACATCTTTTTTTTTCTTTTATTGTTGTCAAAATATAGATAGCACATTTGCCAATTCAGCATTTTTTATGTGTTCAATTCACTGACACCAATTACATCAATCATGTTGTGCAACCATCACCACATCTGTTGCCAAATTTTCCACCACCAAAAACAGAGACTCAGTGTTTCCTAAACAGTGATTTCTCCTTTCCTCCTGCTCCTGGTAACCACTATTACACTCTGATCTCTATGTATTTGCCTATTCTAGGTATTTCATATTAGTGAGTTTGTACAATATCTGTCCTTTTGTGACTGACTTAATTCACTCAGCATAATATTTCCAAGGTTCATCCATGTTGCAGCACGATTCAGAACTTCATTTCTCATTATGGCTGAGTAATATTCCATTGTATGTGTATACCACATTTTATTTACCCATTCATCTGTTGATGGACATTTGGGTTGTTTCCATCTTTTGGCTACTGTAAATAATGCTACAGTGAACATTGGTGTATACATGTCTCTTTCAAACATTTTTTAAAGCCTAGTTTTCCCTTTCAAGGTTGGTGTGTTATAGAAACAAGATGTATTAAATGTGAATGCATCCAGGCCAAATTAAATACCACCTGGTGAAATCTGATTTCCAAAACCCTGGTGGAGTAGTGGTTAAGTGCTACAGCTGCTAACCAAAAGGTTGGCAGTTCAAATCCACCAGGCGCTCCTTGGAAACTTCACGGGGCAGTTCTACTCTGTTCAATAGGGTTGCTATGAGTCAGAATCGAGTTAATGGCATTGGGTTTAGTTTTTGTTTCGTTTTGTTTTGGTGAAATCTGGATTCTCTGACTCTTCCTTCAGAACTTATTTGTGCTCTTCTGCTGGAGAGATTTGCCAGAATTTTATCACAGGGAGCCCAACTAACAACAGAATTAGCTTTATAACCATCAGAGTTGCCACCATTGTTTAAAGGGTATCTGTGCCAGATACCATGCTCCAGGTTTACTGTGTTACCTGATTTAGCTTGAACAGACTGCCTTCCTGGAAGCTGATGAGTTCAGTAAAAGCAGGCATTTTTGTCTTGTCAAGGCAGGTCTGTCTTCATAGGTCACAGGAATGCAGGGGAAAAGCTGCTATGAATTTATTTTTTTCTTTTTGGGAAAGAAAAAAAACACCAGTTGCTACCAAGTCGACTTCAACTCATGGCAACCCCAAGTATGTCAGAGTAGAAATATGCTCCAAAGGGTTTCCAGTGGCTGATTTTTTGGAAATAGATTTCCAGGCCTTTCTTTCGAGGCATCTCTGGGTGAACTGGAACTTCCAACCTTTTGGTTAGCAGCAGAGTATACTAACCATTTGTACCACTTGGAAAGGGACCCTCTGATATGTTGCATCAGTTATTTTGCCAGAAACTCTTCCACATTTTTTCTGCAGTGCAGTAATCTTGATTCTAGAGGAGGAACAATCGGAAAAGACTTCCATTTCAAGTAGAACGGGGGACAGAGGTGCAGGCCATGTTCCAGCCTCTGCTCCCCTCTTCTCCATCCTCCGCCCCCTCCCACTGGGCTTTCCACAGACTCAGAGCTGGTTAAACTGCTCCTCCCAAACCCAAAGAGTCTTCCCCAGAAGTCTGGATGTCACAAGATTTCTAGTCATCACAACCGAGGCTGCCCAGGTCTCTGATTATATTTCCCACTCAAGCCAGATTAAAAAAAAACAAACCCATTGCCACCAAGTCGATTCCAACTCATAGCGACCTTATAGGACAGAGTAGAACTGCCGCATAGGGTTTCCAAGGAGCGGCTGGTGGATTCAAACTGCTGAGCTTTTGGTTAGCAGTTAAGCTCTTAACTACTGCACCAGGGTTAATCAGAGCTCCCAATCCAGATACAACTACCTTAAATGAGTACATTCTAGAAACTAATACCAAGGGTAGGATGATACTTTGTTTTTTTGTTGTTGTAGTTTTCAATCATATATTTTGATATTTATTTTTTAATCATTTATTTTATTTTAGGATAATACTTTCTAACTACAGAAAGGACTATGGCTTCTCACTTTAAGAAAATAAAAACAAAATCTTATTAAGCTCTTTCCACTAATGCCATGAGGAGTCTCAATATTAGATTTCTCTTCTCCTAAGCAATAAGGAAGCAAAGACAAAAAAAAGAAAAACCAGAATAGAAGTCCTCTTGTGCTTTGGAGGTCTTTCTCAATACCGAATGTTTTATGCATCATGAACTGAGGTCATTTTTCTTTATTAGAACTTACAGAGAGCTGAAGTAACCAGTAGATGCTCTGATTACCAAAAAGCTGGAAAGATTTTTTTTCTCTACAAGTTCCTCTGAACTACTATATTTAAATCCTAAAAAAAAAAAAGTATTACTATAATTCAAAGCAATGCCTTTGGTCACTATGAGGAATTTTAAAAAGAGAGATGACTAATATAGTCCGATTTTAGGGGGTTACCATCTAATTGAGTAGATATATATACATATAAATAATAACCAGTCAATCAACTCTGACTCATGGCAACCCCATGTGTGTCAGAGAAGAGCTGTGCTCCATAGGGTTTTCAATGGATGATTTTTTTTAAGTAGAATTCCAGGCCTTTCTTCCAAGGCACCCTTGGGTGGACTTGACTCTCCAACCTTTCAGTTAACAACTGAGTATGTTAACCATTTGCACCACCCAGGGACTCCTATATATATAATACAAAGAGTAGACAAACAAAAAGGAGAGGCAAGAAAAGAACTAAGCATGAGTGAAAAAAAGGAGTAGCCTTTTAAAAATTCCATCTCAGGAATCGTGAATGGTAGAGTATCCAGTGGTGTTCTGAGAATTTCAGTAATTAGTAGATTGAGGATGCAAATGCAAATAAGACACCTTCCCTTGGCCTGAAGGAGCCAGTCTAGTGAAAAAGATAGACATGTAAATAAATTTATTACAATAAACAAGGCAAGAGCCGTAGGAGATAGAAATGAAATGCTGTGAAAACTGAGAGAAGAGAGCAACTAGCTCTGCTCAGGAAAATCAAGGAAGGCTTCATAAATAAACTGACGTTTTGGATATTCCTCCTTTTTAAGCAGTGAAACTTTATTATCCTCACCTTGAGTGTAGGCCGAGCTTTGTAACTTGTCTCTTCGAGATGCTAATAAAATATGGCAGAAGTGATGGTATGTTACTTCCAAGACTAGGTTATCAAAGGCATTGTGATTTCCACATTACTGTCCTACTTGGATCACTCGCTCTCGGGGAAGCCAGACACCATGTCATGAGGATACTCAAGCATCTGTGTGGAGAGGCCCACATGGTGAGGAACTGATGCCTCTTGCCAACAACCACGTGAGTAAGCCATCTTGGAAGCTGGCTCCTCCTGTCCCAATTATGCCTCTGGATGACTGCAGCCACAGCCAGTATCTTGACTGAAAGTATGTGAGAGGCTCCAAACTAGAGCTAAGTCACTCCCAAATACTTAATCCTCAGAAAGTGTGAGCTCATAAATGTTCATTGTTGGTTTAAGCCACCACCTGTGGGGTAATTTTTTACACAGCAATAGATTACTAATATGCCAGATGAGTACCACTTTGCCAATTAGAAGAACTGAAAGGGTCATAGTGAGAAGCTGAAGGTGGCTGGAGTGTAGGACATGTGGTTGTCACTCCTAAAGCTTTTAGTGTATTAGTAATTGCCCTAAGTAGTCTTAAAAACAGAATATTCTTATAAAAATTAATATTATTGAATACGACTTTTCATTGCACTTAGGAAAAAATCCAAATCCTGTAACATAGCCTAAAAACTATTTCTCTAGCTCACCCTGTGCTACAGTTCCCCTTGCTCACTACACCTAAGTCACATTTAGGTTTTCTTCAGTTCCTCTTCCCTCATTTTTTTTTTTTTTATTGCTTCTGCTAAAATGCTCTTCTCTTGACCTTTCTTCTGGCTGACTCTTCCTCTTATAGGTCTTGGTCTGAGTATGCCTCCAAGGGGAACTCTTTCTTCACCATCCACCCATTGTTCTCTGACACAGCCTTTGTTTCCCTTATGGGAGGAACAACTCTCTAAAGTTATATCATTTATCTGTTTGCCTGTTTATGTCTGTCTTCCTCTCCAGAGAGCACATTCCAGTGTGGCAGGGACCACATCAAACTTGTTTGTTGTAATATCTCCAAAACTTGGCACAATGCCTAGCATGTGGTAGGTACTCAATAAATGTTTATTAAATTTGTGGTTATTTTCTGTCATGGACTGAATTGTGTCCCTCAAAAATATGTGTCAACTTGGCTAGGCCACGATTCCCAGTATTGTGTGGTTGTCCTCCATTTTGTGATCTGATGTAATTTTCCTACATGTTGTAGGTTATGAGGCAAGATTAGGTTATGTTAAAGAGGATTAGGGTGGGATGCAACACCCTTACTCAGGTCACAGCCCTGATCCAATGTAAGGGAAGTTTTCCTGGGCTGTGGCCTGCATCACATTTTATCTGTTAAGAGATAATAGGAGAGATAAGCAAGCAGAGAGAGAGGGATCTCATTAATACCAAACAAAAAGAACATGTCCTTTGGACCCAGGGTCTCTGCATTGATAAGTTCCTAGACCAGGGGAAGATTGATGATGAGGACCTTCCCCCCAGAGCTGACAGAAAGAGAAAGCCTCCCCCTGGAACTGGCACCCTGAATTCAAACTTCTAGCCTCCTAAACTGTGAGAGAATAAATGCCTGTTTGTTAAAGCCATTCACTTGTGGTATTTCTGTTATAGCAGCACTAGATAACTAAGACATCTTCTCTCTCTTCCTGTGTAGCAAAACCTTTGCATTAGGTATTCTCATATTAGGACTGTTTGCCTGTGTTACCTCCACCTCAGGAAGAAGCAAGTGAAATGAAGGTCTACTACAAATATTGAACATATAATCTGCTTAATCCGTGTTACTTTATATTTGATATTGTTTGATGATCCCATCTTTCATGTCTTGCACACTAACTCATGTATTATGATATCAGAAAGCAATAGGAACAGCCCATCCTGCTCCCAGTTAAAGGATCTCCTCTCCTACCTCCACTTCCATTTCCAGAAAACTGGTTTTTAATAATAAAATATTTAAAATATATTGAAAAGTACAAAGAATGGTACAATGAACACCCATGTCCAATAAACAAAAAATTCTCATGTAACACAACGCCATTATCACATCTAACAAAATTTCAAATAATTTCTATCATTATCTACCCAGTTTTCCCAAAAAATCCTTTTTTTAAAAAAAAAAACATGAATTTGACTTGTTGAGAAGTCCAGGCCAGTTCCCTTGTAGAATGTCTTAACTTCTAGATTTGTCTGATTGTTTTTTCATGGTATTGCTTAACATATTCCTTAATACTCTATATTTCCTGTAAGTTCAAATGTAGACATAAAAGTCTCAATTAGATGCAGATTAGACGTTTTAGCAATAATGCTTCACAGATAAAGGCCTTTACCTGATAGTGCATGCTACCAAGGGGTACATAATATCTAGTGTCTCATCACTGATGATACCATAATTTTTCATTAGGCTTGGATGGTGACCCCCAATTTTGTTTTAAAGTTCTGTTTTTCCCCTTGTGACTGGCAAGTCATTTATGGAGTGACCCTTTGGTAATATGCAAATATACAATGGGCTTTTTCTCCCGTTTTGCAGAAGGAACCTAAAGGCTGTGTCTATGCTGGGGGTTGAGGGGGAAGTGGAGAAGGGGCTGAGCCTAGTGCTTCAAAGTGTTATGGTTCACATCTTTATGTACTCATGCTGTACGTCGCTGTCCATGAGGCAACCCACATGTGTTCATCAAATGGCTGCCTGGATTTCACTGGCCATGAGACAAACAATAGAAAAAAAGAGAGAGAGAGAGAAAACAAAACCTGTTGCGGCTGAGTCAATTTAAACTCATGGTGATCCCATGTGCTTTAGGGTAGAACTGTGCTCCATAGGGTTTTATAGAACCAGATCACCAGGCCTTTCTTCCACAACACCACTGGATGGATTTAAACCACCAACCTTTTGATGAGTAGCCTAGAGCAAACCGTTTACACCACCCAGCTTGCTCTTTAACAGCACCGAAAGGATGTACGTTAGATTTAAGGGAATGCAAGACTCAAGGTACGATGCTAAGAGAGAAAATACAGGAGACCAAATTGTACATACATTATGATTAAAGTGAAAAAACAGTATGATTTGGGGGAAAAAAACTGAAAAAAATATATCTTCTATTGGTATTTGGAAAGGGGAAATGGGACTATGAGGTTTTTTTAAATTTGTTGTAATATTGTTATCTTACTTTTGTAAAAAAAAGTCATAAATGTATAAGTAAATAAAAGCATGTAGGGAAAGCTAAGATTTTATGAGAAGAAACAATCATAAATAAAAATGCGTACAGAGAACATGTTAGATGAAGCAAATTTTTATTTTTTTAATTCATTTTGCTTTTTATGTGTAAGTTTTTAAGGCAAATTAGAGACATAGTGACATCTCACCCATAAATACCTCAGCATCCATCACTAAGAAGTAAAAGCATTTTTTTTCTTCATAGCTAAAAAAAAAGAAAATCTCACTGGACAAAATAAATATTAACTCCTTTTTTTTTTAATAATCTAACAATCGATTCATGTTCAAATTTTCTCCCAATTGTCCAAAAAAAATTGTTCTTTATAGCTAGTTTTCCAAACTGGGATCTAAACCAGAGAAACGAGTTTATAAATGAACTTAGAAAAAACTTTATTACCTTAGATATGGACTTTCTTTTATAATTTCATATCTTAACCACTAAATTCACAAAGAAAAACTTTATTGTTATTGCAGTAAATGGATGCAACATGCATCTAGTTAGGATATTTGCTAGCTCTTTCAGTTCAAAAATTTACCATCACCGATAACATTTATATCCTCATGATTTTTTCTAACAGGAAAACCAAACCTGTAGCCATAGAGTGACTCCAATTTACAGTGACCCTACAGGTCAGAGTAGAACTGCTCCATAGGGTTTTTAAGGCTGGAAACCTTTTTTGGAAGCAGCCTGCCATATCTTTCTCCCGCAAAGCAGCTGGTGGGTTTGAACCACCAACCTTTCTGTTAGTAGCCAAGCACTTAACCACTGTGCCACCAGGGCTCTTACTAATGGTAAAGAAACCTTAAATCACTATGAGATTCAAATATGTTTGTTTATAAGTTGAGCCCCAGAAGTGAGTCTTGCGCAGTGACTCAGAATCGTAAACAGATTCTTAACAGTAAGCACCATCTCAGAAGAAGAAAGAGCAAAGCTTGATGTCTGGGTTCAAGCTAAGATGTCAGGGACGAGAGAAATGAAACATTTCAGCTTCTCAGTATAGAGGACTCAGATGTAAAAGCTTACAGAATCCCCCTTTTCTTTATAATGACCCTTTAAACTTTCCATGCCTTTGCTCAGGTCTGTTTATTTTTCTAAAAGAGTATTCATGTTTCAGCCACTCCCTGCTCAAGTGTGGAAATTAGCAAGTCAAAGATGATATATACAAGACATGATATCATGCATCTTTCATCCCTCTGCACCCCAGAGTATTTCAGCTGTTCAAAAATAACAGTGTGCTTTCATTTTTACATTATTTATGATGAATAGAGAAAAAAAAATTACAATTTAAATTAACCTTTTAATTATATACTAGGGCCTACGTTATTAGAAAAGAAAAACAAGGAAGCTTATTTATAGCTTTTTGTTTCTATTATTCTGGTCTGAATGTTGGCAATTTGCTTGATCAGTGACATTAAAATATGTTATAATTAGAACTCTCAATTCCAGCTCATAGCGACCATAGAGGACAGAGTAGTACTGCCCCATGGAGTTTCCAAGGAGCACCTGGTAGATTCAAACTGCTGACCTTTTGGTTATCAGCTATAGCTCTTAGCCATTATGCCACCAGGGTTTCTTCTTCTTTTACATGGGATCTTTAATATTGAGACCTCAAAGTTCTTTGTAAGCATGATCTGTTTGCAAATAATGTTGGTCACTTTGAAGATAGGAATGTTAAGGAGAGAAAATAGCCTACACCCTCAAAATTATACAAGTCAGGACTAAAACTGGGCCTATAGCCCCTCAGGATTGACTTATCTTAAAGATTCTTTGCTCTTTTTAGGCCCACAGTACAGGCCTAAAATGTTTTGGGTGCTCTGACATAAGGTAATGATTCTTCACTCTATATGTAGACCATTTTTCTGTAGCTATATGAAATATTTATGTATGAGTCAATGGCATGGTTTATGTGTGTTTATTTTTCCTATTTGTTTTTAGTGACTGCACACTCAAGAGATGCAAGAGTCTATATAATCAGGAACACAGGAGAAATAGATACTGATCATTTTGATAATTTATTGTTCTTTTCTTAGATTGCAAAGGTAACACATTGTCTCAGTCATCTAGTGCTGCTGTAACAAAAACACCACAAGTAGATGATGGCTTTAACAAGCAGAAATTTATTCTCTCACAGTCTAGGAGGCTAAAAGTCCTAATTCAGGGTGCCAGCTCCAGGGGAAGGCTTTCCCTCTCCATCAGCTCTGAGGGAATGTCTTTGTCATTAATCTTCCCCTGGTCTAGGAGCTTCTCAGTGCAGGGATCCTGGGTCCAAAGGACACACTCACCTTCAAAATTTTTGCAACAAATGTGCCTAATGGATATAATTAAATCCATAACACCCATATTTATTGTAGAAATTTTGAAAATCCAGGAAAAGCATAAAAAAGAAAATACATATTACCCATTTTTCTACCTCCCTCTCCCAGATGTAGCCACTGGTATCATTTTAGCTTATCTTAAACATTTTGTCATGCATGTGCATCTCAGCTGTCATTTGGAATCTGCCTACCGCTAAAGATATAGACAAATTTGGCTCAAACCCAAATCTGAAAGTCCAATCACCTCCTGAACATTCTGCAAATTCCTCCAGGCCTGGCAGCAGGTGGGGACGGTGGGAATTTTTTATCGCATGGCACCTCCAGCTCTGATTTCTTGCCTCTTGCTTTGCCCCTGCTAATTCCTGTTCTCTGCTCATGAAACATAGCCCTGTTATGGTTTACACATACACACTAAATGTGGGGCCTTTCTGTGCCAGACTTCACTGAAGGTTCAGGAAGCTTGGAAAGAGGGAGAATGTGATAGAGGTTTACTTCCCTGTGATATAAACAAATTACAATTGAATATTTAGTGTCCCTGTTCTTCAAATCTCTTAGTTTTTTGACAGCTTGTACAACTTCCTCTTCCCCAACCTACCCTGAATTCACTCAACAGCTCTATTCTCAAAAAAAAAAAAAAAAAAAAAAAAAAAATTCCACTTTATTATACTAAGCTATTCAGCTTCCTTTGACCTACAAATTCAGGGATCTAGGATCAAAGTGCCTAGGTTAAAATCCTAAGACTTGTCCTTGGGCAAGTACACTCTCTTTCTAAGTCTCAGCTTTCTCATGTGTAAAATAGGATAGTGTAATAGAACCTCCTTCATAAGCAAAGCACTTAGCTCATGGTCTGACGCATTTAATAAACACGAGCTAAGATTTTTTTCCTTTTTTTTTTTATGTTTATTCTTATTGAGAAATATTTCATCTGGGCTGTATGAAGCCTGGAGAATCTCTCTGGACCTCTGTTAAGTGCTCCTTTCTAGTGACCAAGAACACTTACACAGAGGGAGAGTAAGACTTGAAGATTAAGAACACACGGTCTGATGCCAGAATGCCAGTCGTTATGTTATTGTCAGCACTCTCACAGTGCACTTCTCAGGAAGCAGACACTGAGTGAGACAGAGTCTGGGATGCAAGATGTTTATTAGTGATCAACACCTATGGAAGGAAGAGGAAGAAAGCAGGAATGCTTATTTAAGGCAACTAACCTTTTTTTAACCATCCTGGCCTGCCAAGGACTGAGGGTATTCTGGGACACAGAATGTGGCTAAAATCAGGACAAAAAAACAAAAACAACCCATTGCCGTCGAGTTGATTCCAACTCATAGTGACCCTATAGGACAGAGCAGTACTGCCCCAGGACTGTCTCAGGCAAAATGGAATGGTTGGTCGCCTACCTAAGTGGGAAGTCAAACTGCGACAAAGTTTCCTCAAAGCCTCAGCCAGCCAGGCAGGGAACTCTATTTTGAATATTACTTGTCCGAGTTGTCTCATGTCAGGCTAAGATGTCTGGGCCCTTATACCTTGCTTCTCTCAGTCACTTGATATAGGCTGCACTGGGAATGGCATGGCCTCAGGCCAAACACCTGAGGCTGAGGCTGAGGCTGACCCTGAAGAAGTTGACAGCTGGAGGCAGCGAGGCAGAAAGTCCTTTAAAGGGAGATCTGGATCGTGCAGCTCTGTGTCTACTGCAGACACCATTTTGTGCCTCAGTTTCCTCAATTGCAAATGAAGATTGTTGTTTGTTGCCGTCT
The DNA here is from genome assembly GCF_030014295.1 of Loxodonta africana. Lineage (NCBI taxonomy): Eukaryota > Metazoa > Chordata > Mammalia > Proboscidea > Elephantidae > Loxodonta > Loxodonta africana. The sequence goes on along the minus strand of NC_087342.1, from coordinate 149,432,660 downwards.
GAGTCAGCCCCAACTCACGGTGACCTCATGTATAACAAAATAAAATGTTGTCCAATCCTGCACCATCTTCATGATCCTTAGTGTGTTTGAGTCCTCTGTGGTTGCAAATGTGGATAATAATGGTAAATGCCTGAAACCATTGTCGTGAGGATTAAATGAGTTAAAGTGTGAAAATGCGTAGAACAAGCCCAGCGCAGAGTAAGCTCCTAAGTATCAGCTGTTTCACCAGATCAAGTGTCTTCCTAGTGTTTACTGTCAGATCCTGAAATTCTTGCTCTTTGTTTCTCCTCTGTCAAATCACCACCCTCAGGTTTATTATTACCTCAGTCTGGTTGTAATACTAATTACCAATCTACAGCTTTTTTTTTTCACTTCAACAGATTTATCCACACATTAGTTTCTCAATTACAGCCAAGAAATTGGGGTGGTCAGACTTCCTTTTGACTCAATACTGAAGCACTTCTGAGGTTCACCCTTCAGCCAAAGAGTAGACAGGCCCATAAAACAAAACAAGACTGAATGGGCACGCCAGCCCAGGGGCAAAGACATGAAGGTAGGAGGGGATAGGAAAGCTGGTAACGGGAAACCCAAGGTCAAGAAGGAGAGAGTGTTGACATGTCATGGAGGTGGCAACCAATGTCACAAAGCAATATGTGTACTAATTGTTTAATGAGAAACTAATTTACTCTGTAAACCATCTAAAATACAATAAAATAAAAAAAACTTGGGCGAAAGCATCTTCCTTTTTTCTTCTTACTCCCTGCCTTTTGGTTAGGTTTGGAGACCCCCCTCAACTATTGGGTAATGGAAAGGATTAAGTGAGGAGAAAAAAGACACAAAATTAAGGATAGAAAAAAGAATTTTTAAGTTTTTTTTTTTTTTAAAGGGAATTTAAACACGGGAATTTGGAAGCAAGGGTAGAATGCATAGATAAACGGCAGAGTCACTGAAGACCAGTTTCAGCCTGAGTAGCCTTTGTGATCATGAGGCTAATGAAATAAATGATCCTCTCCCTGACCTCTGTTTCCTCCAAAATAAATCATGTTGTATCATTTCCATTGGCCGCCATTGGCTTGCTCACTCCCTCCGTTCTCAAGAAACTAAAGTTACCGAAAGTCATGCGGGTCAGTCTATGAGCAACAGTAGGAATACAGCACTCGATTAAAGTTTGGAGTGTGACATCCTCAGTATGAAAATGCTTCCCTCCCTGCAAGAGCTGGACACAAATTCCTTTTTTATAGTAGCCCTTGGCTTTTCATTTATCAAGGAGGGAGGAACGAGGTAACAGGGTTTCATACCCTCTTTTACCTGGATGACGTCCCTCTGTGTCATCTACACAGATGCTACATTAGAGCAAGGAGGTGGGTTATTTACTGCCTCCTCTCATCACCTGAGCTAAAGCAGGCAAGCAAGCAAAAGAGCAATCTCGGAAGCCATTTTAAAAAAAAAAGGCCTATAAGACCTCTTTTGGCTTGTTCTTCTTTTGAATTCCAAGCATTATTTGTTTAGGTTCCCTTGCCTGAACTGTTGGCACAAGAGGTGCAATTTTATCCTTCAAGCAGGGTGTTCCTCTGGCACTGAGCCAATGTAGTTGGCTCATTCACTTCCTTCCTGGTACATTTCTTCAGGGCGTTCTGCATGTCAGAGGCCTATTATACGATGATTCAGGAGGGGATACAGGAAGTATTGTTCCTACTCTGACGTTGGCTGCTCACCTCTTTCTGGTCAAAACTGGTTTACCTCACGAAGGAAGTCACAGAGTTTCTTTCATCTTTACGAGTTGGTAATTATCATGATGGACGTCTAAAGTAGAAAAAAGAAGGACCTCCCTGGCCCTTCTGCAGGGCAAAGCGGCTGGGACTGCAGCTTCTGGTGAGAAGCCTAAGCTGTTATGTGTCACCACTTGTCTCATGTCTAATACTCATGGTGCTGAGGCTCTTTTGTACGGGTGACCCAGCTGAGCTCTAAGAACACACACATTCACGTTTCCCTAGTAAAGGAATTTGTGTGAATAACTGCAACCTTTCTCTCCTGCCTGGTCCTTTCCAAGAACCACAGCACACATTTCCAGTCCTAAAATCTTATGATTTGGGGCACCTGGCCCAGGCTAGAGATGCCCAATCTGCATTGCTGCCAGCTTGACATCTTTCCAGGAATCACCCAGATGACCTTGATCTTGGGTCCTAGCCAACTGCACAGATCATTTCCAGGGAACCTAAGGGTCACCTTCCTTTGTGTTGTAAAGAGATGCTCAGCCGGATTTACCTGCCTTTACATCTCTACAGAGGCTCAGGATTCTGATCCCGACACCAGTGGGCCAAGGGGGGATGGAATTGGAAAGTTGATTACAGAATCATGGTAGGGGACAATCTGTGTGCAGAAAGGCTTCCATGTAACTGGAGAGAGGAGAAAAGTTCAGCCTGCTCCTTTTCATCACGCAGCTTTGAAATCCTCTTACCAACTGGAGGGGAGCCTGGCCTAGGCTTCCACTTGGACAATGCATGAGATGAAATGAGTGGGCTGGTGTTTGAACAAGAGTAATCAGAAAGGTACAAGAAAATATTGGTCTGTCTCTACATTTTGTACTTCGTCCTTACAATGTGCTGATTAAAATGAGAAATGTGAAAAAGAAAGCACAACATCTGGGAAAAATGCCTTTATGTGCCCAGACTCAAATTTTATTTTATGGACATAAAACAAATCATATCCCATCTCAGAATGACTTGCACTTTATAATTTATGCATTATAGGGTTTCAGGTCGACTGTAAATCTAGCATGAGCCTTTTTATATACTATAGAAAATTGGGTAGATTTGGTAACTCTTTCCCTCACTACCTGTAGTGAAAAAGAGGAAAACCCTCGACGAGATGGATTGACAAAGTGGCTGTAACAATGTGCTCAAACATAACAAATTGTGAAGATGGTGCAGCACCGGGCAGTGTTTCGTTCTGTTGTACATAGGATGGCTGTGAGTTGGAATTGACTTGTCAGCATCTGACTACAATAGCAACAGCAGTAACTATTTCCCTCAATATCTCTTTTTTTCACTCTCTGCTTTCAATATAATCTCTGCTAAAATGATCTGATAATCTATTCCATATACATAAAATGTGACACATAGCTCATGTGGGGTTAGATTTTTAAATTAGTGTCTGTATATAAGGAAGAAAGGCCTAGTGATTTACTTCCAAAAAAAATCAGCCAGTGAAAACCCTATGGATCACAATGGTCTGATCTGTTGTGCAGAGGCTCATTGTGAGTCAGGAGCCCACTGAACGGCAGCTAACAACAACATCTGTATATATCTCTCTGAATGTTTGAGAAACTGGTTATTAGAAAAGGAAGCAGAGGGTAGACGTTACAGTGGTGGAAACAGGCATTTAATGAAAGAAGTCAAAGTACCCGCCATGTACCTCTGGAGTCACATTTCTCCTCTACATCCCTTGCTCTCCCTTGTCATGTAGCCTGCCTTCCTACCACATCCTTAAAGTATGTCTCTTTCCTCTTCTAAAGGAGTCCTGATGGCTCAGTGGTTAAGTGTTTGGCTGCTAACTGAAAGGTCAGAGGTTTCAACACACAGAAGAAAGTTGTGACAATCTGCTTCCCATGCATCAGTTCTGCTCTGTCTTACAGGTTGCTATGAGTTGGAATCGACTTGATGGCTGTGGATTTTTCTTTTCTAGTATTCAACGAGAGAGACGAGGATTAAACTCAGGTCCCAAGATAATTTTCCAGCCTTCAGATCCCCCCAGAGTGCATCTTAAGCTTGGAATCAAACGAAAGAGCTTACACCTTCCTTGAAATGTCTCTTCCCTTTAAATTCTTTTGAGCCACTTCAGCAGCCTGTGAAATTTCTCCCTTCAAACATTGCAGGATGCCCTTCTCACACTCACCAGTCTTTCTTTTCTTTGCCTTTTGATGAATTTTGAGACGGTTACAAGAGTTTAGTACACAGGAGCAAGGTGTGTTTCCCAAAGGAATCATAATGAATAAAAAAAAAAAGCAATGGAAATCTTGTACCTATAGGATGTAAAGGCATTTTTTCCTAATATTTTCTAGAGGAGAGGTTTTTGAACGCTAGTTGCAGGACTCAATCTATAGGCATAATATTCCTTTATGAACCATAAGCTGAAATTGTTAAAATAACTATGGGTGGACAGATGCCAAATGGCAAAGCTGGGGAGGAAAGTAGTGGTAAGAACGGATTTTTACTGCTCCATTTATTCACAGGAAAACTCCACCCAATAATTTCTGCAAAGCAAACCTATAATACGTTGAATCCTCTGTTGATCTCTGAAAGCTTGAGCCTCTGAGTTAGGGTGAGTAAAAGATCTTGATTGAAGTCATTAAAATAAACGCTGGTACGAGTGCCCAGGGAAAACTGGCAATGGTACTGCTGAGAAATTCCCTAACTTTTCCATTGTCCTAAGACTCTGTGCTTGTGCTGACATTTTGAATCTACTTGCCAAAGAAGTTGCCTACATTCTCTTAATAGACGAATACCCTGGGGTGTTGGGGAAGACATCTGTAAGAAAGCAACCTAATAAAGGCAGGCTGTATCAGCATAAATTTCATAGGACAAATTGACTGGTTTAGATCATACTTTTCTACTTATTAAAAAAATAACAACTGTGAAATGTTGAAAAATAAAAACAGTGCTTCAGAAGTCCACCAGCTTGATCCTAAACCGTTCCCACTTTGAGGACACAGAGAAGACAAGATTTGAGTAATAAACCAGTGTGATCATTAAGGTTGTGTGTCAGCTTGGCTGGGCCATGATTCTCAGTGGTTTGGCAGTTATGACGTAGTTTGGTGGTCGTATAATGATGTAATCACGTCCGTGATGAGATTTGATATAATGTGATCATCTCCATGATGGAATCTGCTGTGAGTAGCCAATCAGCTGAAAGGGAGTTTCCTTGGGGGTGTGGACTGCACGCAATATCGGTGGACTTTCAGACAAGGCTCGTGGGCTTTTGCTTGCTCTGGATCCTGCAGCTGGCTCCTGTTCGTCTGACCTCTGGTTCTTGGGACTTAAGCTAGCAGCTTACCTGCCATCTTGCCTGCCACTGATCTTGGGATTCATCAGTCTCCACAACCTATGAACCAGGAGAAGCCTCCAGTCTGATCCACAGACTTGGGGCTTTCCAGGCTCTACAACCACATGAGCCACTTCCTTGATATAAATATCTGTATGGTGGTACAGTGGTTAAGAGTTCGGCTGCTAACCAAAAGGTAGGCAGTTCGAATCCACCAGCCATTCCTTAGAAACCCTATGGGACAGTTTTACTCTGTCCTACAGAGTGGCTATGAGTCGGAATCAACTCAAAGGCAATGGGTTTGGTTTTGGTTTATATATATATTGTTGCCGTTGTTGTTAAGTGTCAAGTTGGTTCCAACTCACAGCGACTCTATGCACAACTGAATGAAACAGTGCCCAGTCCTGTGCCATCCTCACAATTGTTGCTATGCTTGAGCCCATTGTTGTAGCCACTGTGTCAATCCATCTTGTTGAGGGTCTTCCTCTTTTTTGCTGACCCTCTACTTTACCAAGCATGATGTCATATATATACACTTTTCTGGTTTTGCTTCTCTAGAGAACCCAGCCCAAGACAACTGGTGTGGTCAGTGATATGTGTTTGCAGATGACTATTTGCATGAGTTTATTTGCATGGGAGGAGAGGAAAAGAACACCTGTGTATTGGAGAAAGAATACAGAAATGGAGAAGATAGAAAACCCCAAAAAACCCATTGCTGTCAAGTCAATTCTGACTCATAGCAACCCTATAGGACACAGTAAAACTGCCCCACAGGGTTTCCAAGGTTGTAATCTTTATAAAAGCAGACTGCCACATCTTTCTCCTGTGGAGCAGTTGGTGGATTTGAACTGCCAACCTTTTGCTTAGCAGCCAAGCACTTAACCAGTGCATCACTAGGGCTTCATGGAAAAGATAGGCAGGACCCTGTTTGATCCCTTGGCCCGATCCCAGGTGCCCACGTCTGAACCCTGGAAAGGGAAGGGCTTTATGTAGCCACTAAAGGAAATATTTCCATAAGGGGAACCTGTAAGAAAAGTGGGAATAGGCTATGGTGCTTTGGGTCCAGGTATGACACAGAGTGAAAGTATTAAGAGGCAGCACACATCTGACATGGGCATCAGTCTCCTCATGCTAGGCATTGACATAGGTAGCAAGGCAACAGTCTCAAATGGCTTCTTAGGCCACAGCCAACAACAGAGAAGGCAAAGGTGAAGAACATGAGAGGACTGTTTGTGAGCACACGAGACAACCTGGGACTCTGGGAGAGACTTTAGGTGAGGCCGGAAAACCTGCAGCATGGAAGTGGGAGACAGAGCCAGTAAAATTCTGGATTTGTCATTAATGTAATCCTATTTATATGGCACTGGGTGTATTTATATCTACGGGCTGGTGAAAGCTAAGGAACAAGAAAAATAAATAATTTCTCAGCTCTTCGGCCTAATATAAAATCGTGAAAGTAGGTATATTATTCAGAATTTTTAGTTACAGACAAGAATCCACTCTTGCTAGTTTAGACCTCAAAAGAATGCTTTAAAGGGCGTTAGATAGCACATAGACTATCTCAAAGTACCAGAATATCATGCTCTGAGGCTTCTTGGCAAGGAGTGATGCCAAATTACACTGTAGGACAGCTGCAGTAGGGACCCTTCTTTCATGGCCACTAGCAGAGGCACTGTGGACGTGTTGACAGCACTCTGCAGGGAATCCCAAAAGTAGGGCTGCTACCATTTCTGCCTCTGTGCCTCTGCTGAGCTCCACGGCCCACACCAGAAAATAGATTCTACATGGCACCTACTTTCTCACAGGTTTCTCTTCTGGATTGCAGTTTCACGTGGCTACATCTGATTGCAGAACTAGGTCACATGCCTGCGCCCTGGTTGCAGATAAAAAGGCTGAAATAGTGTGTTCTACTTTTACTTTGAGCAGGCAGGACTCCTTTGATGTGGGAAGGGCTTTCAAGAGATGATGGGTGGCACAAATATAACAAATGTCCACTAGAGTAGGCATGAAATAATCAGGCAATCAAAACCTTGCAAAGCAGCAAGAGGCCACTGTTTCACTCTTTCTGCTAGTTAAGGAGCCCAGGTGGCACAGTGGTTAAGAGCTCAGCTGCTAACCAAAAGGTCAGTAGTTTGAATCCATCAGTCACTCTTTGGAAACCCTATGGGGCAATTCTACCCTGTCCTATAGGGTTGCTATTAGATGGAATTACCTCAACGTTGATTTTTTTTTTTTTTTACTCATCAAGGATACTTATGATTGATGCAGAAAAAAGCCATGGAAGGACTTTCTGTAATGAAAGAAAGGCTTTCAGGTGGTACTCAGCCTATAGATTGTTTCTTCCGTGCTAAATATAAGGACAGAAACAACGTCCTTCCCACCCAACTCAGTTTTGCAGAGCATTCCCAGAAACGATACAGAAGTTATCACATCTACAGGAGAGTCACATCTGTACTATGACATAAATCTGAGAAACAGTAGATAGGAAAAAAAACAATTAAAGCAATCTAAATACAGTTGTTGAAATCTGTGTAGTGCAAATCAAAAGTTCTCCATACCGAACTATAATTGCAGACAGAGAGACTGAGATCTCTCCATCACCAGTAGGTCACATCAGTTGGGAGTTGTATGGACCTGCACAGAGTGGATCAGCACAGTGCACAGAATCAAGCCAATATGAGAAAAAAATTGGACCTGAATCACTACTATTATCTAAGGCAGAAATGCCCAATAGATTTTACTCTACACGCCAAGATCTATGGATTGGTTGTGGCTACCTCGATTACCTTGTTGAAGACTATCAAGAAAAATGTTCTTATGTGAACTTGTTTTCACATGGTTGACACAGTTTTGTAGTCTGGTTTTTTCCTCATTCATTGGATCATAAACATCTTTCCATGTTGCTTAATTTTGATGGTTATCCTTTTTAATATCTGCATTGTATTTCTTCAGCCAATGATTCCTAATTTATTCAATCATTTCTTCATTATTTTATACTTAGATTACCTCTGAGAATTTTAGAAAGGTAAGTGGAATTTTTCAAAAGGCTCTTTCCATTATCCTAAAAAGATTAGCATAGGAATAGTACCTGGGTCAGTCTTGGACTTAGGGAGATTCCACAAGTACATCTAAAGGAAAGGAGGTTTCGTGGAAAATCAGGCCCAACTCTTTCTTGGAAATATCAGAATGAAAAGAGTAGGAAGTCCTGATATACATTTGCAAGATGGCAACCATATACCCCAATGAGATTTCTATTCCTGGACAGAATAGCTTTAGGGTATCCTTGGGGCATGACCCAGCGTAAGGCTGGGAGCCACCTATCTTGAAAGCTTAGTCTCCAGGGTCTCTGTAATTGGTGAGGAGGCTGCAGAAAGTCAACCACCCTGTTGTGGGTTTTGAGATATGACCGTGATTTCCACAATCTTCATAAAAAGCAGCGCAGTCTTTCCACTCCAAAACATGTTCATTATGAGTTGTAAATTGTCTCGTTGTTGTCAAGTCAATTCCGACTCATGAAGTTGTTGTCAAGTCCATTCCGACTCGTGGAGACCCCATGTGACAGAGTAGAACTGCCCCATAGGGTTTTCTAAGCTGTAATATTTACTGGAGCAAATAGATCATGGGGTTTTTCTCCTGTGGAGCTGCTGGGTTGGTTCGAGTCTCCAACCGTTCAATTGTCAGCTGAGCACTTAACCATTGCATCACCAGAGGTCCTTGTGGATTGTCTTAGGAAGAATTTAGATGCAAGGAACAGACTTTCACTTAGCTGAAGTAAAAAAAAAAAGGGTTGATTGAAAAGCAGAGGTTATTATGGGGTTATAAAAATCCAGCGTGGGAAATACATCTAGGTACTATTGAACCAAGAAGGGGATCTTTACAGCTTTTTTTCTCTTTCTCTCTCTCTTCTGCTTTTCGAGGTACATGGTCTTTCTGTTTCTCTCTGAGCATGTCCGCTCCATCCTTCTTTTTCTCTCTGAAGACTGTTTTTTTCTGCTGACTCATGGTTTCTTGGCTTCCCCTCACTCTGGCTAGCTTAAGGCTTTGGCCTGCGGTAGCACCAGCTCCAACCCCAGCCGGGCATGACCTTGCAGCTTGGCTCAGCACAGCTAAATGATTCAGCCTCTTTGTCCCCATTCCAAACTCCTGGGAGAAAGAATCCAATCAGCCCAGCTTAGGTCAACTGTCTACCCTTGGGTCAGTCACTGAGGCTGGCGGGACACGATATGTCATACGGTATGTAGTACTGTCTCTCCCGGGGTATTAAGTGGGGGATGTGGGTAGGGAGGGGCAGAATGTAGGTAGGGAGGGAATGCTTGGCATCTCTGAGACAGATACGGGTCTGAGAGAGGCACACATATTTGTGATAAAGAAAGAGCATTGAATTTGAGTTAAAAAAATCTCTGCTACCTTTTAGTCATAAAATCATAGACAACATTCCTGATTTCAGTGATTCATTTCTTCATACATAACCTGAGGGAGTTGAACAAGATGACCTTCCAGTTCTCGCTATCTACAATTATTTTCATCTTAAGAATCTCATAATATAAGGAATGACCAAGTCCAATATTGATGATTTGGCAGGTGTTAAATAAGCAATCATTCAAAAAACTGCCTTGATAATAAGTCCAGTGGTTTATTATTCCCAATATTACCATTATTGTGAACATTTTTGGAAGGCTGTTACATGAGCTAGCAACGTTGAAGTCCCTAGCTAGACATTCAGCAAATGTTTCTTGCTTAGGGTGGAATTCTAAAAGAGCAGGAGTAACAGACCTTGCTCTAAGAGTTTGCCTGTCAAGTGTACAGGCTGAAAAAGGTAAGTGGTGAATAGATATTTCAGTTTTAACAAAAAATTCACTCAATTCTACGTGGTGGTGAATAATGCCCTAAAATACATTATTAGTGAACTGCCTATTGTAAATAATAACAAAGGACTGTCTGTGTTAATTGAAATTGCTTTCTTTCCATGCCAAATTAATATAGCTATTCTATGGTATATAAGGAGCCCCGGTGGGTCAGTGAAGCCCTGGTGGTGCAGCACTTAAGGGCTTGGCTGCTAACCAAAAGATCTGCAGTTCAAATCAACCAGCCACTCCTTGGAAGCCCTATGGGCAGTTCTACTCTGTCCTATGGGGTTGCTATGAGTTGGAATCAACCAGATGAGAATGGGTTTGATTTTTGGTTTGGTGGCTCAGTGGTTAAGAGCTCGGCTGCTAACCAAAAGGTGGGCAGTTCGAATTCACCAGCCACTCCTTGGAAACCCTAGGAGCCGTTCTACTCTGTCCTACAGGGTTGCTATGAGTCAGAATCGACTTGATGGCAAGGGGTTTGGTTTTTTCTTTTTCTAATTCTTATATCCAGTCCCTCAGTTGGTGCCACATCTCCATTTCCACTGTTTACCTGCTTCCTCTTTTCCTATATAAATATAAAAATATTATTATTTGATTTGAATTGAAAATTTTAACTCAATCTGAGTTCATTAATTCATCTGTAGCAGAGGGGGAAGGCCTGTAATCTTTATAACCACCACGCATCTGTCAGTTTGTTGTACTGCGGTGGCTTGTGTTTTATTGCGATGCTGGAAGCTATGCCATCAGTATTTCAAATACCACCAGCATCACCCGTGGTGGACCGATTTCAAAAGAACTTCCAGATTAAGACAGACTAGGAAAAAGGACCTGGCAGACTACTTCTGAAAAAATTGGCCAGTGAAAACCTTATGATACAGTGCCAGAAGATGAGCTCCTCAGGTTGGAAGGCACTCAAAATATGACTGGGGAAGAGGTGCCTCCTCAAAGCAGAGTTGACCTTAATGACATGGATAAAGTAAAGCTTTTGGGACCTTCATTTGCTGATGTGGCAGGACTCAAAATGAGAAGAAACAGCTGTGAACATCCATTAATAGTCAGAATGTGGAAAGTACAAAGTATGAATCTAGGAAAACTGAAACTCATCAAAAATGAAATGGACCACATAAAGATTGTTATCTTAGGCATTAGCGAGCTGAAATGAACTGTTAATGGCCATTTTGAATCAGACAATCATATGATCTACACTGGGAATGACAAATTGAAGAGGAATGGTGTCACATTCGTTATCAAAAAGAACATTTTAGGACCCATCCGGAAGTACAACACTGTCAGTGATAGGGTAATATCCATACGCCTACAAGGAAGATCAGTTAACACAAATATTATTCAAATTTATGCACCAACCACTAGGGCCAAAGATGAAGAAATAGAAGATTTTTATCAGCTGCTGCAGTCTGAAATTGGTCGAACATGCAATCAAGATGCATTGATAATTTCTGGCGATTGGAATGTGAAAGTTGGAAACAAAGAAGAAGGATCAGTAGTTGGAAAATATGGACTCAGTGATAGAAACAACACCAGAGATCTCATGATAGAATTTTGGAAGATCAACGACTTAATCACTGCAAATACGTTTTTTCAACAACACAAATGGTGGCTGTACACTTGGGCCTCACTGGATGGAAAACACAGGAATCATATTGACTGCATCTATGGAAAGAGACTATGGAGAAGCTCAATATCATCAGTCCGAACAAGGCCAGGGGCCAACTGTGCAACAGGTCATCATTTGCTCACATGCAAGTTAAAGTTGATGCTGGAGAAAATTAAAACAAGCCCACATGAACCACAATACGACCTTGAGCATATTCCACCTGAATTTAGAGACCATCTCAAGAACAGATTTGCGGCATTGAACACTAATGACCAAAGACCAGACAAGTTGTAGGATGACATCAAGGACATCATACATGAAGAAAGCAAAGGGTCATTAAAAAGACAGGAAAGAAAGAAAATACCAAAATGGATGTCAGAAGAGATGCTGAATAAACTAGATAATTGGGAGCCCCTAAAACTTAAACACCCTTATCAAAAGACTTTACCAAAAGAGTAAAAAGAGAACCTACAGATTGGAATAAAACCTTTGGCTACAATATATCCGACAAGGGTCTAATCTCTAAAAGGTATTGAACACTTCGACACCTAAAAAAAAAAAGACAAATGATCCAATTTAAAAATTAGCAAAGAATATGGACAGACACTTCATCAAAGAGGACATTCAGACGGCTAACAGACACAAGAGGAAATGCTCAAGATCCTTCACCATTAGAGAAATGCAAATCAAAACTGCAATGAGATACAATCTCAACCCAACATTACTGGCACTAAAACAAACACACACACACACACACACATACACACACACACAGAAAATAACAAATGCTGGAGAGGTTTCAAGGAGATTGGAGCTCTTATGCACTGCTGGTGGGAATGCAAAATGGTATTACCACTATGGAAAATGATATGGCACCTCCTTAAAAAGCTAGATAGAAATACCATGTGATCTAGCAATCCTGCTACTAGGAATATATCCTAGAGAAATAAGAGTCATCATACGAACAGACATATGCAAACCCGTGTTCATTGCAGTGGTATTCGCAATACTGAAAAGATGGAAACAACTTAAGTGCCCATCAACAGATGAGTGGATAAACAAATTATGGTACCTACACACAAGGAATACTGTGAAATGGTAAAGAACAATGATGAATACGTGAAATACCTCCCAACATGGATGAATCTGGAGGACATTATGCTGAGTAAAAAAAGTCAATCACAAAAGGACAAATATTGTATAAGACCACTATTATAAAAACCCAAGAAAAGGTTACATAGAGAAAAAAAAAATCTTTGATGGTTACAAGGGAGGGGAGGATGGTTACAAGGGGAGGAGTAGGGAGTGGAAATTGCTAACTAGATTTAAGACAAGTTAACTTTGGTGAAGGGAAACACAACACACAATATAGGGGAGACAGCACAACTTGACCAAGGCAAAAACATAGAACCTTCCTAGACACATCCAAACACTTTGAGGGACCAAGTTGCTGGGGCTGAGGGCTGGGGACCATGGTCTCAGGGGACATCTAGGTCAATTGGCATAACATAGTTCATAAAGAAAATGTTCTACATCCTACTTAGGTGAGTAGCATCTGGGGTCTTAAAAGCTTGCGAGCAGCCACCTAAGATACATCTATTGGTCCCATCCTGTTCAAAGCAAAGGAGAATGAAAAAAACCAAAGACACAAAGAAAATATCAGTCCAGAGGACTAATGGACCACATGAACCACAACCTCCACCAGCCTGAGCCCAGAAGAACTATATGGTGCCTGGTTACCACCACCCACAGCTCTGACAGGGATTACAATAGAGGGTCCTAGACAGAGCAGGAGAAAAATGTAGAACAAAATTCAAATTCACTAAAAAAGACCAGGCTTACTTGTCTGATAGAGACTGGAGGAACCCCCAAGACTATGGCCCCTGGACACACCGCTAACTCAGAACTGAAGCCATTCCCAAAGTGCACCTTGCAAAGATTAGACAGGCCTATAAAACAAAAAATAACACACGCGAGAAACTTGCTTCATAGTTCAATCAAGTATACTAGATGTTTTGGGCAACACCTGTCCAAAACCAAAGACAAGAAGGCAGGAAGAGACAGGAAAACTGGACGAATAGACACGGAGAACCAAGGGTGGAAGGGGTACAGTGCTCACATATTACAAAGATTGCAACCAATATCTCAGGACAATTCGTGTATAAATTTTTTAATGAAAAACTAATTTGCTCTGTAAATTTTCACCTAAAACACACAATAAAATTAAAAAAAAAAAAAAGGAAGTCTGAAACTTGCTCTTGAACATAGTGAGTGGAAGAAATGATGAAGTAAAAGAGCTGATCAGAAGATTTCAAAGGGTAGTTTGAGAACACAAAGTATTATAATGAAATGGGCAAAGACCTGAAATTAGAAAAGCAAAAGGGAAGACACACTTGGCGTTTCTCAAGCTGAAAGAACTGAAGAAAAAATTCAAGGCTTGAGTTGCAATATTAAAGGATTATATGGGCAAAAAATTGAACAATACAGGAAGCATCAAAAAAAGATGGAAGGAATACACAGAGTCAATGTACTAAAAACAATTCAACATTCAACTTTCAACCATTTCAGGAGGTAGCATATGATCAAGAACCAATGGTACTGAAAGAAAAGTCCAAGATGCACGAAGATATTGGTGAAAAACAAGGATCTGGGAATTGACAGAATACCAATTGAGATGTTTCAACAAACGATGCAGCACTGCAAGTGCTCACTTGTCTATGCCAAAAAATTTGGAAGACAGCTACCTGGCCAACAGACTGGAAAAGATCCATATTGATGCCCATTCCAAAGAAAGGTGATCCAATAGAATGCAGAAGTTATCAAACAATACCATTAATATCACACGCAAGTAAAATTTAGTAGAAGATAATTCAAAAATGGTTGCAGCAGTGTATCAATAAGGAACTGCCAGAAATTTAAGCTACATTCAAAAGAGGATGTAGAATGAGGAATGTCATTACTGATGTCAGATGTATCTTGGCTGAAAGCAGAGAATACCAGAAAAATGTTTACCTGTGTTTTATTGCTATGCAAAGGCATTTGAGTGTGTTGATCATAACAAATTATGGATAACATTTCGAGGAACGGGAATTCGTAAACACTTAATCCTGCTCATGAGGATTCTGTACAAAGATTAAAAGGCAGTCTTTCAAACAGAACAAGGGTACACTGTGTGGTTTAAAATCAGGAAAGGTGGGTGTCAGGGGTGTATCATTTCACCATACTTATTCAATCCATATGCTGAGTAAATACTCCGAGAGGCTGGACGATATGAAGAAGAACGTGGTATCAGGATTGGAGGAAGACTCATTAACAATATGCATTACGATATACAGATGAAACAACCTTGCTTGCTGAAAGTAAAGAGGACTTGAAGAACTTACTGGTGAAGACCAAAGACTATAGCCTTCAGTATGGACTACACCTCAACATAAAGCAAACAAAAATCCTCACAACTGGACCAATAAGCAACATTATGATAAACGGAGAAAAGATTGAAGATGTCACGGATTTCATTTTACTTGGATGCACAATCAACAGCCATAGAAGCAGCAGTCAAGAAATCAAAAGATGCATTGCATTGAGGGAATCTGCTACAAAGACCTCTTTAAAGTATTGAAAAGCAAAGATGTCACCTTGAAGACTAAGGTGCGCCTGACCCAAGCCATAATATTTTCAATCACCTCATATGAATGCAAAATCTGGACAATGAATAAGGAAGACATAAGGACATCATGCTTGGTAAGGTAGAGGGGCAGCAAATAAGATGAAGACCCTGAATGAGATGAACTGACACAGTGGCTGCAACAATGGGCTCAAACATAGCAACAATTGTGAGGATGGTGCAAGACCAAGCAGTGTTTCATTCTGTTGTATATAGGGTCACTATGATTTGGATACAACTCAACGGCACCTAACAACAACAACAATCTTTAGGAGAGCAGATTTCCAGGTCTCCTACTTTGGAGTTTCTGGGTGAGTTCCAACCACCAACCTTTCAGTTAGCAGCCTACGGCTTAACCATTATGCCAACAAGGCTCCTACTGTAGTAATGGTTACCATTTATCAGGTACTTACTATGTGCTTGCTAAATGCTTTACATGTGTTGTTGTTGTTGTTAGGTGCCATCAAGTCAGTTCCGTCTCAGTGATCCTATGTGCAACAGAACTTAACACTGCCAGGTCCTGCACCATCCTCGCAATTGTTGCTACACTTGAGCCCACTATTGAAGCCACTGTGTCAATCCATCTCATCAAGGATCTTCCTGTTTTATTCTGACCCTCTACTTTACCAAGCATGATGTCCTCCTCCAGGGACTGATCTCTTCTGATAACATGTCCAAAGTACATGAGATGTAGTCTCACCATCCTTGCTTCTAAGGAACATTCCGGTTGTACTCCTTCCAAGACAGATTTGTTCATCCTTTTGTCAGTACATGGTATATTCAATATTCTTGGCCATCACCACGATTCAAAGGCGTCAATTCTTCTTTGGTCTTCCTTATTCATTGTCCAGCTTTCGCATGCATATGAGGTGATTCTGCATGCATAGGAGGGTCAGGTGCCCCTTAGTCCTCAAGGTGACATCTTTGCTTTTTAACACCTCAAATAGATCTCTTGCAGCAGATTTGCCCAATGCAATGCATCTTTTGATTTCTTGACTGCTGCTTCCTAGGGTGTGGATTGTGGATCCAAGTAAAATGAAATCCTTGACAACTTCAATCTTTTCTCCGTTTATCATGATGTTGCTCATTGGTCCAGTTGTGAGGATTTTTGTTTGCTTTATGTTGAGGTGTAATCCATACTGAAAGCTGTAGTCTTTGATCTTCATCAGTAAGTGCTTCAAGTCCTCTTTACTTTCAGCAAGCAAGGTTGTGTCACCTGCATAACACGGGTTGTTAGTGAGTCTTTCTCCAATCCTGATGCCCCATTCTTCTCATATAGTTCAGCTTCTCGGATTATTTGCTCAGTGTACAGATTGATTAGGTACGGTGAAAGGATAGAACCCTGATGCTCACCTTTCCTGAGTTTAAACCATGCAGCATCCCCTTGTTCTGTTTGAATGACTGCCTCTTGGTCCATGTACAGATTCCTCATAAACACAATGAAGTGTTCCGAAATTCCCATTCTCCGTAACGTTATCCATAATTTGTTATGATCCACATAGTCAAATGCCTTTGCATAGTCAATAAAACACAGGTAAACATCTTTCTGGTATTTTCTACTTTCAGCCAGGATCCATCTGACATCAACAATGATATCCCTGGATCCACATCCTTGTCTAAATCCTGCTTGAATTTCTGGCAGTTCCCTGTGGATATACTGCTGCAGCTGCTTTTGAATGATCTTCAGCCAAATTTATCTGGCATGTGATACTAATGATATTGTTCAATAATTTCCTCATTTGGTTGGATTACCTCTCTTGCGAATAGGCATAAATATGGATCTCTTCCAGCCCCTTGCCAGGTAGCTGTCTTCCTAATTTCTTGGCATAGACAAGGGAGCCCTTCTAGGGCTGCATCCATTTGTTAAAACATCTCAGTTGGTATTCCGTCAATTCCCGGAGCCTTGTTTTTCGCCAGTGCCTTCAGTGCAGCTTGGACTTCTTCCTTCAGTACTATCAGTTCCTGATCATATGTTACCTCCTGAAATGGTTGAATGTTGACCAATTCTTTTTGGTATAATAACTGTGTATTCCTTCCATCTTCTTTTGATGCTTCATGCGTCGCTTAATATTTTTTCCATAGATTCCTTCAGTGTTGCAACTCGAGGCTTACATTTTTTTCTTCAGTTCTTTCAGCTTGAGAAATACTGAGCATATTCTTCCCTTTTGGTTTTCTACCTCCAGGTCTTCGTACATGTCATCATAATATTTTGTCTTCTCGAGCTGCCCTTTGAAATCTTCCCTTCAGCTCTTTTACTTCATCTTTTTTTCCTTTGCTTTAGCTACTTGACGTTCAAAAGCAAGTTTCAAAGTCTCTTCTGCCATCAGTTTAGGTCTTTTCTGTCTTTCCTGTCTTTTAACAATCTCTTTCTTTCTTCATGTATGATGTCTTTGACGTCATTCCACAACTCGGTCTTCAGTTATTAGTGTTCAATTCTTCAAATCTATTCTTGAGATGGTCTCTAAATTTAGGTGCGATATACTCAAGGTCGTACTTTGGCTCTTGTGGACTTGTTCTAATTTTCTTCAGTTTCAACTTGAACTTGCATATGAGTAATTGATGGTCTGATCTGCAGTTGGCTCCTGGCCTTTTTCTAACTGATGATATTGAGCTTTTCTATTGTCTCTTTCCACAGATATAGTCTGTTTGATTCCTGTGTATTCCATCGGGCCGGGTTCATGTGTATAGTCATCATTTACATTGGTGAAAAAAGGTATTTGCAATGAAGTTGTTGGTCTTGCAAAATCCTATCATAAGATCTCTGGCATCGTTTCTATCACCAAGACCATATTTTCCAACTACCGATCCTTCTTTTTTTTCTAACTTTTGCATTCCAGTCACCAGTAATTATCAGTACACCCTGATTGCATATTTGATCAATTTCAGACTGCAGAAGTTGGTGAAAATCTTCAATTTCTACATCTTTGGCCTTAGTGGTTGGTGCATAAATTTGGATAATAGTCATATTAACTGATCTTCCTTGTAGGCGTATGGATATTATCCTATCACTGACAGCATTGTACTTCAGGATCGATCTTGAAATGTTTTTTGACGATGAATGGTATGCCATTGCCCTTCAGGTTGTCATACCCCACAAAGTAGACCATATGATTTTCTGATTCAAAAGGACCAGTAGCAGTCCATTTAAGCTCACTAATCAATGCCTCGGATATCAATCTTTATGTGTTCCATTTCATTTGGGGGGATTTCCAATTTTCTTAGATGCATACTTCGTACATTCCGGGTTCTAATTATTATGAATGTTTGCAGCTGTTTCTTCTCATTTTGAGTCATGCCACATCAGCAAATGAAGGTCGCGAAAGCTTGATTCCATTCATGTTATTAAGTTTGACTCTACTTTGAGGAGGCAGCTCTTCCCCAGTCATATTTTGAGTGCCTTCCAAACTGAGGGGCTCATCTTCTGGCACTACATCAGACAATGTTCCACTGCTATTTATAAGGTTTTCAATGGCTAATTCTTTTCAGAAGTAGACCGCCCGTCTTTCTTTCTAGTCTGTCTTAAACCGGAAGCTCAGCTGAAACCTATCCACCATGGGTGATCCTGCTGGTATTTGAATACCGGGGGTATAGCTTTCAGCATCACAGCAACGCACAAGCCCCCGCAGTATGACAAACTGACAGGTGCATGGGGGTTTACAAATAAAAAAAAATATATTATTTAGTTGGTGGTTATATTATTGCTCATTTTACAAAAGAGGAAACTATGGCTTAGAGGGGTTTAGTTACTTGCCCAAGGACACAGCCAGAAAGTAGTAGAGCAGGATTCCAGTCTCCTCTGTCTGACTCTGCTAAACCACCTGCTCCCGGGCTGGCCCAGCTCAGCATCTAGAGCCCAGAATTGAGGCAACATTGCATTCTAGGGCAGAACTGTGGTCTCCAAGATCACGACCTCAGGCCCCCGCTGACTGCCACCTTCAGATTCATGTCTTTCTCAGAACAAGAGGCAGACTGGCATTCCAGTGGCTAGCAGCCTTTTGGGCCACTTGCAGAAAGGCCTTGCTGCTCATCTCTAAGGTGACGTTTATGCTGGACCCTTCGCTAAACAAATGGGACAACAGCCTTAGATGAGTTCTGAGGGCTGTGCAGGCTGCATCCCAAAGATGGGCTGGGGTCACCAACAGTGCCATCACTCATATCTCTACCCTAGGCTGGTCTCTCAGGCACCAGCTTTCCACCCTCTTCACGGTCTACCTCCTCTATAATCTTGATTTTGTTGTTGTTGTTGCTAATTGCCATCAAGTCAGCTCTGACTCATGGTAACCCCATGTACAACAGGACAAAAAAACATTGCCTGGTCTTGTACTATCGTCGTGATTGTTGGTATGCTCAAGTTCATTGTTGCAACCACTCTCCATTTTTTAGTGCCTTCCAACTGAGAGGGGCTCACCTTTTGGATATAATGATAGCTGTCATGGATTGAATTGTATCCCCGCAAAGTATGTGTCAACTTGGCTAGGCTATGATGCCCAGTATTGTGTGATGGTCCACCATTATGTCATCTGATGTAATTTTCGTGTGTTGTAAATTCTACCTCTATGGCGTTAGTGAGGCAGAATTAGAGGCAGTTATGTTAATGAGGCAGGGCTCAATCTACAAGATTAGGTTGTGGCTTAAGCCAATCTCTTCTGAGATACAAAAGACAGAAGTGAGCATAGACATGGGGACCTCATACCATCAAGAAAGAAGCGCCGGAAATATAGTGCGTACTCGGGCCCAGGGTCCCTGCACTGAGGAGCTCCTTGACCAGGGGAAGATTGATGACAAGGACCTTACCCCAGAGCTGATAGAGAGAGGAAGCTTTTCCCTGGAGCTAGCACCCTGAATTCAGATTTCTAGCCTCCTACACTGTGAGAAAAGAAATTTCTCTTTGTGAAAGCCATCCACTTGTGGTATCTCTGTTATAGCAGCGCTAGATAACTAAGACAATAGCCAACACTTAGAAGAGTTTACCATTCAAAGCACCTTACAGATACTAACTCATCTCTTCAAATCAGACCTTAGAGTTAGGTACTATTAGTATTCCCATTTCAGTTGAGTAAACAGAGGCACAGACAGATTAAGTGATATGTTCAAGGTTACACAGCTAGTGAGCAGCAGTCAGGTTTGCAGTGTTGGTGGCCAGACTCCATAGACAGCCCTCTCATTACCGTGTACTATATCCCCAACAGAGCCAAACAATCAGATGTGATCACTTCTTTGGAATTTTGGTATTACTCCTACTCCATATTAGAGTTGATACTGAACTCTCTTATCTCCACTTACCCCATAGATCTATACTGGAGGACAGGAAGGACTATATTGGCTTGAGTTGCCCAAACTGGCCTTGTCTTTGCAGACCACAATAAAACCCACTGCTGTCCTTTTTTAGTATCAGGGACCCCTTCAAGTAACTGATAAAAGCTAAGATTCTCTCCTCAAAAAAAAGTACGTATTCATGATGTTGTATAGTTTCAGGGATTCATTTCAAAGGGCCCCCCTTACTATCAGTTAAGCCCGTTACATAGAAGGGCTTGGAAAATTTAGATGCCCTCAGGGGCAAAGCAGAGAATGTTGATGAGTAAATGACTTGATGGGAGAAAGGACAGTGGGGCACTAGATAGTGCACAGTCCCTTCCCAAAAGCATTACAATGAAGAAAGAGAGAGAGAGAGAGAGAAAAAGGCTAATTTCTTATACTGGAGCAAAAAAAAAAAAAAAGCCTGTGTGTTAAACTACTCTCCAGCTCAGGGAGGATCTACAGCTTGACTTGAGTGCTTAGAGCTGCTCCTCTCTTGACTCCCACCACCCTTCCAGGTTGACCAGGGCCCCAGTCATCTTCCCTTGGGCTTCTGATGGGCCAGGGATGTTTTGAGGATTCCATTGTCCAGATAGAATGAGTTAGATAGCATCGCTCCTGCAGACAGTCAAGGGAATGGAGATAGGGGAGCTAAGCACTGGTAATTCCTAGCTCCCTCATGATTCCTAGACACTGGAAGATGCCCCCCTGTGGCTGAGCAGTCCCTAGCTTCTGTCTTCCTGGCCCCTTCAGCCCAGCCCTCTCCTTTCATTGAAAGGCTGGGCATAGACAATTTAAATAGAGTATTGCTATTACGCCCCTACTTTTTTTTGTCATTCCACATTTGTGACAAAAGAAGTTACTAAGGAAAGAGTAATTCTTTATATTAAGTGGTGATATGCACCTTGAAACAAACACTTTACATACCAATATTTAAAGTTTTTCATGTGACAAGTGTGCTTGCTTTTTGCTTGTTAATTTATCTAATCTCAGGTAGATAAATTAACTAATACTCAGAAAAGATCATGTATATCTAAACAGGTTCTATGTTTGTTTTAATAACATTCATAGTAGTGAAACTAAGCTCAGAAAGGTGGGTTGATGAGAAAGGAAGAAGAGAATGTCAAGCCATTTCTGCAAGCTCTCAGAATTTTAACTTTTATCTAAAATAAAGCACATGATGTTGTCTGTTTCACATTCATTTTCTATCCTTCATCAATAGTCAGCTCCAAAATTGATCCTTTTAGGTTAGAGTTAGATTTAAAATATTTTTAATGGGCAAAACAAATTCTGGACTTTGTGCCCTTTTGAGTTATAGCTGACAAATTAATCTTAAACTATTATATGTGCTTCTAGTGTATATGACTAATAAGCAGTTCGTGCCATATGCAAATCACCCATTCCAGTTCAGCATCCAAACTATATCCTGTTCAACGAAATTGGTCCTCTGATCACGTGCTTATATGTCGTGACAATGTCAAATTGCTATAAAAGTTTCTAAACTGTTATTATTGATTTCTGCACTTATTGTGGCTAGGAACAAACCCACAGACCAGATTTTGAGTAGCACTGATATGGGGCACAGTGTTAAATGTTGAGTTGCATAATTTTCGGAGAAATATCATTGGATGGCAGGTGATGCTTCAGTTTTTGAGTTTTTTACTTCTGGAAGAAAGAATTTTTGTATTCATACACTTGCATTTAGGTGTTAGAAGAATTCTTGAGAGGAACACCCAGGCCATGAAGCAACGTTGCGAAGTTTGCAAGGATAAGGAAACTTGTGCAGAATTAGTCGTTTCCTTTCCTCTGCAAGTCACAGTCCTCTGTTCACACCCACAGACTTGTGTAATAATTGTTCATACTGACCTGTCAGCTCCATGAGAGCTGGAACCACGGAATTTTTATCTGTAACAGTAGCACCGAGCACAGTGATGGGTGCATAGCAATAAATGTTTGTGAAATGAGTGGATTCCAAGAAGCTTAGCTTTTGTACAACTCCATTGGAGCATACGGAGAGATAGTTACTAGGGAAAGAAGGAAGAGTTTAGTGGTATGGGAGATATGTGTATCGTTCCTTTTTCTTGTTTCTCCGTTCTTGGATTATGATCTCTTGAAAATCAAACAAAACCAGGGCTTCAAACCTGCATTTCTAACAAGTTCCCAGGCAATGCTAATGCTATTCGTTAGGGGACAATCCTATGAAACACTAGTAGAGCAAGGGTTCTTGAAATTTACTATACATAAGAATCACCTGGGGATCTTGTTAAACTGTAGATTCTGATTCACTATATCTGGGGTGGAAATGCAAATTCTCAGCAGGCATTTGAACAGGAATGAACCAGTTTGAAGCCCTGAACAAAACATTCAGGGGCATTGTGTCCATTAAACCATTCTAAATTCCACTCTTTTCTCAGAGCAGGGGCACATTTAGACACAGAAAATCTCATTGATTCAGTTCAGCTCTTTTAGATTGCCTAGACCCCTTTCTTTTATTCTTTGTATCACAGGGGCCATGTCATGATTATTTCAGTATCCCTGCACCTTCACAGAGGGCTTGGCACACACCTGAAGACCATGGTATTGTTTTATTACCACGTCTGTCAGAGAGAGACTAAGTGAACAAGAACAGAGTGTCTCAAATGTAATGTGCTTAGGAATCACCTGGGGATCTTTTTAAAATGCAGATCTTGACTCAATGGCTCTGGGTGGGTTCCCAGGTGATGCCAATGCTTCTGGTCCATGGGTCACATTTTGTTTAGTAAGGAACTATGGGAATGAAGGGAATCTGAACTTCTATTTAGGTACTTGTTAGCAAATGAAGATGTGGTTAATATGATTTAGGGGAGATTTTTACTGATCTGTATATAGGTGCTAGCTGTGTTAGTGACAAATGAAAGACCTTTTTTTAGGCAAGAGAAATAAGTCATGTGGACCACATGTCATTTCACAATACTCTCTGGGAACTCACAATTGCCTTGGAACAGAAACACGATACTGCAACAATCAATCATCTTTCAAAGTTCAGTACTCAAGTGTCAGATTCCAGGAAGAAACAAATATAGTGAAGCAGTCATAGGAGACATTTTTTGTGTGCCTTCTAGAACATACGTTGGGTCTCCGCTTTAAAAAAAATTGAACACCTGCTACTTATATCCAATATGATGCTTTGGAAAATTTAAATTAACTCATCTCATTCCTTCCAAGTTTCTTTGCTACCCAAGTCAACAGTGTAGAGCACAAGAACACACCTTTAAGATTTTACAAACTTCAGTAATAGTCTCAACTCTGATCCATACTAGACTGTATGATCTTAGCCCTGATACTTGTCTTCTCTGAGCCACAGTTTCAACAATAAAATGGGATTAACATTACTACCTCATAAAATTTTTATTAGAATAAAATAAACCAAAAATATATTGGGCCATGATGGGATCCCTGGAAATAATAATTTTATTGCCCGCAAATATTGCCAAGCTAGGCTCTAACTCCCCTATGCTAAGCAGAATTAAAGTGTAGCTTATACCCTGTTACCTGTTTACCTTGATTTAGACCCTAGAACGTTCTCTGAATTTCTTTCTTTGTTCTCTTTCTAGGATATTTGTGTACACATCTCTCTTGCTAGATTGTAAGCTTCTTTAAAGGTGTGAACAATGTCTTATAATCTTTCTACCCTCCATGCTGCCAAACAGTAACCCACTGCCGTCGAGTCGATTCTGACTCATAGCCAAACACTAGCAGCTCTGAATACATGGTTATTTAAACAAATGCATGGAAGAACACCCAAAAAATTTTAAATAGCTTTTGTATACATCCCAATTCCATCTTTTATGTCATTTTCATAATCTAGAACAAGCTTCCGAAGTGCTAGTTTAATTAACCGATCACTATCATCTTATCTTATAATTCCAAAAGGCAGAAGGGATTTTGGAGATCAGAAATCAGGCCATAATCACTGACACTCATTACACTAGATTGCTTGGTTTGTCAGAGACCATTCAAGTTGGGCTGGTTGATCCTCTTTACGAGAAATAATCATGGCCTTGGTTTCAGAAGTATTGTGAATTTTGGCTTAGAAATTGTAAATGACCAGAACAACTGAAAATGAAGCTCTAATTAGAATAGGAATAATGCAGCTCAAGAATGGTTGAGAATACCAGTCTGACAGCTGTAGTCTGAACATCCCACTCTCTTTTGAGAAAGCTCATAAGAAATCTTTGAAACACAATAGAAGATAATAAGGACCCACTCTAGAAACGCAATCAGAGGTAAGAATTAAGGCTTATCAGCCAGTGAAGCCCTCTTCTTAACATAGGCCCCAAGGTGTGCAAGTGACCAGTACTTGATCCTAGGTTGATGCTTATTATCAGTGGGTAACAAGTGATCAGTGGGGATTGGAAAAGCTGCTCCTGGGGGAAGAGTTGGGTCTTTCATCATTTCCTTCATACCAAACACCTGACTGACCCTTACAACAATGGGTTTATAGAAGGAAACCCAAACTACTGGGGAAGTGTAGGTATCATTTCATTCTCTTGAAAAACCTCATTGGGGAAGTTTTGTGGTGCCATCATGGAAGCACAAGACAATAGGCACAAGAGGAAACGGGACCCTGAGGCCAACAACTCTGAGTCAGGCTTTGACTCAAGTGAGACAACAGAGATGGCACCTGCAGTAAAAGGTGTGAAGGATTTCTAAAACTAAGTGACCAGGCGGGGCTTGGGGACAACCCTCAGGGGCTTGAAGTACGCATTGCGGAGGAGAGTATGTGTTAAGCCTTTCATTATTCATCCAATATTTATTGTTTACTTCATGCCAGCACTCTGCAGTGAATACAACAGGTATAATCCATTGCAAGTTGATTCCAATTCATAGCGACCCTATAGGGCAGGGTAGAACTGCCCCATTGGGTTTCCAAGGCTGTAAATCTTTACAGAAGCAGACTGCCACAGCTTTCTCCTGTGGAGTGGCTGGTGGGTTCGAACCATGAACCTTTCAGTTAGCAGCTGAGTGCTCAAGCACTGCGCCTCCCGGGCTCCCCGCGACAGGGATAGCCCAAGTTATTTCACTTAAATTAGCTTGCCAGATAATTGAAACTTTTTCTTAAATACTATCAATAGGACATTTACTAATATTGTATTGGAATGTGAAAACTGAAACACTTTTTGAACAGCCTGCTAAACTTAGTTTGAGGTTTTTCTTGATGTCTCAGGGTCACTGTCTTGCACAGCATTATCTAGGGTTGCCAGCTAAAATATAGGACACTTAGTAAAATTTGAGTTTCAGAAAAGCACATACAATACTTGATCTGAAATTTAAATTTAACTGAGCTTCCTATATTTTTCTTTGTTAAATCTGGCAACCCTACCATTATCACACGGTGCTATAATAACGCAGGGATGCTTCAGGTGCAATTGAGCTCTGTAATTGTCCTGATGTTTAAGTGGCTCAAGGCCGCTGTGCTTTTTGAATTTTGTAGTTTTTTTTTTTCTTTTAATAGTCTTTTTCCTTGCTCTTCAGTGATTTCTATTGTTTGTTGTAGTCAGTGTACAGCAGCATCTCCAGTCCTCTTTTCCCACTCCTACTTGATTCTTCTAATTGGTTTGGGCTGGGAAATAGAATCCCCAAACGAGATAGAATATTCTGAATTTTTAAGTTAAATAGTTTCAGAGTAAGGTACAGAGGTTCTCCCTTGAGAACAACACCCTGCAAATTTTAAAGTAAGGACTTCTTATAATCCTTCCACAGAAATTTCCATAGAAATCGTGCTGTGTTCCTTTGAAAGTCCCTCAGGATAAGTGAGTTATAGCTTATTTCCTGGAGTGCTCTGTTCTTTATAGAGCACGATACAAGTAGAAATCAGCTTCTAATGTAGAAAAGATTAAAGCCAGATTAGAGAATTTGCAATGGTGTTTTTACACTTGACCAGGATTCTGGATGTTGTTCCAGAAAATCTTTAGGAAGTCAGACAGATACCTATCTGGTTTGAGCAGAGTATAGGTATTCTTGCCTAGAGGCTTGAGGCTGGACTATGTGACCTATTGAGGTTACTTGAGGCCATATGGCTTTGATTACTCTGTAATAGCAACTCAAAATAATGACACAAATTCAGAATAATGAAGCCAAAGTAAAATTAGCCAGCATCTTATCTACAATGAAGAATTGTATGTATTTCAAACATGGTGCTTAGAAGAGGTTTGGGCCAGCCTACAAAATCTTGTGAGGAACCAATTACAATGTCTATTCTTCCCTAACTGTGCTCATTCACACTACGATTAAACATTTTAATGCTTATTCTCAATGTAGACCTGAAGTAGCTTCTGAATTAGAACTGCTTTTCCTAATGCTGACCCTATGATTACTCAAACTCAGTACGCAGTTAGCAAACATCTCTCCACACCTCATGTATTTGCATTTATCTTTACTTGATGTCAGAAAAACCGTCTGAAGATGGTTTTTAATATGAAGAGGCTCTTCAGGCTCAGGATGATGAGACTTTGTGTCACCCAGCCATGTCTACTTTTACTGGCTTTAGTCAAAGAATGACTCATCAGAATCAGATCCTAGGGAATATTTTAGGAGGTGTTAGAAAAGCCTAATGCTAAGTTATTCCAGCATGTTGGTAAAACAGTTTTTCTTCAGAGGCTTCTGAGATTTGTACAAATCAGAAAATACTTGTTAGATGATGGGAAAACTATTCTAAATAATTCAAACCTCTAAAATTCCTTAAAAGCCTTTTAGTCACAACAAGAGCAATTCTGGTCTTCGTAGATCACTGGAGTCACTTGCTGTACTCAATATTTAGGTTCATGTAACCTGATTCAAATTATTAATGTGTTAAATATAGTTTTGTTTTTCAATTGTAGTCGAAGATTATTTTAGGTTTCTTCTTTTTTTTTCCTCCATCAGCTTTCTTCTACCCTAAAACGGTTGCTATAATATTTTAGCAGATATCTATCTTAAGGCACAGGGTGATGTGGGCCGTGGGAGGATGTTTTTGTGAGTTGCCATGGAGTCTATTCCGACTTACGGGGACCCCATGTGGATAGGGCGATAAAAATAATCCTTTAAGAAACATTCACTGAGTATTTATTAAAGAGTAAAACGCACTGTACTATTGGCAAGGAGCTTACACAACGATGAGAGAAGTAGATTTATGAACAAAGAATTATATTACAATGTGGTGAGGGTAATGATGAAGATAATTTATCACTAGTAAAACTAATTCAGCCCTGAAGGGTTGAGAAGACTTCCTGGAGGAGTTAATCCCTGGGGTGAGTCTTAAAGTGTCAGTAGGCACAAGCCTGGGCAGTGTTTTTCAGTTGTTCGTGGGGTCGCTATGCTGGAGGCTGACTGGAGGGCAGCTAACAACAACAACCGAAAAAAAAGAAAAAACCAAACCCATAGTTTCATGGGTTTCATGGATTAAAGTTTAGTATTTAGTAAAAATTTATCTAGTAAGTGTCATAGTTAAACTAGTATCTCATTAAAAGCTGATCTTTTCAAAAGATATTTTCCACAGTATAAGTTAAGATTTACATGGCTTAGTTGTTGAGACTAACCTTGTGATCAGGACTGCTGATCTTTGAAATGCTGGACAATTCTATAAGCACATATTGAACTACTATCCAAAAACAGTATAAACAATAATAGACAAAGTGGCTACAAAACATCTTTTAGTTACTAAATAAACGGGCATTGAAAGCCAGTATTTGACATCTATAATCATTTGATAGAATGCCATTCACATAAAATAGTTTGTATTAGACTGGTGACAGCTTCTATAGGCCGAGGACATGCTAGTTCTTATTAACGCTGTATTTAATTATTTTAGTACCTGATCAAGAGTATAATTTTCATAAACTTTTTTTTCTCTGCTTACAAAGTGGGTTCAGTATTTACTACTTACACATTTTATTTGGGTCCCTGGGTGGTGCAAACAATTTGCTCTTTACTACAAACCTAAAAGGAACCCTGATGGTGCAGTGGTTAAGTGCTGGCCTGCTAACTCAAAGGCAGTGTGAACCCACAAGCCACTCCACAAGAGGAAGATGTGACAGCTTCTGTAAAGATTACCTGTTGCCGTGGAGGCGACATTACAGGACAGAGTAGAACTGTCCCACACAGTTACCAAGGAGTGGATGATGGATTTGAACTGCTGATGTTTTGGTTAGCAGCTATAGTTCTTAACTACTGCGCCACCAGGGGTTCTCTGTAAAGATTATAGCCTTGGAAACTCTATGGGGCAGTTCTACTCTGTCCTGTAGGGTCTCTATGACTCAGAATCCACACAATACCAATGTGTTTGATTGGGTTTTCGGTACTAACCTAAAGGTTGGGGGTTGGTGTTCATCCAGTGGTGCCACAGAAGAACGATCTGGTGATTTGCTTCTATAAAAATTTTGCTGTTGTTAGGTGCTGTCCAGCCAGTTCCAACTCATGGCAACCCTACCTACAACAGAATGAAACACTGTCCAGTCCTGTGCCATCTTTACAATCCCTGCTGTTTGAGCCCATTGTTGCAGCCACTGTGTCAACCTATCTTATTAAGGGTTTTTCTTTTTCAATGACCCTCTACTTTACCAAACATGATGTCCTTCTCCAGGGACCGGTTCCTCCTGATAACATGTCCAAAGTACCTGAGTCAAAGTCTAGTCATCCTGGCTTATAAAGAGCATTCTGGCTATACTTCCTCCAAGACAAACATTATGAAGCAGTTCAGCACATGGGGTTGCCATGAGTCGGAACTGACTGGACAGCAAAGGGTTTGGGTTTTTTTTTTGGTTTATACATTTTATTGCCTTTTTAATTCTTACCATCCACATAGGATATACGCCAATATGCAACAGAGATAATACAATTTCTCATATTATTCGCTTTTTATCCAAAGCAAAACAGTTCGGTTCTGGACATTGTTCAAATCCTATTTATTACAGAAATAAAACTGTCTTTGCAGAATTAAGTGGATGCAAGCAGCTACCTGGCAAGGGGAAAAAATCGAGTTCAAATGAGGACCCTGTAATCTAATAGTGTCGCTCGCAGTCCTAACTGGGTTCCATAATCTCATTTTCTAGCCCCTCGATGTGACAGGTTTTGGAACTCTTATTATTGAAATTAACCTTTCTTGGACTGTTAGGTTGGTTTAGTTTTGTATTTCCCAGTTGTTAACTCACTAGGGGGAATGGTATGAGAATAACTACCTCCTGAGTTTTTATGGTCTGTATATTTCTTAATCCGCTTTTGCCACGGGTTTGCTCTCCTCTCTCCCTCTCCGGCTTTTACCTCTTTAGCTCAGTTCCTTTTACATTCAAGCTGTGTAAGGGGGATTTAAATCCAACCCGGAACTCGGACTCTCCCGTCTTGCAAGACGGGAGTCGTAGTTTGTCCGAAGGTATCTCACCGCCTTTCGGGCCGAGTCTTTCTCACGGAGAAAAACTACAACTCCCATAAGACACCCTAAGGGGAGGGGGTGGCACCTCCCTTACGCGCACGCGCCTTGAGGCCGCAGGATTTGAATCGGCGGCGTTGTTGTTGACGCCATATTGGGGCCGGCGGCGGGTGGAAGAGTCATACAGTGGAGGGGAAAGCGGCTGGACGTGTTCGTTTGAGCTCCTGAAGCCGCCTCACCTCGTAATCCCTCCGCATCGACCGCCGCTCGCAAGCTACTGACCCTAGTCGGGGACTTTAGGAGCCGCGTTCAAGCCTCACACTTCTCGGGGTTGTTATCGACTTCCGAAGGGAGCCAGTCTCATCGCGGGAGCGCCTCAGGCGCGGCGCAAAGCTCGCACGGACGGTGGGGGCGGCCAGAGCCTCTCCCCGGGGAGCCGCGCCTGAGGAGGCGGAAGAG
The DNA here is from genome assembly GCF_030014295.1 of Loxodonta africana. Classification (NCBI taxonomy): domain Eukaryota; kingdom Metazoa; phylum Chordata; class Mammalia; order Proboscidea; family Elephantidae; genus Loxodonta; species Loxodonta africana. The sequence goes on along the minus strand of NC_087342.1, from coordinate 149,402,355 downwards.
CCCCCCCTGACGCGGCTGGCGTGAGCCGCCGCCACCGCCCCTCTCGCTCCTGCCCCTGTCGGCCCCGGCCACTGCCCTGCCGCGGAGGCGGCGGCGGCGGCGGCGGCTCTCTTCTCCTCAGCCGGCGTTCGGCGATCAGCCTTTCTCTCTGTGAACCCGTTGGTTAGGCTTTCTCAGACCCCGCGTTCCCCCTTCCCTTCCTCTGCCTCCCCCCCTCCCGTCACCCCTTCCCGACCCCACCCGAGCCCGGCGCCTTCGCTGCCCCCGGCCATGGCGTGCGGAGCCACTCTGAAAAGGACTCTTGATTTCGACCCACTGCTGAGCCCGGCGTCCCCAAAGCGGAGGCGATGTGCACCGTTGTCGGCGCCCACCTCGGCCGCTGCCTCTCCGTCGGCGGCGGCAGCGGCCACAGCCGCCTCCTTCTCGGCCGCCGCTGCCTCGCCGCAGAAGTATCACCGAATGGAGCCGTCCCCCTTCGGCGATGTCTCCTCTCGCCTCACTACAGGTGGGTCCTGGCCGCCGGGGTAGGGGAGAGGACCGGGGTCCCGGGGCCGCGGGATGCGGCTGCTGAAGTGGGGGTTCCGGACTGTTCCGCGTGTCCTGAGCTAAGTAGCCGGGCAAGCACATTTCTTTTAATTTGTTTCTCCAGCTACAGAGACACAATAGAAATGGGTTTATGTCATGGGGGTCGGGAGGTGGGGCGGGTAGGAACCGTGTTCTGCCGGTACTGTGGGGAAGAGGACGATGCTTTTCTCTAGGCTGAATGACTGGAATTGAGTGTTTCCGTAGTCGGCAGAGGCCCAGCGGAAACGATCAGATAAGGCGATATTATTCATAAATTTAGGCGAGAGAGGAGTCACATTTCACTCGAATCTCGTCTTTCTTGCCTGAATCGATTGGTTGCAGCTATTAACGCTAGGACGGCGGGGTGGGGGGCTTGAGGCGAGGCGGCAGCCCCTCCTCCAGTTCAGACATGGCTGATTTTAGTATAGAGGGGGTGGGGGGTGGGGATGGATGTCACTGGGGCGAGTTCTAGGCCTGTCATTAATCACCCACAAGAACGCCACTTTGGTTGAGTCAAGACCTGTTTCTCTAGCAGGGTCAACAACAAAGAAAATGCGTTTCCCGGGTACGGTAATATGACCACACAATATGTCAAAACCAAAACCATTGCCGTCGAGTCGATTCCGACTCATAGCGACCCTGTAGGACGGAGTATAAGTGCCCCATAGGGTTTCCAAGACTGAATCTTGACGGAAGCAGACTGCCTCATCTTTCTCCTGGTCTAGAGTGTTGGAACCACTGACCTTTCAGTTAGCCGCCAAGCGCTTAACCACTGCGCTACTAGGGCTCTTTGCTAAACGTCTAGACCCCGAGAAATACTGAACTTCTAATGACAAGCAAATGGTATTGGAAACACGGGCTGAGCATTTGCTTTTAGTTGGAAATGCTTTATTTCTGCCTAAGAAAATATGTTGGGAGAAAAAAGCCTAGGCATTGAGAGTAATAAATGAACCCCACATTCCGAGGGACTTTTTCTTTTCATGTTGAAACATTTTCTGAAAGTGACTATGGGGAAATGCCTTTTGGCTGCTCCCTACAGCATGTGTATGCCCAATTTTTTCTGTACTTTGAAACCCTTGTGTGCCCCTGGCACAGTCCTAGGATAGGCTTTTGTGGACTTGAAGTGTAAATCTGTTTCCTTTGTGTGGAGCACGCAAAGGTTTTGTATATGAGCCTTTGGTAATAATATGACCCTAGATAAAAAGCCTTTTTCATGGCTTGATTTAAATGTCTCGTTATCCTTAGTTTAAAACAAACAAAAATCTGTGGGCAGCATGTAGCTCTGTATTTGGTAACTTCAATTTGAAATTGACTGGTTTTAAATTTTATTGTATTGAAGTCAGGTTTTTAATTTCCCTTTCCAGATGGTTGGGGAGAGGGGGCTTACATACCCAGGCTTCCGTTTTTGCTGTTAAATATTTGGTCTAACTTAAGGGCATGCTGTTTCAGAGTGGTAGTGAGCCTTGAATTCACAGGTAATTTTATTTAATGATCATATCAAAATCATCTTTTGTGTAAAGGCATTCACTGATTTATTGTGAAACTTTACTTGAAAACATAAAGGAAACACAGTGTTCAGGATGAGCTGGTATTTAACATTACATTTAGAGTTTGTCTTTTTAGTGAAATGGTGTCAGTTGAAATGGTATCATGGAATCTGTACTTAACTATCAAGGCCATTTAAAAATAGCTGTAGCTAACCAGCAATAAATTTCCTTCAAGGGGGTGAATTAATACAGTGTTGGGTTTGGGAGCTGTAAGCTAACCAGCAATAAATTTCCTTCAAGGGAGTGAATTAATACAGTGTTAGGTTTGGGAGTTAAAGTATATTTCAGTGCTGAAACAGTCTTGAGCATATGGTAAGCCAGCCCGAAGCTGTACCATTTTCCCCACTTTAAAGGTAACTTATTCCGAAAGAATTGTGATCCTTATATTTGTAGCATTGGTTGATGCAGTTGGCTCTGAGTTATCTCACATATTTCAATTGATTAAGTGGACTTTAACAATAAAACAGTTGGAATTGTTAAAGCCAGCTAATTCAAATTCACTTTCATTTTCAAAACACTGGTTATGTCTTCTTCAAGGTACTTTTCGACATCTGTTTTTAAAGCTTGATCATATCCTGAAATCTGAAGTCATATGCTAATTGAGTTTTATTGAGTTGGCTAAAAGTTATTGGGCTATTTCAACAAATTTGAATACTAACATAAAAAGTTGACAAGGGAAAACCAGTTAAAATTGATTTTTTTTTTTTTAAACTGAGTTTGAATGACATTCTAAATGTTTTTTAATTTGGCTTTGCGATCACATGGCCGGTTTTGGGTATGCTCGTGTCTAGTTTTGTAATGATGTTGTTATAATGGGAGCTGCAGTGTTGTGCAGGCATAAAAGAGTTCCCCAGTTGTTACGTCACCAGACTTGGAAACAATTTTCCCATCTATCTAATATTTAGATTCCTGTTTTTGCAGTGGTGATTCTTAAACTTTACAGGCCTGGGTACCCATATATCCTGATCTGAAATAAATGGCAAGGGTTGCAAGTGGACAGTCCAAAAAAACCGAACCGACTGCTGTCGAGTCGATCTTGACTCATAGCAACCCTATACGGCAGGTTAGAACTGCTCCATAGTTTCCAAGGAGCGCCTGGTGGATTTGAACTGCCCGCCCTTTGGTTATTAGCGGTAGCACTTAACTGTTATGCAACCAGGGTTTCCAAGTGGATGGTGCCTCACCAAGTTGAGATTGGCTGAGGCTGTGCAGGGGCTCTTCTGTGAGTTCAAGTATAATTTGACTAAATTAGAACTAGAGTACTGAGGTGGATTTTTTTTCAGAGTGTATTTATAATTTATCTTTCATTCTTGTTCTCTGAACGCTTGCCAGGTGTTTTCTGATGGTGTAGTTACTTCGTGTTGGAGCTTTGCTAGTAATTTCAAGTTTTTTTGGTCAGATATTCTTTAGTAAGGAACTTAGACAGCTTTTAAACCCTAGCTGTTAGTATTTGAGTCATTCCAAGAAGACGATTACAAAGTTTGCCCTGATTACTGTTCTTGTTTTAATCAACATTTTTCAAACTGTTGCAACTTAGTATCAGGAAAAAGGAAAAGGCTGGCCCAGCTGTTAAGCTTTCCTAACTGCAAGACTTGGAGACTTTATTATGCTGATTAGCATTGTGACCTTTTTAGGGGGCCTGAATATGCAGCATACCCCAAACTGACTTTCGTTGCACCTGTTAGACTTTCTTTGGAATGCTTGAGGTGCTATTTCAGAAATACTTTCCAGGGCCTAGGGCAAGGGTCAGCAAACTACGGCCCTATTTTTGTGCAGCCCAGGAGCTAATAATGTTATTTACATTTTTACATTTTTAGATGATTGGAAAAGAATCAAAAGAACACACTTTGGTGAAATTCAAATTTCAGGGTCCATAAATAAAGTTTTATTGAGATACAGTCATGCTTATTGTCCATGGTGGAAACCCTGGTGGTGTAGTGGTTAAGAGCTACGGCTGCTGGCCAAAAGGTTGGCAGTTCAAGTCCACCAGGCGCTCCTTGGAAACCGTATGGTGCAGTTCTGCTCTGTCCTTTAGGGTCGCTATGAGTCAGAATCGACCCCACGGCAATGGGTTTTTTGGTTTATTGTCCATGGCTGCTTTAACGCTATTGTAACGGAGTTGAGTAGTTGTGACAGACTGTATTGCCCCAAAGTGCAAATATTTATTGTCTGGCCCTTTACAAAAAAAGTTTGCTCACCCCTGGTGTAGGGTGTCAGCAGTGAGGTTTATAAAACCCCTGGATGTGGAAGAGGAAAAGTGGATGAAGAGTGGAAGTATGGGAGGAAAGAAGCATTGACTGTGGTGGGGGAAATGAATACCCTTTAGTAGCTGCACCAGTACTAATCTTGGTAAGTTAGTTGACAGATTCGGAAAGCGTTTATCTGTCTTGATTGGTTTTTGTAAAATCTCAGAATATTACCGTTTAGCCAAAAGATTGTCATGACATTCTCAAGGACAAAGTTATTTTGATAAAACCAAAATATTATGCAACATTATAGGAGACTGTCAATCAAATCCAGTTCATTGTTTTCATAATTAGTACACAGCGAATGGTCTAGTGAAGTGCTTCTTGTAGATGTTAACCTGTTTGTGAGTTTGCTAAGTACATTCATATGCATTGTTTATGTCCTGGGTATTGCCAAAATGGTAACTTGTTGAGCAGCTAATCTGAAGGTTGGAGGTTTGAGTCTAACTAGAGGCTTCTTGGAAGAAAGACCTGGTGATCTGCTTCTGAAAAATCAGCCATCAAAAACCCTGTGGAGCACTGTTCTACTCTGACATGCATGGGGTCGCCATGAGTGGGCAGCTGGTTTACCATTGGCAATTGGTCTGCCTTAAAATAGAGTTGAAGGGTTAAAATTCCTTTTAAGAACTCATTGTATTTACTGGAAGCTTGCCATTAAAATTGGACACTGCAGCTTGTGAATGGGGAAGGGTTTACAGGAACATAGATTGTTCACTAGACATTGATGCATGCCTGCAAACGGAGACACCAGCTGGTTTAAATGAAGTATAAATGGCTCTAGGAAAACAAATGAGATGTCTGTTGGAGGAGGCAGAATCTCACTTCAGATGCCGTTTATTTTGAGCCAGAAGTGTTTTAATATTTTGTGGGTATTTAGATAGCTGTTAAGCTGCTTCTAGTTTCTCTGTGTGTTTGGCAAATAGACTGTTTTTGATGGTCTTTGTACATTGGATTTTAAACCTGATATTTTATTTGGGACTACTTATGTAGCTGCAGTTAATTCATAGTTCTATGAATTATGCGTTTGAGAACCCTGTAAATTTATGGCTGTTAAAGCAGAGTGCAGCTGTATTCATTATTGAGGTATTTTATTTTGAAGGTAGAAAAATAAAACCTAACTTGAGCACAAAAACACATAGGGTAACATGGCTACATCAGAGTTTGGTCCCTCTTTAGATACGCCTAGTACTAGCCACCATGGTTGCTTTGGAGGCATAACCTGAGATGTAAGGAAGAATAGTAAACTACTTCAATTCTTGAGTGGCTTTATAGGAAAAAGAATATGTGTATTACTCAGGTGTTTTCCTATGTGTTTAGATAGACCCAGGAGGACACAGTGATAGAAACACTTGTTTTGAAAAGTTGAGAGTAAAAGAGATTCATGAAACCCAGTGCTGAGTATTTTTTTACTATTTGCAACGAAGCTTTTGAGTCTCCTTTCTCTTATGTTAAGAAGAATGCAAAGTGGGTTGAGTTTGGACCTCAGGTCCGATCTTTTATCTTTAAAGGATTTGAGTGATTTAAGTTACACCAGAGTTCTCATGTGATAAGATCATACTGCAGCTACATTGAGCAGGCAGTTCTTACAGGTAAATAAAAATGTTACTGTTTGTCACTTTGTTCAGATCTGAGCTTATTTATTTATTTAGGGCATATTTTGCCAGATTTTGTAACCTTTCTTGGCATGGTAGGTTTTTTGGTTGGCGGGTAGTGGTTTTTAACCTTCCGGCACTAGAAAAGCAGCTCATGATATACCTTTAGTTTGTCTTCGGATATAATTTCTTTCTCCCTTTAAAAATCTTGTCATTAGTTTTTATATCACAGGTGTCATAGACAGAGCATCCTGAAATGTACTAGTCTTTAGAATTTTTTGATGTTTATTAAAATTACAATCTTTTTCTTAATACAGTTTTTGGGATTTGACTTAGTTTTTAGGATCAGGCAGTGTTCCATTCTATTGTACATATAGAGGGTTGCTATCAGTTGGAACTGACTCGATGGCATCTAACAACATGTCTATTCATATACCCAGCTTTTCTCAGCTTTACTAAAAGCTAAATTTCAACTGTAGAAGTCATTGTTTAAATCTTTATGAACCTCATTTGTGTTTCATATACTGTGCCAGTCAGGCAGAAGGGGGAAAAAACATGAATAAGACAGGCTCTCAAGGGTTTGATAGAGCAGCCACTACTGATATTTTCTTTTTTGCTGTTTAAACTTGAATGAAAACATTTTAATCTTTGGTGCTTGATTACTATGCCTACTTTAATTCCTTGCGTACATTCCTCCCACATTAGCGTTATTGTCACTTTTTGCAGCCTGAGTGTTGAAATTGGTTTACTGGTTAGCTTATACTTTTACTACCCTTGAAATGTTAAAGAAAAATTGATTTTAGGTGAGGCTTGAATCTTGTGTACTGGCTAAGTTTCTGAAACTCTAATTCTATGATACATCCTGACTTTGGTCTAGCATTCACTTTTCATTTTATTAACGCTTCCGTTACTACATTTTTTTCTCCTTAGCTATTAGAAAACTCCTTCCAACAGACTAAAGGGAAAGGTTGGCGAGAGGGACTGTGGAGTGCTTTCTTTCCTTTGTTTCTTTTTTAAAAAATAAGATAGTATTGTGGAATTGATGAGCAGTTGAGAAATAGAAAGGAGTGGCAGAATTTGAAAAATTGTGGAAAGTCAGTTTTTCAAACATTACTGTTCCTGAGCTATGCCTTCATAGGGGATTGCCTTGTTTCTAATGCTAAAGTATTAATTCTCTGGAAGAAGAACTTTTCTAAGTTATAATTGGTTAAAAGTATGGGAGATTTTAGGTTACTATGACAGAACAGGGAAACCAGATGCTCACTGTAACAACCATCCATGGCCCAAGATGAAATAATGCGTTGTATCAGAGGCTGGCACTGTAATTAGTCGTGCATGAGTAGAAATGCTAACCTACCAACTTAAAATAATTTTGTACTTTTAAAACACTAACAAAACATTCTGGTTGGATATAGTTGCCTATCCTAAGATCTGTCTTAAGCAGTGTCTCTTGAACCATCCCTTATGTAAAAATTTGAATGTACTTTGAAGCTATGTCATAACTTGGTCTGTTATAGTAAGTGATCATTCCGTTCCAGGCCTTTAAATGGATGACGGTTATGTTTCATCTTCATTACTACCTTCTTGACAACAATGGTTTTGAAGTTTCAGTGTGTGAAAGTGCCATTGCTATATGGTAGTGATTCCTCTCTTTTGACTGAAATCTTGATTTTTAAAAATTAGCTTCCCTTATGTGATCTATTGTAATTTTAGGTACTTGATGGAATATTGGCTGGGTGTAGTTACACAGTACTGGAGAATGGAGAAGGAAGTAGTGCTAGGATTTGGGCCCTGAAGTTAGGCTGTGAGGTCTGGCATGTTCCAGCTTTGTAACCTTTAAGAAGATATTGAAGTGTAGACCCATTTCATTTTCCTCATCTATAAAAATATGCACATGATGATAGTAGTACCTACCTCCCAGAATTGTAAGGATGAAAAGTACTTCCTGCCCCATAGTGCTAGAGACATCACAGTAGGGCAACCTCAAATGGAACTTTTTTTTTAGCACTGCCCAGCAATCCTGCTGCCCTCTGCCTTTCAGTGAATAAACCTTGCTTCCTGCTTTACCAAAAAAATAAAACCACTTGCCATGAAGTTGACTCTGACTCATGGCAACCTCATGTGTGTCAGAGTGAAACTATGCACCACAGGTTTTCAGTGGCTGATTTTTTTGAAAGTAGATTGCCAGACTTTTGTTTTGAGGCGCCTTTTGGTGGACTCTAATCTTTCCGTTGGCGGCTGAGTGGGTTAAACATTTGCACCACGCAGGAATGTGTCTAAAGCAGTTTACACAGTGCTTTTTAGCTGGAGTTTTCTAGGGATCCTACTTCTGTCAGAAGAAACCTTAGTCTCTTGATTATTCCCTTTTTTTCTCAACTGGATCTTTGCTTTGGCCTTTAAATATCCTCAGGCCTCTCATTATAAGGTAAATGAAACACCCTCATTCTCGTCCAGCTATTATCCGGACTCTTTCGTTTCAAAAACCAAACTCCAAAGTTTTCCAGTAGCCTGTTTGCTTCCATTTTTCAGTTCTCAGCTCACTCCCAGTGTATTTGTGCCTCCAAAATAGCTCTTGTGAAGTCACCACTGACTTCCATGCCACTCAAATCACTCCTCACCTTGTTTGACCTCGTTGGTGCAGTGGTTAAGAGCTCGACTGCTAACCAAAAGGCCGGCTCTTGAAAACCCTAAGGGGGCATTTCTGCCCTGTCCTATAGGATTGGTATGAGTTGGGATCAACTAGGGCAATGTGTTTGGTTTTTCAGTGTAGCATGCATACTGTTGACCACTCCCTTCTTTTTGAAAAAACGTTTTTTCTTTGGTGACAACACTGTTTTCCTCTACTTCTCTGGCTCCTTTTACTGTCTCCGCTTGGCCATTATACTTAAGAGTTCCTTAGTTCTAGGTTTAGCACCACGCCTCTCCTCATTTAATACTTTTTTTTTAAGCAGTTAACCAAAAGGTCAGCAGTTCAAATCTGCCATGCGCTCCTTGGAAACTCGGGTGCAGTTCTGCTCTGTCCTACAGGGTCGCCATGAGTCGGAATCGACTTGACGGTACTGGGTTTGGTTTTTTTTTGTTAAGCAGTTATATGCAAGCCTTTGACTTCAGTTTCCACTTTCAGATGACCCCCTAATTTATATCATTAGTTCAGACCACTCTTAATTCCAACCATGGAGAATTTTTATTGTCAGATCTTCCCAGTAGCTTCCCCCTCCTCACACACACACCAGAAAACCAGAGTTTTTGCGAAATCTATTGATTTTTAAATGTTTGCAACTAATTTATATTTAAAAAATAGGATAAACAAAAGATGTCTTGAGTTGCCAGTCAGCACCCCTTGGTGTGAGAGGTGGTCTTAATTACTATTTTAAAGCAGACATGATAGGGAAGCAAATGAATTTGTTTACCACTAATCACATACTGATGAACATGAATTTCATTTTTTTAAAAAAAAAGTGTTATGAGAAATGAACTTAATTGGATTTGGGTAATACGGAAATTATTATGGAGGATACAGCTCTTAAGAAACTCTTAAAGTGATAGAAGGATCACGGGAATTTGAGATGGTGCAGAGTAGGTGTAGGTGGAACAAGCTTGGCGAGGGTAAAATACCTTAGTGTAGATAGCAGTAAGTTAGGAGTTCAGGACCACCTGTTGATAAAGGTGAGGGCCTTAAATACAATTGCCAGATGACTTTGTGATCTGAACAAGTCCAAGGCTGTATTAGAAAGAATCAAATGTATGTATGTTCCTGTCATGTAATGATTCTTAGTAGGTCCAGTCAAGTTAAATTAATTTGCAGAATATTTTCTTGCTAGGAAGTGATGTTTAACTTAGAACTACAAAAGCCATTAAAGTGAGGGTGGCAAAATGAATTTAGATCAGTTTAGATATTTCTGTACTTGTAATAATCCTCACTGTTACTGCCTGCCTTCTGCTGCCCTGTATTTCCTGGTATGTCCAATAATTAACCAGCCACCCCCCCCCTTTTTTTTTAATTGTCATGGTAAGGGAGTTAATATTTTCAGTAAGTTTCAGGCAAATAGTATCAATGAATGATGTAAAACTTAGTGGGGACTAGTGAACCTCAACTTGCTGCTGACCAGCAGCATCAGCACTATCATGTGGGAACTTGTTAGAAATACAGAATCTTTGCTTCCACCCTGTCTCCTGAATCAGAATCTACAAGATCCCCCAGGAGATTTGTGTGCATTGAAGTTGCCTTTTTTTTTTTTTTTAACTTTTTTATTAGCAGTGTTACATGCTTGACAGACTATTAAACACACATTTGCACTGAAGCTTTAGAAGCACTAGAGAATTTATGCCCAAAAGGCAGTTTCAGCTGAGTTTTGCCACTTGAGAATATAGCTCAGTGTTGCCACATTGGTCCAGTTTCCCACCTCTAAGACCAGCCAGAAATCTTTTTATGTAAAATCACCTGACTTGAAATGTTGGCCACAAATTCACAGTTGTTTTTAAAAAAAAAAAAAAAAGTGTTCAGGCCAAACATGTCTGTGGGCTCGATTTGGCCTGTGAATCATCAGTTTGCACCCTCTGGTTTCCTGGTATGCTATAGCTCAGGTTTTGTGTGCATATTTGTATTCTGTAGCTCAACTTTTGCGTGCATGTGTGTTTTTGGTACCCTAACAAGGAGACAGGTTTGTTCTTCAGCTTGATTGTACTGCCCTAGAGTTGCTTTGAGTCAGAATCAACTGAGGGCAGTTGGCTTGGATTGTTTTTTGTTTTGGAGTTGGGGTTTTTTTTTTGATGTTAGAGTCCCTCGTAGGCAGTCGGCTTTCCCAATCCTAGCAAACCTTACCTTTCCTTTTGTTCATGACTGATTGGAATAGGAACTGTACCTCAGTTTTGGAACCACATGTTTTGTGCAGCATGCACATTTTGGGTTTTGGATCGATTTCCGCTTCCTCTCCCCATTTACTGCTTTATCTTGGTCTTACTAAGTCTGTATTTTTCAAGATTGTAAGCTATTTGAGAAGCTATTCACAAACAGTAAGGAACTAGCAGATAGTAAAGAACTAAACAAAAGCAACAGGGTAACGTATCCCCTTAGAATCTAGTGTAATATAAACTAGAGGACTGAGACTTCTTGGGTCTCAGGGAGGAGCCACCTGTTGATACAGAGAGTTGTTGAACTTGTATTAGTGAGATCCCATTGTGCAGTTAATTTGTAAAATGTATACTTAACTTGCAGGGTTTTACAAATTGAGTCATTTATTTTTCAAATAATTAATCGACAGTCACTGTTGTACCAGTGGAATAGTAGAATTTGGCCTCTAGTGATTGTAGTTTTTCTTCTTCCTGTGGGAAGATAAATGAATGCCTCTCACACCATGAAATGTGTTTATAAAGTGTAAATTTAGAACCTAAGCCAGAGACTTGTAAAATATTGTTGATAATACCCTAACATTTATATAACTGTGCAACTGTATTATGCATATTAGGATTCATGTTAATTCAGATACAAGTTAAAACTATAGGAGTACCTTGACTGTCTTGTGTTTTAAGCAGGTTCCAGGCAGGTAGTATTAATGAGTGATGTAAACTTAGATGGGAACTAGTGAACCTGAACTTGCTACTGACCAGAAATGTTTGTTTCTGTTGTTGACGTTATTCGTTGTGTCCAGGTTTTCTTAAGTAATCAGTGGCAACTTAGAAATAAATAAGGCTTTATGGATTTGGAGTAAAAGTTTACTTTTATATATCACAAATTTTTAAAGCTCCTGTTAATGGATTCTTGATCCAGTTTTGCTTTTAATATAGCAGGTATTTTAAAGTGAATTGAAAATGACATCATCTCATTCCTTTTAGTCAGATAGCTCTTGCCTGGAGAAGAAAATTGTCCTTAAGATTCTTCCAAGGACAACATAAGACCTGTTCAGTTTCTGAAGAGACGATCCTGGGAAAACAGCTGATTTACAAAGATGGATCTCCTGAGCAACTCTCAATTGTGTTTTAATTTATAAAGTAAATATACCAGTATCTGCTATGTAGTTTAGAGGTTTAGATTTGTTTTATTTTATTTGGAATAGTTACTTAACTTTAGGTCTTTAGTTCCTGCCGGTTTCCTGTACTTCATTATATATAGGTTTCCCATATCATTGGTGTTCTTGCCTAGAGTTGACAGACTTTGAAGATTTGTTTTTTAATCCCATTGTCTGTCTGTTTAGGTGCACTTTCACTTTACATTTTTTCAAAGATACTCCATAATAGAAATGAATGGTCTTATTGGCATATAAGGTGATACTTGTGCACCTAAACTTAAAATTGTTTACAAAAACTTAATATTTGATCTAGTAATGATGTCAGCAGGGAAAAGACAAGGCTTTATGAATTTGGAGAAAAAGTTTAGTTTTACATATCACAAGTTTTTAAAGCTCATGTTATGTACTCTTGATATGGTTCTGTTTTTAACACATTTTCTTTTGCTTCAAACTCCGTGGTCTTTCCTGTGCTCTCAGTCCCATCTTGATGCTGTTCCTCCTGCCCTCATTAAATGCTACTTTTTATGCCATCAACTGCTTTCTCTTGTTTCTGTTGTTGGCTATATTCTATGTGTCCAGGTTTTCGTAAGTCATCAGTGGCGACCAAGAAGAGTAAAAAAAATAATAAGGGGGGGTGTTGAGAGTAGGCTTAATATTGCACCCTAGCTAGTTTTTCTTTTCACATTTACTTAGTGTTTTTCACATTTACCTAGTGTTTTGTTTTTAATATTGCAAAGGATGAAGTGCTGCCTCATTGATATCTCCTACCTGTTAAGCAGGAGAACTTTATTAGCAATTTCAGTGACATTTTCTAGATTTGGGAATGAAAATGCCATGAGTCATGGAATTTGCTGATTTTTAATTGACTTTCACTTTGCCTAGTATGGTGGTAAAAAGTCTTAGCTATATGTCACGGTACAAAAGTAATATAGTTGTAGGGTTTTAAAAAGGGCTATACAGCCATTTAGGATGTAGATTGCTATGAAGATAACTCTGCGTATTTTGCTGTGACTGATTGCTGTAAATTCAGGCTGTGCTTCATAAGGCAGATAGGAATACCAGGTGATTAAAACTGGAGAATGCAGCCGATAGTGTGCAGGTGAAGCTTTATTTGACTTAGTTTTAATGAACCATAAATTGTGTTGGCAGCACGATATCAGATTTTACAGGTATTTGGAATAATGTTACTTAGTAGTTTGATGGTTAGATCTAAGTAGAGTCTTCAGTTGCTTGAAGTCCACAATACATTCTGTGAAATAGGACGTTAAGTGATTTGGACGTTGTGTGAACATGAGATTGGATGCTGCTGCCTATGAGTAGAAGAATACACTGTTATTAGGTAAACTTTTTATTTATAAGTAGGGAAAATTCACATTAAAGTAACGATAGAAAGTTCAGTACATAATCTAGTAATGTAGGTGTTTGACTGTCAAGACCTATGTATTATAGGTTATATATGTATTGTACCATTATACGGCTGACAGCACAGTTGGTGTGTATACAAGAGAAATGAATTACACATGTATGGGAAGCTGTTGTGTCTGCTGTGTCCGTTTACGTCTGCTACATCCCATTCTCCGATTGAGGTTTCTGAACTCTTATTATAACCTTATGGGACCAAGGATCTTTGTGGTCGGACATTGTCCAAACAGACGTTATGTGGCGCATGACTGTCCCGTTGTTATTGAGTCGATTCTGACTCATAGGGACCCATAAGATGGAGTAGAACTGTCCCATTGAGTTTCCAAGGAGTTCCTGGCCAATTCAAACTGCCGACCTTTTGGTTAGCAGCCGTAGCACTTAACCACTATGCCACCAGGGTTTCTGACCTCTTTCCAGCTGTTATTAAAGAAACTTAAGCAAGCAAGATATCTAGATTGAGCTTAGAAATGTGAGTTGTGGAATCGTGAATTTGGAGAAATGCCATGAGTTAGCAGCTTTAAAACTTTATACCTCCTTACTGAGATTAAATTGAACTTGTAGCTAGCAGATAGCTATTTGCTCCTTGGCTGTGGAGATCTTGGCCAAGTTAAATTGGGCCATTCACTGCATAACATTGTTGATCACATGTTACCAGTTTTAGAGCATTTGAGGGCACAGTAAGGCTTAGATGACACAGTTGCATCATAATATATGTAAGAAGCAGTGCAGGCAGTAGCACTCAAAATTCTTTAGCCCTTTAACTGACAACATCAAGTGTTGGCAAAGATGTGGAGCAGCTGGATCTCTCATACATTGCTGGTCAGAATGCAAGCTGGTGTGGCCACTCTGGGAAGTTTGGCAGTTTCTTACAAAGTAAAACCATGTGTTTACACAAGAGAAATGAAAACATCTCCACCCAAAGACTTGTACTTGAATGTTATAACAGTTTTATTCATAATAGTCCCAAATTGGAAACAGTCTGAATGTCCATCAGAAGGAGAATGGATAAACAAATTGTGGCATATCTATACAGTGGATATTGGATGCTGCTGCCTACAACTGGGTTCCAGTTGGATCCAGTTAGTAAGAAGGAATGAATTACTGATTCCATGCAATATCATGAAGGAACATCATACCGCATTTTGCTGAGTGGTGAAGGAAGTCACACTGAAGAACTACACTGTATGATTTTGTTCTTATGAGAGTCTAGAAAAGGCAGAATTATATAGTGACAGCAGATTGAGGGGGCAGTCAGCTGTAAAGGAACATGAGAGAATTTTTTAGGGTGATCAGAAGTTCTGTATTACGGTTCCAAGGCTAAATGAACTTGTTGAAACATAGTAAATTGTGCATTTAGAATTGGCGAATTTTTTTGCTTGTAAATTATACCTTAAAATTCTTTAACTTGTTGGTGATATCTCTAAGTATCAGATGTATGGAGGTTTGTAAAGCTAAATTTAAAAAAGTTTTACCATATCTTAATCCTGGATTAGATAGATTTCTGTTGAGGCTGTCAAATGAACAAATTTTGTAAAAAGTATTCTTTTGATACATCTTAATTGTGCTTTAGTTGACTTTTTTTTTTTTTTTAAGCAAAAGGAAGACTAAGGTCACCTGAGAAACAGCTGTGTGGTGACCAAAAACTGTACATAAGCCACACAAAGGATAGCTATTAAGGTCAAGTTACTCTGGGCTCAGAAACCAAAAAGCCAGACCCTTTGCTGTCAAGTCGATTCTGACTTGTAGCGGCCTTACAGGACAGAGTAGAACTGCCCCATAGGGTTTCCAAGAAGCAGCTGGTGGATTTGAGCTGCCGACCTGTTGGTTAGCAACTGAACTGTTAACCACTGTGCCACCGGAGCTCCACTCTGGGCTAGTGCCTCTTGAAGCCTCTGCTTATGAATAAACTTTAAGATGCTTTGAATGGTAGTTTTGATCAGGATGATGGTAGCTTTGAACAGAAAGTGATAAAACAGTGAAGCTTGTTGTCTACCAGAGGCAGAAATATCTTTGCCTTTGTAACTTTTTAGAATATTCCCATAGAAGAGAGTTCTGCTTTTAAAAAAAGTACGGGTATTTGTGCCTGTTCTGCTGGTATAGAATTTTGCACTAGTTTTGTAAGACACTTCTGGTGAATCTTAGGAAGCCCATTTATATCAAGGGATGCTTAGAGCTCAGTAGAGAGCCTTTTTATTTCACATTAGTAATTTTGCTTATATATTAAAAAGTTTATGGATTTACAAATACAGAAAAGAACTGAAAATGACCATAACCCATATTAAACAAATGTTAACATTTTTTTTTTAATGTTTAATAACGAATTAAAATACCCCCACAACCATCCTGGAGTTATTCTAATGTGTGATTTTGTACTTAAACCATACATTCATGTATATATAAATATGTTTGTTTACACACAAAATTTACACAAATGCTGTCTTACTGGATCTTTTACACCTAGTGTCTCCGCTCTCCTGCCATTAAAGTAACAGTACATAAAATGTTTAAGGGACTGATTTGATGCCCCTTTAGAGTATATATCTCTCAAAAGTCCTTAGAGCGGTTCTCTACTAGGGGAGCAATATAAATTAAGGAAAAAAACAGGTAAAAAATAAGTATATACCTAAGAAAATCACCAGTATTAAATTTAGAAAAGGATTGTTGTCATTTTACATGTCTTTTTAGCCTTCACTTGAGTTTTCATTTCTTAAGGATTATTGTAGAATCTAATATTAAAGCTATACTCTGTTACACCTGAAAATCTTTTTATTGCCACCTTAAAGTTTCATTTGTTTGGTCTTGCTTTGGATTGAGATTAGTAAACTTACTGGGATTTAGTTTCAGATGGATAACATTAATTTAGAAACTATGGGGGGCGGTGGGTGTGAGAAGGTCTTCATTGAAGAGTGGAAGCCTCATGCAGGGATTTTCTGGAGAGGTCAAATGGTAACTCTTTTGAGTTAGAAATCTTGCCAGAATGACTCATTCTGGCCTCAAGAATATATTGGACACAATTTTTCCCCCTTTTTGATGGTTGCGGGCCATGATAATTGCACTGTGGTGATAGTGTAGTGTATCTTTTTATTGGGTACCTGCTATGTATCATTTTATGTGGGTTTCTCTCAACCCCCAAGATTCAGAACCACTCTTAGCTGTTAATGCTATAATATTCTTAAACTCTGTTGAGCTTCACATTAATAGCCATGACTATTTAATGTATAATAATGTTTTTTAGCTCCCGTCTGCTGTATCATTTTGCTGCCTACGCTGTCACTTCTCACTGATCTGTGCTTGAATGGACAGTCTTATCCCTTTTAATTATCTCTGGGCATGGAAGAGTCTATTCTAATGTTTCTAGTGTATGAATAAATAAAAATTCAGTTGGGGACTCTTAAGAATCTGAGTAAAATGTATATGTAGTGCGCAGGCTCTCTGGCCTTTATTTTGAACGAAAGCCTTTTAAGTTTATTTTTTGCTAATCAGCGCTCAAGAAGAAGGATGTCGTTGAAATAGCTGTATTCCAGGTAGTGTGCCTGTGCTGTTTCTGAATGAGTGCCTCTGTTTATGTTTTTGGATAGATTGGTTCTACTAAGTAATTGTTGGAAACCCAGTCTTGAAAGTTTTTATCTTGCCAAATTTTAACTTTTTTTCTTTTAGAACAAATTCTGTACAATATAAAACAAGAGTATAAACGTATGCAGAAGAGAAGACACTTAGAAACTAGTTTCCAACAGACAGATCCATGTTGTACATCTGATGCACAGCCACATGCATTTCTCCTAAGTGGACCAGCTTCACCAGGTAATAATAAACTTAATAAGTAAAAGGAAATGTTACTAGCATGGGGAATGTGTAATCCAAATTGTCGTTAGTCTCTTTAGCTCCTGCCTCTACCCCTTAAGAAAAATATTACACAAGTAATACATACCCGTATATAATTTTCCCAAATTGGACTTTCTGTAAATGCTATGATTTGTAGCCTCCATTTTTTTTTTTAAGTCAACCGTATGCCATGTACTTCTTTGTTAGACACAGGTGTAAAAAAAAAAAAAAAAAAAACCAAACCCAGTGCTGTCGAGTTGATTCCGATTCATAGCGACCCTATACCTATAGGACAGACTAGAACTGCCCCATAGAGTTTCCAAGGAGCACCTGGCAGATTCGAACTGCCGACCCTTTGGTTAGCAGCTGTAGCCCTTAACCACTATGCCACCAGGGTTTCCTAGACATGTGTATCTTGCCATAACTGACTATTATGCCATTCTGTGGATTTACCGTAATTATTTAACTATCCATTATTGATAGACTCAAAATTTATAATATGTGCAGAAATATCCCTGTAATCTGCTGTCATCAGAAAGTCTAAATTCATGAGGGGGAATGAGAATCAAGATTGGTACAAAGCTGATTCCTGTGAAGTGGTGGTCAAACATACTTCCACTGTCAACTTTTTTACTCTTTCTGCACCAGCCCTCTTTCCCACAGCACTTTCTGCCTCTCTGTTGGATTCCATAATTCATTGCCATGGCTATACAGAACTTACAGACCATACTCATGGTTATGTGGTGTATTAGGGAGGTAACAGGCTACAACTCAGGAGACAGGATAGAATTCATCCATCAGGACAGCTTCCAACCAAGACAGCTCTCAGCTTCCTCTCGGCTGTGCCAGCTGCTGGTCCTCCTCTTGGCCTCTGTGCCACTTGGGCAAGGGTTGCAGCTCTTTTGACTCTTCTAATAAGTGCCTGAAGGCACCCTATTCTGCCAGCAAGCCTCCTGCCTGAAGGCGGTCAGCTGTCTCTCACTCTGTGGTTTGGCAAGCCCTCTGCTGCCACCTTGTGCTAGTCTCCTGGTTCCCACTGCTAGTGCCGCTGCTGCCGCCATCCTGTGCTATCTCACACTGTCTCCAATGTTAACAGCTTTGTCTCCTGGATGTAGGAGGTTATCAGTGCAGGGACCCTGATTCCAAAGGACATGCTCCACTCCAGGCTCTTCTTCGTGGTAGTGAGATCCTCATCTACTTCTGTGAGATTGGCACTATTATAAGCCTAGCAGGATGGTAGAACTGACCAGTCCCCTTGGTAGAGCACAGTCACTTAATTTGCACAGTAATTGACCAATTCCCAGAAGTTCACTTAATCCTATTGGGTGGTTTTATGCACCCTATTTGCATAGTAGACTAATCAATCCCTTTGTGAGATTGTGGCCTAGCAAATCATTTTGCCAGAACTACAAACCCAGGGCCAGAAAAGCCACATATAAGAGAAACCCAACCATACTGCAGTCTTTGTACATGTACATACCCTCACATACTTGTCCTGTTATTATGGATTCCTAAAAATGATGTGTGTGTGTGTTTAATCGTGTTTCTGTTTATATCCTTTTGTTGGAGGGAAAATTGAGGACTGTTTGAGGTGAAGGCAAAGGAAAGTTAAGGCAGTAGCTTCTTGCTGACAAAGGACCATCAGAAGTGGTTCTTACCTTTAGTAAAGTTCTCAGCAAAGTATTATTCTAGCAACAGCCTTTGCTTGCCTGTCTTGCCTGCCTGCTTTCTCATTAGGAAAACCTACCTGAACTACAACAAAAAAAATCATTCAAAGGCCATGAAACAGTCAAATAAAATTAGATTAGAAAACATGAAATTATTCAAAAACTAAAATTACCACAGTACTCCTGCCGTTTTGGGGGCAAAATACAAGTGGGTAAAACATGGTAAAGGCATGTAAGAATGGAGACAAGACTATCAGCAAGAAACCAAGACCATTGTCATTTATTAATCAGTTTACTTCACAGAAGATCAATTGACTGGCAACCTCAACTAAGCTGAGAATTTGAAAGTAAAGATAGCTTTAGTAGCTGTGTAGTACTATGCACCTTATTCTTCGATAGACACAGTTCTAACAAGCATAGTTAACTGGTCCTAGCCATGGCAGGTTATAATGATCAAGTCAAAGGAGAGGAATAGAGGATGCCAGAGGCAGATAACACAGAGCACGAGGAAGAAACCATTGATAGTAAATTAGTGCATATGGGTTTGTGTGTAAAAAATTGCAGCAGTACTAATCAATGAAGATCATAATCCTGAGTTTCTCAAAAAAGATGAATTTCAAATGTTTCTTAAGTGGGGAATGATGATTTTGGAAAATTAAAACAAAGTGCCTTAAGTAATACTTGAAGAGGAATGCATTTCTGACGAAAGCATTATTTTATATGGAGTATTTCACCATCTGATAATGCCAAGTGGGCGTTAGATTAATAATCTTTAGGAACTCTTAACCATAAAATATAAGTGTCGTATGTTAGGTATATTTTTGTCAGGATTTTCTTTTTTTTTTCTTTTTAACAAAGTGGTCTCTTAGTATAATTAAACACAAAAACTTCAGTAGAAAAAGTACCAAATTAAGAAATAAAAATTCAGTGTTCCTTCAAGAGATCACAGAAATGCGCCTTCTCATAAATTTCTGCTTAGTGTCTTAAAATTTTTAAATTTTTGTTATTAACACAAAACATTGTTCTATCAAAAAAAAAATTCTAGTAGGTATAAAAAGGTAATTTCTTTACTAATGAAATTGACAAACACTAGCTGCTTTGGGGTTTAGTTGCCTTAGGACTCTTAGTATGTTAACAGTGTAGTTATATGACTATATAATTTTGAGCCTATCATTATCAACTTAATGCTTAAGCTTACTTTTCCAGTATTAGAAATGCTATTGTTGTTAATTTAATGGAAGTTAATGGTTTTGTGTTTGGAAACCTAAAGAACCAATTATTATCCTTCAGTAAGGAATGAGTATCCCGATTCCAGAATGTTTTCAGAGGTCATGCTGTACATTCTTCTATAACTTCTTTTTAAACATAAAGCTTTTATTAACATGTTATCTATTTTCCTTTTTTTTTAGAGAAGAAAAAACCCCTTTAAGGGTTTGGGAAATGGGAGTGTTGCAGTGAAATGGTGGTAGAATAATTCCTAGTTTGTTGTGGGCTGTTAGGATATTATGGCTTTAAAGTATAGCAGTGTCTTCTCACAGGTGTAAATATCATTTGTTAATCTGGAACCAAATAACATTAAGCTTTAGACCAGAGATGTTCTTTATTTCTGTTGTAGGAGAAGTTAGTCACGAAAACACTATGGCGTGGTATTTGCCAGAGTGGAATTGGGAAGTTTGGTACTGGGACCCATCAGTGTAGCGTTTGTTACAAGTTATGTGTTCAAAAATTATAAATTTCTCTACTTACTTTTAGACTGTAAGTTTTCCCCTTATTTTTTGGCTGCATTTTGGTGTGATTTTTCTAGTCACAAGCTGATAGAATTATTCCTTTAAACGTATTTTAAGACTCCTTGGGAAATGCTGTGGTAAAAATTGATAGAAAATGCTTTTTTATGTATGAACATTAAACCCATTGCCATCAGGTTGATTCCGACTCATACAGCAACTCTTTATTAAAAAGATGTTAATAAATTTGTTTCTATGATGGCTCTAAATCATGCTGTTTTTTTGTTGTATAGGGACTTCATCTGCATCATCCTCACCATTAAAAAAAGAACAGCCTTTATTCACTCTGCGGCAGGTTGGGATGATCTGTGAACGTTTGTTGAAAGAACGTGAAGAGAAAGTTCGAGAAGAGTATGAAGAAATATTGAACACAAAACTTGCAGGTATGAGATGAGTTTATTTTAGAGTTTCCCAGAAACTCATGGTAAGAAATGTGTTACTTCCTGTGTGTATGTCCTGTCATTTAGAGTACTGTCTGTATACACTGGTACAATATATTTTCTAAGAACCAGAGAATTTCAGTTCAAGAAGGGAAATGAACTTTCTTATAGCTCTAGTGACCTTGAGAAAGAATATTACCTAGCTATGTAAAACAGCAGCAGTATTAGTGACCTAGATTTTTCTTTTAGTGTTCCTTGTGCTAAACAGATTTTACCTGTTTACCTGAAATTGGTTGTTTATTTCTGGACTTTCAATCTCCCGTGATAATTTAGCCATCAAGCTAGACATTTAAATATTTAACTGGCACTATATACATAATTTTAGAGTTTTATAATAATTTGGCGTTTGGGATTAATAAATTTTTTTTTTGATCATTTAAAGTACAGTAAATAAAATTATATATCGTAACTTAACCAGAATGTTTCAGTTTTCTAATTTTAAGCCATGGATTTTACTAGATATAGGTATGTACGCTTTTAGATTAAGGAGTTAAATCAAGGTGCATAATATAGGCGAGAGAACTTACTTAGCTCTACAGCTTATTTTCCTTTTAATCTAATTTTTTCTGTGGCACCTGATTAAGTTACAGGTGGGTGTTTTTGAATGTTGTATATTTTCTTAAGCTTTCATTGTCCTGTTTGCTCTCATTATGGTAAATTGCCACTTTTTCAGTGAATTTCAGAGCAGAAAGATTATCTTTTTATTTCAAGCCCTTTCATAGGTTAGGAATTAAGTCCCACCAAGGGCATAAGTGATTTGGACTAAAACCTAGTACTGTACTCTTTCCGTTTGATACATTATTACTGAGGCTATGTGATGTCAGATTAAAGTGCCAATTTAGAATTGTTTCACTGTGTATCTTGGATTTGCAGACTTTGTCTAGATCTAATATATTAGGGAAAGCATTTTACAAATCATATAATTGACATATACTTTTATTTGTAGAACAATATGACGCATTTGTGAAGTTTACGCATGATCAAATAATGCGACGATACGGAGAACAGCCTGCTAGTTGTAAGTATTTCATTTTTGAAGATATAAACTGGAAATAAGACAGTCTTTCAAGGAAAAGACATTTATTATAAATGTTTTCATACCCAAAAAGATTTTAACAAAGTCTTTGAGAAAAGTCATGTAGGAAGTAGGCAGCAGAATTCACAAGGCTTATTTTTGGTTACTTAAATACCTTGGGCAGTATTGGGGATGAGGATTTGGTATGTATTTGAGTTTTGGCCTGGTCTTTGCACTAATTGTCTTTTTTCCCTCTTTAGATGTTTCATGAATCACGTTTTCTGCAATTGTGGGCTGCCTTGTTCCTTGTTGAGTTGTTGCAAGAGGTCCCAATTATGACATGCAGCAATGCCAATACCCCTCTGTGAATACAGGTTATTTCAAGCTTTTGTCAGTGGCAACCACTCTTAGGTAGCAACTGGTTTTGGAAATTTCCTTGATGTCAGTACCACCCGGATGTGGACCTTTGCTACCTGTATTAATACCAGTGGCCTCATTTGCTATATCATTACAATTTGGCTGCTTATATTAATGATATGTTTGAAAAGGATTAAAGCTGGTATTCTAGAACATGCCTTTCACTGGTTGTGTAAATAAAACTGTAGAATGACACTTCAGACTGAAGTTAGTGTGATTTTTATTATGCACTACAAGCAAGCTATAACCTGTAACCAGTTATTAATAATTTAGAATGTAATCCCAGGACAATGTTAAGCAAATAGCCTACAGTGTTTCCTGTGAAATAGTGAAGGAGGAGGGTATTTCTGTATTCCTGGACTTCTTGGGGTTTCAGAATGGGTTTATATGATTTTTTTTTTTTTTTTTTGGTAGTTTTTATTTATTCTATCAGTCTTTTTAACAAATGTTTATTGCTGCATCCCCCCAGTGTATCATTGTTTTACTGCCCTTGTAGTACTGGAATTTAGTTGAAAGAATAAAACATTTACTTCTAATCTGCTTGTTTTTTTAATGAACAGATAGATGGGTAGTATGTGAATAAAACCAATGTTTTAAATGTGAGCATTTTCCAGGAGTCAAATGAAGTTGATTTTCTGTTATGGTTTAAAAGTCAATCTTTTAATACACCAAATCATCTAAGATTTGAGTGCTATTATAAAAAACTTGAGTTCTGATTCTAAATTACTTCTCCTGTAACTAACTACATTATAGAATATTTGGTACATAATAGATCAGCTTAACAGCTGTTGAGTTTTTTCTCAAAGAGATTAGTAGAATCTGGTTTTTTTTTTTTTTTTTTTAGGGATTTGATATGTGAAAGCATGATTCAGCAAATTTAACTCATTTTCCATACATGGTGGCTTAGGTTTCCTACGAAGAAGGGAATAAAATATGCTTCAGTGAATTTTTTCTTGAATTCTAATAGCATATTTCCACTAATTAAATCAATTATAAATGTACTCGGAAATACTCATTTATAATTGACCTAATTAGTGAAACAAATTATGAACTTTTTTTCTTTTTAACTTGGTGATTATATTTCACCAATTCTTTCTTTAAAACAAACCCCAAAAGTGGTATAGGGCTTTCACAAGATCCCCAGGTAGTTCATATACCTGTTAGTGTTTGAGAAGCATTGGTGTAGTGGATGGTAGCCATAAAAAATTTAACCTGGTTTTAATGATCCTTAGTACCTTAGCACTATTGACATTTTGGGCTGGAAAAATCCTTTTTGTGAGGGGCTCTTCTACTAATGATATTGTTTGATAATTACTGCATTCTATTAGGTCACCTTTCTTTGAGATGAGCACAAATAGGAATCTTTTCCAGTTGGTCAGCCAGGTAGTAGTGAGTACCTCCAGTGCTACCTCTGTTTGTTGAAACATCTCAGTATTCTGTCAATTCCTGGAGCCTTGTTTTTCCCTGTCTTCAGTTTAGCTTGGACTTGCTCGCTAACATTGGTTCTTGATCACATGCTACCTCCTACATATTTGAACATCGACCAAGTCTTTTTGGTGCAGTGACTATGTATATTCCCTCCATCTTCTTTTGATGCTTCCTGCGTCGTTTAATATTTTCCCTGTAGATTTTCGGTATTGCAACTCAAGGCTTGAATTTTTTCTTCAGTTCTTTTAGCTTGAGAATCATGGAGTGTGATCTTCTCATTTGGTTTTCTAGCTCCAGGTCTTTGCACATGTTATTACACTACTTTACTTTCTCTTCTCGAGCCACCCTTTGAAATCTTCTGTTTAGCTCTTTTACTCGTCATTTCTTCTGTTTCGCTTTAGCTACCCAACATTCAAGAGCAACTTTCAGAGTCTCTTCTGACATCTATTTTGGTCTTTTCTTTCCTGTCTTTTTAATGACCTCTTACTTTCTTCACATACGATGCCCTTGATGTCATTCCATAACTTGCCTGATCTTTGATCATTAGTATTCAATGCATCAAATCTATTCTTGAGATAGTCTCTAAATTCAGGTAGAAATACTCAAGGTCATACTTTAGCTCTAGCTCTCGTGGACTTGTTGTGATTTTCTTCCGCTTCAGCTTGAACTTGGAAATGAGCAGTTGATGGTCTGTTCTGCGTTGGGCCCCTGGTCTTGTTCTGATGAATATTGAGCTTTTCCATAGTCTCTTTCCACAGATGTAGTTGATTTGATATCTGTGTATTCTGTCCAGTGAGGTCCACATGTATAGTCTCAGTTTATGTTGGTGGAAAAAAAGGTATTTGCAATGAAGAAGTCATTGGTTTTGCAAAATGCTATCGTGCAATCTCCAGCAGCATTTCTTTCCCAACTACCAGTCCTTCATTGTTTCCAACTTTTGCATTCCAATAACCAGTAAGTATCAATGCATCTTGACTGCATGTTTGATCAATTTCAGACTAAAGAAGTTGGTAAAAATCTTCAATTTCTTCAACTTTGGCCTTAGTGGTTAGTGTGTAAATTTGAATACTAGTTGTATTAGCTGGTCTTCCTCTTAGGTGTATGGATATTACCCTATCACTGACAGCATTTTACTTCAGGGTAGATCTTGAAATGTTCTTTTTGATGGTGAATGCAGTGCCATTCCTCTTTAATTTGTCATTCCTGGCATAGTAGACAGCATGATTTTCTCCTTCAGAATGGCCAGTGGCAGCCCATTTCAGCTCAGTAATGCCTAGGATATCGATATTTATGTGTTCCATTTCATTTTGATGATTTCCAATTCTTTAGATTCATACTTTGTATGTTCCACATTCGAATTATTAGTGGGTGTTTGCAGCTGTTTCTTCTCATTTTGATTCATGCCACATCTTCAAATGAAGGTTCCGAAAAGTTTGACTCCATCATGTCATTATAGTCGACTATGAGAAGGCAGCTCTTCCTCTAGTCATATTTTGAGTGCCTTCCAGCCTGAGGGGCTCATCTTCTGGCACTGTATCAGACAATGCTCAGCTGCTGTTTATAAGTTAGTGGCAATTCCATTCTTGTAGTTCCTCAGCAAAAAAACCTTAGCCCCAAACTCTTCATGGAGCCCTGGTGGCACAGTAGTTAAGAGCTTGGCTGCTAACCACAAGGCTGGCAGTTCCAGTCCACCAGCCCCTCCTTGGAAACCCAATGGGGCAGTTCTACTCTGTCCTCTAGGGTCACTATGAGTTGGAATCGACTCAGTGGCAGTGGGTTTCGTTGTTTTTTCTGAACTCTTCATATCCTTTCTCTAATTTAGGTTCCACCTAAAGTCTCACTCTCTCTACTGCTGTTACTCTAAGACATTGTCATGTCTTGCCTGGATTATTTCACATGTCTCCTAACTGGTCTTTGTTGTCTCATTTCTGTCTCCTTATCCATCCCAGTCTGTCCTCATAGCAGTCATGTCAGTAGCTTTGAGACACACAAAATACGGCAAAATAACTTCAAGTTGAGAGTAATCCTTTATAGAGCTTAGTCTTAGATGGCTTATTCTCTAAGTAAAAGTCAGAAGACCTTACAATGGCCTACCAGTTGCCCTCAGGTCAACTCCTACTTATAATGACCCCATGTGTCAGAGTAGAACTATGCTCCATAGAGTTTTCATTGGCTGATTTTTTTTAGAAGTGGATCACCAGGCCTTTCTTCCAAGGCACCTCTAGGTCGATTCTAACTTCCGCCCTTTTGGTTAGCAACCATGTGTACCACCTAGGGACTCCTGCAACTTTCTCTTGTTAGCTGTCTTCTTATAGGCCCGTGACTGTTGGTGACCTAATGCACAACTGAACAAAATGCCATCTGCACCTGTGTCATCCCCACCCCCTTGATCAGTTGTGGATCAGACCATTGTGATCCATAGGGTTTTTGTTGTCTGATTTTTGGCAAGTTGATTGCCAGGCCTTTCTTCCTAGTCTGCCTTGGTCTGGAAGCTTGCAATCTGTTCAGCATCATAACAACCTGCAAGCCTCCACTCACAGACTGGTTGGCTGCATCTGAGGTGCACTGGCCAAAATTGAACCCAGGTCACTTACATAGAAGGCGAGAATTCTGGCACTGAACCTTTCATCATTTTTTACTCATATGTTACCTCCAAATTTGCAGCCTGACATCCTGGTTCTCTTTACCCTGAAACATATAACTTACCTGTTGTACTCCCTCTGGTAGAATGCAGTAAGGGCAAAGGTCTTTGTTCATGAAGTATCAAAAGTACCTAGAACAGGTACCTGGCACATAGTAGGTGCTCAATAAATTTTTTTTTTTTAAATGAATTTCAAGCCGCACTTCAATTACTTAAGGGTTGTCAAGTTAGTCTTTTACTAAATTTAGTGTACCAGAATACCCATCGTATTTTGACTAAGGTCTTACACTGTATTAAGGCATGGGCACAGAACTGAGCTGACATTTCATAGGTGGACTTGAGGGCTTTTGTCCCAGTAGGGATTGTCACAAATGGGCTTCATGTTTTAATTTTTTAGCTCATTTGAGTATAAATAATGGAAATAGGACAGTATCCTGCTAAGAGAAATCAGAGTGGCTCATACATGAAATATGTACTTTGCATGTTTGCATGAAATTCAACTAAGTGACCAGCAAAGGAAAAAAAAAGTAAACCAGGGTTACTTTACCCATGGAACCTAAATCTATGCCTCAGACAAGTGAACCTGCTGGCCAGCGTGGGGCCTGGTTCCTCTGTACCTCGTAGTGTAAGCATTTTGCTGTATGAGTCCACTGTTTTAAGTTTCTAAACACTGACTTCATCTGGTGCTCATCTCTCTGAAAGCTGGAGAAGCTACATTGTTCGCGTTGTTGGTACTCTATTAAGATGACAGTGGGATATTGGAAAACCTTCCCCATTGCTGACTGCCTCATCTAAATAGGCCATAGAGGGGAAATTCTAAATCATTCACACATTCTTGTCCTAGATTTTACTAAGTGTCTTTAAAAGAAGGGAACTTCATAGTTGAGGGTGCATTTGACTGGAGGGGAATGACTTAGAATATTGATAAATCATGGAATCTGACTTGACACAATACAAATTATTCTTTCTTCTCGTCATCCAATTGGCAGAGGCAGTACTCCATGCCATCATTTAGGGACCCATAGGATGACAGAGCCTGTGCCTTTAACAGGGGCTCCAAGGTGTCAAAACACGTATTTATCTGGCTTCTTATCTCGTAAATTCCTTTATTTCAAGTCGACAGCTATTTGTGCATGTGCTTAAATTCTGCTGAGTAAGGAACCTTGGAATTTTAAACGAAGATGGTAAAATACCTAATCTACCTTAACTAATGCTACTCAAATTGTCTTTCTCAAAGCTCTGTGATTGTTTTGTCAAGTGTCCTAACTCAGACCTAAAGTATTTTATGATTGAAGACAAATAATAAATATTAAATGCTTTCTGAAGATCATGGGTCTCTTGGGATAGCAGACTGCTTAGTACCTGTAACTTATCAGTACCAGGCTATGAGCTCCCTCGGTGAAGAAGCACCCACTGAGCTGGACATTTTTTAGCACAGTGAATAGTAAACCCTTTCTTAAATTTTTCCTGATATAAATAAACTCTGCCGACTCTTAAACGGGCAGACAGAATTAATGCAGCTAGTTTTATATTGTTAGTTGCTGTCAAGTCGATTCTGACTCATGGCGACGTCATGTGTACAGAGTAGGACCACTGCACAGCTTTCAAGGTTGTGACCCTCAGAAGCCGATCGCCAGGCCTTTGTTGGTGCCTCTAGGTGGGTTGGAACTGCCGGCCTTTCAGATGGTAGTAGAGCACTTAACTGTTTGTGCCACCCAGGGACTTCTAGATTTATAATGGCACTCCTGAAGAGTGATATCTTCAAAATGTATGTTTATTAGGAATGTTTCATTTCATTCAAATTATAGGAGAGCAGTGGTCAGGTTTCTAATAGTTTGAGACATTTTCTAAATCTTTTATCTTCATAAAATTAAGACATCTTTAAACTACCAAAAAAAGTACCAAGAGTAAATATAATAATGCCCTATATACCTATCTAAAATTAACAAATATTAACATTTTGCCATATTTGCTTCAGGTTTTATTAAAGGAATAAAAAGTGAATATAGTGAAAGCTCTTCTGTCCCTTCTTTCATCTACAAAGAACTGCTTTCCTAAACTTGGTGTTTCTTTCACATCCAAGTTTTTATACTTTTCTCCATATGTATGAATCCATAAACAATACATGGTATTGTGAGTTTAGATGAGTATTTGTAGGTTAAAAAAAACTCCTGCTATGTTTGCACTACATATTTTTGTGGCAACCTTTTTTTCTACGTATTCATTAACATGTCTTTTTAGTTCATTTACTTCAATTGTTATCTATCCCCCTAATGGCAGATAAAATTAAAATTCCTGCTATTACAAATAATGCTGTGAACATATTTGTACACAAGGATCAAAATGTATGAATTTTTCTCTAGGGCACACTCTTGAAAGAGGAATGGCTAGCCCATAGGGTATAGTATCGTCTGTATTAGGTATGTAACTCTATAAAATGTTGATCAGTTTGCACTCTCTTAACTTCAGATGAGTCCTTCCATTGTTCTCTACAACAGTTTGAAACAGCAGGGACTAGGCAATCAGAATCCAGCAAGTGTTCAGACAGAATTTTCAGTTTTTGGGAAATACTGGAGATAAACAAGCTGCATTTGGTTACAGTCAGGGTCCACTCAATGGCAGCTGTTTTTTAAGTTAAATTTTTTTTCATCCTAACACATTGCTATAGTTGATTCTGACTCATAGCAACCCTATTGGGCAGGGTAGAACTGCCCCATAGGGTTTCCAAGGCTGTCATCTTTACAGAAGCACACTGTCACATCTTTTCTTTGGAGGAGCAGCTGGTGGGTTCAAACCACCGACCTTTCAATTAGCAGCCAAGCTCTTCACCACCACCCCACCAGGGCTCCTTTTTGTCAACCTAATGGGTGTTAAATGGTATCTCAAAATTAATTTGCTTTTTTTTTTCATTACTAATAAGGTTAAGCACTTTTTAAGTTTACTGGTTATGTTTCATTCGTCTGTGTATTTTTTTTTTTTTTTTTTTGGTCATTTTCTTGATGTGTGGTGGTGCTAATTTAAATGTATCCAAATTTAGTTATTAATGGTTTTGTGGTTTTTGGTGTGTGTATGTATATAGATATACATATAAACAAAAACCCTTTTCCAGCCTTGATATTTAAAAAAATATTTTCTTAAAGTTTGCTTTTTCCTGTTAGAACTTTAATCCACATAACTTCTTTTGTATGAGGTGAAACAGGCATACCTCCCTATGGATAGCCGACTGTGCCGCCTTAACTTACTGAAACATTTCTCACAGATGTGTTAATAGATCAGGTTCCCATATATGTTTCTGCATTCTGTTTTGATCAACTGATCTGTCTGTCCCTGCAGCAAAAACCACACTATTTGAATTCTTATAACTTTATAAAAAAGTCATGGTATCTGGTAAGACATATTCTCCCCTTAGCTTTTCTTTAAAATTTGTCTCAATTCTTGTTTATAAGTTTCACGATCTGCAGTCTTATTTGTGGAAAAACCTTGTTGCGGTTTTGATTGGAAATTGCACAATAATTATGGACTTATTTAGGGAGGAATTGACATTCTGTCAATGAGTCTCATCTATCAACATCTATTAGGTCTTTTTCTAGTCTGTAATTTTCTCCTAAAAGGTTTTATAAATCTCTTCAAAGATGACCAGTTTTCATTGAAATTATGTTTGTAAAAATTATAATTTTGAATTGGTAGTTGCTGGCAAGTAGGGCTACTATTGATTTTTATCTTTTGTGATTTCAGAAACTTATTTGTAGATCTTTTTTTTATGTATACAATCTTTGAAAAATGAAATAGATTTCTTGTTTTAATCATACTTAGAAGTATTTAAAATTTTTCAAATGTGTTTAGAACAACAAACGTGTAGTTAAGAAAGCTTTAAAGTCTGAACATACTCTGCCATATTAACATGTTATTGATATCTGCTAATTTTACAATGTGTGTCTTGATTTGATACCCTTAGTGTCCCCCCCCCACCCTTTTGTTACTGACTTCAAATTTAATTGCATTGTGGTCAGAGACTGTAGTATGTATGATACTGATTCTATAGTATTTGCTGAGATTTGCTTTGTGGCTCAGTACATGGTCACAGTACTAAGAATGGGAGATTCTGACATCTGCAATTATCAGTGTGTTCAGTGTGGTTTCAACTAGTACGGCACCAGGTTTTTATGTTAGTTTATTTACTTGTGGTTCTTGCATCATATAGTTTGTAAAGTTTCAGACCTGTTTGTGGCAGAGGCTGGGATTTTGATTTCCTATGGGATCATGAATTTTTATTCTGATACAGAGCCCTGGGAAGAGACAGATTTCCTGCTGCTTCCTTGTGCAGATGGGAGGAATGTTCCTGCTTCTGTATTTAGAGAGGGCAGGTCTTCAACTTAACGCAAGGTGTCTGTCTCAGCCCCTTACCATGTGAGGGTACAGGGGCATTCTGTCCTTACACGGCCAGGTACTTTCTGCCCTTGCTTGCAGTTGAATGTTTCTGGTACCCTGGGATTTCCCTCATTTTTATGGGGGTGGGGGGAAGGGGAGGAGTTATTAATGTTATTTCTGCCCATCACGTTGCCAGAGTTCTAGGATATTCTTTAATCTAAACCCAATATCTCCTTTTATACTCCAGAATTGAGTTTTAATTACATATTTATTTTGTCCTTAAAGACAAACATACACACACAAAACCAAATACCTGCAATTAGATATGTGGCTAGTCCTAGGTTTGCTAACTAAAGCAATTTTACTGGACTTGGATTTTTTCCCCCAGCTATATATTTACAGGAAACCCTGGTGGCGTAGTGGTTAAGAGCTACAGCTGCTAATCAAAGGGTCGGAGTTTGAATCCGCCAGGCGCTCCTTGCAAACTCTGGGGCAGTTCTACTCTGTCCTATAGGGTCCCTATGAGTCGGAATCGACTCGACGGCACCGAGTTTTTTATGTATTTACATAGTAATTTTCATATGTTAGTGAGTAGCCTTAAAGAGAAGTCCCAGAATTCTCTTGGTAGTAAATCATTAAATACTGAACGTTGGGTATCCTTGTTTCATGATGTCTTGATGAGTTCTGGCCATAGAAGAGATCCAGATTCATTTAACTTGGGCCTTATTCTGGAACGTGATTTCTAAAGGAGTTATTGGCTCTAAGACTCCATGATGGGTCATCCTGAAGTAGAACATTTACTGCCTTTAAGCATAAAGCCAGAAAGTTTGTAACCTTTTAAGACTGAAGG
Organism: Loxodonta africana; assembly: GCF_030014295.1. Classification (NCBI taxonomy): domain Eukaryota; kingdom Metazoa; phylum Chordata; class Mammalia; order Proboscidea; family Elephantidae; genus Loxodonta; species Loxodonta africana. The sequence goes on along the minus strand of NC_087342.1, from coordinate 149,370,547 downwards.
AAGTAGGGAAGCAGAGGCGGTCAGAACCTCGTAGTCACCTGGATAAATCTGTAGAATATTCATGTTACTTAACTGTACAACTTAGTAGAGTGAGGAATGCCAATGCAAGAAACTGGGGGAGGAGGAATGAGAACTGCTAAACCAACTGTAAATTTATATTCCCAGTAAAGGAATTTATTATATTTATACAGTACATATGCTCAAGAACAATTCACTCGTAATTTAGTACTAACTTTTTGAAAGTTACAGCAATAATATCACACAGCTTTTAGTTACAACATAAGAGTGTTATCTGTTGGATTCTAAAGTATTCCAGAGATGTTTTGAAATACACCTGTTTGGGGTTAACATATATCTATTTTCTGGTTAAACATAATGTGGGTGATTACACATTTCTCACCAAAATAAACTCCTATAGTGATATGTAAATATGACCAGTCTCCTTTTTCTCTTAAACTAAATGTCATTCTCTTGGCTTCACTCATTTGCCTTTTAGCAACCTCCCCATGTTAGCCTTGCCACATGGTCAGTCTTCTGTTTGGTAGGTTTTATAAATCCTAAAAGTTCTAGTTCAGAAACAGCTCTAATAAACCGAGCACTGAAGACAGTAGCTAAGGAAACTTGCCAGGTTATAATTTTGACAACAGGAGGCTAAAATTAAAATCTCAATGCTAAGATATTAGTTGGTAAACTGAAGTAGACAGTTCAAGTATATACTCCTAAAATAAGCTCTAACCCTTACTGGAAAGCATTAAATGTCATCAGAATCTACTGGCAGTAAGACATGAATGAAAATGTGGTCAGCACTTACCTGAATCTAACTTTTTCACACAATATAAAATAATCCCCTCTCCCCCGACTTCTAAAAGTACATTAATACCCTTAAAGAATTAGAGAATTTAATACTGATGGTTTCATTTTGGATGAATTTTTTAAAACCTATACTTTGAAATATGATCTTGATACAAATTTTGAACCTAATATTTAGGTTTGGCGTTATTTTAGATTAAACTCAGAACATCTAGAAACTTGAATTATTCTGGACAGGTATGGTTAATATCAACAAGTAATAAGGTTGTCTGGAGCATATCTTTACAAATCTTTAATGTAGATCCAGAGAGTCTATAAACTTTATCCTATGTATATTTGGATATTGTACAACTGGTTTTAAAAGGATACTGGATAATTTCATTCATTTCTTCTGAGACTGTAGAACCTGCATTCGTTTCAGCAGCTGTCACAACTGTTGCAAACGCCTTTTGAAGGGACAAAACAGAAAAAATAAATATCTGTACAGCAGCCCAACATCTTTTACTGCGCTTCCTTTGATGATTGTACAGTTAAGGCCAGGTCAGGCACTGCTTTGGCTGGTGGCAGGCACTTTTTTCCATTACACCAAATTTCAGATACTCAAAATTAAGTGATAACCACGTTAAACCAATTACACATTAAGAGATAATGTCATTGTTTCTGAATAATCTTATGTTTCAAAGAACCAAAACATCTACAAAAAAAAAAAAAAACCCCAAGAAACAAAGCTTGATAAAGTCAAAAGTCAAACGGAGCTCTGCATCCTCCATAAACCTCCCTTGCCCCAGGAAAATGCCTTTTTTTTTTTTTTTTTTTTTTTGAAGCAGCTAATAATGTGTATTCTTAAATGGTGACGAGACATCTGTCAAATAGGGCCTTCAACAGAGTTTAATCTTTGTTATACTCTGAGGAGGGAAAGAATTTTTTAAAGACTAACAACAGTTGTCCAGTGTCTTGCCAAATATTTCTTGTACGTCTTGATTGCTAATAATCTGTTGTGAAGGCATTCCAATATACGTTTTTTTCTTCTTCCAACAGAGGAAAATGCTAGTTGATACTGTACTTCTTTATTTTATGGAATAACACATAACGAACCCAAATTGTTTAGCTTTTGCTTAACGTTCACTATTGGGTTAGATCATATACTTATTTTGACCTGGCATGAACTCAGAACTGGCTTGGTGGAAGGGTCAGAGGGCAGGAATGGGAGTTGATCAGTTAGCACTATTTCTTGAGGGACTTTTGAAGTATGAGGTGATTTATAATTTCCAAGCAAAATACACGACTTTAAAAAAAATAAAAGGTGAGTTCCAAAGTACCAAAAGCATAAGAACATTCCAAGAAAGCTGTCAGGGAGTTAAGACAAATACACAGCTTGGTATTTTCCCTTTGACCTACCTCTGACCAGTCCACAAGGTTGATTAGCCTGCTACACTCTAGGTGCAGTTTATATGCTATGCAGATATCTGGTGCGATATTTGGAATGCAGCCTTCTTCACTCTTCAGAGCTTCGTTCTGAAAATAAGAGTAAACTAAAGATGACTACTTTTTAGAAACAAAATCGACACGAATGAACACCCTAACCTAAATTTAATTATTAAATGGAATCTTTTGGTTTCTATATGTCCTGTTTAATGAGTTGCATTTACTCTTCACCAGTTAGCTAATTCTTGTTTAGGATTAGGTCTTGATCCTAATCCCTCTAGCTCCTAGTCACTAGAATATTTCCAGGATCAGAAGACGTATTTTTTATTTTAACTATGAATTGTTAATTTCTGAGACCCAAATGCATTTCTGATTATCCTAAAAAATTTATGGAATTCTTGGTGAATTTTCAATAAAAAGACATTTCCAACATTTGTAATTACTAGTCATCCCTGCTAGTGCTGCACTGGTATTTACTAATACAATATAGTAATTCTAGCAATTACTATATTGTATTAGTAAATACCAGTGCAGCACTAGCAGGGATGACTATCTCAAAGAAAAGACTGTCAACACTGTAAATCCTAAACCCTACTTAAACCATTAGTGTTTTTTTACCCTATTTAAAATCCATGATTCTTACTGAGAAAAGCTCACCCCCACTTTATATTCTAATATATCCTCCCACAGACTGCCAAAATCAAATGTACCAGTAGAAAAACATCTCATGAACTACCACTAGGCCAAGAAGAGTTCTTAGTTTTTTTTGTTGTTATTATTCAAGCTCCTCACCACCACCACCATTGAAAGCCACTGCTTTCTGTCTCAGTAGTCTTGCAATACTTTGCATGTATCTTTGCCATTTTGCAAAAGGAAATCAGTCGTACATTGGCATGCTTCTCATAGATTTTATGTAGTCACTTTCTAAGTATCTTCTGTGGCAAAATTTCAAGATGCTTAATTGAGTTGATAATGCTTCCCAAATTATTTCATGTTTACCTATAATATACCTTTCCCAAAACAAAACAAATCTGTTACCATCAAGCCAACTCTGACTCGTAGCAACCCTACAGGACAGGGGAGAACTGCCCCACAGGGTTTCCATTGGTTAGCTGCCTGAGCTCTTAACCCCCTTACAAAAATGCTTAATGTGATCACTTAAGCTGGTTATGAGAAAGCTAGTGTTTAAAACTCTGAACTGTCTTGAGCAGGAATTATCTGTTTAAAGAACTTCTGGGAATTGGTAAGTGTATACGGACTTTACGCAAGTAGCAAGTGGCTCTGCTGCAGTGCATTCCCCTGGAGTTTTAGCCTGATGGATAGCTGGCCATCTTCTACACTTAGCTCTGCAGATACTTTCAGAACAGATCTTTCTTTGTTTTAAAATACAAGATGAAATCCCAAAGTATTTTTTCTGCCAGAAAAACACATCTGTATCATTAAGTAAGCTGCTTAGGCCATACTGTTTGACCCATTATCTGCTGTTATGTCTAGGAAACATTTCCTCTCTATTTTCCTAAGAGTAGTAACATTATATTCCAAAGGCTTAGCGTCTATGATCTGGTTTTATCACACGAAGGGCACACATGGTCAAAAGTAGGCAGCATCAAGTAGAAGTCCCTCCTAAAGTCTAAAGGATTTTAAAAATACATGAAAGAGGTATAACCCTGAGCTGCCAGACTTCTGCTCATTAAATTAGAACTGTAAACTTACAGCATTTTGTGACAATGAAGCCTGCAGCCTGAAGTAAACTGTCAGAGAAATTAATCTCTTTCTTACCTTGAGGTAATAGTAAGGATTGTTGAGAGCAGTGTGGAGGGCGATTCTCGGAGCAGCATTTAAGTGCTCTCGGAGGGTGTGGGCAGCACTGAAGTATACCACCTCATGCAGAGGCTGTGTCTCAGGAGGCAGAAGGTATTCTCTGGAACAGCCAAAGTCAGATGGCAGCTGTTAGATATGCATAGGTTTATTTTCAACATACCATTTTTGTCAACCCTCTGCGGAGGATGAAGCAATTTATCTAAAAAGCAAAATCAGTAAAACCAAAAACACACACAAATGAAACAAAACCCAAATATTAAATCCAGTGCAGGTTAGCTCACAATTGCACTTATATAATTTTTTATTGTGGTAAAATGTATATAACAAGATCACTGCCATTTCAACCATTTTAATGTGTACAATTCAGTGACGTTAATTACATTCACCGTGTTGTGCAACTATCACCAATATCCATTTCCAATTTTTTTTTTCATCACCCTTAACAGAAACTCAGAGCCTCTTAAAGTGGTAACTCCCTGCCATACAATATTATAACAACTCCTCCAGACTCTAAAGTACAAGACAACCTTTAGGAACAAATGTGCATTATATTTCTGCCCCATATCTTTAAGGTAGAATTAAAGTATTAATGAATACTGTCTCAGGAATTAATGAATTTAAAGTAAATACTTAGAAAACTGGAAACACTAGTGGCATAGTGGTTAAGTGCTACAGCTGCTACCCAAAAGGTTGGCAGTTCAAATCCACCAGGCGCTCCTGTCCAATCAGGTAGCTGTAAGTCGGAATTGACTGGACGGCAACGGGTTTTGGTTTATTTAGAAAATTGCATTATCTACATTCTCTATCATAGCAAACATTTAAACTCATGGCAGTGGCATCAGGCCTTGACCTAAGAGTTTAGGACATTAATTTTTGGATCACAAAACATGTTTTAATTGATATCTCTCATGGAAATAATACCTCAAAAGCTTTTTATATGTTACAATTATTTTTTACTTTAGAAGGCAGCAAATGTTAAATGTTGGTTTTAGAGTATTGAAAAATAAGTGAATTGTTCAATAAAATTTCAGTCATTAAAAAAAAAAAACAATTTGGCATTCTTATTTTCTACCTATGAACTAGATGAAAAACCAGTTAATGAAATCTGAACAATAAGGCATTAATAAGTTCACTGTGAGTACATAATGAACCCACCAGCTGGTGTGTGCCACAACAGTGACATCTCTCTCAGAACTGGAGGGGGCAAAATGGAAAGGAGATGCTTTAGTGCACACAACCTCAATGTAGCTAACACATCCCTTCATAAAGAAAGTGCTGGGGTTTTTAGTCCAGTCTCAGGCTTTAAGTATTTTGGCCACATGACAAATTTGTGTCAGCTCCTTTTCCCACCAATGTGGCAGAACAAGGCAGCTACCTTGGCCCAGCCACTGGAGGAATTATAGCCTTCTTCCAGGTGTTCTGGCTTTCCTCACTCCTTTTGGAGAGGATGGAAACCCTGGTGGTGTAGTGATTAAGTGCTACGGCTGCTAACCAAAAGGTCGGCAGTTTGTATCCACCAGGCACTCCTTGGAAACTCTATAAGGCAGTTCTACTCTATCCTGTTGGGGTTGCTATGAGTTTGAATCAACTGGATGGCAACAAGCATTTTTCTTCTTTTTTTGGTTGGGAGAGGCTACCACTGCCTAGAAAATCTCCCTACCCTTGGTCTGCCCTGCTGTGCTCCATAGCTTGGAGGAAGAGAAAAGTGAAGAGGGTATTTACTACGTATACTCCTCACCATCTCCCTCCTCCCCATCTCAAGAGCTCCTGGTCCTGTGCTCATTCCAGTTCTAGACTCACTCTTCCTCCAGAGTGAATGAGAATAAAACCCACTTGCCAAGAGTGTATGATTTTGACTTGGCCCTCACTAAGCACCTGCATGCTGTGTAAGTACTGCTAACATCTTAATTACTCAGGATTGGGTTAACTTAGCTGTGGCCTCAGGAATGATTTCTGTGATGCTGAATGGCCTCCCTAGGTGGCTGTCTACCAACATGCAGTTATTCCCCAATTGTCAGTCATGCCTATCACAAAGACCTTGTTGAAGTTCCTGTTTTGTGTAAGGACTGGAAACTGAACAAGTTTATCAGATCATCGAAGAGTTTCAGAAACTCAAAAAAATTATTGTCTCACATACGTGCTATTCTCCCTTTTAAACATCTTTATACTTAATGTTTAGAAATTCAGGCAATTCTCTAGACAGCCTTTTTAGTTACCTACATAGAATCTCCTCCATCAGAGGCAAAATAAAATGTTTGCCTTTATTTTGTTTTCACTGGGCTATATTAGTTAAACAACAGTGACAAAATACATTAGAATTTTTGTCCAACCGCAGACTTGGAGCTTGGCATACAAATGAACTTCTACTCATTTGCTGTGAGAAGAAATAAGCAATGAGTCTGGCACTTGAGCACAACATGATGCTCATTTTGGATTCAAAGTTTATAAGCAAAAGACAAGCATTTCACCTCCCCAAAAGGAGTGGTTCTGAGGGAAGTGGAAGGAGCATTTAGGCTACAGGGCTACAAAGCTGAAGCTTGTATTATGGAGAAAACAGTAACTTAGAAAGTTTCAGCTCTCAGCATTTTAGCCAAGAGGTTCTGGTATACTGTGAAACCTCCTGGAGTTTGTCTGCTGCTTATATTTATCTTTAAAGTGGACATCTTTTTTCAGTGAACTCCAAGCCCTGTTCAAATATCTGTGATGTGGCCCTTGTGGGCAGTGTGAAGAAATGGAGAGAGCCTTTTGACAGAGCTGTGTGACCTTTCCCAGGTCACAGCCTCTCTCTGGGCTTTGGCTGCCACCTGACTCTTCAGGCCCCTTTTAGCGCTAACATGCCACAACACTAGTCTCTCCTCTCCTGAGATACATGTTCTTGGTGAAGATAGTAAATCCCAGTATGGAACAGTGTGATTCCACAACACAACACATTTAACCCAGTAAACAGAAATGAAGTGGAAACAGATTCTCTACTTACCTGGCTATCTGACAAAACACAAGGCTTCCTAAGGAAGGTATCTGGAATGGCTGAGTAAAAATAGGATTATATTTGAGAGGACTAGATACTGAGGAACTCTAAAGGAGCTGAAACTGAATGGAGTAAGGGAACCATCAAAATATATAAAGAGACGGAGAATGGCACTAGTAGAAAGGGCCTAGTCCTGGACCATTAGGCTGATTGCCTCAGGCAAGCCAACTGTCTATGCAAGACTGGTGCCACAGCCTGAGGACCGTCCGTGTACATGGTACTCCTCCTGAGAACGTGAAGAGCTTTTCTGTAGAATCTCCCAAAGGCTCTATATAAAGAAAATAGTGATTGGTCTTATACTGCAAGTTCTCAAAGGAAATCTTTAAGCATGGAGCTGGAACAGAAAAAAATCAGGTGCATGTGGCTAAGTACAAATCCATACCCAGAAATTTCAAGGGCTAACAAACTGCAGTGTTTGAATACAGGCCTAGGGAAAACATCAGGAAGGAACATGAGCAGATAAACAATTCAAACATGCCAAGTGACTCAGAAGAAGTGGGGTCATGGTTTATATTGGCAGCAGCTGACTTCTATTCAGTTACCTGCTGGCCCCATCCAGTCAAGGCAAGAGCTTGGTATGTCCCATATTGTTGGCAAGGGTAAGTGAAGGACAATTGCAACCGTTCTTTCAATAGACTGACACTCATTTTTTTTGTTTTTCTATTGATGCTCTGATAAAAACCGTGACAGTGCTCGGAGCTCCACTCCACCCAAGACATATATATATAATAGCTGTCTGCACAGCCTGCCTACAATCCCCCTTAAGTTCTGCTGGCAGTTTACAAGTTGCATAACTCAACAATTTTTGTATTTCAAGATTTACAAAAAGAATCTAAAATATATCAGTTCAAACAGAATCATTTCAATACTGATCAGCGTTATTTCAATAGCTGCTGAGAAAGGTAAAAGTCAGACAGAACAAAGATCCTGAGGGCAATGGTTGGTTTGGTTTCAGAACCCACAATTTATGAACTGTAGGAACACAGAAAGGACCTGACATTTGGCCTATAAATGATACTAAGTTACATTCCAAAATTATTTTTAGTGACTACAATGATCACAGTTTGGTACCAGCGAAGAGCCAGGTGCTTGGGACTAGAAATGACAATAGGGCAAGGTTAACTCCATGAGTTCTAATGGGCTGCATCCTAACCAGTAGGTCAGTTCAATATTACAGTGCATTACTTTTGTATAACACACTTCTCTGTCTTTAACCTTCCCTTTGTCACGCTTAGTTGATCATTGTGGACTGCTTTTAATTTCTCCCTGATGACTAGGAACAATGATTCTGCCCTGGCTTTGTCCTGGAAGACAGAACTTTGCACTTTCAAGAAGGACATGTAATTTATCAGAAAGCCACCTTTTGTTTTCAATAACTGAACTGCTATTTTGTCAGTACTTTGTCCTGTTTAGTGGCTAGCCTGCTGGTGGGTTTCAGCTGCCATTAAAAACAGAATAAACAATGATACATAACAGTTTCTTTCTACTTTTTAACTATTAAATCTTTTTCTTTGCATGCCTCCCATGGCTTCTTTTTTTTCCCCTCATTGTAGCATATCCCAGTTGCCTGAAAGGTAGCTTAGGTGGGTGAATTTATACAGCTACATAGAGCTGACTTTTTGGGGAAATCCCTGCATCAGAATGATTTGGTTTTCCCACAAAGGAAATCATTTTAAAATACAGGCAGAATTGGCTGATTTCTAAATTTATCATGAGTAGATTTATTTTAGTGCTGTTAATGAGTGGCACTGCTATTTTTTAAAATCAGAAGCCCTGTACCAAAAAACCAAACCCACTGCTGTCAAGTCAATTCTGACTCACAGTGACCCAACAGCCAAAGCAGAACTGCCCCACAGGGTTCCCAAGGCGGTATGGTCAGTCTGCTGTGTGTTTTCTGGGATTGGCCCAGAGCCAGTATTTACTCCAAGCAAAGACAGAGAAAGGATAAAGCGTAACATACCTAATTATAAGAAAGAGGAAAAATACTGTCTTCCCTTGTCCCTACCATCCTCCTCCCCAGGACTAATGAACTACATCAAATTTAAACCTGTGATCTTGAGCTGACAGGGAAGGGATTAAACTAGGTCACCTGATTGGACGTTTTAATAAGGATGGGCAAGGAATCAAAATTACAATTCTGAACTATATCAGACAACTATAAAGCCTGATCTAAGAGGAAATGTTCTTGATTGGCTATGGATGGGCTATTGCACCAGTGTCACTTGGAAAAATAACATGATTTTTAGCTCTTACAAGCAATGGACTCACCTGACCAGACTGTCAATGAAGTTTACAACTTTTTCTCTGAGTACTTCAAATCTGGTTTGCTTCTTACTTGTTCTTCTCAGTTCCTTCATTTCCAACAAGGACTGTGGATGAAAGAACATACCTTTTCTTGTGAGTCTGAAGACAGAAAGCTCCTCTCCTATGGACGGGAGCCCTTCTACTTGGGTACAGGCAGCTTGATGCCCTTTCCATAGACAGATGTGCACAGAAAGAACTAGACCAAAATGGGTTCCAATTATTTTTTTTTTTTTAAGGTCTAGAAAGGGCCTCTCTCCCTAGATATTTTTCTTCAAACACATAAAAAGTGAATTTTCAAGGAAGATGGAAAAGGGCAGTACACTTCAGTACTGAGTTATATGGCTGAGTACTCACTACTTACACCCCATTACTTCAAGAAAAAGACTGACAAGAAGAAGGAAAAAAAAAAAAAATTCTTGCCTTTTTTGCCATACTAACAGAATAGATTCCATGTGTTTTATTTCACTTAGATTAAAATTTTACTCTACATTTATCATAACCTGATATCATGGTACAAGGAAAGTTCTTAATTTGACAACCAACATCCTGAAGTTAGATCTGAAAAAGAATATATTAGACAAACTGTGGCTTACTTCCAACTCTATAATGGATATGCATAAAAGAAAAGTCAAGAATTTGAGTATTTAAAACTAATGAATTAGGTTCTTCTGAATCAGTTTGATCAAAAAGAAAACATACATTAGATAAATAATGAGAGCCCCTTTCTGATTTTTTTTTTCAGAATTTTTTTTTCAAAATAAGCCCAGACCATTACATGAGTAAAACTCCAATAAATAAGTCTTCTCCAGCAACAAGAAAAACTGTACAGTTACTCAAAGCTGATTCTGCCAGTGGGACTGGGGATAATGGGGGGGAGGGGGCAAAATCATGGTGGAAGGGCCGGGGCTGGGAAGGGGGACAGTAGAGGGGCCAGGTCCTGCCCATCAGAGTGGGGCCGCCTGCGTTTCCCCTTGCTGCTAATTAAGTCTCTTTAGTTCATTCTCACTGAGCTTGCAGGAACAGTTTCCACCTGTGTTGGCTAGTAAATTCCAGATAGCATACATGTAGAGTGAGGATGGCAGTGAGATAAACAGGATGTTCAATTTATAAGTGAGTTACAAAGCCTGCTTTGTTCTTGCGTGTGCTTTTAAAAATTAAAACAAAAACATCCAGGCACAGCTAATCTAGAACACAAACTGGAGAGGGGGAGTCAAGAATGTAGTTGGAAGAAAAAGTGACTTAACCTTCTGAAGATGATAGAGGTCTGTCTTCTGAAGCCCCTTTGGCTGTGACCCAGAAGCATCTTCTTCCTCTTTGGCTTCTGCTTTTAATAGAAAACCAATATACAGCAATTAGGGTAAATCCATTCATGTCAAGAAAATAAACATTTCTACTAATCCAAGAAAAAAAAAATTTCATCTATTTTTATTTTTTGTAATGTGGCAAGGGATCAAGGTTCTATCAAATTATTTCTTCTAGAAGTTGAAAGTCAATAAATATTACTTTATGCTGTAGTGAGGTCTTCAAAAAATCAGCCACCGAATTTTAAGTGTTACCACAATGAAAACAAAACAAAACCTTAAGTCCCAAATTCTTGTGCCGTTATAAATAGCTTTAAAAAACAAACAAAAATTACAGTCCTTTGATTATGCCAAGATTATAAACTACACAGACCTACACTCTGGCAAACTCAGCCTAGATCTTCCAATTCACTGACTATTTTTGACACAACAGTATTTGAGTATGAAGAGGGTGCTGTGTAAATTTTGACATAATCCACTAAAACATAAACTATACCATGGGTCTTTGGCAAAGGGAAAACCACATCTGGTGAAATAGGTAGCTGTACTTCTTCCACACAGCATGAGGTTCTCATACCCTCATAGTCAGAATCAACCCGATGGCAATGGGTTTGGTATAGTTTTTAGTGTTGTTGTTGTTGTTGTTAGGTACCATCAATTCCGACTCATAGTGACTCCATGCACAGCAGGATGAAACACTGCCCGGTCCTGCACCATCTTCACAATTACTGCTATGCTTGGGCCCACTGTTGCAGCTGCTGTGTTGATCCATCTCTTTGAGGGTCTTCCTCTTTTTCGCTGACCCTCTACTTTACCAAGCATGATGTCCTTATCCAGATAACATGTCCAAAGTATGTGAGATGCAGTCTCACCACTCTTGCTTCTAAGCAGAACTCTGGTTGTACTTCTTCCAAGACAGATTTTGTTTGTTCTTTTGGCAGCCCATGGTATTTTATTCTTCGCCAATACCACAAGTCAAATGTGTCCATTCTTCTTCGGTCTTCCCTTTTCATTGTCCAGCTTTCACATGCATGAGGCAACTGAAAACACCATGGCTTGGGTCAGGCGCACCTCAGTCCTCAAGGTGACATCTTTGTTTTTTAACACTTTAAATAAAGAGATCTCTTGCAGATTTTCCCAATGCAATGCGTTTTTTTATATCTTGAGTGCTGCTTCCATAGGTGTTGATTGTGGATCCAAGTAAAATGAAATCCTTGACAAGTTCAATCTTTTCTCCGTTTATCATGATGTGGCTTACTGGTCCAGTTGTGAGGATTTTTGTTTTCTTTATATTGAGATGTAATCCATACTGAAGGCTGTGGTCTTTCATCTTCATCAGTGAGTGCCTCAAGTCCTCTTCACTTTCAGCAAGCAAGGTTGTGCCATCTACATAATGCAGGTTGTTAATCAGTCTTCCTCCAATCTTGATGCTCCGCTCTTCATATAGTCCAGCTTCTCGGATTATTTGCTCAGGATACGATTGAATAGGTATGGTGAAAGGATACAGCCCTGACACACACCTTTCCTGACTTTAAACCATGCAGTATCCCCTTGTTCTGTCTGAACAACTTCCTCTTGATTCATGTACAAATTCCTCATGAGCACAATTAAGTGTTCTGGAATTCCCATTCTGGTTTTCAGTGTAGGGCACGTTTTAGGAACTTCACACTTAACTGGTTTGTTTGGCCTAAACGTAAACCAGGAGGATGCAGCTGGAAAATATGCATTGTTCTCAAAGAATTAATTTCTTTTTAGCCATGGATAATGCCTGGTTCAGAAAGATATAATTTAAGGTTAAAATATCTAATAAATTCTTGTTCCCTCTTCAATAAACATGTAGCAGAGCCTTAAAAATAAATTAATCTGGTATGACACTGTCTTATTTAACCCTCCTCCAACTATAATTTTAAACGCAGACTGTAAGGTGTAATAAGTGTTAGGGAACCATAGACGGCATATAACCAGGTATTTCTATTTGTTCACTTTATTATTAACAACCACCATCCGAAAGTTTGTCGTACTGTGGGGGCTTGTGTGTTGCTGTGATGCTGGACACTTTGCCACCGGTATGCCACATATTAGTAGGGTCACCCATGATAGACAGGTTTCAGTGGTGCCTCCAGACTATAAGGTGGACTAGGAAGAAAGCCCTAGAAATCTACTTCTGAAAATTAGCCACTGAAAACCTTATAGATCACGACAAAATACTGTCTGGCTCACTTTCTTTGGACACATCATCAGGAGGGATCAATCACTGGAGGAAGGTATCATCTTTGGTGAAGTAGAGGGCCAGTGAGGTTGAGAGAGACTTGCTGAGATGGACTGGCACAACAGCTGCAACAGTGGACTCAAACATGCCAGCGATTGTGAGGAAAATGCAGGACTGCGTAATGTTTTATTCTGTTGTACATAAGGTCATCATGAATCAGAGTTGACTCAATTGTAGCTAGCTATCATTTTGAATTATCATTTTTGAAAAGAAAGAAACAGGCATTTCTTTAAGATAATGGTTTTGCTTCAACTTGTGAAATTCTTTATTCTTTAGGCTGTTAAGCATCTTCATCTCTTGACTTTCCCATTTATAAAAGCTGTATTCCTTTATTTAGTGCTAGCCCATCACCAAGTTTGTTCACTAGCTTATGTTACATGAGCTATAATTAAAATTATAGTATCTATGGTTTCTTTTTACAAAAATCCCATGAGTTCCACTTTGTAAAAGACTGAAATTTACCTAATTTATCTTACATTCTTCTAAGTCTTTTACTCTATTTATGCTCTTAATGGAGGCCTCTCACTGGCCCAGTGATCATAATTAGGGAGCACTGAAATTGTGAATCAGTGAGGAAAAAGAAAAAAAGAAGAACCCACAATAAGCTGGTGGTTAAGAGAGGTGAGTTCTAGTCCAGGTGCTACCATTGGCTAGCTGTGAGATCTTGAACAAGTTACTTTCTCTTCCTGGGCTTTAGTTTATGTTTGTAGCTAGAATCTATGATCTCTATGATACCAACTTCTAGCCTTTAAAAATTTTTATCATTTGGAAAGAGGTTCAACTCATGCTGCAATGGGCAAAAGAGCAATGCCTACACATAACTTGGAAGGAACCCCTTTAGTCCCTCTAGAATACTCCTTATTCTGCCTGCTCATGCCACTTCAGTAAGATAAGCTTTGTCTTTCATCATCCATTGACTGAGCTCATCAGTTGCCTAGCATTGCAGCCATGGAAAGACATGGAGGGATTTTGCAAGAACACTTTCCTATATCCAAAGGATTTTCAAGACAAGGAACATTTGCCAAAGAAAAGACTAAATGAACATTACAAATGAGACATTTTTTCACCATGTCATGTCCAATTTATGTGCTCATACACCAAGCTGCCTCTTTGCTCAAACTCCATTAAAATTTTCCTTAAATAGGGGAAAAGGAAAAGGTACACACTATTTCTTTTTTTTTGTTCTACCAAAAGAATACCATACTTTGGTACTAAAAACAGAGCAAGAGAAGAGCCCGTGAAAAGTTCTTGACCATTTTCAATCCATGGCACACCAATAGAACAAAGAAAACCTCCAGCATTAGGGAACATGGCTACCTACACATTCGGGCATCCCGGGCATTTAGCAGATACAAATGATTATGTGGAGGTCATAGCAAATAAAGAAAACTGTAGCCCTCCAACACTGAACAGTGCCAGGCTGCCTCAGATTATTTAGGACTAAAAGATTCATGCTTTCGTAAAATCCAATTAGAGTAAGCCTCATGCATATTTTGGTAGTCAGCATACCAGTGATCCTCACTGCTGTGAAAGCAGTTCACAGCTATTAATTTTTCTGGCTTACAAATGATTTATGCAGTGTTTTTGAAATCTACAAAGAACTTGATGAAATGCTTAAGGAAGAAAAAAACATCTAAAAGGAGTCCTTAATTATGCCCTAATCTTTTTTGTTGTTGCTGTTAAGTCCTCCAAACTTTCCATCTGGAGAAATAATTTTTTTTTCCCCCTGCCCATTTGATGCTCTTCATTGTTTAAAACAAATTTGGAAGAGAAACATTTGGCCTATTTGAGATTGTCAAGATGTGATATTCTGAGGCTTGGTGTAGTACTGACACTGATCATGAACTAAATAATTTCTCTCTTCAACTCTTGGCATACAGAAAAGTGGGGTTTTCCGTGTTGTTTTAGTTAAATGACTGTCATAGCCAGTAGAAATGGCAGGATATTACACTCTCACCATCAAGACTCTGAAATTGGGTCAGGAACTCCTCTATTCTCTTTGCTGTGCTGCCAAGCTGCTTTCCAGAAGAGGACTTAAAAACACTGAAACATTTCTGAAGTATGATCATCAGCTCATCCTTTGCCAACATCCTAGAGCAAAATCAGTGACAGGAGATATAACTGGAAAATTAACGTACTTAAAAGCCATTTTCTACATAGTCAATGTCTGTGCTCAATGTATGTGACATTCAGAAGTATTCATAAGAGTTCTCATGATAAAGCTCAGCATAGGAAATTTACAAAGATCTGGGTTCATGGCCTGGTTCTGACACTTGCTATGTTTGTAATATAGAACAAGTTACTAAACATCTCTGATCTTAGGTTTCTTGTCTATAAAGCGGAAATAACTTATATATTCAACAGGTTAGGTGGAGACTTAGAAATTAAATGAGAAGATGCATTTGAAGAACCTAGCACAGTGCTTATCACACAGTAGGCATTTGTTAGTTCTCCCTTCCTTCTGATTTAAATGTAAACAGGAGACAAGAAATTTCTACCAAGGATAAGACACTTCTGCTAAATTCAAGCTTATCTGAAAGGAGACCAAAATTTTAAGTATCACAATCATTTCTCCAATTATTACCATTTTAGCTATCCTTTACATTTCTCTGGGCTTTACAAATATCAGTCAGTAAACAAGGTAAGCAATTCTCCTTGTTTTACAGCACAGGCAGAGGGGCTGAGTAACTCATTCAAGGCTGCACAGCAAATTGTTAGAAATGGCAGAGAACACAGATAGTCTGGAACTAGAACCCTATTCTCAGATCCATTACTTACAAGATCTCTCTACTAAGATCATCTTAACAGAATCAAGTGCAATCAGGTCAGGGTTAGTAATTATTAAGGGGCATGATACAGATATACAAATTATTTTCACAAATGGTTGTAAATAATTACACCTGCAATGATAAAAAGTATTAATATTAACCACAAAGAAACAATCAGACAAGTCCAGAATGTGGGGCATTCTTCAAGACAACAATCTGAGGTTTGACATTATTCATAATAAAAAGATTTGTAAAAAATTGTAATGTTGCTATATTGGAAAAAACAGATATAAAGCAAGTAGACTATCACTGCTGAGAAATTAAGCTGGTTAACAGTTTTCAACAAATATTGAAACTCAAACAAAAAAAAGTTACACGTACAATAAATATAGAAACTGGTACAGGTGGACAAAAAGTAAACTTTTCCCTGGTTTTAAGAAAAAGTATAAAGTTTTCCCTTCTTCCTGAAATAATTACCCAAAGCGTAATCTTTACCTGTGAATGAAAGACAGCTAACATGTCACAGAAAAATAAGCCAAGACATTTAATTCTTGATTACATTTGTGATTATTTAAAATTTCTGGCTATCTATTGCCCAGATGGAATTAAACTGTACATAGAAGACAGTTAACTCAAAGTCAGATATACTTGAACAATCTGTTACACCTGACCTTTAGCCCTCTTCAAGTAGACAAGCTCAGCATTTCCAGTGTCCAAAGAATCACCAGCTTGCCTGGGAGGAGTGAAGAGGCTGAGGCAATACCAGTGGGAGGTCTAATACACATCAGCAGCACACAGTATTAACTTCCCAGGCTGCAGGCAGCCAGCCACAACTCGAAGCCATCTTGAGCTCAAAATAATTGACCTAACCCATTTTTCATTTATGTGAATATTGAGGAAGGTCAAGCCTAGCCTAGTATCCATTTTCGAGTGTCAGAAAAAACTGCATCATGTCATACAATTTTGAAGTCAAACTTCATTAGTCTTAACTTAAAAAATTTTATTGTGTTAAAATTTGCTATTTTAACCATTTTGAAGTGTACATTTCAGTGGTATTAATTACACTCACAATGTTGTGCACACATCACCACTATCTGTTTACATCAGTCATAACTTTTCTGTGGCATGTGCCTAAAGGAGGTAGATCTCTCACCTCCATGTAACTTCCAGGCATTCGGATAATTATTGCTTCTTTTGTGCATAGCTAAAGATTATGTTCTTATTGTTCCAGAGTGGGAAATGATCTCACACTTCCCCATGTACTCTGGTTTAATGTCAAACAACAAAATTTGAGGAAAGGCTGATTAGAGCTAATAATTTAATCAATAAAAGTCATTAATTAAAATTTCTTTTAGTTAAATTTTTTGTGTATTTTTCATACACATATAGTAAAAATCAATGAATTATCATCACTATTATTCAAGATCATTCTAGAGTCTAATCACAGAAAAACAAGAGGTTTAAACATTAGAAAGGAAGTCAAAATTTATTATTACTGTATATGATGTGGCTGTAAAGTTAAAAAATCCAAGAGAACTGTAAAAGTATTGTTGTTGGGTGCTGTCAAATTCATTTTTGACTCAGCAACTGCATGTGACAGAATAGAATTGCCCCCATAAGGTTTTCTAACCTAGAATCTTTATAGGAGCTGATTGCCAGGTCTTTCTCCCTCGGAGCCGGTAGGTGGATTCCAACTGCCTTTCAGTTAGCACTTGAGTGCTTAACCACTATACCACCATGACAGTGTAAAAGGATATGTGAATATAAGACACATACATATGTATATGTACACACACACCTACACATATAGGTAATAAATAGTTTACATTAAACTATGTAATGGAAAAAAGAACATGTTCCAAATGGCAACAAAAAATTATAGAATACACATTAATACACTTTGTAACAAATATGTAAACCAAAAACCAAACCTATTGCCATATAGTGACACTGTAAGACAAGGATTCCAGGCAGCAGCTGGTGGATTTGAACTGCTGACCCTTGGGTTAGCAGCTGAGCTCTTAACCACTGCCTCACCAGGGCTTAACGAATGTGTAAGGCCTATTTAAAAACTGAAAGTTCTGAACAGATTAACACATTTTAGGTTCTAAGACTTAACACTGTGAAGATATAAACTGCTTACAAATTAATCTAGAATTTTAACTCTTTTTAAAACAAAATTCCAAGCAGTATTTTTAAAAACCCAACAAAATGGTTCTAAAATTTATCGAGAATAATTGCTCCTGAAAAAAAGGAACAATGTGTATTCTCTAAGTGTGTGCAGCAGGGTGTATCAAAAGATATAAGCTACAGTAATTAAAATTACACAATACTTGTATAGGAATATATATAGGTCAAGAGAAGTGAGTAAGAGTCCAGAAAGACATCAAGGTATAGGTGGGAGTCTAGGAGATGACAGAGGTAGCATTTCAAATGAGTGGAGAAAGATGGTAAATATTAGAATTAACCAGAAAAAAACAGATCACTACCTCACATTATACACAAAAATATATTTCAGATAGAATAAAAATTTAAGTGTGTATGTTGTGATAGCAAGGGACAGAACTAACCCATCAGTCGTAAAATACCAGAACAAAAATATTGAAGACTGTTAATATCCAGCACCAGCAAGAGTACGGGAAAACACTGAAACATTACTGGTGCAAGTGTACACAGGTACAATAGTATTTACCTTTTAGAGTCAGAAGGTTTACAACTATGTATTTATTTAGTGGAAATAATTATACAAACGTGCAAACACACATTCACCTTGGATACTCGCTATAGCACTGTTTGTACTAGTAAAGAATTAGAAACAACCTAAGTATATATTAAATCTAAATACATATCAAATAAGGGATTGATTAAATAAAATGTTACACTTTCAAAACATGGGATATTATGCAAAAATAAAAAACAATGAATCAGGGCAATATGTAATACTAATCATGATAGCTAACATTTATATCTGCACATATATGGGTCTGATGTCATTTGCTTATCACAACAACCTTATGATATGGGTACTATTATTATTCTCATTTTAAAGATGAGAAAACAGAGGCACAGAGTACTTATGTAACTCATGCAGAGTCCCAAAGCTGATAACTGGCATAGCTGAGATTTGAACCCAAACAGTCTGGCTTGGTATCCATGCTCTTATACGTGTTATACTGCATCTCAAGATACAGCATCCATGGTAGAATAGTAGGCGTAAAACAAAACAACCACCATGATAAAAAGCAAAACAAACCAACAAAAAAACCCAAAAACAAAAAATACAACTTGTGAACACTATACATAGTATGATTTAATACCTGTTTGTGCTGGAAAAAAATACAGAAGTACAAATTACTAATGTGGATGACTGGCTTTCAAAGTTACATAACACAAGGGGTAATAACAGAAGAGGGCTGTTTTTTTTCATGTCAATTGCTATTAGAGTGACTCTAACAAGCACTTGGAGCGCTGGTGGTGCGATGGTTATGAGCTCGGCTGCTAACCAAAAGGTTGGTATTTTGAATCCATCAGCCACTCCTTGGAAACCCTATGGGGCAGTCTACTCTGTCCTATAGGGTTGCTATGAGTCGGAATCAACTCATCAGCAATGTGTTTTGGATTAACAAGCACTACGGATAATCCAAACCTAACTGAACAAGATTATTTGAAAACAACTAAAAAGTGAAAAATTTAGTCCATTCAAAAAAAGGTGGTTATATATAGTATCTCAAATAGAAAATTAAGGATTGACAGGCCAGCATTTTCAAACTGTGGGTTTCAGTCACGAAACCATTCCTTCATTCAAGAAACATTTACTGAATGCCTACTACATACCAGGCATTGTTTTGGGCACTTGGAGTACACATTAGTGAATCAAATCCCTGTCTTCATGGAACTTACATCTTAGTGGTGTGGGAGGAGGCACACATACTAAGCACTATCTATATCGCATGTATATGTACATACATATATATGTACACATACATAATGTTAAAATTGATAAATGTTATGGAAAGAAATTGAGCAGGGTAAAGGGGAAAGAAATAGGGTGGACAGGTAGGTTTCAATTTTAAAATGGTTAGGCCTGATTAAGAAAGAAATATTTGATCAAATATGTAAAGGAGGCAAGAGAGTTAACCATACAAACATCTGGGAGAAGAGCTTTTCCTGGCACAATGGAGCAATGGGTGCAAAGGTCCTAGGGTGGGCGTGTGTAGGGTATATCCAACAAACAACAAAGAGGCCAAGGTGGCTGAAGCGGAGAGAGCGAGCCGTTGATGAAGTCAGAGAGGCAGTGGGGGTTACTGTACAGACTGTGGCTTTTATTCTGACTGAAATGGGGAGTTCAGCGAGAGTTTTCAGCAAAACAGTGACATTATATGACATATTTTAAAAGGATTATTCTGACTACTGTTTTGAGAAAAAGCTGTGGGGGGGAGGTAGCGTAAGTGAAAGTAGGGAAACCAGTTAGAAGGCTTTTTCAGTAACTCAGGCAAGAGATGATGATAACTTGGACCACTTCTTTGACAGTGAAGCAAAGCGGCAAGAAGAAGTCTGATTCTTGATATATTTTGAAGGCAGAATTCAGGTTTTTGGCTTGAACAACTGGAAGGATAGTGAAACCACAAGATTATAGGTTTTGGGGAAAAGATGACAAGTTCAGTTTTCAATATGTTAACTTCAATAGTCCATCTGACATCCAAGAAAACAAAAAAAACATTGCCATGGAGTCGACTCTGACTCATAGTGGCCCTATAGGACAGAGGAGAGCTACCCTATAGAGTTTCCAAGGAGCACCTGGTGGATCTGAACTGCTGACCTTTTGGCTAGCAGCCATAGCACTTAACCACTACTCCATCAGTTTCCGACATCCAAGTAAAGGTGCTAAATAGGCAGGTGGATTTAACAGTCTGGTGCTCAGGAAAGAGGTGTAGGCTTAAAACTAAGCTTGGGGCATTGTATGATAGGAGGCAAAGGTGTTGCGAAACTACCAAAGAAGACTGAGATGCAGCAAACACTGAGGTAGGAGGTAAAGCAAGGAAGTTTGGGTCCCGGAAGCCATTAAGGAGAAAGGGGTGATGTACTGTGTTAAATGCTGGTGATAGGTCAACTCAATAAAGACTTAGAATTGACCATTAGATTAGGAACATGGAGGTCACTGATGACCTTGATGGGAGTGTAAAAGTCTAAGTAGAGCCAGTTTAAGAGAGAAATTAGAGACAATGCTAGTTGATGGGTTCCAACTAGCATTTTGTCTTAAATAAAACTGAAAAGAAAATATCAAAATTAAAAAGTTTGAAAGCTACCATACGAGATTACTTTTCAGAGAAAGAAAAAACATATTTAAGATGGGTCACCTTAATACCTCAAAAGAGCTATTTATCTTTAATCTATTTGATTTATAAGTAATTATATCATTATCAGGTAAATGGTTCAAAAAAGGTCTGTAATACTTAATGTGTTAAAAAGCTCTATAGATTGTCATTTTAAAAATATTTCCTTAACTAAGTCTAAAAGAGAATTAAATAGCAATCAATAAAAGCAACCATCCTCCAGGGCACTGACGTGTTCTGCTTCATCATGCAGAAAGCCAATAATTTCTGGTTAAATACTGATTATATAAACTTCTGATTATGTGAACGGGCTATAAGGAGAAACTGGTCAATCCATCTCTAATGTGAAGATGTTCTGACTAATGAGTTTTCAAGCTCTAAACAGATATTACTCTTATAAGGCAGGTTAAAAAAATATTCAAATCCCAAACCTGCAAATGTATTACACATCAATAAAGGCTTGAAGTTAAGAAACCAGATAAAAATGTCTGTAAAACAACCTACTCACAGATCACCTTCTTCAAAGATAATATACCAATAAACCATATGTGATTTCAATAAGTGAAACAAAAGCTGAAAATATATTAAAATAATTTGTTTCCTTTCTAGCTGAATACGTATAATTCAAATGGCTAAAATTATCTAGAAATTTAGAGGAAAATATTGACGACAGTTAAAGAACCAGAAAGAATTAGTGCTTTCTATTCGTTATTGGGAATAAAAGTGATAAGCCTTTTTTCTATTAAGGGTTAATAATTGGAAGGAAAAAATTAAAAATTATATTAGTGGAAGTACATTTAATTGAGGGTATTTCCAGTTTTTATATTCCATAACACTAAATTTTTTTTACAGAGAAATATATCTTTTAATAAAAAATAAAGCTAGATATCTTTTATTAAAACATTTTATTCATAAAAAATATTAAAAACCTATTCTATTTCATGCTATCTTAGATGCTAAGTTATACTTTCTAATATATATATATATATAAGCATAAAATAAGGGAAGTACCTCTTTATACTGCCAAGTTTGTCAGACAGTCTCTACTTCTGATTTAAACACAAGATTATAGACCTAACCAGACTTAACAAAGATCAGCAAGAATTTTTAGGCAATGATACGTACAAAAGTCATATATGACTCAAGAGTCAGGATTCATCCTCTCTGTCGGACTATTAAGACTCACGTTTAAATCGTTTCCCTAATTTCCTGGGGTCTTTATGGGAATGCTCAAAGGAAGACACAAGTACACTTTCTTTTAGCTTCCACTCTATTTTAAGCAACAAAGGAGGAAAAAATGAAAACCTGTATGATTTGGAGATTTTAGAGATTATCAGTACTCCTCCACCTCATCTAACCTCTCCCATATTGAACCTTTCAGTACCTCCTGCATACCATACTGCTGCCCACCCACCCCCATGCCACTCCTCCTGATAAGCCTTTGATATTCCGTATTAGATGCCACTCTTGAGAAGCTGCCCCAACCTTACAAATGGGAGGTTTACTAGGTTAACTGTGCAGTGTATTAGTTCCTTGGCACCATGGACCTCACCCTGCACGGCACTTATTACTCTGTACTGTGCTTCCTAGTCTGCTTGTACACCTGAATGTCCCACTTGACCGAAATTCTATATAGTAAGGAATAAAAAACCTGTTGCCATGGAGTCGATTCTGACTCATAGCGACCCTGTAGGACAGAGAACTGCCCCATAGAGTTTCCAAAGAGTGCCTGGTGGATTTGAACTGCCAACTTTTTGGTTAGCAGTTGTAGCACTTAACCACTATGCCACCAGGGTTTCCAGGTGAGGAATAGGGTCATCTTTTTCACCAGATCAGCGTTCCACAAACCAGGCATTAAATACATATTTTCTAAATGGATAAAGAACAAGGCAATGAATGACAAAAATGATAAAAGAATTTCATCACTCCAGGCCTTAGTGAAGAGTAGTGACGTCTAAAGCGAATGGTTCTCAAGCTGGTCCATGTGGGAGAGCACCTGGAAGTCATGGTGCCTTTTGTGGAACACCATCCTCATCTGAGGAGCATTTTATGTCTAAAGGAACATTGTATGTCAAAGGGAATAAATCCTATGGTTAGAAAAAAGTTTAATAGGTTAAAATATACACATATTTTATACAGCCCCAAGTTAACGAGAAGAAAAAAATGCAGTCAAACAAAATCTGATAAGCTATTTCTGAGTTTTCAAAAGTAATATTTCCTTAACTATCTATTCATTTTACTAGCAGAAAGGTGGAAGCAGGCATCAAACATTTAATATAAAAACAAAAACTTAAAATTGAAGTACAAATTCAGATCTTCTTTCTGTTTATTGGGACAAAAACTCATTTTTCACTATTACTGAAATACCTTACTCCAGTTTTGGAACCAATTTGAGACCAAATGCCTAAAGCCATCTACCTTCCCCATGGATATTTTTCTTCTCCTCTGAAGGATTCATTTTTTCCTAAAATTTCTATTACTACTTTTTCATTCTCCTTTATTTTCTAGAACAATGTTTCTCAAAGTGTGGTCTTCAGTCATCTGTTCAGGATGTGCCAGAATGCTTGTTAAATGCAGATTCCTGCTGACTACCCCACCTGGGGCTCTAACTGACTGCTTCAGAATCTTTGGGGGACGAGAGGACAGAAATCCTTATGTTTAATAAAACTCAGCTAATTCTTATGCAATTGATGGTTTGTTCTGCAGTCGGCCCCTGGCCTTATTCTGACTGATGATACTGAGCTAGTCCAGTCTCTTTCCACAGATGTAGTCAATTTAATTTCTGTGTTTTCCATCTGGTAAAAGCCACGTTTACAGTCACCATTTATGTTGTTGAAAAAAAGGTTATTTGTCATGAAGAAGTCATTGGTCTGGCAAAATTCTATCATGCGATCTCCAACACCGTTTCTATTACAAAGACCGTGTCTTCCAACTACAGATCCTTTTTGTTTCCAACTTTTGCATTCCAATGACCAGTGATTATCAGTGCATCTTGATTTTGGCTGATCAATTTCAGACTCCAGAGGCTGGTAAAAATCTTCAATCTCCTCTTCTTTGGCATTAGTGGTTAATGTATAAATTTGAATAAGAGTCGTATTCCTTGTGGACATATGGATATTATCCTATGATTGACAGTGTTGTACTTCAGGATAGATTTTGGAATGTTCTTTTTGACAATAAATGGAACATAATTTCTCATTCCTGGCATAGTAGAACATATGATTGTCTAACTCAGAATGGCTAATACCAGTCCACTTCACCTCGCTAATGCCTAGGATATTGATCTTCATGTATTCCATTTCAGAACAAGGCCAGGGCCAACTGCAGAACACACCATCAATTGCTCATATCCAAGTTCAAGTTGAAGCTGAAGAAAATTAAAACAAGTCCACGAGAGCCAAAGTATGACCTTGAGTACATCCTATCTGAATTTAGAGACCATCTCAAGAACAGATTTGATGCACTGAATACTAATAACCAAACACCAGACAAGTTGTGGGAAGACATCAAGGACACCATATATAAAGAAAGCAAAAAGGTCATTAAAAAGATGAAAAAAAAAAAAGAAAAGACCAAAATGGTTGTCAGAAGAGATTCTAACTTGCTCTTAAATGCAGAGCATCTAAAGTGAATGGAAGAAGTGATGAAGTAAAAGAGATGAACAGAAGATTTCAAACAGCTACTCAAGGAGACAAAGTAGAGTATGACAATGAAATGTGCAAAGAGCTGGAGCTAGAAAACCAAAAGGAAAGGACATGTTTGGTATTTCTCAAGCTAAGAGAACTGAAGAAAAAATGCATGTCTCAAGTTGCAATTTTGAAGGATTCTATGGGCAAAATACTGAACAATGCAGGAAGCAAAAAAGAAGATGGAAGGAATACACCTAGACCCTGTGCCAAAAGAACTGGTCGACGTTCAATCATTTCAGGAGGCAGCATATGATCAAGAACTGGTGGTACCGAAGAAAGAAATCCAAGCTCCACTGAAGGCACTGGCAAAAAACAAGGCCCCAGGAATTGATGGAATATCAGTTGAGATGTTTCAACAAACAGATGCACCACTGGAGGTTCTCACTCATCTATGCCAAGAAATTTGGAAGACACCTACCTGGCCAATCACCTGGAAGAGATCCATATTTGTGCCCATTCCAAAGAAAGGCAATCCAAGAGAATATGGAATGTATTGAACAATATCATTAATATCACACTCAAGTAAAATTTAACTGAAGATAATTCAAACAACGGGTGCAGCAGTACATCAACAGGAAACTGCCACAAATTCAAGCCGGATTCAGAAGAGGACGTGGAACCAGGGATATCATTGCTGATGTCAGATGGATCCTGGCTGAAAGGACAGAATACCAGCAAGATGTTTACCTGTGTTTTATTGACTATGCAAAGGCATGTGACTGTGTGAATCATAACAAATTACGGATAACATTTCGAAGACTGGGAATTCCAGAACACTTAATTTTGCTCGTGCAGAACCTATACATAGACTAAGAAACAGTTGTTTGAACAGAACAAGGGGATACTGCATGGTTTAAAATCAGGAAAGGTGTGTGTCATGGTTGTATCCTTTCATCATACTTATTCAATCTGCCTGCTGAGCAAATAATCTGAAAAGCTGGACTATATGAAGAATGCACCATCAGGATTGGAGGAAGACTCATTAACAACCTGCAATATGCAGATGCCATAACTTTGCTGTAAGGGAAGAGGACCTGAAGCACTTACTGATAATGATTAAAGACCACAGCCTTCAATATGGATCACACCTCAACATAAAGAAAACAAAAATTCTCACAACGGGACCAATAAGCAACATTATGATAAATGGAGAAAAGGTTGAAGGTGTCAAGGATTTCATTTTACTTGGATTCACAATCAATACCCATGGAAGCAGCAATCAAAAAATCAAACAACGTTTTGCACTGGGTAAATCTGCTGCAAAAGACTTCTTTAAAGTACTGAAAAGCAAATATGTCACCTTGAGGACTGAGGTGTGCCTGACCCAAGCCATGATAGTTTAAATCACTATATGCTCGCCAGTGCTGGACAAACAATAAGGAAGACCAAAGAACTGATGCCTTTGAGTTACGGTGTTGGTCATGAATACTGAATACATCATGGGCTGCCAAAAGAATGAACAAGTCTGTTTTGGAAGAAGTACAGCCAGAGTGCTTCTTGGATGTGAGGATGGTGAGACTTCAACTAAGGTACTTTGGACATGTTATCAGGAGGAACCAGTCCCTGAAGAAGGACATCATGCTTGGTGAGGCAGAGGTTCAGCCAAAACGAGGAAGATCTTCAACAAGACAGGCTGACACAGTGGCTGCAACAATGGGCTCAAACATAGCAACCATCGTGAGGATGGAGCAGGACTGGGCAGTGTTTCACTCTGTTATAAAAAGGGTTGCGATGAGTTGGAACCGACTCAATGGCACCTAACAACAACACAACAATTCTTACGCACACTGAAGTCTGAAACTCACTACTCTAAAAACGGTGATTCTCAATAGTTTTTATTTAAATGAGGCTTCAACAATTACAGCAGTTTGTCTGATTTCACCACAAACCTACAGATAATTGTGGAGAACTTGATATAATGCAAATTCAGGATGGACAATCCCTGTCCTAAAAGAAATGATATTTTAATGGTGTAATTTCATATATCTTTTGCATGAATAAATCTGTATCATAAAATGTTAGATTGTTAATATTTGTGAGGCATCTCAGAGACTGCCAAACCAAACCCTGTGCCATCGAGTCGATTCCAACTCATAGCAATCCTATAGGACAGAGCAGAACTGCCCCATAGAGTTTCCAAGGGGTGCCTGGCAGATTCGAAATACCGACCATTTGGTTAGCAGCCATAGCACTTAACCACTATGCCACCAGGGTTTCCTCACAGACTGAAGTGTTAGGTAATTTTTCATAACAAGATCTTTAAATATGATCTAAAGTTTATCTGCAAAATCAGGAAACAATGCATTATTTAGTTTCTAAATCTCTGGTCTCTTTGAACTAAGCAGAAGTAATCAAATGTTGCTATTATTACTTGGGTCACTTTTTTTTCTTTTTAACTCAATAAAAGCTGAGCTAACCTAATATATTACTGTTTAAGTCAAAAGCCCTACTCAGAAATTAGAATTTCTTTCAGCCTCAATTAAATTCCTTCAGTTATCAACCAACTTCAAGTTATAAGTCTGTTTCTGTAGCAAGCTCATAAGGTTACACTTGGATAAGCAGGCTAGATACTGATGTCTTTCACTTATATATCTGCACTCTGTGCTGAAATGACAAGTCTGGATGGGGAGTTGATTCCACAGAAGCTGACTATGCTGGTTCATCTTAAAATTTTGGATATTTAAAACATGGGTTAATGGCCACAAACCCAAATAATTTTTTTTTAATTATCATCCCTCAAATAATTAGAGTACGACTGAAAAAAGAACTGGACTTTAAAGATACCATTTTAAATTCCAGCTCTTCTAATTGCAGAAAAGTCAACTCAGTGTTCTGGCCTTGGTTTCCTTGTTTGGAAGAAAACTGGGTAACTCTAGATGACAAATTCTGATATGATGAGGGTGGAGGGCTGATTAATTCCCCTAAGAAGGGGGGCCCACTTTTCCATATCCATCAGTACAAAGAATCATTGCCATTTTGATCCACTGCTACCAATGAGAATGAAATATTCTTCAAGTCCAACTGATTCACAGTGTTTCTATAAGTTGACGACTTATGGCTTACAGCAACCCTTAAAATGTTGCTCAAACACCAACCAGTTGTTGTTGAGCTGACTGTGACTCATAGTGACCTCACGTGTATCAGAGTAGAACTGTGCTCCCTAGGGTTTTCGGTGGCTGATTTTTTAGATATAGATGGCCAGGTCTTTTTTCCAAGGCACCTCTGGGTGGACTTGAACCTCTAACCTTTTGATTAGCAACTGAGCGTGTTAACCACTTGTACCACCCTACTACTAAATTATTACTGATAGTTCCCCTACTCTAATATTAAAAAAAACTTGTTAATCTAGTTACCAAATTCAAATTACAAATGTGTCCTTTGTAGACTGAAATTTTGGGGACGGAATGGCAGGTATAAGACATTTTAAATACTTTTGGTTATTTCCAACATGCAACCAGTTGTTGTGGAGCCGATTTTGACTCGTAGAGACTCCATGTGTATCAGAGTAGATCAGAGTAGAACAGCACTCCATAGGGATGTTCAAAAGCAAGGTTCTATAAATTTCAAAAGCTTGATATTTTGGTTTACTTTTTTATTTCTACATGATTGTTTGGAAGTTTTCTCCAACAGAAAGGTAAAATTTTCCTCTTAAGGTCTTTCACAGCTGACCAGGAAAAGCAGATGTACTCACCCTAGCTCACTGCTGGGCTAGCGTTTTTTACCACTTCCTCTTCCCAAATGACTTTTTCACTTAACTGTATCTTCACACAGAAACCCTGGTGGCATAGTCGTTATGAGCTATGGCTGCTAACTAAAAGTCGGCAGTTCAAATCCACCAGGTGCTCCTTGGAAACTCCATGGGGCAGTTCTACTCTGTCCTATAGGGTCACTATGAGTTGGAATCGACTCGACGGCAGTGGTGTTTTTGGGCTTTCAGGTCTTTATATGGAGCCCTGTTGGCACAGTGGTTAAGGCGCTCAGCTGATAACTGAAAGGTCAGTGGTTTGAAACCACCAGCTGCTCCGTTGGAGAAAGATGTGGCAGTTTGCTTCTGTAATGATTTACAGCCTCGAAAATACTATGGGGCAGTTCTACTCTGTCCTACAGGGTCGCTATGAGTCAGAATCGACCCAACTGCAACAGGCTATAGTTATGGGTTATTGCCCCATTACTATTATCGTTCACGTTTCTTTAATCTAGTTTGGAATTGGTATTCCTGATTCTTGAGTGTATTACAAGTTTAGCAGTGCCAGGGAGACTCACAAAGAACAGAGCAAGTCCCTTCCTTATGAAGTAACCTATGAATACCCAGCTGGAGAAGGAAGAAAACACTAATCATGAAGATTAAAACACAAAACCCAACAAGAACCCACTGGGTGTTTGGAATAGGTATGTTCACTTGAATAGAAAACAAAAGGAAGTCTCAGAAATATTCTAGTTCAGGTAAATATATGAACACATGAAACCAAAACCAGGTTCAACCCCAAATCATGGCAACTACATGTGTTATCAGCTCCACAGCGTTTTTTTTAAATAGTTTATTTTTGTTGTTGAGAATGTACACAGCAGAACATAACACCAATTCAACAGTTCTACATGTACAATTCAGTGACACTGATTATTATATTCTTTAAGTTGTCTAAACATTCTTACCTTTTTTTTTCCAAGTTGTTCCTTGCCCATTACCAGAATGTCACTGCCTCCTAAATTTCCTACCTAACCTTTCAAGTTGCTGTTGTTGATTTGTTCCCATATAGATGTTGTTGTTGTTGTTAGGTGCCGTCGAGTCAGTTCCGACTCATAGTGACCCTATGCACAACAGAACGAAACACTGCCCGGTCCTGAGCCATCCTTATAATCGTTGTTACCCATACAGATAGATGTTAAAAAAGCACAATGCTCAAGGCAGGCATTTTTACTAGTTAAGCTGAACTATTTTTTGTTTTTAAGACGACTTCAAGGGTTATTTCTGGTTTAAAGTTTAAGGATAAAGATTATCTCAGTATACCCTGAGGGACCAAATTACTGGACTGAGGGCTAGGGACCATGGTCTTGGGGAACATCTAGCTCAATTGGGACAACATAGTTTATAAAAGAAAATGTTCCACATCCTACTTTGGTTAAGTAGCATCTGAGGTCTTAAAACCATGTGAGCGATTATCTAATATACTTCACTGGTCCCACCCCCTCTGGAGTAGGGGAGAATGAAGAAAACCAAAGACACAAGGAAAACATTAATCCAAAGGAGTAATGGACCACAACTACCACACCCTCCACCAGACTGAGTCCACCAAAACTACATGATGCCAGGCTTCCACCACCAACTGCTCTGATACGGATCACAATAGAGGGTCCTGGACAGAGCTGGAGAAAAATATAAACCAAAATTCTAACTCACACAAAAAAGACCAGACTTATGGTCTGAAAGAGACTGGAGAAACCCCATGTATGGCCCCTGGACACTCTTTAAACTCAGTACTGAAATCACTCCTGAGGTTCACCCTTCAGCCAAAGATTAGAAGGGGCCAAAAAAACAGAATGAGACTAAATGGGCACACCAGCCCAGGGGCAAGGACGAAAAGGCAGAAGCGGACAGGAAAGCTGATACTGGAGGACCCGAAGTCCACAAGGGGAGAGTGTTGATATGTCAGGGGGTTGGCAACCAATGTCCCAAAATAATTATTTGTATTAATTATTAATGAGAAAGTAATTTGCTCTGTACACCTTCATCTAAAATACAAAGAAAAAAAACAAACATACCTCAGGACAATACTTTCAGGGATTCGTCCAGGCTTCATGGCTACATGAAGTCTAGAGTCCATGAAAACTTGCACGTTCTGTCCTACATTTTCCCCCATTTGATCAGGATTCCTCTGCAGAATCTTTGATTCAATTTTGAAGCCAGACGCATAGCAACTCTATAGGACACAATAGAACTGCCCCATAGGGTTTCCTAGGCTGTAATCTTTGGGAATTTTTATAGAAGTAGAGTCACTATGAGTTAGAATCTAAGTGACAACACTCAACGATGACCATAACAATGGTAGCTGGGCACCATCCAGTTCTGGTTTCATGGGCAAAGCGGGCACTTGTTCATGGAAACAATTAGCCACACATTCCATTTCCTCCTACTATTCATGATACTCCAGGAGAACAGAGATCAATTGTTGTGTCTTAAATGGCTGCTTGCAAGCTTATAAAACCCTAGGCATTAAGCAACAAACTAGGAGGTAGAACAGAAGCACTAAACATGACTCTCAGGGTCTCTCCAGTCTCCGTCAGACCAGTTCTGGTCGGTCTTTGTGAATAAGAATTTTGTTTTACATTCTTCTCCAGCTCTGTCCAGGACCCTGTATTGTGATCCCCGTCAGAACAGTTGGTGGTGGCAGCCAGGCACCATCTAGTTATGGTGGACTCAGTCTGGTGGAGCCTATGGTACTTGAGGTCCATTTAGTCCATTTAACTGAGATGTCCCATAAAACCAGGACCTAAACCACCAAACCAAGGAACCAAATCTCATGAGATGTTCAGTTGTACGTAAGCAGCCTCAGCAGCTACTCTTTTCTGTTGTTATAAATGTATCTATCATGCAACTTTTGCCAATTCAACTTTTTTACGGCAATTAATCAGCTATGCAACCGTACCCTTAATCAATGCAATTTTTCCATCACTGTAAACTGTAACATAGTGCTCCATAAGCAATAATCCCCCCCTTTCCTCCTCCTTCCCACCCCTGGTAACCACTAATAAACTTTGGCCTCCATACATTTGCCTTTTCTTGTCTTTTCATATAAGTGAGGTCATACGATATTTGTCCTTTTGCGGTTGACTCATTTCACTCACCATAATGTCTTCAAGCTCCATCCATATTGTAGCATGAATCAAGATCTCATTTCTCTTATTGGCTTAGTATTCCATTGTATGTATTTACCACATTTTGTTTATCCACTTATCATCTGACAGGTATTTAGGCTGTTTCCACCTTTTGGCTACTGTGAATAGTGCTGCAATGAACACTGGTGTACAAGTATCTGTTTGAGTCTCTGTTGTCAAGACTTTTGGGTATATACCTACGAGCGGAATTGCTGGGTCATATGCCAGTTCTATTTTTAGTTTTCTGAGAAATGTCCACAGTTTTCCACAATGGCTGTACCATTTTGCATTTCCAGCAGCAACGGATAAGGTTTCCCATTTCCCACATCCTTGCCAGCACTGTTATTTTGTTTGTTCTTATCTTAGTCACCCTACTGGAGGTGAAATGGTATCTCACTGTGGTTTTGATTTGCATCTCTAATGGCTAATGATGTTGAGCATCTTTTCATGTGTTTGGTGGCCATCTGCATGTCCTCTTTGGTGAATGTCTATTCAAGTCCTTTGCTCATTTTGATTGAGTTATCTGTCTTTCTGTAAAGTTGTCAAAGTTTTATATATTTTGGTTATTAGATTCTTATACGTATGGTTTCCAAACATATTCTCAGAGCCGGTAGCTTGCCTTTTCACTTTTTAGGGAAAGTCTTCTGATGAACAAAAATTTTTAGTTTTTATGAGATCCCAACTATTGATTTTATCTTTTGCCATCTGTGTTTCTGTTATGTTAGATAATCCATTGTTAAAAGCTAGGCCCAACAGCCTTGCCCTTGAATTTTCTTCTAAGAGTTTTATGGTTTTAGTTTTCATATTCCATAGGGTTTTCAACAGCTGATTTTCCATTAGATCATAACTGTTCTTTTCAAGGCGCCTCTGGGTAGACTGGAACCTCCAACTTTGCAGTTAGCAGCCAGCATGCTAATCATTTGCACCATTAAAATCTCTTATTGGGATTCTGAAGGATGAAATAAAACATAACTTTTCAGTGGCAATCTAGTTTCCATGGGGAGTTATTTTTCCAGATAGCATGAAATTAATTCCCTATCTTAAGCTGCACCTGCAAGATCACTAACATTTGTATTATTAAGTATCTGGACTTAAAGTGCTTTCTGTGTCAATTTTCCTCCTACTGTGCCCATCTGTTCTTTTCTTGTGGGCCCAGAGGAAACCAATACTTAGTAAACATTCGGTTCTCAGACTGTTTTATGATTGTTTCATATAAGCATTTATATTTACTGGGGAAAATTATGTAACTGTATTCAGAAACTTGGCTCACACTGAATTTCTCTTTCACACTATCTAAGTGATTATCATTTTTATGGAAGACTAAAAATTCACCAAACATAAGAAGAAATAAATACAAATGACTTTAAATTTGAAAGGCCTGTGTGTCAGGGATGCTTAGTGATCTTCGATACCTCATAATTATATAATAGTAGGTAAATAATTTAAAGGAAGCACTGGTGGCACAGTGGTTAAGCACTTAGCTGCCAACAAAAGTTGGCAGTTGGAACCCACCAGCTGCTCTGCAGGATAGAGATGTGGTAGCCTGCTTCCATAAAGATTACAGCCTTGGGATCCCTATGGGGCAGTTCTACTCTGCCCTATTGAGTTGCTATGAGTTGGAATCAACTCAACAGCAGTGGGTCTGGTTTTGGTTTTTAATAAAAATTTTTTTTTTAATTGTGCTTTAGGTGAAAGTTTACAGAGCAAATTAGTTTTCCATTCAATAGTTTGGTTGCATTTCATGCAATGTGTCAGTACTCTCTCCATTTCCGCCCTGGGTTCCCCATTTCCTTTCATCCAGATTTTCTACCCCTCCCTGTGTTCTCATCTTTGCTTTTTAGCAAATATTGTCCTTTTGATCTTGTACAATCGCTTGTTCTAAGGAACACGTTTAAAAAAAAAAAAAAATTTTTTTTTTTCTATTGTTTGGGTGAAAGGTGATCTCCAGGAATGGCTTCAGTTCCAGTCAGAAGGGTGTCTTAGGGCCAGTCTTGGGGGTTCCTCTTGTCTCTGTCAGACCAGTAAGTCTGGTCTTTTTTGTGAACCTGATTTTTTGTTCTACATTTTTCTCCCACTCTGTGTGGGACCCTCTGTTGTGATCCCAGTCAGAGCGGTCGGCAGTGGTAGTAGGGCACCATCTAGTTCTTCTGGTCTCCGGGTCATGTAGGCTGTGGTTCATGTGGTCTGTTAGTCCTTTGGACTAACTGCTCCCTTGAGACTTTGATTTTCTTCACTCTCCTTTGCTCTGGATGGGAAGAGGCCAATACTTGTACCTTAAATGACTGCTCACAAGCTTTTAAGGCCCCAGATGCTACTCACCAAAGTGGGATGCAGAACACTGTCTTTATGAACTATGTTGTGCCAACTGACCTAGCTGTCCTCTGAATCTATGGTCCTTTGCCTTCAAGCCTACGAACTTCATCCTGCGAGGTGTTTCCATGACTACTGTGCCCCTTGTGTACTCTATATTAATATAATGCAGCACCTACAATTACATAGAAATACCAACAACCAGACCTATATCTGTAGTTGAATGTGCTCCCTTATACTCTCCCACAGCTCTTTAGCTTACCTATCTACCTATGTATCCATTTGTAGATCACTGTTTATTAACACCATTGTTGCAGTATTGTCTATGTTATAGTAATTACCACAGCTGTGCTTTATTCTTGTGTTCTTCTCAGTATCTTCCTTTGCCTTGGTCATACTGTACTGACTTCCCCTATTGTGTGTGTATTGCCTTTCCCTTCACCAATATTAACACATGTCTTCTATCTAGTAATTTTCCTTCCCTGCCCTTCCCATCGCTGGTAACTATCAAAGAATTTTTTTTTCCAGTGTGTAAAGGTTTTCTTCTTTTTTTTTTCTATGAACGTGGTCTCATACAATATTTGTTCTTTTGCGACTGACTTATTCCACACAGCACAATGTCCTCCAAGTTGATCCATGTTGTGAAATGTTCTGTGGATTCGTCATTATTCTTTACTGGTGCGTAGTATTCCATTGTGTGTATGTACCACAGCTTGTTTATCCATTCATCCCTTAATGGGCACTTAGGTTGTTTCCATCCTTTTGCTATTGTGAATAATGCTGCAATGAACAAGGGTGTACATATGTCTATCTGTGTGATAGCTCTTATTTCTTCAGGGTATATACCAAGGAGTGGGATTGCTAAATAATATGGTATTTCTATTTCTAGCTTTTTAAGGACGTGCCATACCATTTTTCATAGTGGTTGTACCATTTTACATTCCCACCAGCACTGTGTAAGAGTTCCAATCTTCCCACAACCTCACAAACATTTGTTATCTTCTGGTTTTTTGATTAGTGCCATTATTGTTGGGGTGAAATATCTCATTATAGTGTTGATTTTCACCTCTCTAATGCCTCATACCCCCACATGTCTGTCAGCTTGTCATACTGTGGGGGCCTGCGTGTTGCTGTGATACTGGAAGCTATGCCACTGGTATTCAAATACAAACAGGGCCACCTACAGCAGACAGGTTTCAGCAGAACTTCCAGACTAAGACAGACTAGAAGGAAGTACCTGGTCTACTTCTGAAGAGAATTACTAGTGAAAACCTTATGAATAGCAGCGGAACATTGTCTGATATAATGCCAAAAGATAAGCCCCTCAGGTTGGAAGGCACTCAAAATAAGACTGGCAAAGAGCTGCCTCCTCAAATTAGAGTCAACCATAATGATGCAGTAGAGACAAGCTTTCAGGACCTTCATTTGCTGAAGTGGCATGACTCAAAATGAGAAGGAACAGCTGCAAACATCCATTAAAAATTGGAATTTGGAATGTATGAAGTGTGAATCTAGGAAAATTGGAAATCAATAAAATGAAAGGGAATGCATAAACATCAATATCCTAGGCATTAGTGAGCTGAAATGGACTGGTACTGGCCATTGTGAATTGGACAGTCATATGATCTACTATGCCAGGAATGATGTTGCATTTATCATCAAAAAGAACATTTCAAGATCTATCCTGAAGTACAATGTGGTCTATGACTCAGAACTGATTCGAGAGTACCTAATAACAACGCCTAATGATCAAGAACATTTTTTCTGTTTTTTATTTTGTGTTTTAGGTGAAAGTTTACAGTGCAGATTCATTTCTCATTCAAAAATTTATACATAAATCGTTTTGTGATATTGGTTGCAATTCCGCAATGTTTCAGCAATCTGCCCCTTTTCCTTTCCGTCCTCGGTTCTTTGTGTCCATTTGTCCAGTTTTCCCATTCCTTCCTACCTTCTCATCTTTGGTTTTGGGCAGGTGTTGCCCATTTGGTCTTGCATGCTTGATTGAACAATGAAGCACATTCCTCACATATGTTATTTGTTTTATAGGCCTGTCTATTCTTTAGATGAAAGGTGGACTTCAGGGGCGGCCTCAGGTCTGAATTAGCAGGGTGATCGGGGGCCACAGTCTCCGGAGCTCCTCCATTCTGTGCCAGATCAGTAAGTCTGGTCTTTTTTTGTGAATGTGAATTTTGTATTACATTTTTCTCCTGCGCTGTCCAGGACCCTCTATTATGATCCCTGTCATAGCAGCTAGTGGTGGTAGCCAGGCACCATCTAGTTCTTCTGAGTTGAGGCTAGTGGGGGCTGTGGTTCATGTGGTCCATTAGTCCTTTGGACTAGTATTTTCCTTGTGTCCTTTGTTTTCTTCATTCTCCTTTGCTCTGAATGTGATGGAACCAATAGATGTATCTTAGATGGCTATTCTCAAGCTTTTAAGATCTCAGACGCTACTCACCAAAGTAGTTTGTAGAATATTTTCTTTATAAACTATTAGGCCAACTGACCAAACGTCCCCCGAGAACATGGCCCATGGCCTCAGCCCCAGTAACTTGGTCCCTCAAGGTGTTTCAATGTGTCTACAAAGCTTCTATGACTTTGCCTTGGTCAAGTTTTGCTGACTTCCCTATGTTGTGTATTGTCTTTCCCTTCACCAAAGTTAATACTTGTCTACTATCTATTTAGTGGTTTCCCGTCTCCACCCTTTCTCTCCCTCATATCCATCAAAAAAAATTTTTTTTTTCTGGATGTAAATCTTTTCTTGAGTTTTTGTAATAGTGGTCTCATACAATATTTGTCCCTTTGTGACTGACGCAAGCGTTTCTTCATGTGTTTGTTAGCTGCCTGAATGTCTTCTTTGGTGAATTTTCTCTACATATCCTTTACCCACATTTTAACAGGATTGTTTGTCTTTTTATTGTTGAGGTGTTGAAGTTTTCCATGAATTTTAGAGATTAGACCCTTTTCGGGTATGTCGTAGCCAAAAATTTTTCCCAGTCTATAGGTTCTCTATTTACTCTTTTGGATACGTCTTTTGATGAGCACAGTGGCTAATTTTTAGGTGGTCCCATTTACCTAGTTCATCTTCTGCTGTGTTATCTAGTGCTGCTGTAACAGAAATACCACAACTGGATGGCTTTAAAAAACAGAAATTAATTTTCTCACAGTTTAGGAGGCTAGAAGTCCAAATTCAGGGTACAAGCTCCAGCAAAAGGCTTTCTCTGTCACCTCTGGGGGAAAGTGATTGTCACCCATCTTCCCCCGGTCTAGGAGCCTCTAGTCAGGTCCAAAGGACATACTCTGCTCCTGGCTCTTCTTTCTTGGTGGTATGAGGTCCCTCTCTGCTCAATTCTCTCTTTTATGTCTCAAAAGAGACTGACTCAAGATACAACCTAGTCCTGTAGATTGAGTCCTACCTCATTAACGGCCTCTAATCCTGTGTCATTAACATCATAGATGTTAGGATTTACAGCAGATAAGATCACAAAATGGTGGACAACCACACAATACTGGGAATCATGGCCTAGCCAAATTGACACATATTGTGGGAGGACACAATTCAATCCCTAACATGCTGTCTGTGTATTTTTTTAGTTATGCTTGGTGTCCTATTAGTGCCCTATATTAGGGCCCCTAATGTTTTCCCTATTAAATAAATAATTTATGAATGAGTTATTGTTAATGTGTTATGTCAACTTGAGTAGGGGAAGGCATGAAGACCACTAGGCAGTTGCTCCTTGTTGCTCCTAATCAAGGTCAGCAGTGACCTCCTTTACAACGTGTATTTCACCAAATGAGCTACTCCTCCACCCAACCACATCAGGGGAATGGTAAGCTTGCTTCCCACGACTACTTTCCTCCCATGATGTCAATATTGCTGGCTTCTAATGATCCATAAACTAAGTTCTCCTCATGTACTATTGATAACTGACTGAACAATCACTAGCTTTACTTTAAAAACCATAAGTTAAAAAAAAACATTAAAGCAAGCAATGTAATGCATAGTTGCTACATTAAAAACACCATAAAATTACCAATATATAGTCTAGATATATACAAATATTCTTAGACACAACAAAGCTACTTATGAAACTTCTTGGCAGATGGAGTTCTGGAGGAAGGTGTTACTTACTGCCACACTTAGAACACACAAAAAGGAAAGAAAAACTACCTCAGCAGCTGTAAGGCCGATGTATACTCTTCTGAGTCCCATATGTTCTTTTCTAAACATGTGCAGTATAGCTCTCTGATCTGTAAATGAACAGCACATAGTGAAGAACCAAAAGTAATGCACTATGTTTACACGCTACTAGCTTGGTAAAACAAGAAAAAAAAAAAATAATGTTATTAAAAACAATCACTTTCTTTAGACTTGGCATTATCACATGAATTAGGCTTTATATTCTTATTTACATAATATTGAAAATTATGGCTGATATCACTGGTCACTTTGTAGTAAAAAAATGATGAATTAAAAGTGATAATACAATTATAAAAAGGAACACTCAATGGCAGAAATCATCTCAAAAACAAGTCACTCTTATATATTTATATCGGTTCTCCAAAACTTTGATTAAGGATGCAAAGAGTTAGGATCACAAAATTCTTTCATTAACATCTATCCTATAGATGGTTCATGAGGTTTATGCTATGGCACAAAGGCCAGTTGAGCATAATTTTGCAAGGAGCAGAAGTACTGCTTCTAGTTTAGTTCTTGGTATAATACAAGGCTAACCATGAAACATTCTCAAACAGCTTTGCTTTTTTCAGCTCACTAAGGGTGGAAGGCCATCACTCTGTATAGGTGACAAAGAAGTACTAAAGAAGGAAAGTTAAATTCCTTCCACAAATATACTGGAAGGGAGGCAACACCACTGGGATTCATGTGGCTCTTTCTAGCTGTGGCATTCAGAACAAAAAACACTGCTTCAATTACCAGTTATGTGTACAGCTAGAAAGGATTCAGACTGTGCTCTCACTGCAAGATTTAGATCTACTTCAAATTCTTATGCCTGCAATGCTACAAAAATCAAAGCAAGAAGCTACTCATATTCCTACTCATAGATTCCAAATGAGGGAGCTTTGGTACCTGTCGACCCAATGGGTACTTGGGAAGAGAAGAGGTGAACTTATGAAGACATCTCAAAACCAGGAAGTAATTTGTGTGGTAAACATGCAGGTTTTCTAGTAGTGATTGTGTTTCCTCCTAAAGATCACAGAATATATTATTAATATATGTCAGTAATTAAAAGGCTATAATAATAAAATCTAATTCATGGTTATAATAGTTTCTGGAAAACTGACAAGAGAAGATCAGAATTACAAATTAGCCTGCTTAATTCATGAAAATTTATAATACACATAAAATCCTGGACAAAGACTGGGTATTTCCTATTTAGTATTAAGTCTGGTCATATACACACATCAGAATTAATACTGCAATTCAATCTCCTCACATCTCCAGCAATGCTACAGTATATTGGCCCAAAAATAATACAAGAGTACAAAAAAGCACTTACTGAATACCTGTCCTGTGCTAATCACTTGGTGAGTATCACAGTGAGGGAAGGTCTGTTATCCTCTACCTCACTGTCATCAGAAGGATGTAGAGGTCCCCTGGAAGCCCAGTACAATGTAATTAACAGTTGTTGAAGTTCTGCTGCTGATATATCCTTTTCCTAAAGTACTGCTAGAGTTGTGTTTGGAGAAGGGAGGACTGTGGAAGAAACACCACAGGTGATTCTAAAAAATATTTGCTTCTTGTAGGGAATCCGTTTTACTGGTTGATTCACTTTAACAATTAAGGGGGAAAAAAAGTAAAAAAAAAAGAAATATGAAGCCAGAAAGGTTTATAATTTAGAATCTAGCAAGTATGATAATGGAGGATAGTGTCTTAAGAAACCTATAGGATGACTAGAAAGTTTTTCAAAAGCTGTCTAGAGCTTTCTCAAATAGTGTTAGACCATATCAGAGTTTTCAGGCTTCAATTCCTTTTACAATTGCTTATTCTGTAACATTTCCTTAACAGGGCTATGACTTGTGGCATGGTATTCATTTTTTTTTTTCTTTTCCTTCTAAGAAGTCAAATAAAGGACTGTAACTACTGGGCTGTGTCTTTTTTTTTTTTTTTAATTTCAGTAATATCTTGCAGGTACCTATTGTTTTTAGCACTTACCCATGCAGAAGATAATGTATCAGATATCAATAAATCAAGCAAATCTAACCTATACAAAGCAACAAATCTGATATATTTTCCTAAACTCTAACTCACTTAGAAAGCAATTCCTTTGTCAGCAATCTATGGGTCATCACCACAAATCATATGGCAAAGAAAAACTTTTAGTATCAAAATGTTTTTTTTTTTTCTCCCATTATTTCAACTCTCCTATCATAACAAAGGAAACCCTGGTGGCACAGTGGTTAAGAGCTATGGCTGCTAACCAAAAAGGTCAGCGGTTCAAATCCACCAGGCGCTCCTTGGAAACCCTATGGGACAGTTCTATCCTATAGGGTTGCTATGAGTCAGAATTAACTCGAAGGCGGTGGGTTTGGGTTTTTTGGTTTATCATAACAAAGGCAGCCATAATCAAAGGGTACTTTAGCCACCACTGAGAGAGTATACTTTTATTCTACTTTTACTGTAAGTTATAACAGAGAGATTGCAGAAAAGCCATCAATTGATAATTTGTTTTACTGTGTGCTTAATCAGCTTTTAAACCCGGAATATTCTGGAAGAAAAGGAATCCATTACTGAATAGTAATCATATTTCATGCTACTTCATGTTACTTGCACTGCCTATTTACTTTTTGCTCTGTGGAGTACTTGTATGTACAAGTACGTGGGTAATGCAGTAGAACTGAGTGACATGCTTACTGAATTTATTTGGAGAAGGAGGGAAAAGAAATACTTCACATAGTATGGGAGATGTTGCACTGTACCACTCAATTAACCATGCCCTGGAGCAAGTATGAGATGAGCGATATGAACATGTTTTCCTTCCAGGTAGTCTTAGTCTTTCATATTTCTCACTGTGTAATAACTATGTCCCCACGCTGAGTGGAAATCTGTTGTTTAAAAACTGTTTTTTTTTTTTTTTTAATTCATATAACATGCAGTCTATTTTATCAGATGCTCAATTGAGGAAATGGACATCTAGTTACAAAAAAAAAAAAATTTTTTTTTTTTTTAAAGCTGGCTATGTCAAACTTAATGAGAGAAGGTTTGTTGTATTACACCTTTTTAAGGTATCTTCAAGAGTAATTCTCACTATCCCGGATCTTTGCCTTATGTGCTGACTTTAGAACCTAATCTCCACCTGAGAAAGATTCCGCTGTTACTTGTATCTGTGTTCTTATCAGCTGCAAAAGAAAGTATCATGAATGATTAACTTTTTCATGTAACCTGTCCTCTAAGTTTACTGTCTTACCGATATACATCTGCCTTTACCTATCCAGGATGACAATTCCTGATATACTTTGCAGATACCGTTTTACAGTAAAACTCAAACTTATAAAAGGTTTTGAAGTATGAAAAATCTTCCCACTTAGATAAAACGGCATCATTTCCAGTATGCACATGCAAACGCAAAGCCTGTTGATACAGTACTCCTTTTTTTTCCTCAGGCATCTTTTCTATACATCAGTCATAGTTCTCAATATGTTTTACTTCATAACTGTGTTTATTCTTTTCAACAAAGGGAGATTTTTTCCCTAGGAATATTCATTATTTCCCAAAAAGATACGCTTTCTTCTGTTCTTCTTGAAACATGACAACTTTTGCTCTTTTATTGATTTTTGATAAAAATATGGCAACAGAAATATTTCTCTGTTGTATGAAAAACAGAGCAAATACATACCAACCTCCTTGTTCCTCCTCAGACATGCTTCAACTTCAAGTTCTTTCCACTTGCTGTCCCTCTGCTCTTCCTGCAGATTCTTGCCGGCAAACGCCATAACTTCCTTCAGGTCTTTGATCAAAATCCGCCTCCTCAGTAGGGCCCTTATCTATAATTTCAGCACTACCCTCCATGCACACCAAACTTCATAACCCCTTTTCTGCT
Source organism: Loxodonta africana (assembly GCF_030014295.1). NCBI lineage: Eukaryota > Metazoa > Chordata > Mammalia > Proboscidea > Elephantidae > Loxodonta > Loxodonta africana. Next base: position 149,328,559 of record NC_087342.1, on the reverse strand, counting down.
TCTTTGTTTTCTTAGCACTTAAAACTACCACAGTAAACACTTCACTTTTTTATCTTGTTTTATTGTCTCTCTTCCCCAATGAAATGCAAGCTCTACAAGAGCAGGGTTTTTTGTTTTGTTTTGTCTTTTTGCCTCTTTGCTCACGCCTGTATTCCCAGGGCCTAGACCAATACCTGGTGGTGTAGTGGTTAAATGCTACAGCTGCTAACCAAAAAGGTCGGCAGTTCCAATCCACCAGCTACTTCTTGGAAGCTTGGAAACGTTCTACCCTGTCCTGTAGGGTCACTATGAGTCAGAATCGACTTGATGGCAATGGGTTTGGTTTGGTTTGGTTTTGGACCAACAGCTAGCACACAACAGACACTCAAAAAGTATTTGTTGAATGAAAATGTACATTAATAAACAGAGGCTGACATTCATATATTAGACATTCAGAGTCTCTTTTCTAAATAAAAGGGCAACTACTGGTTGTCTTGCTGGATATGGGATACATTTCCTACTTTTTCAAAAGATGCCAAAGGTCTGAATTAGTAATGCAAAGCTCCTTAATTCACCAATTTTGGCTCAGAGTTTTAAAAAACAGTATGAACCTGAAAACCACATTGTTGTTTGTCAATGTGTAATAGTTTTTATTGCTAGGTACTGCTGAGTCGGTTCTGACTCATAGCGACCCTATGTACAACAGAAAGAAACACTGTCCTGTCCTGCTCCTTCCTCACAATAATTGCTATGTTTCAGCACATTGTTGCAGCCACTGTGTCAATCCATCTTATGAAGGGTCTTGCTCTTTTTCCCTGAACCTCTACATTACCAAGCATGATGTCCTTCTCCAGGGATAGGTTCCTCCTAATGATGAAGTCTTGCCACCCTCACTTCTAAGAAGCATTCTGGCTGTACTATACTTCCAAGACATATTTGTTCGTTCTTCTGGCAGTCCATGGTATATTCAATATTCTCCACCAACACCACAATTCAAAGGCGTCAATTCTTCTTCGGTCTTTCTTATTCATGGTCCAGCTTTGACATGCATATAAGGCAATGCAAAATAAAAATACCATGGCTTGGGTCAGGGGCACTTCAGTCCTCAAAGCGACATCTTTGCTTTTTAACAGTTAAAAGAAGAATTTTGCAGCAAATATGATCAATGCAATATGTCATTTGATTTCTTCACTGCTGCTTCCATGGGTGTCAATTGCGTATCCAAGTAAAACCAAATCCCTGACAACTTCAATCTTTTCTTCATTTATCATTATGTTGGTTATCGGTCCAGTTGTGAGAATTTTTGTTTTGTTTTGAGGTGTGAGCCATACTGTAGGCTGTAGTCTTTGATCTTCATCAGTAAATGCTTCAAGTCCTCTTCACTTTCAGCAAAGTTATGGTATCTGCATATCACAGGTTGTTAATGAGTCTTCCTCCTATCCTGATGCCCTATTCTTCATACAGTCCAGCTTCTCAGATTATTTGCTCAGCATACAGACTGAATAAGAATGGTGCAAGGATACATATTGACACACATCTTTCCTCATTTTAAACCACGCAGTATTCCCTTGTTCTGTTTGAATGTCTGCCTCTCAGTCTATGTCTAGGTTCTGCATGAGCACAATTAAGTGTTCTGGAATTCCATTTCTTTGCAATGTTATCCATAATTTGTTATGATTCGCACAGTCAAATGCCTCTGTACAGTCAATAAAACACAGGTCAACAACTTTCTGGTATTCTGTTTTCAGCCAAGATCCATCTGACATCAGCAATCATATTCCTTGTTCCACGCCCTCTTCTGAATCCGGCTTGCACTTCTGGCAGTTCCCTGTTGATGTACTGGTGCAACTGTTTTTGAATTATCTTCAGTATAACTTTACTTGCATGTGATATTGATGACGTTGTTTGATAATTTCCATATTCTGTTGGACCACCTTTCTTTGGAATATGCATATATATGGATCTCTTTCAGTTGGCTGGCCAAGCAGCTGTTTTCAAATTTCTTGGCATAGATGAGTACCTCCAGCGCTGCTTCTGTCTTTTGGAACACTTCAATTAGTATTCCATCATTCCTGGAGCCTTGTTTTTTGTCAATACCTTCAGTGTAGCTTGGGCTTTTTCCTTCGCTACCCCTGGTTCTTGATCATATGCTACCTCCTGAAGTAGCTGAATATCAACCAATTCTTTTTACTACAGTGACTCTGCATATTCCTTCCATCTTCTTTTGATGCTTCCTGCGTTGTTCAATATTTTGCCAAGAGAATCCAATCAATATTGCAACCCAAGGCTTGAATTTTTTCTTCAGTTCTCTCACCTTGAGAAATGCCAAGCATGTTCTTTCCTTTTGGTTCTCTAACTCCAGGTCCTTGCACCAAAAAACAAAACAAACTCACTGCTGTCAAGTTGAGTCCGACTCATAGCAACCCTAGAGGACAGAGCAGAACTGGCCCATAGGGTTTCCAAGGAGCAGCTGGTGGATTTAAACTGCTGATCTTTTGGTTAGAAGCCAAGCTCCTAACCACTGCACCACCAGGGCCCCAGGTGCTTGCCCATTTCATTACAAAATACTTTACTTTGTCTTCTCGAGCCACCCTTGAAATCTTCTGTTCAGCTCTTTTATCATTTCTTCCACCTGCTTTAGCTTCCCTATGCTGGACAGCAAGTTTCAGGGTTTCTTCTTTTCTTTCTTTCCTGTCTTTTTAATGGCCTCTTGCTTTCTTCAGGTATGATGTCTTTGATGTCATACCACAATTTGTTTGGTGTTCAGTCATGAGTGCTCAATGCATGAAATCTATTCTTGAGATGGTCTCTAAACTGAGGTGGGATATACTGATGGTCATACTTTGGCTCTTACGGACTTGTTTTAATTTTCTTCAGCTTCAGCTTGAGCTTGCTTAGGAGCAACTGATGGTCTGTTCCACAGTCAGCCCCTGGCCTTGTTCTCACTTAGTATTTAACTTTTACATTGTCTCTTTCCATAGATGTAGTCAATTTGATTCCTGACTACTCCATCTGGCAAAGTCCATGTGTATAGTCGCCATTTATGTTGTCGAAAAAAGGTATTTCCAATGAATAAGTCACTGGTCTCACAAAATTCTATCATGTGATCTCCTGGGTTGTTTCTATCAGAAAGGCTGTGTTTCCAACTACTTATCCTTCTTCATTTCCAATTTTCACATTCTAATCACCAGTAATTATCGATGCATCTTGGTTGCATGTTTGATCAATTTCAGATTGCAGAAGTTGGTAAAAACCTTCGTTTCTTTATCTTTGGCATTTGTGGCTGATGTATAAATCTGAATAATAGTCATATTAACTGGTCTTCCTTGCAGGCATATGGGTATTATCCTATCACTGACAGCACTGTATTTTAGGATAGATCTTGAAATGCTCTTTTTGACGACGAATGCAATGCTGTGCCTCTTTAGTTTGTCATGCCTGGCATAGGAAGCCAAAGGCTTTTCGATTTAAAATGGCCATTTCACTATACCACTAATGCCTAAGATATCTATCTTCAAGTGTTCCATTTCACTTCCAACAATTTCCAATTTTCCTTGATTCATACTTTGTACATTTCACGTTCTAATTATTAGTAGATGTCTGCAGCTGTTTGTTCTTTTTTTTCTCATTTTGAGTCATGCCACATCAACAAATGAAGGTTCTAGAAGCTTTACTCCATCCATATCATTAAGGGCAACTCTACTTTGAGGAGGCAACTCTTCCCAGTCATATTTTGAGTGATTTCCAACCTGGGCGGTTCATCTTTCAGCGCTATATTAGACAATGTTCTGCTGCTATCCGTAAGGTTTTCACTCACCAGTTTTGTCAGAAGTAGATCACTAGGTCCTTCTTCCCAGCCTGTCTTAGTCTGGAAGCTCCGCTGAAACTTGTCCACCTTGGGTGACCCTGCTGGTATTTGAAATACTGGTGGAACAGCTTCCAGCATCACAGCAACACGCAAACCACTGGAGTACAACAAAATGTCTAATACACCGTCTCAAATGAGTCATCTCCAACCACATTAATCCTGTCCATCATTTATTCAAAAATCATTCATTTATTATTGTTTACTTGTAAGACAGAGCCCCTATCATTAATGAACTAGTTGCTTTCTTTGGAAGAGGAGCCAATGTCTACATAAAACTGAAAGGTACATAGGTAAAGAAAAAATTATTAAGCAGCGTTAGATTAGCTATGTTTTATTTTGCATTGCGTTTAATTCTCTTTCAGTTTTCATAGTATTTTTGGTGCCTAGAATTACATGTGTGGGGTAATCAGTGACCTCAAGAAGATTTAAAGAAAGTAAATAAAAACAACTACAATTTTTGTAATTCATTCCTTTTCAATTCACCATTATTAAAAGCTGATAAAACAGCTCTATACAGAATTTTTAGATTAAGACGTATCATCTAAGAACACACATTTTAGCATTTTCTCACTTATCTTGATATAACTAAGCACTATTTTTCACATTAGAGAGTAATTTTGACTGGCAGTGTTTCCCAGACTTGACTTATCATATTACAGCCATCTAATACGGCACCAACCCACAGCTTTCTCCCAGCTCCTGTGGCATGGGTGCTAGGCATCTCATCTGTCTCTGCCTTTTGTTCTCCGTATTCCTACCCCAACAGCTTAAAAAAAAAAAAAAAAAAGATCAGGACAATTACTTGATGATTTAAATTTGGATTTAAACTGCCAATTCCTGACACACTAGGCTAATGCCGAGCTCATTTCATCACATTTGGTAGGCTGTGATTGTTTTCCTTTTTCTTCTCTTTTCCACTTATTACTTTTTCTATTAGATTTTCCCCCTCCTCCTGCTCTTTAGGTCTAACAAAGGAAACAGAAAGAGGCGGGGGAAAGGCGAATGGTAATCTCCACCAAACTCATTTTATGCCTTTTATTCATAAATCACTGGTAAGTATCCTAAAGGGTAAAAAGAAGTACTTGCTCTCCCACTAATTTGCTCTGTGGCCTCAGATATTTCACTTCCTTTTTCTGGGCTTTAGTTTTTCATTTGTAAAATGTTGAGTGTTGAATCAAGTTATCTTTCTAACAGTAAAAAAATCCATTGCCATTGAGTCAATTCCGACTCATAGTGACCTTATAGGACAGAGCAGAAATGCCCCATAGGGTTTCCAAGGAGTGCCTGGTGGATTTGAACTGCAGACCTTTTTGGTTAGCTGCCGTAGCTCTTAACCACTATGCCACCAGGGTTTTCTAACAGTAATATATTACAATTTTCAGAAGGTGAAGACTTACTTGCCACTCTCTATGGATTTAAAATCTAGTTGGGCAAATAGGCATATAGTCATGAAATATTAACAAGTCAGAATAATAAAACTTAAACTGGTACCTGTGTGGGATTGAATCTAAGTTTTCTACATAGTAGGAAGTTTAACCCTTTAAGGGTGAAACCATGCCAAACAGCTTTAAGGAAGATTTGAATAAAAACATATATTCTCTTAAAATATATGGATTCATTAAGTATACTGTGCATAATATAACCTCTTCTTGACAACAGAAGATCAACATGAATAGCAAATCATCACTGGTAATACAGATGATGAAGATGGTATAGACAGCACAGCATTAAAATGGTCTTTATGGTGTTGGGAACTTGCTTTTTTTAAAAAAAAAAGTCTCTTGAAAATAAATGTGTGTGCAAGTGTGTACAAAAGTATGTGATGACATGACTATACATATGTGGTGGAGAGAAGAGGGCTGCTTCACTTTCCTTCTGTGCTTGAAGCAGCAGCATGTACTGCTGCATGGCACTTGGGCAGCTTGACATGAATACTTGATTACAAAGGCTGAAGCTGCCTCACACCAAGTGGTTTCCTAGGCCTCCTACAAATGATCTTCACTATTAACTTGCCACGCTACTTGAAAACCTCATTTCTGACTTCTTGAACACTAATAAAGAGCTTTAGGCACCTTCCTGTCAGCTGTACTAATTCTTCAATTAAGTGTTGTAGATGTCAGATCCTCCCCCATGTTAACTGTGACATTTTAGACAGGCAAGTCACTTAATCCTGTGACTCTCATGTATACGAAGGGATAAAAACATCTAACTTATGTGGGGGCCTTATTTTACAATGAGACAATACATAAAAATTACCTATTAATAGGCAAAAGCTGTTAATGTTCCCCTATTTCTTCCAAAACATTTGTTCATGCGGTACAAATGGATGAGAATTTTTCACTATTAAAAAAGTCTTTTTAGTACTACAAGAACTAGCAGTTTTTATTATCCGATAATGACAGCTATGCAAATACGATGTGAGGCCACAATCTTCTTCAAAGCTCTCCTTAATGTCTGACTTGAACCAAATCTCAGGCACAAGCAATAATAAAAAGTTGCATCTTTGTTATTATAGTGAATTTGAAATTCTGTATAAGGTACTTTTGACAGCTCAATTGCTTATTAGATATATTTTCACAAATTAAAGTTTTTAAAAGTTAAAAAAAGAAAAGCTTGATTACCAAAGCAACAAAAAAAATGATAAAAATATATCCAATCACTGATCCTGCTATTCCACCAAAACCTACAGTTGTTTAATATTATAACTTATCTATATTCTTTTAAGCCTGTGGCACTAAAATCAAACTTTAATGAGGAATCTAAATGATTGAAACTGTCAGAGAAAAATTATTACTAATCCGTTTAATGAAAAGACTAAATAAAATCACACCACTCTAGAGCCAAAAGGAACCTTAAAAACATTAGTTTAACTCTATTACAGGATCTGAAAGCTATAAGGTCACCAGAGCTTTCAATGTATGGGAGAATGTACAAGCATATTCTTTAAACTTAGAAGAACCTGATTGTGACTTGCCAGAGTACACTTTTTGGCCAATGTACCCGGCTGCACTGTATAAACTATATAGGGGATAAACTACTCAGAAATGAGAAAATTCACAGAATCTTTGGTCTCTCATCAGCTTATATGGCCTTCCAATGTTCCACCCTAGTTTGAAATTTCTAGTGAATCTTCTAAAAGTGTATATGGCTCTGTCAGTTGAATTTTTTTCTTTTTAATTTGAATTTAAAAGTACAGTGTTAAAAAACCCAAACCTGAAGTCTATTATATACAAAACTGACAAAGTTTTGAAGCGGTAACTATAAAGTTGAAGGGTTTTTTAAATATCTTGAATCCAGCCAGAGAATAATTGAGATTAATTATATTTTTAGACTTGGAACCTAACAGATTAGTTCTACACTTTAAAAAATGAGGTAAAGAAAAACGATGTTTCCTTCTAGGGAGCCAGTCAAGTTTGGTGGTTTTCAAACAGGGTCTCCAGACTAGCAGCACCAGCACCACCTGGGATCTCGCTGGAAATGCAAATTTTTGAGCACTACTCCAATCTGTTGCCGTCAAGTCAATTATGATGCATAGTGACCCTATAGGACAGAGAAGAACTGCCCCCACAAGGCCTCCAAGGATGTAATCTTTATGGAAACAGACTGCCACATCTTTCTTCCATGGAACAGCTGGTGGGTTTGAATCACTAACCATTTGGTTAGCACTGTGCTACCAAGGCTCCTGGGCACCACCCCAGACCCACAATATCAGAAACTCTGGGGATTAAGCCCAGAAATCTGTGTTTTAACAAGTCCCCCAGGTGATTCTCAAATATTAAAGTTTCAGAACCACTGGTATAGTTTATCAGCTTAGGGAGAAAAGCAGATCTTTGGGCAGAAACAGTCTGGATATAAAGAGTATAAATTTCTTTGGAGTATACTTTGAGGTCTTTCTTAGAAACCCGAGTACAGAAAATGAGTACAAAATTATAAACTTTAACAACACCATAAAAAAAAAACCCACTGCCGTTGAGTCCATTCCGACTCATAGTGACCCTACAGAACAGGGCAGAACTGCCCCATAGTTTCCAAGGAGCGCCTGGTGGATTCAAACTATAGACCTTTTGGTTAACAGCTGTAGCACTTAACCACTACACCACCAGTGTTGCCACTTTAACAAAAGGCATGTCTATATAACTATATCATCTATGTAACTATAAATTATACGTTGTTGTCAGCTGCTGTCAAGTTTGGCCCCTGACTCATGGAAACACCATGCACGATAGGATCAGTCCATTGTGATCCACAGGGTTTTCACTAGTGGATTTTCAGATGTACACTGCCAGGCTTTTCTTTCTAGTCTTACTTAGTCTGAAAGCTCTGTTGAAATCTGTTCAGTATTACAGTAACAGGCAAGCCTCCACTGACAGATGGGTGGTAGCTTCGCTTGAAGTGTACTGGCAGGGAATTGAACCTGTGGCTTACATGTAAGGCGAGAATTCTACCACTGAAGCACCACTGCTCTTATATTATATGCACTAGTATATATATGTAAACCCTGGTGGTGTAGTGGTTAAGAGCTATGGCTGCTAACCAAAAGGTCAGCAGTTCAAATCCACCAGGAGCTTCCTGGAAATTCTATGGGTCAGTTCTACTCTGTCCTATAGGGTTGGTATGAGTCGAAATCGACTCAAGTATAAAGGGTTTGGTTTTGGTTTATTATATATACACATACACACACATACATATGTGTATATATATATATATAAAATACCACATTAAAAAAAAAAAAACCCACTGCCGTCAAGGCGATTCCGACTCATAGCGACCCTACAGGACAGAGTAGAACTGCCCCGTAGAGTTTCCAAGGAGCGCCTCGTGAATTTGAACAGCCAACCTTTTGGTTAGCAGCCGTAGCACTTAACCACTACGCCACCAGGGTTTCCATAATACCACATAAAGCAAGTAACTATGTATTCATATTGATACCTTAATTTTTCTCATCATAGTGAAGGTTACATAACAGTTACAATGTTTATGATTTACATTTATAAAATTCTTAATGTTATATTTGTTTTCGATTTACTCTCACTTGCTAAACAAACCTGGATTATCACCATAACCTTATGAGGAAATCATACTAGGAATTATTATCCCATTTAATAGATAAGAAACCTAAGGCTTAAGGTGGTTTTCCCAACAATACATGGATGATGAGCAGCTGGAGTTCAAATGCAAGATTTCCAGGTTCAAGATCAGGGATTTTTTACTATGTCATGCAGTAACATATTACTATCAATTATTTTTATAAAACCATAAAAAGAGAAGTGTTATACTGAGAATAAAATATTCAAAATATTTCTACTCTAGAGAAAGCAACAGACATATTGATTAAATATTTTACCAAAGTAGGATAAAACTCCCAATAATTTTCTCACAGACATTTTCTGGCCTTTGAATTTAGCAGGTAGCCTGCAGGTAACTTTTTCAGAGTAAGAGTACAAATCTTTGTCCTCCTTCACCTCTCTCATTGTTAAGTCTGAAGGAAATAAGCCTTCTAAGACAAAACATGCATTCCAAAAATGAATACCTGTCTTGAATCAATGTAATACAAGTCAGGCTACAACTTTAGGCAAAGGTAATAATATACAGGGCTGTAAATGCAACAAGAACAGGTACAATATAAATAAATGCTTAGAAATATACAAAAAGTCACTGAAAAGCAGATATAAAAGTGAGGATATTTCCATAATAGACTAGCCTAGACGTTCTCTCTCTTTGTAATCTCAATGGTTAAAGGTAATGTTTAAAAATCTATTCCTGGCTTCTGAAGATACACTCCGGCAGAAAGTTCTAGCAGGAAATGTACTTGGCAACTCTGCTAGAACTCTGCTCTTTCAGCAGAGAGCTAATATATCTAATTTTAAAAGAACGAGTAAACATGCATACATCTTTTTCTACTGGTTCTTAAATTTCCTCTCTATTGAAATAACCTGCATCAGTTTGAGGGCTTCTCATACTGCTCTGAAAAGGTTACGGAGATTATTAAAAAAATTACTGACCCAATCTAGAAGGGATCTTATAGCAATGTCAATTCTGCATTAGAAATAATATTTAATAAAAGCCAGTCTCAGTATTTTTTGAGAATTTACAATGGAGGCAAATAAATATTTAGAACTATACAGAGCACATGCCTTCTAGGAAGTAACATTATTTTATTCAATTTTTGAAAACAGTATGTATCAACAAAACTTACACCAGCACAAGACTTAACTTTAATCTCATCTTAATTTTATTAGTGTTTTCCCATAAAAGGATGTGAGGAGTAAGAAGATAAATGTAACACAAGACACGTCTAAATGTCCATCAGTAAGCGGTTTCATTCAAGAGAATACTCTGCCATTCTGTAGTGCTGATACGGAATGATTGCCAAGATTAAGTGCAAAACAATGTGTACAGGATACTTACGTTCTGCAAAACAAGGGAAGACCCCAAAATACATGTGATTACTAGTATATGCACACAGCATCTTTAGAATGATATATAAGAAACTAGTAACACTGGCTGTATGCAGGGAGGGAAACACTGTAGTTGGAGGACAGAAGTGAGAGGAAGACTTTTCACTATATATTATTTTTGCCTTTTGAATTATATGCCATTTCCAAGTATTATCTATTCAAGAAAGAAAAAATAATAAAATAACTCCTTCTTTTGATATTCCCTATGCTGTATGCCTAGGTCATAATTTTCTAAGCTCATTACTTCTTTCCTGGCATTGTATTATTTTTCGAAGCAATACCCACTTAGCAGTGGGTGCCTAAGCTGCACGGCTTCTATGTGCTCTTATGTATGACAGCCTTTAGAAGAACATTAAAATGAAATTGCCTATAGACTCCAACTGTTACGTGCAAAGAAAGTTGAGATCTAAATGTGCTTTCAAAACAGACTACAGGAGAAACCCAGTGTTCTAGTTAATATTGTCTTTCTCCATAAAAGACTCTTGTCTTTTAGAGATGAGGTTTTCTGTCAACTTTAATATTCACATTCCTTATTAAGTATCAAAGAACACTGGCAGCACAGTGGTTTAGTGTCCAGCTGCTAACCAAAAGGTTGGCAGTTCAAACCCACTAGCCACTTCTCACGAGAAAGATGTGGTAGTCTGCTTCCATAAAAATTTACACCCTTGGAAACCCTACGGGGCAGTTCTATTCTGTCCTACAGGGTCACTATGAGTCAGAATCGGTTTGATGGCAGTGGTTTTGGCTTTTTGGTTTTGCTTTAATTAGGTATCAAATCCAGTACTTTACTGTGCAGACTATATTAGGATATACAGATGTTTTATAAAATTAATTCAATAAATATTATGTGTACACTTTTTTCATGGAAAAAATAAAATTGAAACAAATACATTTCTACCTTTAAAAATCTTTCGTTGGTCAATAACGCAACTTGCTTCTCTGAAGCTTGATTTTCCACGTACCTAAAATTTTTACAATCCCATACACAAGAAGAGAAAATTAAACATTCTAATTATCTGAATAGCATGTAGAAAAAAAGAACTACTTTTTCTAGATTGGTGGGTACATTCTCTAATTTCTTCTCAAAGTGAAATTCAAGGTGACAGTCATAGTTCACTGGTAATTTTTAACTCCATAAATCAGTTGCATTTCATAGTCTAGGGGTATAATTATTAAAAAAAAAGACCATAAACCCCAGACACAGGAAATATCATTTCTAAAAAATTAACTTTCGCTAACTCACAAATTATGTTTCTTTGTAAAACATATTTTTTCTTTATGCCACATGTTCAAATCCAACAAAGAAATCTCACAATTAAAAACAGAAGGCCTTTATTTTGCTCAAAACAAAAAGGTAGAAGTTATTTTTTCTTTTCCCTCCTCAAAAATAACTGGATTGAGATCCCTTATTTTTCCCCAAACTCTATGATAAATGTCTTAAATATCTATCTCCCTTCTTACCTTCTAAAGGATGGAAGACGTCGGATGTTTTCACATTGATTATCTGATAAAAAACTTATTCTTCTTTTGGCTTCTGGAAGATTACAGCACAAAACACTGAGGGGTTGGGAATAGAAATGCTCTAATAGAGAAAGCTGAAAGAAATATGTAAATTAAATGTATTTGTTATATTTTGGCAGTAAATCTTTTGCCCTGTGCCTGCTCAATTTTAAGGTTCTTTTTTTTAAGAACGGAAGTTTTTATGGCACTAATACATTTAAAAGTGTCAGAGCAACACTGCAAACACTACATAAGACAATATACATTTAATATTTAAAGATTTCAATTTTGTGAACAAGGTCAAAACAGGCTAACTCTGAAACAAACTACGGAAATTTAAATAAGCAGATAGATTACCTAGCTGCAGAAGCAATCCACTAAAAATAACTGTAAACGTGGTGCTGCTGTGTAACTCAAGTGTCCACCAGATGCTCAAATACTCACAAGAAAATATGAATCTAATATTAGTATAAAATTAGTATCCAATAAATAAAGATATTATAATGGTAGGAGCTTTGTCTATTTATAAAAAGGAATAACGAAAAATGAATGATAAAGAAAAGTTATTTCTTTAAATTGCAAACATGGTAGCACAGCTGATAGATACATGTATTCTAGCTAGTAACTAGAATGCTGTGGTCTCCACAGTGGAAGGGGGGATGATTTTCCAGATTCTAACATAACTTGCAAGATATCTCAGAAGGCTATCCAAATGTTAAATACGCTGATTCTAAGCAACATTTTCAAGGCCAATTTGGTTTTCTAGCTACCTTGATACGTGAAAGATGGTTCCCCAGAGAGTGGATATAAACATTCTCGTCACTGGAAAATGGTATTCCCATCACAAATTTATAAACTAACATGCTAGATTATATATCAGCCTTAAGGTATTTGGTGGGCAAGAATCTGATCTTGAGCTTGATCCTTCCTGGGTGAACTGATAATGAATTTCTGAGCCTATAGACCTAAAGACCAGATACCCAAGGCTGGAGGAAATCCTCCAAAATAGTCTGTTCCCTAAGGTTGTAAGGTAAAGGGCCCAACTAATTTAGCAACAGAAGATTGATTTTACATGGATCCACAATCAACACCCATGGAAACAGCTGCCAAGAAATCAAATGACGTATTGCATTGGGCAAATCTGTTGCAAAAGACCTCTTTAAAGTGTTGAAAGGCATAGATGTCACCTTGAGGACTAAGGTGCACCTGATCCAAGCCATGACATTTTCAATCGCCTCAGACGCATGCGAAAGCTGTACAATGAACAAGGAAGACTGAAGAAGAATTGATGCCTCTGAATTACAGTGCTGGCGAAGAATACCAAATATACCACTGACTGCCAGAAGAATGAACAAGTTGGTCTTGGAAGAAATATAGCCAGAGTGCTCCCTGGAAGCAAGGACGGTGAGACTTTGTCTCACATACTTTGGACATGTCATCAGGAGAGACCAGTCCCTGGAGAAGGGCATCACGTTTGGTAAGGTAGAGGGTTGGTGAAAAAGAGGAAGCCCCTCGATGAGATGGACTGACACAGTGGCTGTGACAAGGGGCTCAAATATAGCAACAACTGTGAGGATGAAGCAGAACTAGGCAGTGTTTCATTCTGTTGTACACAGGTTCACGAGTTGGAACCAACTGACAGCACCTAACAACACATATATTATGTAACATATATAAATGTGTGTGTATACACATACATATATATAGTTACATAATTTTTGTTATATAATTGAGTTATTATACTTCAATTTAATTTCACGTATTGCTGATTTTCTTGCTTTAAAACAAGAGCCAAAGTTGAGGGAAAAAAAAAAAAACATATTAATCATAAGAATCACTACAGCGTTTTATAGAGAAAGAATACACATTAGAAACAATTTATAATTTCCAAGGCACTACACAAACATATAGTGAGTTATCATCATATTGCACTTACTACTACATGTAAGTTTTAATCAACTTGACAACTGGAGTGTGTTCACAATGATTACATTTTGCTAAGATAATTTTAGTAGTTGTCAAGAAAAGAAAATCTTATTAACTTTTAAACAACTGGAGAATGGGGCCTTCTTTTTTGGGATTATAGCAGATGTTCTGAAGCTAAGTTCATGAGTGGGCATTTGTCAATTCATGAGACTCTGTTGAAAATGCATTCCAAGTATGTAAGAATAAATATAAATATACACACACACGTACAGGGATCAGCAAACTATGGCTTGCAGCCCGTTTTTTACGGCCAATGAGCTAAAAATGATTTTTACATCTTTAAAGGGTTATATAAAAAAAGAAAATATGTAACAGAGACCAAATGCAGCCTGCAAAGCTGAAAAAATGTAATGTATCTGCCTCTTTACAGAAAGTTTGCTGACCTCTCATAGGGCTTCCTAGACAGAGTCTAGAAGCTTTCATCAGATTTTCAAAAAGATTCCCCTCCTACATTCCCAAAATGGTTAAGAATCACTGAAATGGCTGACGTATTTTTCCTACTATTGATATCCCAATTAATATGTTCTCTATATTTAGCTAAAAGATAACCAAAAAATGATAGAATCTTGAATTCATCTAGATATTACCATTTAAAAGGCCTTAAGTATCCAAGTAAATAGTCAGTCTGAAATAAACATGCAAATTATTTAGAATCAGCTTATGAATTTTCAAACTCATTAGTGCTTCTTACCTGAAGTCCTTTTATAAAGTTCTGAATTGAGAAATCGTGATACAAAAAGATGTTAGTTAGAGCCTGTAACACTTTTTCACTTAGCTTAAAGGGAAACTGAGTTGTAAGAAGTAGCTGAAAGATATAAAACAGAGAGGGGGACAGAACACACTATAAAATTTATAAATATGACATGTAAATAATAAGGCAAAGAATGATACTATGACTCGTAACTGTGAAAGCTGCAATTGTGGCTACTTTCTTTTTTATTTTTTAGGTAAAATATCAATTTTTAAATTAACTTATATAACAGTAACAACAACCCAAAAGAATCTATCCATAACACATCTTCAGAACCAAAGATGGCCATTATCCTCCATTCAATTCCTGATTTTTATAAAGTACCCCCTAGTAACTAACTACTTAATTCTTTTTCTCCCACCAGAAGCCACTGAAGAAGCTGCAGCCTTTGACAATTCTTGTTAGAGATAAGATTTCTTTTCCATCCCTAATGATGCAAATTAAGGAAGAATAACACATTATGTACCACTGAATGAGGAATACAACAAAATTGACAGATGTCTAATTTGTATCATTCAGCAAATTTTCAAAGGCCTATAGGGGAGATTTTACATGTGGAAATGAACAGTCATACAAAGCTTCTTCTTCAGAATAAACAGAACCACAGTCATAGAAGGCCAAGTGAATTTGGCCACAACAAAGCAGTCACAAATACTGTAGCTGGAAAAATTGTCCCTTAAGTGCCAGGAAATCAGATGGCTATCATCTTTTTGGAGGGAAAAATGTAGAAGCTGTCAAGTAAATAAGTGGCAGGCTGTCTTTAGTTTACCTCATGCAAACAGCACAGTCCAGCAACAGTTTGTGGAAGGTCAAAACTAAAACAATCTTATTTCTACTTGGATAGAAACGTTATAGTAGCTAAAGTATGGAAAATTTTTCTTATCTATTTGTTCTCAAGAGCAGCATGACAGTCAGGAAAGAGTGCACTAAAAACTTCAAATTGTTTTATGTAAAACGTTAAGTCAAAACATTGCTATTATTACTACAAAGTCTATAAATTCTGCAAATATTTATTTTTAAAGGCCTGCATTTTTCCCTTGACTAATGATATATATCTGTATATACGCACACACATATATATGATAACTTTTCTCATAAAGCTTATGTTTTTCTGAAGAGGCAATACTATACAAGTATGAAAATCATTAAATAAAAACAATCAAAATATGTGAGGAAATGCGTTCCATATAGTTCTACTCTGAGAGATATACAGATTTATCATTAACATTTATATTTACAATCTATTCTTGGCAGTTTCTTTTCATCTTATGTCACTGGTAAAATTTTTTCTTTTTACCTTATCAAGTACTGTGGTCAGGTGCTCCTTGCAAGACAAAGACTGGAATAGTTCTATACACAACAGTGATGACACTGCATGAGGAAGTAACCGGTGGATGACAACAGGAGATGTAGCAATTCCAAAAATGAGTATTAGTGGAAATTCATGTAGATGTTGACTAGTTTTCAAAGGAAGACACGAAAGTAGAATTTCTTTAGCAATGTATTTCAACACATTGTATTTCAAAATAAGACAAATTTTAATAACTACTTTATAACCCACTGCTAAGGAGTATCATTCTAAATACTAAAATTTTCTAGGTCACTCATTTTCCTCTGCTAAAGTAACACAGAGATAGATGTTTCCAGACACTCTAGCTCTGAAACCAACCTATTAATGGATCTTCTCATTTTATAAATAAGAACAGAGTCCAGAGAGACAAAGTGCTTTCCCCAAGGTTGCACAACCTCAAGCGTTACACGAGGTATTAGGTACCATTCATCTTAACCTCTCACTCAAACCTCACAGTTTAGTATTCACCCTATGCTTTGAGATCAGTGACATGATACTAATTTTCAAGGTAATTTTTTCTATCTATGGAGATTTCTAACAGACACTATGTCACTCAGCTATAATAGCTAAGAGAAAACTTTTCTTATACATATGTAAGACATCTTTTTAATGGACAACATTAAAAAATGTTATATCCCCTCCTTATAGTCTTAAATCAAACTTATTAAACATGACGTGCCTCTTAGCATTATCAATAAGAACACAAATTACTTCCACAGAGTCATTTAGTCAAACAGCGCTATAGTTGGGGGCTACTGCAAGTCAGAGTCCTTTGTATCAAGGCTGATGATTTATTTTGCTTGCTCCTCTCTGTCAGCTATTGCTTTTCAGTATTCAAGCTGTATGCAGTTCTATCTTCACAGGAGTAAAGTGCCTGGATTCTCTTACTGTTCTAAGTTCTTCTTCCTTACTTTTGGTAGTTAGTCACAAGTCTGAGTTCCAAAATATTGGAGATTTACCGTCACTATTCCATACCATGAGTGATTTCAGCACGTTAAATGGTTCAATGTTAGCATTAAGAAAAGTCTTAGGACCTACATATCTCAAAGTCAATTGCAAAAAGAGACACTATCAAAACAAATTATATTAGTAAATTATGACTCGATATAGCTTTAGGCAAATGTAGCCATAACTATTAAGGTAAGTTAACATATAGAAGTGGCCAAAATAAATTACACCCTTAAAACAGGAAATGCACGCCACTAGATTTTAAAATAGGGTTAGTTACTCCATTTCTGAGACTCACGGTACTGCCCTGAAGATCTAATGAGATCATGAAAGTAGTTTCCCACTATAAATATTTAAATATATGATAATGTTATTTAGAAAATATTCTTGCTCATTAGAGCTATCGGTAACTCAAGAGTCTCTACAGGTGGACACAGATGAAAAAATAACACCTGACAAAAATATCCCAACCTGGAGCAGTATCTGTTTAATGGGCAAATAAGAGACTGACAACCTTAGTGAGATAAACTACATCTCACTGCCTCACTACGATAATTAAAAATTGGCTCAATTTTGTCTGATTCTCAGATTTTGATCAAAAAGCAAATAAAAATTTGATAGACCTTCGAACATTAAACCAAAAATCCAAAGCCGTTGACGTTGAGTCGATTCCGACTCACGGCAACCCTACAGGACAGAGTATTGCCCCACAGAGTTTCAAAGGAGCACCTGGTGGATTCGAACTGCCAACCCTTTGGTTAGCAGCCATCGCTCTTAACCACTACACCACCAGGGTTTCCCTTTGAACATTAAGAACCTGAAATTACTTCAGTTTCTAGTCAACTGGTATTAAAATGAAGATTAAATCACCATTTTCTCCGAAAACTGTTGCTTTTTAACAGAAACATTTTCTTAATTAAAAGAAAGAGAATTTCAGCACAAAAGCCAGGAAACACACCATCTACCTGCTGATAATTATAAAGTCCTGAAGTACTTTTGTGGTGAAGCTTTCCATATCTTTCAAGATAAGCACAACAGGAGGAGACTGCCATTGGCCAGACGAAGTCCTTTTTCTGCTTGGCACTTTTGGGCCTGTCTTCTTTTAAGCCATTGTGGAAAGAAGGAGTTAAAAATAAGCCTTACCGTGGAAACAATGATATAATACCACATGTTCATGTATCTCCCTTTATAGTTCACAGTAATATCATTTCTTTTATTTCTTCCACATAATAAATAGAAAGTCATTCCAACAGTTACTAGCAGAATTTTTCTGTGTCTGACATGGGAGCAATAACAAGAAAAAGGTTCAGTAAAATCTATAACTCATATAAAATATTTATATTTTCTGCTATCTGCAAAAATGACAGGAAAAGCACGGGGAGAAGAGAAAATTTTCCACAAAATTGATTTTTCTGTTGGTACACTACTATAGTTTGCTTTGCTTTAAAGTGAGAGCTAGTTATTTTTAATAAAAAGGCATAATGAGTAACACTAGTTGCCATTCTGTTACTCTGAAATTTAAAGTTTGGAAAGAACCTTAAATATCATCTGTTTCAATCACAATCTATTAAAGATATCTGACATAAATCAATAGCATTTGATTTAAAGAAAATGTAAAATTGTGGATCAAATTAAGCCATTATGGTAAGCATTAGACCTAGTTTCACTCTATATAAAGCAAAATACGTATTTTCATGAAACCTCACTAATGATGACAAAAATGTTGATTAGAAAATATTACTACAGTATTTTTCCCCATACTGCCTGGCCACACGACATCATAAAACTATGGTTTTATGATGCTAGAGAGTCATTAACTTTCACCAGCTATTGTCATGATAGGATGGAATTTCTTTTGCTTGCTATACGCATATATTTATTTACAGAGCATTTATTCCCAAAGAACTATAAGCATAGAACATACTAAAGAACAAAGAAAACATGATTATTCTTCAGAGGACTAAGATGACAGTGGGTACTGGCAGCATGATTCTAATGCAGAAAAGAAAATAAGAGATAATGTGTTAAAGCTATAGTCATTGTCACAGAGATAGAATTTGCAACAGAACCAACTCCTGATGCTGTTTTTGTCACTCGATGACATTTTGCCACACATAAAATGTCCTTGTAAGAGCCTAAGCACTTACTAGGAATGAGACTGCATACTAATAAAAGAACACTTTTAAATTCTAGTAGCCTTAGAAAAAATAAGTAGCTACTATTAAAGCAACGGCCAGTGCTACATAAGCATATCCTTCTTAGGATAAAATAGTATTAAGTCTAATTCCCAGCTTCTTCAATCAAATGCCAATTTCCTAGGAGAAAACTGTCAGTTTACGTTTACCTGTGTAACGTTCATATACCAACTGGAAAGGAAACCCATTGAACAATATGTCTTTTTCTGAGTGGCCTGCATACTCTCCTCCTCTCTGGATTCTACATCTACACAACAATCCATCAACTGTGAGATCAGCTTTTGCAAAAAATGCTTCATATCTGCAAAATAGAAAAAGCTTGCTGCCTCTTAAAACATATTGGAAGGCCCTGAAAATTCTTGGTTGTATATTATCTGAGCAGAATGTTTTTCTACACTCCTCATCAATATAACTGACATAACATTTAACATATGAACTATTAATGCTCTCCTTAATATATAAAATTTCATTAATTCATACCAAGACTAGGCCAAAGGTTATATGTATTATCTACAACAAAAGTATTCCCTAAGTGTAAACATGAAAACTAAGTTATTTTCAAAGTCTCTAAAAAACATCAAAAGTGTTATTTACATAAATTATTTTACTGATTACAAGTCTTCCTTATAGTCATCTTCAAAGATGCCCTAAGTGCTTTTACTTAATTCCAATCAGTTTATAAATATGAAAGTAATATAAGCACATAAATCCCTTATATCAGTCCAAATCCAAACACATTTTACAGTACAGGTAGTCCTCGACTTATGACGTATATGAGTTATGACAAACAGCACTTACAACAGTTTGCTTTGTTTTTGTACATCTTTTTGTTAGTAATATGTACTACATACAATGTTGCAGCATGCAATTTGCTGATATTATCATTCTCACAGAAACCCTGGTGGCATAGTGGTTAAGTGCTACGGCTACTAACCTAAAGGTCGGCAGTTCGAATCCACCAGGTGCTCCCTGGAAACGCTATGGGGCAGTTTTACTCTGTCCTATAGGGTTGCTATGAGTCGGAATCGACTCGAAGGCAACAGGGTAGAGGGGGCGGGGGATCATTCCCACATGTTCACTTGCAGGTGTTCAATGATCAGACTTATAAAAATACTGAAAATAAAGGCAATAATAATGAAAACTAAAAAAAAAAAAAAAAAAAAAAAGAGGTATTCAACATGTCAGAACCAACTTACAACGGAGTAGGCAGAACAGAGCCCCATAGTAAGTTGGGAACTACCTGTATTAGTGTCCACATCCTTTGTGATTTGATGGCTTCAGGTACACAAGATTAGCTCTGCCCATGGAATATATTTAGCTTGGTGACCTTTCAAATTGGGACAATAAGATGATTTGGGACTGCAAATATGAGGCCATGTAGTTTACTCTCTGCTGGGCGAAATAAAAGCTCCCAATTTCCCAATTCTCAGCTCCCCAAACCTTTCTAGTTATTAAAAGTTTCATTAGATTAAGAATACATCTTTTAAATGCCTGGACTAATACTGACAGTGAAGGTGGTATAGCAGGAGTGGGGCGAGAACAAAGGAAGTAAAAGGTAGTAAAGAGCTCTGCAACAGTCAGGGTTACTCGGGGAGGCACTAAACCTCACTCTGTCAAAATTGTAGCACTGTGCTCTTCTCACAAATAAAAAGGGATAAAGAAAGAAAGAAGGAGAGAGAGAGAGAAGGTAGAAATCTGTAACATTTCTCCAAGGTTATTATAACATTTATTCTTTACCTGGACAATCTTTAGCTTGCAATGAAACTACATACGGTGTGACATTTTTCTGAAGGGCCTCTGTTAGACTTCTAAATGTTAAATCATGATCTGTTACATTCACACCTATGGGATAATATATCAATACTGAATAATCATTTTTATTAATAATAATTAGACAACAAGACATTTAACATGTCAAGTAAACTACCAAGTAAAGACATTTCAAAAACATGATTAATAACAGCAACCAGGAAAATCTACTACATAAAGAGATATCCAATAATGATAAATATCTAGATGCATAAACTATACTTATTTGTTCGGGAAGGTATTTAGTACATTTCTTGTTTCAAAAAAATCACCAGGGATATATATTTGACTCTTGAAAATGTCTTAAGAGTAATTTCATTATTTTGCCAAATAAATAAAGAGCTCTTTAAAACACTGATTTGAAAATAAGGGGTTATGAATCCAAGCCTTACTATGACCCTGACTTAGCCTGCTTAACAACTGAGAATTCAACCATTAATCATCACAGCACTGGATACAATAGGTAAAATGTACACTGAGCTGATTTCTGAGGAAAGAGCCTAAAAACAAATTAAAACTATGAATTCTTTTGGTATTCACCAAACCCATGGTTCTCATGTCCACAAGTCAGGGTTTTAGTGCTCTGCATACAGTCATCAGAGTGGAGTGGACATTTTCCCACTACTCTTTGGAAAAGATTCTGTGAACTGAAACCCTCTCTCAAGTAACAATTTATGATTTCCAGAAAGTATTTTGATGCTCAGGCAGGTGCCAAGCAGCAGACACCATGAAACTGCTTAAGACTTGCTACTGTAAAATTTCCACTGCCTGACAGAAAGACAGCAGGTTCTGAATCATCCACACCAGAAATAAGCAACTTTATTTTTTTCAGGAGAGAGAACAAATAAAAATGTTGGCAGGCTGTTTTTTAAACATATATTTTTTCAAAATCAGATAATGTGCAACTGTGCTTAAGCATTCTTTGAGTACAGACTTTTTTAAATACAGTATCAAAACTATCTTCCTAGCATACATTATGGTCTATGATTGTAATGCTGCAGCTCTGAACCTATTTGGGAGTTCAGTAAAACACTGGCTTTCACCGACAGACATTATCCGCTATTTAACATTATGCTCCTTAAGACAACGGACTTGTATATTACAAACAATATACGTCTTCAACTTGAAAAATATTCTCCTTAGACCTCTTCTCCTTTTGGCCATAGGCAGGACCGGGATTTAAACTTTCTTTAGAAAATACTACCTGCCACTCTTATACCGACAGTGCTCTCACAACCACGTATCAGGCCATCCCTCTCGATTGTGTCCCCTCCCCTTCACCTCCATTTGTTGTAACCTGGCATTAGAGAAAGCACCCAACAGTACAAGTGGGTCATCACTGGGCCTCCTTCTCTCATCCATAAATGGAAGAAGTTTTTGAAATCAGATGGCAGGCCACACAGTAAAGCTGGACAATAGCATAAAAATCATCTCCTGTGTCTTGCTCTCAAAATGTGGTCTAAGGACCAGCAATTTGGGCAACAACTCAAAGCCTGTTAGAAAAAAAGAATTTCAGATCCTACCCTAGACCTACTAATGAAAATCTGCATTTTAACAAGATCCCCAGGTTATTTGTAGATACATTGAAGTTTGAGAAGTATTGCCCTGAATATTAGGAATACGACGTAGATAATAAACAGTACTAGACATGGTATTAAAACAGAATTAGTTTCTTGCCTCAGAGCTCACTAGTATAGTAAACCCCGAATGATAACGAATTGGAAGTGGAGAGTATGGTTGGAATCCATACATATTCAAATTTCTTTTTAAAAGGAATGAAAAAAATTTGCTAATATTTAAAAAAAATTTTTTTCCACTATCCTGCATTCCAAATACACGGTAAAGATGGAATAATAATAACAGTTATTTAAGTACCTAAGAAGTTTACAACCCACAATCTCAAAGCAATTTATATATAACTTATCTAAATCCCTTCTGGGCAATGAATGTTAATACAATAAAATGATCCAGAGATTAAAAAACAAGTATAAAAATTAAGGTCAGAGAGTAATTCCACTCAAGATATGACCTATTGACACAATGATGGTTTCTTTATTAACAAATCCAAATCTCATATATCCTCATGCTATGTTTAAGGAATTAAAGAGAAAAATAAACAAATGTTTTCTCCATCATTTTCTGAAAATTAACAAAAAATTGAGGAAAGCATGAGCTAACCCTGGATCCATTTCTTTTAATTTGCCGATAGTCTTAGTATTAAGAACTTTCATTGGTTTTGAGGGTATGCACAGCAAACTATAATTGGTTTAAATTCTACAAGTCAGAAGAGGTTGTTCCTCACTATTCCCAACAGCAAAACAACCACTAATATCAAAAAATAAAATATATACATGCATGGGCACACACACTCATACCTAGAACAAGAGCAGCAGTAGGAATTTCTCTGAGTCTTATTTGACAGCTCCAGTCTGTTGAATTCTTCTGGAATCCAGAATGAGACTTTTGCAGAAATTCAATTAGACTGTCAAACAGGTTTTTATTTAATTCCTCTTGCAATTGCTATAAGGAAAACACCAAGCTCTATGAGTTATCAGTAGTAATCTGACACATCCTTTCTGGTTTTGGAAAGAAAACTGTCACAGATTCAATTCCAAGGACTCCACGTAAAATGATTATTAGATGGATGAAATAAAAAAAACATTTTTTCCTTAGATCTCTAGTGATTACTGTTTTGGACTCCCCCATTAAGGAATACCTCTTATTTATTCATTTATTCATTCAACAGACATTTACTAACTACCTCACAAATGAAAGGTAGTTTCTACCCTAAAAAAGTGGGCATATTAGGCAAGAATACTTACAATTAAAATACAGTGTGCAGAGTGCTATGATAATATAGGTGCAAAGAGAAGGACTAACTTAAGGTGAGGAGGTGATATACTTGGGCCAAGTCTTAAATGGACAGCAGACTGGAAACCACAAACTCAAATAACCTTCAAGGGCCACATGGAACACATGAATGAGGAATAAAGAGTTAAATAAACAAACAAATCTTCCCATCATTTTCCTGGAAATTAACCACTAAGTATAAAGCAAGAAAGAGTGGCGGCAAGTAGTAGTAAACTGGAAAATACACATCCCTCCCAAAGGCATTTAAAAACAAAAAATACAACACTGTGTTGACCAAACAGTGTAAGTCTGCTCGAAATACTGGCCCTGGGGATATCAATTTGCTCAAGTGAAGAAATGTTTGAATTGAAATATAAAGAACACAGTAACTGGGTATGAGGCTGAGGGCATAAAAGAGCTTAGAAATATGGAATATAAAGAACACAGTAACTGGGTATGAGGCTGAGGACATAAAAGAGCTTAGAAATAGCTTTATTTCTTACTTGTTTAACTGAGTGGATAAGTAAAGTGCCACCATTTAAAAGCTGTGAAAATATGTAAAAGTCTCCTTGCCTTAGCAGTTATCATAGTAAACATGTATGCCAGTATATGAAAAATGCTTAATATTTAGAACATGAGGTTTTTTTTTAGATTTACAAATTATGCTTAACCAGTATTTCCTGCATTTTATCAATATTCTTGTGAATTGGAAAGGAAGTTGGAAAGCACCAAATATGAGATTTATGGTATTAGAGAAATGTTAGGTTATTAAAAGAAGTGGTCACCTCAGTTTCAGATTTCATCTTTTGCCATATCAGCTGATAAGTTTCAAATCGGAGCTTACTGTCTTCAGACACATTTTTCCCTGTATTAAAATAGTCCTCTAAAAACAAAGAAATAAGAAAAAGTTTTTTTTAAAAAATAATTTTTATCATGCTTTAAGTGAAAGTTTACAAATCAAGCCAGTCTCTCACATAAAAACTTATATGCACCTTGCTACATACTCCCGATTACTCTCCCCCTAATGAGACAGCCAGCTCTCTTCCTCCACTCTCTCTTTTTGTGTCCATTTTGCCAGCTTCTAACCCCCTCTATCCTCTCATCTACCCTCCAGGCAGGAGATGCCAACATAGTCTCAAGTGTCCACCTGATCCAAGAAGCTCACTCCTCACCAGCATCTCTCTCTGACCCATTGTCCAGTCCAATCCATGACTGAAGAGTTGGCTTCGGGAATGGTTCCTGTCCTGGGCCAACAGAAGGTTTGGGGCCATGACCACCGGGGTCCTTCCAGTCTCAGTCAGACCATTAAGTCTGGTCTTTTTATGAGAATTTGGGGTCTGCATCCCACTGCTCCCCTGCTCCCTCCGGGGTTCTCTGTTGTGTTCCCTGTCAGGGCAGTCATCGGTTGTAGCCGGGCACCATCTAGTTCCTCTGGTCTCAGGATGATGTAGTCTCTAGTTCATGTGGCCCTTTCTGTCTCTTGGGCTTGTAATTACCTTGTGTCCTTGGGGTTCTTCATTCTCCTTTGATCCAGGTGGGTTGAGACCAATTAAGAATCAGTTTTTTTTTTTAACTTAATTTTATATTATATGACCCTGGGAGTATGGTCCCCAGACACCCTTTTAACTCAGTACTGAAGTCACTCCTGAGGTTCACCCTTTAGCCAAAGATTAGACAGGTCTATAAACCAAAATGAGACTAAATGGGCACACCATTTAGCCCAAGGGCAAGAAGGCAGCAGGGGACAAGAAAGCTGGTAATGGGGAACCCAGGATCAAGAAGGAGAAAGTATTGACATGTCATGGGCTTGGTACATGCAATATGTGTACTAATTGTTTAATGAGAAGCTAATTTGCTCTGTAAACCTTCATCTAAAGTACAATAAAAAAAGGAGGGGGGAGAAAAAAGTTATTTTTATATCGTAAAAGAAAATCTCTGTGCAAAGTCATACAATAAATGATGGAGTTGAATTATTTTTGTATATATGGAAAAATAAATATATGTGGATAAAAACGAAAACTTGTTGCAGTTGATTTTGAATCATAGTAACCCTAGAGGACAGAGTAGAACTGCCCTATAGGGTTTCCAAGGAGCGAGCAGTGGATTCGAACTCCTGACCTTTTGGTTAGCAGTCGAACTCTTTTAACCACTGTGCCACCAGGGCTCCATGTATGGGGATAGGTAACGTCAATATCCTTTGTATCTAATTTTATTTATATAGCTTATATTTTTACGATATTATATTTTTACAATTAAAAATGACTTTTTCTTTTTATAAATGTATTTCTGTCATTTGCTCTTTGAATTTCTAGCAGTTTTTATTTAATATTTTTGGCTTAAAGAATATACATTTAATATTATGGTGTTTTCATTATTTGTTTTTATTCCATAATCTAGTATACCTCATATTCTTTGCTTTGAACTCTCCTTTAATAAATATGATTACTACTACTACAATCTTGTCTTTTTGTTTGATACAGCTGAGCCCAGTCTTCTACTGAATTGACTAGACAGCAACAGGTTTGTTTTTTTGGTTTGGGTCTCTATAATTTTAGTCCTTTCAAAATCATTAGCCATTTGTCCAAATACTATTTACTGCAGTGGTTTTTAAGCTTTCAAATCATGAGCCACATTAAGGAATGCATCATAAGCCAATATACATACATATAAGGTATTAAATGAAAAATACCACAAAACAATACTCACCTATAACACATGATAGCAAACGTATTCTATTCTATTCTATATACATATTTTTAAATGCCACCATGACGCACTAAATTGACTTCATGAGTCACACATGGGTTATGACCTTCAGTTTGAAAAAAAACTGACATACTGAATATTCTATCCTTTCTCACACTGATTTAAGATGGTCTTCCAAAAAAACCAAACCTGTTGCTGTCAAGTTGATTCCGACTCATAGCGACCATAAAGGACAGAGCAGAACTGCCCCATAGGGTTTCCAAGGAGTGCCTTGGTGGATTCAAACTGCAACCCTTTCGTTAGTAGCTATAGCTCTTAACTACTACACCACTAGGGTTTCTGAGATGCCCTTAAATACTCATATATACTTGGAACTATTTTTGAACTTCTTCTTTTGTTCTCGTGAATCCAACTCTATTCCTATATCTGTCCTGAATTGTTTTAATTACTATAGCTGTTATTGTTAGGTGCTGCTGAGTCAATTCTGACTCACAGCGACACTAAGTACAACAGAACAAAACATTGCCCAACCCTTGCTATGTTTGAGCCCATTGCTGCAGCTACTGTATCAAACCATCTCACTGAGGGTCTTCCTCTTTTTTGCTGACCTTCTACTTTACTAAGCATGATACCCTTCTCCAGGGATTAGTCCCCATGTTGCAAGTAAGTGAGATGAAGTCTCGCCATCCTCCCTTCTAAGGAGCATTCTAGCTGTACTTCTTCTGAGACAGATTTGTTTTTTCCTCTGGCAGTCAATGGTATATTCAATATTCTTTGCCAACACAATAATTCAAAGGCATCAATTCTTTTTCAGTCTTTCTTATTCATTGAACTGTAGCTTTGTGGTACATTTTAATGCTGAATACATCCAGGTCTTCGCCTCATCATCACCAAACATTGTGTTTCTTTTTCAAAAAATCTTAGGCTATTCTTACAAGTTAATTTTACGATAATTTTGCCACATTTTCAAAAATAGTTATACTGGATACTGATTAATTAGTAGATAAGAACTGCTTTAGGTGAAGGGATGGACAATACTCAATACATGGAAGGTCAGCTAAACTGGACTGGACCAAAAGCAAAGAAGTTTCTGAAATAAACTGAAGGCTTCAAAGGTCAGCGGAGCAATGGCGGGGGTTTGGGGACCATGGTTTAAGGAGGCTTCTAAGTCAATTGGCAAAATAATTCTATTGTGAAAACATTCTGCATCCCACTTTGAAATGTGGCGTCTGGGGTCTCAAATGCTAACAAGCGGCCATCTAAGATGCATCAATTGGTCTCAACCCACCTGGAGCAAAGGGGAATGAAGAACAACAAGGTCACACGACAACTAAGAGCCCAAGAGACAGAAAGGGCCACATGAACCAGAGACCTACATCATCCTGAGACCAGAAGAACTAGTTGGTGCCCGGCCACAATCAATGACTGCCCTGACAGAGAGCACAACAGAGAACCCCTGAGGGAGCAGGAAATCAGTGGGATGCAGACCCCAAATTCGCATAAAAAGACCATACTTAATGGTCTGACTGAGACTAGAGGAATCCCGGCGGTCATGGTCCCCAAACCTTCTGTTGGCACAGGACAGGAACCATCCCCGAAGACAAGTCATCAGACATGAAAGGAACTGGACTGTGGGTGGGAGAGAGATGCTGATGAAGAGTGAGCTAATTATATCAGGTGGACACTTGAGACTGTGTTGGCATCTCCTGTCTGGAGGGGAGATGGAAGGATAGAGTGAGTTGGAAGCTTGCAAAATTGTCACGAAAGGAGAGACTGGAAGGGCTGACTCATTAGGCGGAGAGCAAGTGGGAGTATGGAGTAAGGTGTATATAAACTTATATGTGAGAGTCTGACTTGATTTGTAAACGTTCACTTGAAGCTCAATAAAAGTTAACTAAAAAAAAAAAAGGTTATACTGGTATTTTGACTAACACAAAATCAAATTTCTAGGCTGATTTGGGGGAGAAATGACATCTTTAAACTATTAAGAAATTCCCATCCAGAAACACTATACATCTCTTCCTTTAATAAATGTTTTTTGTGCCTCATGATTTTCTACTTTCCTTCATAGTTCTTGTTATTTACTGCTAGGTATTATACTGCACCTGCTAGAACTTCCACTATGTGAAATAATGATTGTGAAAATATACATTTTATTCCTGAACTCACTGAGAGGCTGCTAGTATTCTACCATCAAGTTTTAATGTTAACTGATAGCTTAGAAAGGAAATTCTTTTTTCATGTAAAGGAACTGTCCTTCTAGTCATAGTTCATTCAGTTTTTTTTTAAAGCAAATATGGATTTATAATTTTATCAAAAGAAAGTAATTATACAGTAAAAGTAATCATGGTAAAATGGTAGACAAGGTTATGGAAATGCAAACAAAAAAGCAGGGAAGTAACTACAAGTAAATCAAAGCAGAATAACAAAGTAGCCTAAAATAGAACAAAAATGGTCATTTTATATTAATAACGAATAAAATCAGTGTAAAATGTTAAAGTGGTAAATCAAGACATGAATTTTTTATGTGCTGAATAATAATGTATCAAAACATATATTGGGAAAAACTGTTAGGAATTGGGAAATGACAGCAGGAGGACACTTTAATCTGTTACTACGATTTCTCTCAGTAGTTTACAGATCAACCAAAAACCAAACCTGTTGCCGTTGAGTGGATTCCAACTCGTGGTAACCCCACAGGACAGAGAACTGCCCCAGAGGGTTTCCAAGTCTATAATTTTTACAGATGCAGACCACCACATTTTTCTCCCCCGGAGCAGATGGTGGGTTTAAATCACCGACCTTTCTTTTAGCAGCTGAGTGCTTTAACCACTGTGCCACATAGGTCAGTAGGTAAAAAATGATAAGTACTGAAAGGAGCAAAAGAATGTGAGCTCTCGCTATTAACCGGTGTCCTCCTGCCTCAGCTCCTGCTCAGTACTTTACTTCACTAGTGAACACTGCCTGGAGTGCCACTGCCGCTGCCCGCCCCACTGTCTCCCATTAGTTCCTGCCCAATTGTTTCCATGGATGTGCAGTCACCACCACCATTCGTCTGTCAGTTTGTCCTACTGTGGTGGCTTGCGTGTTGCTGTGATGCTGGAAGCTATGTCACTGGTATTTCAAACACCAGCATGACAACCCATGGTGGACAGGTTTCAGCAGAACTTCCAGACTAAGACAAACTAGAAAGAAGGACCCGGCAGCCAACTTCTAAAAAAACTGGCCAGTGAAAACATTATGAATAGCAGCAGAACATTGTCTGATACAGTGCTGAATATAAGCCCCTCAGGATGGAAGGCACTAAAAATATGACTGGGTAAGAGCTGCCTTCTTAAAGTAGAGTCAACCTGAATGACATGGATGGAGTAAAGGTTTTGAGAACTTCATTTCCTGACATGACACAACTCAAAATGAGAAGAAACAGCTACAAACATCCACCAATAACTGGAGTGTATAATGTCCAAAGTATGGACCCAGGAAAATTGGAAGCTCCCAAAAATGAAAAGGACACTTGAAGATAAATACTCTAGGCATCAGTAAGCAGAAATGAATTACTGGTAGTTTTGAATCAGACGATCATATGGTATACTACGCCAGAAATGACAAATTGAAGAACAGCATCGAACTCACTGTTAAAAAGAACATTTCAAGATCTAGGATAATACCTGTACGCCTACAAGGAAGAGCAGTGAGTATGACTATTATTCAAATTAACACATCAACCGTTAATGCCAAAAATGAAGAAACTGAAGATTTTTACCAATTTCTGCTAAAACAGATCGAACATGCAGTCAAGATGTATTGATAATTACAGGTAACTGGAATGTGAAAGTTGGAAACAATGAAGAAGGGACAGAAGTTGAAAAATATGGTGTAGGTGACAGACCCGGCGCCGGAGATCACATGATAGAATTTTGCAAGACCAATGACTTCTTCATTGCAAATACACTTTTTCACCAACGTAAACACCAGCTATAGATATAGGCCTCACCACATGGAATACACAGGAATCAAATCTGGACAAAGAGACGATGGAACTCAATATCATCAGTTAGAAAAAGGCCAGGGGACGACTGCAGAACAAACCATCAATAGCTCCTATGCAAGGTGAAGCTGAAGAAAATTAAAACAAGTCCATAAGAGCCAAAGTGTGATGATCAGTATATCCCGAGTTTAGAGACCATCTCAAGAACAGATTTCATGCACTGAACACTAACGACCGAACACCAGACAAACTGTGGAATAACATCAAGGACATCATATGTGACGAAAGCAAAAGATGATTAAAAAGACAGGAAAGAAAGAAAAGACTAAAATGGATGTCAGAAGAGATTCTGAAACTTGCTCTTGAATGTAGAGTAGCTAAAGCGAATGGAAGAAATGATGAAGTAATAGCTGAACAGAAGATTTCAAAGGGCGGGTGGAGAAGACAAAGTAAACTATTATAATAAAATGTGCAAAGACCTGGAGTTAGAAAACCAAAAGGGAAGAACACACTCAGCGTTCCTCACGCTGAAAGAACTGAAGAAAAATTTCAAGCCTCAAGCTGCAATATTGAAGGATTCCATGAGCCCCCGTGGCACAGAGGTTAAGAGCTTGGCTGCTAAACAAAAGATCGGCAGTTCAAAACTATCAGCTGCTCCTTGGAAACCCTATAGAGCAGTTCTATTCTTTTCTACAGAGTAGCTATAAGTTGGAATGGACTCAACAGCAACAGGTTTGCTATAAGCAAAATACTGAATAACACCAGAAGCATCAAAAGTAGAAGGAATACACAGAGTCAATGTACCAAAAAGAACTGGCTGATATTCAACCATTTCAGGAGGTAGCATACGATCAAGAACCAACGGTACTGAAGGAAGAAGTCCAAGCTGTACTGAAAGCACTGGCAAAAAAACAAAGCTCCTGGAATTGATGCAATACCAATTGAGATGTTTCAACAAACAGATGAAGCAATGGAAGTGCTCACTCATCTGTGCGAAGAAATTTGGAAGATAGCTACCTGGCCAACCGACTAGTGCCCATTCCAAAGAAAGGTGAATGCACAATGCAGAAATTATTGAACAGTATCATTAATATCACACACAGGTAAAATTTTGCTGAAGATCATTCAAAAATGGTTACAGCAATACATCATTAACAGGGAAGTGCCAGGATTTCAAGCCGGATTCAGAAGAGGATGTGGTACCAGGGATACCGTTGCTGATGTCATATTGGCCGAAAGCAGAGAACACCAGAAAGATGTTGACTTTTGTTTTATTAACTATCGCAAAGGCACTGGAATGTGCGGAGCATAACAAATTACGGGTAACACTGCGAAGAATGGGAATTCCAGGAACACTTAATTGTGTTCATGAGGAACCTGCACATAGACCAAGAGGAAATCGTTCAAACAGAACAAGGGGATATTGCGTGGTTTAAAATCAGGAAAGGTGTGCATCAAGGTTCTATCTTTGCACCATACTTATTCAATCTGTATGCTGAGCAAATAATCCAAAAAATGAACTCTATAAAGAAGAATTTGGCAACAGGATCTGAGGAAGACTCATTAACAACCTGTGATATGGAGATGACACAACCTTGCT
Organism: Loxodonta africana; assembly: GCF_030014295.1. Classification (NCBI taxonomy): domain Eukaryota; kingdom Metazoa; phylum Chordata; class Mammalia; order Proboscidea; family Elephantidae; genus Loxodonta; species Loxodonta africana. The sequence continues at coordinate 149,296,570 of NC_087342.1, read as the reverse complement.
TGCTGAAAGTAAAGTGGACTTCAAGCACTTACTGATGAATATCAAAGAATACAGCTTTCAATATGGATTACATCTCAACAAAAGGAAAACAAAATTCCTTACAACTAACCAATAAGCAACATCATGATAAATGGAAAAAACACTGAAATTGTCAAGGATTTCATTTTACTTGGGTTCACAGTCAATGTCCATGCAAGCAGCAGTCCAGAAATCAAAAGACCTCTTTAAAATGTTAAAAGGCAAAGATGCCATTTTGAGGACTCAGGTGGACCCAATCCAAGCCATGGTATTTTCAATCAACTCATATGCATGTGAAAGCTGGAAAATGAATAAGGAAGACCAAAGAACTGATGCCTTTGAATTATGGTGCTGGTGAAGAACACTGAATATACCATGGACTGCCAGAAGAACAACCAAATCTGTCTTGGAAGGACACCCTTAGAAGCGAGGATGGTCAGACTTTGTCTCACTTACTGGACATGTTATCAGGAGGGACCAGTCCCTGGAGGACATTATGCTTGGTAAAGTAGACGGTCAGTGAAAAAGAGGGAGACCCTCAATGAGATGGATTAACACAGTAGCTTCAACAACAGGCTTAAACACTGCAACGATTGTGAGGATGGCGCAGGACCAGGAAATGTTTCACTCTGTTGTACATGGGGTCGCTATGAGCCAGAACCAACTTGAAGACACCTAACAACTGACTTGAGGACACCTAACAAGAATAATAGCAACAGTTACCACAGAATACCAAAGAGAGGAAGGGTTTACAGTCTTTTATTAGGTACATACCCATTATAGATCAAATTGTGTCCTCCAATGATACGTGTTATAAATCCTAACCTGTATGCCTGTGGTTATAATCCCATTTGGGAATGAGTTTTCCTTATGTTAGTGAGGCAGGATTAGCATAGCATGTGTATTAAGTCAATGTCTTATAAGAGATAAAAGGAGCAGATTAGGTAAACATAGCTGGGGGAAAGAGAGATGTCAAGGCCCATGAAGATCATCCAGAAGAAGAAGCTCAAGAGTCAAGGACCTCCCAGAGCTGACCCACTTGTGATATTTCTGTTATAGCAACACTAGATAACTAAAACAACACCCAAGTATCTTCAAATCAGGGGACAGATGATCACAAAATGCAGAGCATCTTCCTACTTCAGAAAATGTTTCCAGAATTGAAGCCAGTGAAGGCAAGTGCTAAAATCTGCGTATGTTTTTTTCATTCCTGCTCTGTTTGTCTTACAATCAGGTTAACTCTTCTCAGATTTTCATTTTTTAACATTATCTGTTGGTCTTAGATCAGCAAAAAAATCTAATGTACTTTTAAGGCACAGCTTAAATTAGGTTTACTATTTACTAGTGAAATCTTTAAACAAATCTTAATAAATTATAGTTGAAATTAATAAAAAAAAATTCTTAACAAAACCTCACTTCATATCACGAGAGCCAGTAAAAAGTAATGATTGTAGCTCATGGGCTCAGAAATCAGACACTTGGGTTCAAATCCAGGTTCCTCCACTTATACACTTACAGCACTATAACATTAAAGTCCTTTCAACATCTAGGTGGCTTCATAAATTTTAATGGAGATAACAGTGCATTCCTAACAGTTTAAGGGGGTTAAATAAATTAACACATACAAAGTGCTTAGAAGCACGTCTGACATGTAGTAAACTCCCAATAAATGTTAGCAATTTTATTAATTATTATCACATTACCAATGACACGTTACTGTATGCTGTGTGTCCTTCATGGATAATAGAATAAGTCTTAAATTTTATCTGAAAATCATCTATTTGAATAAGTTTAACAATTTCAAAAATTTGTTCATAAGTCAATCACATAAAAAGTAAATAATTTATAACGTGGATTTCCTTTGTTCACTATTTCCAAAAACACAATTTTTACCTTTTGTTTGGGGCACAGGGGAGATGAAGGAGGGCAAAAAGCAGAGAAAGCTTCAGGTTTCTTTGAGACTAAGTTATAAGGGTGTAATGCTGTAAACAGCTGGCTTTCCCCTGTTAATCAGAAACCAAATTCTTATTTTAAGTCATACTTTCTATCCTCCAACCAATATGGACTATTATTTTCTCCTTCACCACAAGTTTCTTATCTAACTAGTCTTAGACTAAAGGATTAATGCTTAATGTCTGCGTTACGTGACAACTTAGAAAAATCCTACATATTTATTTCCTTAGTCAAACAATGGTATAGTTCAGTTTTTCCTTCTTAATTCAAAATTAGTGCGAAGGTATGCTTAATTCTACTTCATAATTCTTTCCACTGAACTCCACAGTGCTGAATACAGTATAAATATATTCAATCACACACACACACACACATATATATATATACACACACGCAGAGAATACCAAAAGGATGTTTACCTGTATTTTATTGACTATGCAAAGGCATTCGACTGTGTGGATCATAACAAACTATGGATAACACTGTGAAGAATGCGAATTCCAGAACACTTAATTGTGCTCATGAGGAACCTGTACATAGATCAAGAGACAGTTGTTCAGACAGAACAAGGGGATACCGATTGGTTTAAAGTCAGGAAAGGTGTGCGTCAGGGTTCTATTCTTTCACACCTATTTAATCTGTATGCTGAACAAATAATACAAGAAGCTGGACTGCAGGACTGGAGGAAGACTCATCAACACCCTGCGTTATGCAGATGACACAACCTCGCTTGCCGAAAGTGAAGAGGACTTGGAGCACTTACTAATGAAGATCAAAGACCACAGCCTGCAGTATGGATTACACCTCAACATAAAGAAAACAAATATCCTCACAACTGGACCAATGAGCAGCATCATGATAAAGGGAGAAAAGATTGAACTTGTCAAGGATTTCATTTTACTTGGATCCACAACAACAGCCATGGAAGCAGCAGTCAAGAAATCAAAAGATGCATTGCATTGGGCAAATCTGCTGCAAAGGACCTCTTCAAAGTGTTGAAGAGCAAAGATGTTACCCTGAAGACTAAGGTGCGCCTGACCCAAGCCATGGTATTTTCAATCACATCATATGCATGTGAAAGCTGGACAATGAATAAGGAAGACCGAAGAAGAGTTGACGCCTTCGAATTGTGGTGTTGGCGAAGAATACTGAATATACCATGGACTGCCAAAAGAATGAACAAATCTGTCTTGGAAGAAGTGTGGCCAGAATGCTCCTTAGAGGCAAGGACGGCAACACTGTGTCTTACATATTTTGTACATGTTGTCAGGAGGGATCGGTCCCTGGAGAAGGACATCATGCTTTGCAGAGTACACAGTCAGCGGAAAAGAGGAAGACCCTCAACAAGGTGGACTGACGCTGCGGCTGCAACAATGAGCTCGAAAATAACGATTGTAAGGGTGGAACAGGACCGGGCAGTGTTTCGTTCTGTTGTGCACAGGGTCAATATGAGTTGGAACTGACTCAATGGCACCTAACAACAACAACATACTCAATCAGCTCACAAGTTTTTAAAAAAACAGCAACACTTGGGCCCAACTCCCAGATATTCTGATTCGATTGGCATGGGTTGGAATCTGGCATTGATATTTTTTAAAGTTCCCTAAACTGAAATATGAATAAGGTCAGTGGATTGTACCAACATCAGTCTCCTGGTTGTGATACTGTATGATAGTTATTCAGGTTTTACCAATGGGAACAACCAGGTGAAGGGTACAGTGGATGTCTCTGTACTATTTCTTGCAACTGCATGTAAATCTACAAGTATTTCAAGATGAAGTTATAAAAACGGTCCCTCAAATGATTCTAGAAGAACTGATGCCTTTGAATTATGGTTTAGTGAAGAGTATTGAATATACCATGGACTGCCGGAAGAACAAACAAGTCTACCTTGGAAGAAATAAACCCAGAGTGCCCCTTGGAAGCAAGGATGGCAAGACTTTGTCTCACGTACTTTGTACACGTTATCAGGAGGGGCCAATCCCTGGAGAAGGACATCATGCTTGGTAAAATAGAGGGTCAGTGAAAAAGAGGGAGACCCTTGACAAGATGGACTGACACAGTGGCTATAACGGTTGGCTCAATTGTAATAATTGTGAGGATGGCACAGGACCAGGTAGTGTTTCATTCTGCTGTACAAAGGGTCGCTAGAAGTGCTTCTAATGTATAGCTGGGATTGCACACCACTGCAATAAATACTCTGATTTGTCTGAAGGAGTGAAATCTTCTTAACAACTTGATCACTAACCAGATATCTGGAGATAAAGGAAGAAACTGAAGACAGTATTTTTCTTTTTTTCTAATAATTCAATTTTATTGAGGTATAATTCATGAATAATTAAAAAAAAAAAAACACCTATTTTAACAGCTCAGTATGTCCAGACAAAATATGTTGTTGTCAAAAAAATAAAAAAATTTTTTTTATTAGGTACCATCAAATTGGTTCCGATTCATAGCGATCCCATGTACAACAGAACAAAACACTGCCCGGTCCTTTAACATCCTCACAATCCTTGCTATGTTTGAGCCCACTGTTGCAGCCACTGTGTCAATCCATTTCACTGAGGGCCCTCCTCTTTTTCAACGACCTTCTACTTTACCAAGCAGGATGTCCTGCTCCAGGGACTGGTCCCTCCTGAAAACATGTCCAAAGTATGTAAGACGAAGTCTCGCCGTCCTCACTTCTAAGGAGACCTCTGGCTATACTTCTTCCAAGGCAGATTTGTTTGTTCTTCTGGCAATCCATGGTATATTCAATGTTCTTCACCAATACCATAATTCAAATGCATCAATTCTTCGGTCTTTCTTAGTCATTGTTCAGCCTTCTCATGCATGAGGCAATTGAAAATACCGTGACTTGGGACAGGCACACCTTAGTCCTCAAATTGACATCTTTCCTTTTTATGACAAAGTATACACTCATGTAAGCACCACCTCAATCAATAATCACCTCATTACTCCAAAAAATTTCCTCAAGCTCTTTTTCAGTCAATTCCCCCCACCTCACCACACGCAACCACTGATCTACTTTTAAGATAGTCTCTTTTAAAAAATGGTAGATATCCTTTGAAAGAAATTTACTTTCCAACTTGCCTTTTAAAGGTATATTCGGATACTCTTTTAGATTTTAATCCTGGGCTATATACCTTTATCCCTTTACTCTATGCCTTGGAACATAACTGCTACATCAATATGGTAATCCAAGCTTAGACAAGAGAATTACCAAACTCAATTTAGGGTTAGTTCTTTAGATTTAAGAAGAGTTAGAAGGGGAAGCTAACAAATTTGATATTAAGACATCTTACCTATTGGCACAGAGATCTTTCTCTTCTTAAAATTTGGCTTAAACACAAAGCAGCCCTTTAAAAAAGAAAGGAAAAAGTATAAAGTCTGAGTAGCCAAGCATCAAACAAGTCTGATTAACCAAAATCTTAAGGATAAGCAGATTAAAAAAAAAAAAAAAAGTCTTTAAAGTTCTAAGATACCACATCTCTTCTACTGTATTACAGAAGGAAAATTCTTAATTAAACAAACAGGGGAGTATCCATTTCCTTCCCTTTGATTTTGTCTTTGCGGCCTGATCTAAGAGGCAAACAAAGAAAAGAAAAGCTAGTAAAATTTAAACCCATAAAGATTTTATTTTCATAAAACTTAAGAGGAGAAAAAAATACTATACATTAACAGAAGATTAAGGTCAAAAACAGTAGCATTCTCCTATTCCAAAAGAAGTATTTATTATTTAATTAAACTCCAGGTATCTAGCACTTCGCTGGGAAAGAAACAATTTTGGCTATTATTTCACCCTACATACCTTCTTTATCTGGTAAACTCTTACTAATTTATACATGAAAGTTCTATTAAAAAATCACCTCTTCTGGGAAAACTTTTCCAATTCTCTACTCAGAATTGCTCCTTTCCCTATGATCTCAAAGTGCTTGATTAATCTTTTATGTTTTAAATCACTTTCACTATGTATCATAGTTATTTATGGGTCTGTCTTCCCCAGTAGGTTCTGAGTTCCTTCAGAGCACAGACTGAATTTAACTCATCATTGTTTCCCCACTGTTTAGGACAGTGTTTATACATATATCAGGCAATCAGTATATGGTTGTCATGTAATTTTTTTGATAATTTCCTAGAAAATCCCTTTTATACTTAGCTACTTTCAATTTCATATTATTATTTAACTAGTGACACACAGCCCCCAAGCTATTGGTCCTGTCTATTCTACCAATCCTAAAGCCATTTCTATGGAAAATGAAAAACAGTAGAAAAAGTCATCTCAGGATAGTGGATTATACGTTCCATAATAAGAACTGTGCCTTATAGATTAATTTGATACATAATTTCCAGAATCAGAAAATATTGTGACAATGTCAAGCTTTTTGTGTTGGTTATACACAACTAGTGTCCAGTTCATTTCTGGGCAGTAAGAGAGATTCAGACAAAATGGAGCACAACCAGAAGACAGCAAGGGCAGCAATAGTAAAGGATCTCCAAAGAAATCTAATAGCTGAAGGAACTGTGGCCATTTATACTGGGGTGGTAATGACCAGAAGGGGCCCTGGTGGTGCGGTGGTTAAAGCTACTCCATGGGACAAAGTCTGCTTCCATACAGATTTACAGCCTTAGAAACCCTATGGGCTCACTAGGAGTTGGAATCCACTCAACGGCAGTGGGTTTAGTTTGGTTTAGCAATGACTGGAGGGAAGAGTGCATATCTGTATTTAAATATTTAATTATTTCGTAGGGTACTTCCAACAGACAATGGATAGAATTACTCTTACGGAAGTAGCTTTCAGTTCTACATAATTGGAAACACCGTACAAAAGTGAAACTTCAGAATTCCCAGGCACTGCAAAGGTTAAAAGACCATCTTTTAGAGGTATCACAGAAGGAACTCCTGCAATGGATACAGGTAGTGCTAGATGGCCTATAAAAAGCACCTTCCAATTTTATGTTCCTGCTAAAACTTAAGTCAAATCATATCACATCTCTGTTCAAAAACTCTCAATGGTTTCTAATCATACACACTGCCAACTAAAGCCCTTCCAATCCCCTCCCCATTACTTTTCTTTCATATACTATCACTTCCTGCCTTGGTGACTCTTCTCCACCTACATTGGTCTCTTCGTTGTTTTTTGAACACACCAACCAAGCTCCTACTTTAGGACCACTGTCTTTGCTGTTCCCTTCTCCTGGAATGTTCTGTTCCTAGATATCTGTTTGGCTTGCTCTCTGAGGCATGTCTTTACCCAAATGGTACCTTTTCTGTGGAGTTTTTCCCTTCCCTGTTTTACTTTCTTTCATAGCACTTATCACCATCAATATTGTATGTTTTCTTCTCTTGCTCATGGCCGGTCTCTCCCTCTTCCAAGAATTTAAGCTCAATGAAGGCAGAGATTTTTGCCTGTTTTGTTCACTTTTTCCCTATCATTTAGAACGGTGGCTTAGCATCTAGCAGGGACTCAAAAATATTTTTGAAAGAATGAACTGAATTCATGATGATATAAAATTTATACTATAAATTGAGGTGCTGAATTTGCTGTTTCCTAATATTAATCTGGACAGCATCCAGGGGTGTGTGTATTGGGGAGATGTGGTAGGTGGACTAGTAATAGGGATAGCAGAAATGCGTAATAGTTGCTGCCACAGGACATTTAGGCAGGGGACACTGAAGAGTTTGTCTTTGGCTCCTTTCCATGTCCACCTGCAATTCAATAAGGGAAAGGAGCTGTGGACAACTGAGATATGAAGAGGGCCCAGAACAGATCCTAACAGATGGCAATGGTAGTAATAATATAGCTAAACACTTTGAACTGCTGGTCAAGTGATGGTATTTGTGATGAAGGAAAAAGTCTAAGAGGAGGCCAACAACCAGAAAATACAATGAAGAAAGAGAAATAAAAATGTTTAGGTAGGTTAAATTAAAAAAATGGCAGTTCCATGAATTCCTAATATGGTCCTTAAAAATTCTTATTTATGTGAGGTCTCCCTCATAATCATCCCAAGATAGGCAATTCTGCTATAATGCCATAGATTCTTTCCTGAAAAAAAAAACTCACAGGCTACAAGATAACACAAAAATAAGAGGAACTTACACCAACAAGCTTAGAAAACGGACCACTCAAAACCTATGGAACCTTATAACCATGGCAAAACAATACCTAATCACAGTTAAATATCTTCTGGCATTTGTACCTAGTATCACAGTAAATATTTTGTAACCTTAATGTTAGGGTTTATGCTTTTTCTTTGAGATGTAGTCTTGGAAGGCACTGCTTCTTACAGGCCATTTTAATCAAAATTGAAAATTGGATCCAGGATATAGACTTATTCACTAATCCACTGTTTTAACATAGGGAGAAACATCTTTGCAGTTTACCTGCATTCTCAGCTTTGTCAGAGTTTTACTTTGTAGAAAGCTTAGTGGTTCTTGAAACCACTGAACCAGGTGCTGTTTGCACTAAAGGAAAGTACTTACGTAGATTTTCATTTTTTTTTTTTAAGGTCTTCATTTATTACTAGGCTTTCTCTTTAACAGTGACAGATGTTAACAGGCCAAGTAAAATCACGTATGAGGAGACCGACACAACCTCCATATTACCGTGACATCATTCTCCTATTTACCAATAGCAAACAAGGTAGTTTGAATCAAAAAACACAAGTTGTAGTATAACAGACTGAATTTATTAAGCAGCTCTTGGTCAGAGTGAAGGAAAGTCAATACATACAACTAAAAATCCAAAACCCAGTGCCGTCGAGTCAATTCTGACTCATACAACTGGCAAATAATAATTGAGTCACCTCACATATTACAATCTCAAAATCCCATGTTATTCAATAACTAGGCACACATTGTCTCCGACCACATCTGGTCTCAAAGATGGAATGAGAAGGTAAATACATGTGCTTTTCAATTATACTGACTTCCTTTCACCTTGTTGCACTGTTAAGGATGCAAACATTGTAAAACTCTTGAGCAAGAGAAATCAGCAACTCCCATAATTTCCAAATAGATAAAAAGGCCTCTAAATAATGAGGACCAGGGGACAAAAGAAAGTACAATCTGAAATATGACTGCATGCCTAAGCTTATTAAAATCTAGGAAGTTTTACTTTAGATATTAGATTCTAGTTCTGAATCTCTCATTAACTCACGTATCACAATGGACAGTGCTTATTCTTCCAGTGTCTTAAATTCCTTATCCATTAAATTAGTATACTGTTCTTTCTAGTTACCTCACAGGATTACATTAAAGACCAAACAGATGTGAACTGCCTGAAACACATGGAGAACGCAAGCCAAGCCCCCCAGAGTGTTAAAAGACATAGCAAGATATGACTCAGAACAGTTGGGTTTAAAAGTCAATTTTTTTTCCAGGAAGCTTCTTTTAATGGTTCCTGTGACTCAACCCTACTGTTATTTACATAGTTTGTGCTACAATTATTGACCCATGAAAGTGTGTGTAAGCTGTGGTGGCTTTTCTGAAAAACTATTTGTCAGACATCTACATTAAGCTTAAAACAGTACCCATATCACCTTCTACATGTTTCTCCTTATTTTCCCTTCGTAAGAATCAATATGACATTATAAGCAGGGCAAAGGCTTGTTAATAAAACAAAAGCATAGTCAAAGATTACAGTGAAGAACTATATCCCTCTTCAGCTTACAAGTCTTCCAGTGGCTTCCCATTGCTCTCAATAATAACATGATATAATATGAATATAAATATAATAGTTTTACTGTACATGGTACAGAGCAGCACAGTCCAAAACAACTTTCTGCAATAATAGAAATGTTCTATATCTGTGCTATCCAATATGTTAGCCCGGTACATGTGGTTATTCAGCACATTCGATACAGTGCCAACAGCTAGTGGTTAGTGGTTACTGCACTAGATCACACAGCTCTAGAATTTATTTTTGCCAAATACACCATCATGTCTTGCAATTACTTGCAATCTAGGCAGTCCTTATTAAGCAGTCAATATGATCACACACACATTACTTTTCATTCTCATTTTTCATAACTCTTCCTGTTACTCTACTTTCTGATTATACTGGTTATTCAATTTCATTAATATTACATTTTACGTTTATCCGCTGGGCCAAAGCACACGCTCTTCTTTTACAACAGCTCCCCCACCCCATCCTTTGCCTGACGAACTTTTACTCAGTTTTCAGGTATTGGCTAAAATCTCACTTTCTCAAAGGGGCCTTCCTTGACCACCACACCCCCTCAAAAACTTTTTTTAGGTTCTTCCTATCCTTTTGTTCTCTCAGAACTTCTTTCTTGTTAACACTTATGACAATTTGTGATAACCATTTTAAATGTGTAGGTTCAATGCCTTTTCTGAGGGTAGAAACTGGGTCTATTTTGTTTAACACAGTATTTCGAGTGCTTAACGGAGTGCTTAGCGCACAGCAAATATTTATGAGGGAAAAAAGAAGACAGACTGGAATACATCCCGGGACATCCCACTTCCACAAACCAGAAATTAAAAATCCTCCTAGCCAGACGGCTAAGGCAGTTTCCGTGTCCTCACTCCCTCAAGCAAAATAAGTTGGCCTCAACCGGACCTGGGTAGACGCCTCAGTTTGGTCCGCAGCTCCCTCCCCATCAGCCGCAGAACCGAGGCCTACGTAACCTCCGTTTCATCCCTTCTCCACAGGGAATGAGACAGTGACGAAACCCCACTGGCGCCAGCCCCCACGTACCTTGGACACCGAGGAGGTAGCCATGGTTTCACCGGACCGCGGGATTCCAGATGCACTCAGGATTTCCCGCGCGCCCTCGCGGCAGAAGGGCAGAGGTTAGAGGCGGGCCATACGAGTCTTTGATTGGCTGATATCGTCCCCCGGGGCGGGCTTCCGGCGCGCGGAGGCGTGGCGTCCAGGAGAGGGCGGGGCGAAACGCCCAGGCAGACCTACAGGAAGAGCCTCTGTGTAACAAGACATGGCGTGCAGTTTCCGCAGGTCCATCGCTTCTCAGGTACGAACTCCGGAGCGAGCGGGAAGAACGAGCTTCCCCGCGGAGCCCGACCCCGAAGTCCTTTCACCGCAGCGGATCGCTTCTCAGTCAGTTAGAGGGCCGCTAACCTCCCTAATCTTGTTTGTTTCTCTCGCGTCCTTCCCCTTCTCTGGAGCTGCTGGAGCTTGCAGAGGCAAATCCGTAGAGAGGGACAGGGTGAAAAGTAAACCTTGAAAGACGTGTGGATTTTGTTCCTCCCCACCGCACAGCTTTGCATCCTTTACTTGGATGGGAAGTTATTAGACCATAATTAGGTCTTATAGTAGTGTTCCTTGTTGTTAGGTGCCTTCGAGTTGATTCCGACTCACAGCGATCCTACGTACGATAGAAAAAAACGCTGCCTGGTTTTGCTGTCCTCACAATCATTGTTACCTTTGAGCCCACTGTTGCAGCCACTGAGTTAGTCCATTTCGTTGACCCTCTACTTTAGCAAGCATAAAATTTTTTAATGTCCTCCAGGGACTGGTCTCTCCTGATAACTGTCCAAAGTACGTGAGGCCAAGTCTCACCATCCTTGCTTCCAAAGAGCATTTTGGCTGTACTTTTACGAAGACAGTGAAGTTGCTAATGGCTGTAAATATCCATTTGAAAGGATCTAATTTAAAAGCTGATTACTTCTCTTGCAGCCTTTGGCAGCATGTCCTAGCATTATTTTTATTAACTCCAAAGGTACATGAGACCCTGTTTTTTATTCAGAACCGTATTTCAACAACTAATAAGAAGGGATGAAAAACTGCAACAAAAGTCTGCAGTTCATCAGAAAGAAATTTTAAAACTCATCGGCCACCTATGGAATTTTACAAGGGAACTCCCTCTCCTTTTTTATTAATGAATATAGTTTGCCTGGCATAAAATTCCCCTTAGTTCATTTTTACAGTGTTTCTGAACATTTGTGAGGAAGTCCCTCTGCCTTTTATTAGCACAATGGTATGCACATGTTGTTGTTAGGTGCCATCGAGTCGCTTCCAGCTCATAGTGACCCTACCTACAACAGAATGAAACACTGCATGGTCCTGTGCCATCCTCACATTGTTATGCTTGAGCCCATTATTGCAGCCACTGCGTCAACCCATCTCAATGAGGTCTTCCTCTTTTTTGCTGACACCCTACTGTACCAAGCGTGATGTCCTACTCCAGGGACTGGTCCCTCCTGATAACATGTCAGAAGTGTGTAAGAAGTCTCACCTTGCTCACCTCTACTAAGCATTATGGTTGTATTTCTTCCAAGACAGATTTGTTTGTTCTTTAAGCAATCCAGGGTATATTCAATATTCGTCCTCAACACCGTCATTCAAATGCATCAATTCTTCTTTGGTCTTCCTTATTCATTGCCCGCTTTCACGTGCATATGAGGCAATTGAAAACACCACGGCTTGGTTTAGGCACACCTGAGTCCTCAAAGTGTCATCTTTGCTTTTTAACACTTTAAAGAGGTCTTTTGCAGCAGATTTTCCAGTGCAATACGTCTTTTGATTTCTTGACTCCTGGTTCCATAGGCATTGATTGTGGATCCAAGTAAAATGAAATCCTTTACAACTTCAATCTTTTCTCCATTTATAATGATGTTGGTTATTGGTCCAATTGTGAGGATTTTTGTTTTCTTTATGTTGAGGTGTAATCCATACTGAAGGCTGTGATCTTTGATCATCAGTGCTTCAAGTCCTCTTCACTTTCAGCAAGCAAGGTTGTGTGACCTGCATATCGCTGGTTGTTAATGAGTCTTCCTCCAATCTTGATGCTGCCTTTTTCATATAGTCCACCTTCTCGGATTATTTGCTCAGCATACAGATTTAAAAAGTATGGTGAAAGGATACAACCCTGACACACACCTTTCCTGATTTTAAACTGTAGTATACGTGCAATTATATAGATATAGTACTTCATATACAGTCCATGTGCCAATTTTGCCCTTTTTTTCAATAATGTTTTGAGTTTTTTTTCTAGTACAGGATCACAAATTTTCGTGTGATTGCATGTATACTGGTGCCTCCAATTCCTTTTTAGGCTCTGAACCATGAATGCAAGTGCCTGCTGCTGCCATTCCCCAACCCCCCACAGGCTTGGGTTTCTGCTTTCTCTGGTCTGCTAATTTAGTAGCACTTCCCATCTGTTTTCCATCTTCAAAATTTTGTTGCTTTCATCTTCTCCAGTATTTGACTTGTGGGTTTATGCTGGTTTTTATTCATTTGCTTTCACTTTATATGGATTTTAGTAAGAAGTGACTATAATCCCATGTATTCTCTCCCATATGTAATCGGGAATTTCTATTTTATAGCTTTAATACCAGTTACTAGTATTACTTTACCTGAATTTTTACTTTTAAATGTATTAAAGATTTGCTGTTGTTATTGTTAGGTGCTGTTGCGTTGGTTCCAGCTCATCTCACTCATAGTACATGAGATGAATTCTTGCCATCCTCACTTCTAAGGAGCATTCTGGCTATACTTCCGAGACAGATTTCACCAACACCATAATTCAAATGCACCAATTCTTTTTCAGTCTTCCTTATTCTTTGTCCAGCTTTCATATGTATCTGAGGTGATTGAAAGTACCATGGCTTCGATCCAGGTGTACCTTAGTCCTCAAAGTGTCATCTTTGCTTTTCAACATTTTAAAGAGGTCTTTTGCAGAAGATTTGCCCAATGCAATATGTCGTTTGATCTCTTGACTGTGGCTTCCATGGACGTTCACTGTGGATCCAAGTAAAATGAAATCCTTGACAACTCAATATTTTTACTGTTTATCATGATGTTGCTTATTGGTCAAATTGTGAGGATTTTTGTTTTCTTTATGTTGAGGTGTAATCCACAGTAAAGGCAATAGTCTTTGATCTTCATCAGGTCCTCTTCACTTTCAGCGAGCAAAGTTGTGTCACCTGCATATCTCTGGTTGTTAGTCTTCCTCCAATCCTGATGCCATGTTCTTCATATAGTCCAGCTTCTCAGATTATTTGCTCAGCATACAGGTCGAGTAAGTATGGTGAAAGGATACAACCCCGACACACACCGTTCCTGATTTTAAACAATGCAGTATCCCCTTGTTCTATTCAAATGCCTTCTTCTTGGTCTATGTACAAGTTCCATATGAGCACAATTAAGTGTTCTGGAATTCCCATTCTTTGCAATATTATCCATAATTTGTTATGATCTACACAATTGATTGCCTTTGTGTAGTCAGTAAAACACAGGTCAACATCTTCCTGGTATTCTCTGGTTTCAGCCAAGGTCCATCTGACATCCATAGTGATATCCCTTGTTCCACATGCTCTTCTGAATCCAGCTTGAATTGCTGACATTCCCTGTTAATGTACTGCTGCAGCCACTTTTGAATCATCTTCAGCAGAATTTTACTTTTGTGTGATGTTAGTAATACTGTTCAATGATTTCCACATTCTGTTGGATCACCTTTCTTTGGAATGGGTGCAAATACTGATTTGCTACACTGTAAAACAACTCAGCAGCAATTTTAGGTGTTTGCCACTTGCAGATTTGGGCCTTAATCTAATGCTGTTTGATTTTTCTTGGTGTTGGACTAAATGTTCTGATTACACTGAGATTAAATATCTCTTTATTTACAGTATATTTTGGCTCAGTTGAGGACTATTAGCGCCAACAAACTGTCACATGTACACTTGATATTGACCAAAAACATTGGAATTTTTTTTTTTTTTTAACCAAGTTCAGTAGTACTTAACTGAACATGAATTTTGAACAATAGATCAACAATTCTCTTTCTCTGTTTTTTGTTTTTAGCTTTCCAGGGTGTTGGATCTTCCACCGGAAAACTTGATCAAGTCAATATCTGCAGTTCCAGTTTCCAAGAAAGAGTTAAGTATAATGTTTGTAACCGTCTAACCTGTTGCTGATTTTGTTGATAGGCAGAACAAACAGGAAAAAAAAAAACAAAACACAAAATTTGCTATCCTTCAGGTTATAAAAAATATATATATCCTTCAGGTTATAGAATAGATAATTCCTGAAATTAACCATAAGATGTGACTGTGTATATTCAACCTTTTTTTCATTGACTTAAATAATAATAATAAAATCTGTATTTTAGATGTGGCAAATTATATTAGTATTCACATATTAATTGTTTTGATGCTTGTTTATGTTAGTGATTATAATTATGGCAAAATAAGAAAAATTAGAGTTAAGGTTGGCATTTAACAACAAATAATAGAACTGGAATTTTTCCTGAACTAAAATTGCAGTTGGAATCTCAGGTTTTTTGAGGAGATCTTAAAGACTACTATCCAATGCTTGAATACTGTTACACCATTTTTCTCTAGGGTTTTTGATTTTGTTTTTCCTTCTTATTTCACTTTTTTCTTGAGGACTCCCAATAATAGAGAACTAGTGGTTACCCAGAAAAGACTACCTATAACTCGTAGTTCCTTCCTTGGATGTGGGGAGATATCTGTATCTTTATGAGTTTGGTCATTCTAATTCATATTAGTTTGCCATTTGGGTAGAAAAACTTCAGTAGTTGGATAAAGTGTCCTCTCAGTCAATTAATAATGACTAGAAGTTAACCAGATAGGAGAATTTGAGCCCTAAGCTTGGAGAAGATGTAAAGAATAATTATCAGTACCCTTATGTCAGTGTACATTATCCCCTTAACTTTGTCAGGACTTTAAAGTGGAATAGAATGAATACCCTTATTCCCAGAAGAGGACAAAGAAATAAGTGGAAAAGGAAGAGAAAGTCTACATTTGACAGGGTATACCTGGCCTTGTAGTAAAAGAGAGCGCTTGCAAAATGGCTTGCTGATACTTGTATGTTGAGTCTAAGAACAGAGGCAATCACTGACCAAGGGGGCCTCATAATTATATGTAAATTGAGGTAACATTCCAAACCAGTTACCTGTTTTGTAAAATCTACAAAAGTCATTCTGTGTGCTAGGGAGAATATCTCAGTTTTACTCGTTTTATGTTTCAAAGGTTTTCAATAAGCTGAATTATCTTGGTCCATCTTGTGAATAAAATATCCTTTACCTTCTTGGAGCTCCTTTGGAAGCTCCACCTTAATAATCTGAAATACTAAGACTTTGGCCTGTAGAAAATAAATTTGCAGGAGGGCTCAAAATTTTTCTGGGCTATAATCTAAAATTCTGCATTTTAAATTTGCTTGAAGGATCCGCTACTATTTTGCCATAAGGAACCCTAGTATTCTTTATAGTACTAAAGGCAAGTTATCTGGTCTACATTTCTAACTTTATTCTAAAATACTATTAAGTTGCAGGAGAATTAAGAAATATTGTTTTTGTTAATATGGCTTATTTAATATATAAATCAATTTTCTCAAGTCTCCTAATTCTCTTAATTAAATTTTCAACTATAGTGAAATTCCTGTATAATACTGATTTAGTAAACAGAATTACCATATTTTATGCAAATATCACACTCCTTACAAGTTTTTTTGCCAGCTGCACGACGCCTTCCAGCATTATTTTCATATTTGGGCGCGCTACTCGGGAAAATACTATAATGACTTTGTTATAAACCAGTAATACTGAAGGCTATGTGTGGATTTCACAGTAACACACACCACCACAGCAACTCCTCAAATGTAGTAAGAAAGTAGTTAATTGCTTTTTAAACGTATTTCTTAAGATAATAAACAGTATGAAAGTTGAGAGAATAATGAACCCCTCTGTACCCATCACCCACCGTCATCAACCAACACACGGCCAGTTTCATTTCATCTATACTCCTACCCATTCTCCTTCTCCACATTGGGTTGTTTTGATGGCTACTGCATCTTACAGCCAAGTTTTAATGTCTTCTTAAAGGTTTTTTTAAAAATTAATTTGTTTTTTCTATCACAAAAGCAAAACAGATAATCTCCTTAAGAAAATTCAGGAAACTGTGAAGAATAAGAAGGAAAAACAGTTCCCAGTAATCTTACTACAGTAAGACAACTGATACTAACAGTTGGTATATCTTATTTTATTTTTGTCTTTGTATATGTTTTGCAGCCTTTAAAAAACAGTTTCCTAAATAGCTATAAAAACTGCTCAATGTATGGTTTTTTTTTTTATCCTTTTTCACTTCACATCTTTTTTTTTTTTTGGTAACTATCACTGTTAGTAGTGGCTAAATATTCTAACATTAACCCTGTTCATGGACATTTAGGTTGTTATCCGTTCAGACTTTATACATAATTCACATACAAGAATCACCTCTTTTAATAGTGCAGAAGTTCCTTGTAGGTTTATAATCAAAAGCTCTCAAAAGGGAAAACTGGGATGAAGGTGAAGTCCGGTTGATGCGCACTTCCCTGAAGCGTTTACCTCTCTCTTAGGGCTTTCTTTTCTGAAGCCTTTCTTACTGGCAAATAACCCATCACATAATTTCAGAATTTATGTTTTACATATTCCTAGATGAACAAATTGTTGTTAATCATTGTTACTAGACCAAAAGGTGACTTTTTTTTAATCCTCTTGCCACTGAACCGATCGGAAATATTTGTGATTCTATTGACATAATAAATTTTAAAAATTTGATTATACTAGTATGTTATTCATGTCCAGAATAAAATTATAGATGCCATCCTAATATCCATAATTTTTTAAAAACTATCCAAAGAAAATCATTTGGACTGTTACGTTTCCTGAATGTTTGAGAGGCATGCTCTCTCATGCTTGTGGTCAAATTAAACCTTTTTTAAAGTATTCTAACTATGTTTTAAAAGTCATGATCTAATCTTTGGTATATTGAAATCTTTATAATTTTAATTAATATTGTTATATAGGGCTTACTTTTAATTTAATTTTATTTATTTAAATATCTGTGTGTTCGTGTGCTACTCTATCCTGCTTTGTGTGTTATTCCCATCTCATTAAACTAATTTCTTCAGTTCCCACTTTATTTATTGGTACAGCTACTTGACTAAACTATCAGAATCCTTTGGTAAGAATGAATACGATAAATATATTCAAGCTTTATATGAATTTCTGCAATTAATTTTTAGAAAATTGAATTGTAATGTCTTGGTTAGCGAATAATCTGAGAAAAGTAACAAAGGGTATAGTTTGCCTGCCAAGCCAGTGTGTGAAGAAGTACAGACAGACTAATTCCCCAGGAATCAATACTGGTCTTATTTAATGTTTTTATTTAACATTAGAACTAGAATTAGTATTATTTAACCAGGACTTGACTTACCAGTAACTCTGTGAAGTAGTTACCAACATCATCACCACTTTACTGAGGTCCAAAGAGGGCAAGCAGCATGCCGAAGACCATGCACATACTGATTGGTAGGTGGATTTGGGTCAGTAGTCGCAGCTTAAATGTCAGGAAATGAGTTCGGGTTGGTAAATGCAATTCACGCTACACTGCTAGATACTGGATTAAGACTCAGGATGATTCTTAATGGTCATCATAGAGTAGGTTCTTTAATGTGATGTTAAGCAGAAGCCACACAAGATATTTTAGGCATATCCCTAAATTTCAGGAGTGACATGAAAGAAGTCACTTATGCCCCCTCCAAAATATGCCCTTTTGTTCCAGTGACAGATGGGCTAGACAGACAATGGATCAACCCACTTATTCTGCCGGTAGAGTCTCATTCCCTGGCTCCTTATTAAACATCAGGAGGTGTTCAGTAATAGGTCAGTATAGGTAGTTAAATATAGATGTTTATAGATTGAGTTCAAAAAACTTTTTTTTACACCTTAAACTATTTCACCTCTCCAGAAGTATTTATAGAGAAAAATGTAATGAGCACTCATGTGCTTATTTTCCATCGTTGTCAGGTCTTTTCCCCAAATTCACTTCAGTTTTTTTTGCAGTGGAGAGGGCACAATCTTGATTCTTTTTTTTTTTTTTTTTTAAATAAAACATGGATACTGTTGAAGCTACCTGTATACATACTGATTCCATTCCCCACCGTTTTTGCCTAAAAATAGAAATAACTGCTATTATGAAGCAAATGATTGTTTTTATTAATTGGTTGCTTTGTGTTTGTTTCTCTGTTGCTTTGTTTTTGCACTGTTTCATCCTCAACCCAATGAAAAGGACAAATGGCAGTGGCTAAAGTGTCTCTTTAGTGAACTACTGAGTATTAAGAATAATATTCTTTTTCTTATGTTGAAGATTTAAATCGTAGCATTTTAAAAATATCTGGCTTTGTTTTAGAGATATAAATGGTCACTTGAAGGGACCTTGAAATAGGGAAGTATTATAGAAGAGTTCAAGAAGTGTAGGTGGTTTTTTTTTTTTTTTTCCTTAGTCTTTTTATTAGCCTGTAGTAGAGTTTTGTTTAATTAACTTGTCAGACATCAGTTTTCACATCTATAAAATAACTGTTGTACCTGTCTCACAGAGATAACATAAAGCTAGTTAGGTAATAGAAGAGGAAGAATTTTATAAAATGATAAAAGATAACAGTTCTAAATAAATAAAAGGTTTTATTTCTAATTTCCTTGCTTTTTTATTTTCAAAGCATACCACCTTCTAATAAAATTGTGTTGATGTGGAGAACCCCAAGTGATTAAAATCTTTTGTTATGCTAATAATATTTTAAGGTAACAACAGCTTTTTTCCATTTCAATGCCTGTCTTTAGAGAAGAAGCTGATTTTCAGCTTTCTGTGGATTCTCTATTGGAAAACAAGAGAGACCATTTAAGACCAGACATTCAAGATCAAGCCAAGAGACTGGCAGAGAAGGTACCTTAGCACTATTATGTCTTTTTGACATTATAATAAACCTATTATTTTAAAGAAAAATACTCTGCAGGCTATCTCAACCATAATAATGAATTTAATAGTGTTTCTTTGTTCAAGACACCTTGGAAAATGTCTAAATTCGTTTTAGCCCTGTACTGTAAGGTTTTAGGATGGTTTTTCAAATTAGTTATAAAGGATTCCTCTTGAGCTGACATTGTTCAATTTGTTGATTAACTACTTAAAGGAGGACTGAAGTG
The DNA here is from genome assembly GCF_030014295.1 of Loxodonta africana. NCBI lineage: Eukaryota > Metazoa > Chordata > Mammalia > Proboscidea > Elephantidae > Loxodonta > Loxodonta africana. Next base: position 149,276,638 of record NC_087342.1, on the reverse strand, counting down.
TTAATTAAGTTTACAGATTGAAGCTGGATGGACTTCTGGATTTAGGAGAACAAGCTTGGTAAATTAGAGCAGTGGGTTGCAATTTTTTAAATGAGTTTCTGAGAAGATGAACTTTAAAATATAAAAAGAAATGATTAGATGTAAATAGAATCATGATTGCAGAGAAGAGGTGGTTAGATGATTTAATAAACCTCTTTCTAATTTCTCTGATGGGTTTGGCAGCTAAAAGAAGAATTGAAAGGATTGTATACAATGGCCAAATCTAAATCGTTCATGTTACATCATCAGAAAAGGCAGATGTTGGGTAAGGTCATTTTGATAGGTTTACGACATCTGGGTACGCTGAAGAATTGGAGCAGCAAAAGTCAGTATCTTAGGAAATGACATTTAATTAATGAAAGAGTATAATAAAGGAGCTTTGGTAGCTGAATAAATATTTATGTGATCGCAAAAATCACCACATACTTTTATCAGGAAGTATACCAGGAGTAGAGTTATTTCTAATTAAAATGTTTAGACCCTTTACCAGATCTCTTGTGAATTCTCAAAAATAAAGAGTAGTGGCTCTTCAGTGGCAACAGGGATCTCTTCAAGTTCCCTAGGTTTATCAGGTACTTTGAGCATCTAGTAGATTAAAAACTGAAGGTATATGCATAGAAGACAGTATTTAAATTATTTACATGTTGGTGTAAATGCTTTAGTGTAGGCTTCACATAGTGTCTTGTCCTATGACTCTGAAAGATAGGTAAGATACAAATTGTTCACTGCTTGTCAGCATAGGCAGGGCAGGGGATAGAATGATATGCTCTTTCTTCTATGTTAGATGAAGAATCTGAGGAGAGGGAAGGAGGAAGAGAGACTCTTTGAATGCAGAACAGTATTCTAGTCAGGAAAAGAGGAAATTGTGTTTAGAGGAACGGGACTGAAGAGGCTAGCTAAAGTCCAGTTGCAGATATATTGACTGCAAGAGAAGATTCACCTGCTGCCTTCGAAAGCTGTTTTTATCATATTACAACTACGTATCTCATTAGGCATATTTTATAACATACATGTTTTACTTGATTTGTTGTCTTTTCAGCTCAAATGTGATACAGTGGTGAGTGAAATCAGCACTGGTCAAGGGACTGTAAATTTCAAAATAAACAGAGAGCTATTAACAAAGGTAAGAATGAGTTATATTCCAGCCATCATGCTTTCACTGTCTCTTTAGCCGTGGTGGTCTTCCTGTAGCTCTTGAACTCATTGTGTCTCCTCTTACCTCAAAACCTTTACACACGCCAATGCCTCGGCCTGGAGTACCTCCCCAAGGTAAGTCCTTGTCCTTCAGCTCTTGATATTTCCTTTCTGACCCCCACATTTATATGTTCTCTCACAGAGTACTGTGTGTCTCTCCTTTGAAGAACTTATCACAGTTACTGTTTTGCTTTTTTTTTTGACAATTTCCTAAGTCAAATCATGGCCCGAGCAGGGACGCTATTTAGCTAGTGACAGCTATGCCAAACAAAAATCACATTAACAAATTCTAAGCTTAAAAAAATGATTTGGAAATTACTACAATGATTTGATGAATGATTTGTATTATAATATATACCCTTTGTTCATTATTTATGTGTGTGTATGAATTTTTTTTTTTAGGTTATTTCAAGAATAAAGGAAAATATATTAATTTTTTCTGTATTAATTTATATTTTGTATCGATCACTGAATATTTTAATACCATGCTGCCTGTAGAATAGATAAGGAGCCCTGGTGGCACAGTGGTTAAATCCTCAGCTACTAACCAAAAAGTGAGCAGTTGTAACCTACCAGCCACTTTGTGGGAGAAAGATGTGGCAGTCTGCTTCTCAAAATATTACAGCCTTGGAAACCCTATAGGGGCAGCTCTGCTCTGTCCTGTAGGGTCGCTGTGAGTTGGAACTGACTCAGCAGCAGCAGGTTTGGTTTTGGTTTGGCAGAATAGATGGAATAGGGATTATTAGCCCTGTTTCATATTTATCTTTTCCATAACTTTTTATCATGTAAATTTTAAAACATACAGAAAAGCTGAAAAAACAGTACAGTGGACACTCAGATACTCATCACCTGGATTCAACAATCGTTAACCTTTTGCCATAATGTCTTTCTTTGTACATGTATGTTTTTGAGTCATTTGAAGGTGAGTTGCAGCCATCATAACTTCACTCCTAAACATACAGCCTGTATTTTCTAAAAATTAGGAAATTCTCTCACATACTCAATACCATTTTTGTGCCTAAGAGAACTCAATAGTTTTAATTAAATTAGTATTTGATTAATGCCTATTGCCTTTTATGCTCTAATTTCCATGAGGGCTTATAATGTGTTTATCTTAGCCTCCTAGCACAGTGCCTGGTATGTAGTAGGTGCTAGATAACTTATTTGTTGAATAAATGAATGGACTCTGTATTGAAAACAAGAAAAATGTTAGAAATGGTTTCTGCTCTCCGGTAGCCTGTAATTGTTGGAAGCATAAAATGTATATAGAAGAAGCCATAAGCAGCTCCTTATTTTAATAAAACAAAAAATACTGGAAACTTATGGCTTATACAATAGGCGTAAGAAAGTTCAGAGATGGAGAAATCAGGATGGCCTAGAAGGATTGGGGAAATCGCAGAGAGGAGTTGAGTCTCACTTCAGCGAAGCCTTGAAGGACAGATAATCCTGCAGTGGTACCTGGCCTTTTGTTGAGAGTTTCATCTTAACTGAATTCTATAATTTATCACAATGCAGGCTTTAGTCTGTTACTTTAAGAAACAAAACAAAAACCACATGTATCGTGTAGATCAGGCTTAGTAAATGCTGCAGACTTGAAAATAACTATAAGGCCAAAATTTTTAATTATTTTGCTTCTTGCCAAGGTTATACAGCTTACAGACGTTGGCCCATCAACCCTATAATTCCCCTGAAGAAGAGTTATTAGTATTCTATGCTTGTCTCTGGATCTTTGAACTTTTCTCCTATTTTCACTCTTTACATCAAGGTAAATTAGTTAACCCAAAATCAGCCACAAGGACAAGAAGAACAGATGTTTTGACCTTGTTAAAAAGTGCCTACAACCTGCTGAGCTTTTGATAATATTTTATGTCAGCTTAGGGAACCAGGGAATCTAATTTTCCATTTTTAAATAAGTGACTCTTTCTTCTAATTGCTGTCTCAGTTTTTATGGAAGTAGAAATGCAGTTCCCCAAAGTGTGCTCCAAACTTCTGGCCACTTGATCAGCAGAAATATTCCTTTCTTTTCCCTACCCCTGAGATCGGGAAATGGACTCCGGTAGACAGAGTTTAGCCTTTATAGCCAGCTTAGCTGAGAGACATGTGGTCTCTATTTTGAAGTGAGGCACATACTTAATATTTTAAAATTACAATGGCTGTGAATTTTCGTGCTTTATTAAACTTCACAAACTATAGAATTTTCTCTGGTTTAAGCATGCCCACTAGCTTGTTTATTAAAAATCTGCCTAAATCCTTCTGAATTTTCAGATCACATCAAGAAAAAAATTCAACCCTTCCTAGAACTATTCTGAAAACTTTTTTTCTTTTTTGAACATTTAAAAGTTCTCAGCACTAGGATGTAACCGGTGTTCTATGTCCAGTACTCCTCAGGCAGATAATTATTAATTTGGCATTGCTTCTACATGCTTCGCCTCCCATAGAATATATCTCTTCATGCACTGCAAACTGAATTATTAGCACTGGTAGCACCAGTGGTGATTAAATGTTAGCTTAAGCTTGGTTCACTAATAGTGGTTTAAAATGTCTTCACACAGATCATTCTCAGAGTTAGTAGATTGTTCGTAAAAGATTGTATATCCAGTCAGAGGAAACCCTGGTGGCGTAGTGCTTAAGCTACATCTGCTAACCAAAAAGTTGGCAGTTTGAATCCACCAGGCGCTCCTTGGAAACCCTATGAGGCAGTTCTATTGTGTTGTATAGGGTCGATATGAGTCAATCGACTCGAAGTCAACTGGTTTGATTTTTAATTTTTTTTTTTAAATCCGGTCAGAATGAAATTAAAAGCAGTAGGAACTACAAATTTCTGGGGCTAGATAATAAATTTTTCAAAGCTAGAAATTGATGTGATCCACTTATTTTTAAAAAGTGAAAAACTTGTTTTGGTAGAAAACCTCCACCTATTAGTAGCTTGCTGACTTTCAAGAGAAACTGTAAGCTGAGCGTTAGCTAACTCAGTTAAGAAGGGTTGGGGAGACATGAGCCTAACCAAATAGAAAAAAATGTAAACAAAACCCTGTTTCTTAGGTGTACCTCAGAAATACATAACGAATAACATCATTTTATTCCACATGCATTTTTTCATTTGCCAAATTCAACCTTGCATGCTCTACAAAAATTACAGAAAGGCAGAAAAAAAGATACTAATTTAAACAGTTCCAGTTTTGCTCATTATTTCATTGACTGTTTTATGCCCATAGGCAGTAGATACCTTTCAAGCTAGGTGACTGAACCCACAAAAACAATGTGTGAATGATTTTAAGTACTTTTCAACTATTGATCAAAGAATTGACCAGGCCAGGTAGGTAGTGATAGCATCCCTAGAAATCCTCATAAGAACCATAGAAAAATATTGATCAATGAAGAGTTAGATTAAATGATAAAAATCATTCACAGAAAAAGATGATGGAAGTAGACAAACAGAAGGTATCAGCCATTTTGGAATATTTGTTAATTGTTCCTGTTCTCAAGAGGAATGTTCAGTTTCTCTCCGTTAAGAATGGTGTTTTCGCTGTTGGTTTTGTATGGATGCCCTTCATTATGTTGAGAAATTTCCCTTCTATACCTATTTTATTTAGAGCTTTTATCAGGAGTGGGTGTTGGACTTTATTGAATGTCTTTTCTGTGTCAATTGAGATGATCATGTGATTCTTTTATTTATGTGGTGGATCACGTTGATTGATTTTCTAATGTTGAACTATCCTTGCATACCTGGTATGAATCCCACTTGGTCGTGGTGGTGGTGGTTTTTTTTTTTTTTTTTAAACGCCGAATTTTACTGGCTAGAATTTTGTTGAGAATTTTTGCCATTTATATTCATGAGAGATATTGGTCTGTAATTTTCTTTTTTTGTGTGTGGTGTCTTTGCCTGGTTTTGGTATAAGGGTTATACTGACTTCTGGGAATGAATTTGTAAGTATCCCTTCATTTTCTATGTTCAGAAATAGTTTGAGTAGTACTGGCGTAAGCTCTTCTCTGAATGTTTGGTAGCAGTAAAGCAATCTGGGTCATGGTTTTTTTATTGTTGTTGTTGGGAGTTTTGTTTTTTTAATTACCTTTTCAGTCTCTTGTTGTGAGTCTGTTCAGATTTTCAACGTCATTTTGTGTTAATTTAGGTAGGTAGTTTGTTTCTACAAATTTGTCCATTTCTCCTAGGTTTTCAAATTTGTTGACGTACAGTTTTTTATGGTACTGTTATGATCCCTTTTATTTCTGTTGGATCTGTTGTTATGGCTCCATTTCATTTCATATTTGGATTATTTGCATCCTCACCTGTTTTTCCCCCACATGTCTGTCAGCTTGTCGTATTGTGGGGGCTTTCATGTTGCTGTGATACTGGAAGCTATCCCACAAGTATTCAAATACCCGGAGGGTCACCCATGGCGGACGGTTTCAGCTGAGCTTCCGTACTAAGATAGACTAGGAAGGATGCAGCAGTCTCCTTCTGAAAAGATTTAGCCAGTATGAATAGCAGCGGAATATTGTTTGATATAGTGCCAAAAGATGAACCCCTCAGGTTGGAAGGCACTCAGAAAACTAGGGAAGAGCTGCCCCCTCAAGTAGAGTCGACCTTAATGGCGTGGACGGAGTCAGGCTTTTGGGACCTTCATTTGCTGATGTGGCATGACCAAAATGAGAAGAAACAGCTGCAGACATCCATTAATAATCGAAACATGGAATGTACAAAGTATGAATCTAGGAAAATGGGAAGTTGTCAAAAATGAAATGGAATGCATAAACATTGATATCCTAGGCATTAGTGAGCTGAAATGGACAAGTATTGGCCATTTTGAATTGGACAATCATATGGTCTACTATGCTGGGAATGACTACTTGAAGAGGAATGGCATTGCATTCATTGTCAAAAGAATGTTTCAAGATCTACCCTGAAGTACAATGCTGTCAATGATAGGATAATATCCATACACCTACAAGGAAGATCAGTTAATACAACTATTATGCAAATTCACACACCAGCCACTAAGGCCAAAGATGAAGAAATTGAAGATTTTTACCAACATCTGCAGTCTGAAATTGATTGAACACGCAGTCAGGATGCACTGATAATTACTGGAGGTTGGAATGCAAAAGTTGGAAACAAAGAAGAAGGATCAGTAGTTGGAAAATATGGCCGTGGTGATAGAAACGATGCCGGAGATTGCCTGATAGAATTTTGCAAGACCATCGACTTCTTCATTGCAAATACTTTTTTTCGCCAACGTAAATGGTGACTATACACATGGACCTTGCCAGATGGAATACACAGAAATCAAATTGACTACATCTGTGGAAAGAGATGATGGAAAACCTCTATATCATCAGTCAGATGATATCTGGTCAACGTTCAGCCATTTTAGGAGGTACCATATGAGCAGGAACCAGTGATACTGAATGAAGAAGTCCAAGCTGTGCTGAAGGCATTGGTGAAAAACAAGGCTTCAGGAATCGACAGAATACCAATTGAGGTGTTTCAGCAAAGAAATGCAGCGCTGGAAGTACTCACTTGTCTATGCCAAGAAATTTGGAAGACAGCTACCTGGCCAACTGATTGGAAGAGATCTGTATTTATACCTATTCCCAAGAAAGGTGATCCCATCAGATACGGACATTATCGAACAATATCGTTAATATCACATGCAAGTAAAATTTTGCTGAAGATCATTCAAAAGTGGCTGCAGCAGTATATCCACAAGGAACTGCCAGAAATCCAAGCTGTTTTCATAAGAGGACACAGAACCAGGGATATCATTCCTGATGTCAGATGGATCCTGGCTGAAAGCAGAGAATACCAAAAAGATGTTTACTTGTGTTTTATTGGCTATCCAAAGGCTTTTGACTGTATGAATCATAACAAATTATGGATAACATTGCAAAGAATGGGAATTCCGGAACACTTAATTGGGCTCTTGAGGAGCCTGTACATAGATCAAGAGGCAGTTGTTCGAGCAGAACAAGGGGATACTGCATGGTTTAAAATCAGAAAAGGTGTGTCAGGGTTGTATCCTTCCACCATACCTATTCAGTCTGTAGACTGAGCTAATAATCCGAGAAGCTGGACTATAAGAAGAAGAATGGGGCACCAGGATTGGAGGAAGACTCATTAACAAGTTGTGTTATGCAGATGACACAACCTCCCTTGCTGAAAGTAAAGAGGATTTGAAGCACTTACTAATGAAGATCAAACACTACAGCCTTCAGTATGGATTATACCTCAACGTAAAGAAAACAAAAATGCTTACAACTGGGCCAATAAGCAACATCACGATAAACGGGGAAAAGATTGAAGTTGTCAAGGATATCATTTTACTTGGATCTACAATCAACACCCATCGGAGCAGCAGTCAAGAAATCAAAAGACCGATTGCACTGGGCAAATCTGCTGCAAAAGATCTCTTTAAAGTATTGAAAAGCCAAGATGTCTTCTTGAACACTATGTTACTCCTGACCTAAGCAATGGTGTTTTCAGTCGTCTCCTGTGCGTGTGAAAGCTGGATGATGAATAAGGAAGACGGAAGAATTGATGCCTTTGAATTGTGGTACTGGAGAAGAATATTGAATACACCATGGACTGCCAAAAAAATGAACAAATCTGTCTTGGAAGAAGTATGACCAGAATGTTGCTCAGAAGCAAGGATGGCGAGACTGTGTCTCACATACTTTGGTCATGTTGTCAGGAGGGATCAGTCCCTGGAGAAGAACATCATGCTTGGTAGAGTGTCAGCAAAAAAGAGGAAAACCTTCAATGAGATAGATTGATACCGTGGCTGCAGCAGTGGACTTAAGCATAACAACGATTGTAAGGATGATGCAAGACCAGGCAGTGTTTCTTTCGTTCTGGTTGCTGTGAGTTGGAACTGACTCAATGGCATCTAACAACAAACAGCAACAACTGTTTTTCTTTCTTCAATTTGGCCACTGGTTCGTCAATTTTGTTGATCCTTTTAAAGAACTAACTTTTGGTTTTGTTGATTCTATTTTTCTATGCCCTCATTTATTTCTGCTCTGATCTTTATTATTTCCTTTCTCTTGGTGGCTGTGGGCTTCTTTTGCTCTTCTCTGTTTGTTAGAGTTGTATAGCTAATGTTTTGATTTTGTCCCTTTTTTGATGCGTGCATCTGTTGCTGTAAATTGACCTCTGAGCGCTGTCTTTGCTGTGTCCCAAAGGTTTTGGTATGATGTGTTTTCACTCTTGTTTGAGTCTAGGTATTTTTTTATTCCATCTCTGATTTGTTTTATTACTCAGTGGTTTTTAAGCAGGGAGTTATTCAGTTTCCATGTAATTGATTTTTTTCCCTTGCTTTTCTTGTTGTTAATTTCTACTTTCATGGTGTTGTGATCAGAGACGGTACTTTGTATTATCTAAATATTTTGGATTTTGTTGAGGTTTGCTTTGTGACCTAAGATGTGGTCTATCCTGAAGAATGTTCCATGTGCATTGGAAAAAATACGTACTTTGCAGCTGTTGGGTGGAGTGTTCTATATATGTCTATGAGTTCAAGTTGGCTGATTGTGTCCTTTAGATCATCTGTATCTTTGTTGAATTTCTTCCTAGATGGTATGTTCTTTACTGAGAGTGGTGTGTTGAAGTCCCCTATTGTTATTGTGGAACTGACAATTTCATTTTAGTGCTGTTAGAATTTGTTTTATGTATTTTGGAGCCCTGTCATTGGGTAGGAAACCCTGGTGGCATAGTGGTTAAGTGCTACGGCTGCTAACCAAAGGGTTGGCAGTTTGAATCTGCCAGGCGCTCTTTGGAAACTCTATGGGGCAGTTCTACTCTGTCCTATAGGGTCGCTTTGAGTCAGAATAGACTTGATGGCACTGGGTTTGGTTTTGGTCATTGGGTACATGAATGTTCATTATAGTTATGTCTTCGTGATGGATCATCCCTTTAATCATTATATAATGCCCTTTTTTTGTCTTTTATGGTGGATTTTGTTTTAAAGTCTATTTTATCTGACATTAGTATGGCCACTCCTGCTCTTTTTTGGTAGCTGTTTGCTTGATATATTTTCTTGCATCCTTTGATTTTTTAAATAAATTTGTGTCTTTCTTAAGTTTTATCTCCTGTGGACAGCACTTTGATGAATCCTGTGTTTTTATCTGTCCTCTCACCCTGTGTCTCTTTATGGGTGCATTGAGACCATTGACATTCAGTGTAATGATTGATAGGTGTGAATTTATTGCTGTCATTTTGTGGCGCTGATATTTTCTTTGTTCCCCTTACTCTCTCCTGTGCTGAATTTCTTTTGTTTGTGGGTTTGTTTGTTTTCATTTCCTTTGTTTTTGTAGATTTTGTTTTTACTGAGACCTTGTTTTTCTTCTTTATTTTGATGAGTAGGTTTGTTAACTGTCTTTGTAGTTACCTTGAAATTTACCCTTATCTTCCTAAGTTTGAACCAGTCTTTTATTACTTGGTATCACTTTGCCTTCCTCTCCATTAGAAAGTTCTATACTTACACCATTTATTCTCTCTTTTATTGTTCTGACGTTGTTGTCATTTACAGACTAATTTCTGTGGTTCCCTGTTGTAAATCTTTTAGTTTTGATTGATCCTTGAGAATTCATTTCCTAGGTTAGTATCTGGCTGGTGCAGTCTTGTGTCCTAGATTGAGGCTGTCACCTGATGTTGTTTGTTCTCAGACTGAAGAACGTCCTTTAATAATTCTTGTAAGTTTGGTTTGGTTTTTATATATTCCCTTAATTTCTGTTTATCTAGAAATGTCCTAATTTCACCATCATATTTGAATGAGAGTTCTGTGGGATATATTACTTTTGGTTGGCAGTTTTTTCCTTCCAAGGTTTTGTATATGTCATCCCATTGCCTTCTTGCCTGCATGGTTTCAGTCAAGTAATCAGAACTCAGTCTTACAGTTTTCCCTCTGTATGTGACTTTTTGTTTTTCTAGAGCTCCTCTCAGGGTTCTTTGTCTTTGTTTTAAGTGAGTGCCATTATGATATGCCTTTGTGATTTTCTTTTGGAGTCTATCCTGTGTGGGGTTTGTTGAGCTTCTTGGATGGTTAGCTTTTCATCTTCCATGATATTAGGGAAGCTTTCTGTCAGCAGTTCTTCCGTGATCTTGTCTGTGTTTTCGTTTTCTCCCTCTGTTCTGGAACTCTGATCACTCACAGATTTTTGCTTTTGATTGTATTCCATGTCATTCTCAGGGTTTCTTCATTTTTGTTTGTTCATTTTTCTGATTTTTCACCTAACAAAGTGGTATGCAGTTATTTGTCTTCAAGTTCACTGATGCTGTCTTTCATTGTTTCAGATCTGCTCCTCACACCTATGACACTCTCCATTTCTGAAATCTTATTGTTTATCTTTTGGATTTCTAATTGCTCTTTTTGTATGATCTTTAGTTGTGAATTTATTTTGACATTTTGTTCCTGTATTATTTTCCTGAATTCTTCTATTGTTTTGCCTGTCTTTTCTATGATTTTGTCTATGTTTTCCTCATTTTTGTCTGCTTTTTCCTTCGACTCTTGGATAGTTCTGAATATAGAGTTCCAGTGCCTTTTCTTCTACTGGAAAGTCATCTGGTGTTTTATTTTGGACACTACTGGAACCATCCTGTCTTGTTTCTTTATATGTTTTGAAATTATCTGCTGTCTTGAAGACATTCAGTAGTTATTTTCTTTGTTTATTGATTGTAGATTTGTTTGTTTCATCCTGTTTTTTTGTTTTGTTTTGTTTTATTTGGTTATGTTTGAGCAGGCAGGCTGCAAGTTCTTTGTTGTTTGCCTGTGTGTGGGCACAATACTTCTCACCACCTTTTCCAGTAGGCAGGGCCAATTGCTCAGCTATGGTGCAGCAGGGCAGGTCCAGTGGATGCTCTGTCTCCTGCTGGGAGCTCCATGAAGCTGCTTTTCTGTACTCCCTGTCTTCTGATCTCCAACAGGAGTCCAAGATGGCCAATCCGTGCTGAGTTAGCTGATTAGAGAGCTCCACTCTGTAGCTCTCCTTGCTCTCTATTATCTATCAGTTTCTTACTCCTTTCAGTGCTTGGTTGAGTTCTTTATCTCTTCATTTGATGCTTAGGATTCTTGCACTGATGTTTGACTCTGTTTTACTTGCTTTTTCAGGTCTTTGCTATGGAGGGACACCATAGTGCTTCTGTCTGTAGTGCCACGTTGGCTCTACCTCAGGAATTAGAGCTTTTAAGATAGTCTTTTATTGAAGATACTTTTTTGTGTGTGTGCCAGAGAAATAAGTGAACCTACGGTCATTTGCTAAAGAGAATTCAAAAATTTTTCCATTAACCATCCATTACATAAAAAGAAATAGAAAGTAAACAGGTTGATAGACCTTAAATTTAGAATAATTTGAATATTGATTCCTTCTCACTAATATTTATCTCCTTGCTTCCAATCATTTTGTCACCAGTCATCTTTCAGTAGTTAAAGCGCTCAGCTGCTAACTGAAACGTCAGTGGTTCAAACCCACCAGCCAGTCCACGGGATAAAGATGTGGCAGTCTGCTTCTGTAAAGATTACAGCCTTGGAAGCTCTGTGGGGCAGTTCTACTCTGTCCTATAAGGTTGCTATCAGAATCGACTTGACAGCAGCTAGTTGGTTTTTTTTTTTTTTTTTTTTTTTTAGGTTAATGTAGGGTAAGCACTATTCTATTTAACATCTATCTATATGTTGTATTAGTCCCTTTTCTGTTTTTCCTACTGCGTGGTGGGAATGAAGAGAATATTCATCTTCTCTGTGTCCCTGGGGATATACTTTTTCTGAACCTCAGTTTTTGTATCTGTTAAATGGGAAATACTGCCCATCTTAGAAGATCGTGAAGCTTTAAGAAAACACAGAAGCACCTAGTCTCAAACCTAGCAGTTTGTAATGCTTCTTGAATATTGGTTGTTTTGTATTGTTTTGTTGCCTGCTCAGTTTAGTGATCATCTTAAGCAATTCTTATGTTAATAAAATTCTTCACATCATAAACTACATTTTTTTAGGACTCAAATTCCAGTGTGTGAAGCTAAGCCACTGTAAGAGTAAATATGAGGTTATCATAGTAATTCGAAACCCTACACTATAAAAAACTGCATCATCACCGTTAGCAAAATAAAGTAAGAATTTTGTGAACTATAATACTGTTAATAACTAGAAACCTGGAATATGTTTTGTAAGTTTCTGTGAGATTTTCTTGTTTTTTAATTAAATGGCCAGTAGACATTTGTATTATAATTTTTTACTTGCCTTCTACCATTACTTGTGATAATTAGTTTCACAGAAGCAGCAGCATCATGTAGTAGTTAATGGATACTGCTTCTGATCTTGTTGTTACTCTTTCCTGTGAGACTTTTGACAGTTACTTAGCCTCTCTAAGCTTCAGTTTCCTCATCTGCTAAACATCTACAGCATCAGTTATTACATTAATAGACATGAACATGTAAAAGGGCCTAGGACCGCCAAAGATGTTAACCCTTGTTATTGCTACTCTGACTGGCCTTAGTAACAGGAGAACACGGTGGTGGAGGTGGTGGTGCTATTGCCGCCACTGCTGTAAAATTCTCATTTCTATAAATTAGTATTAGCAAATTAAAACCAAAACCAAAAACCCATTGCTATCAAGTCGATTCCTACTCATTAGCGACCCTGTAAGAACAGAGTAGAACTACCCGTAGGGTTTTCAAGTCTGTAAATCCTTACAGAAGTAAACTGCCACATCCTTCTCCCATGGAATGGCTGCCGCGTTCAAACCACCAACCTTTTGGTTAGCAGCTGAGCGCTTTAGCCACTGCACTACCAGGGCTCCTCCTCTTACTCTTACTGTCCCTTAAATGACTCAGCAAGGAAATAGGTAGTGATTGGTGGATCAGTGATGGGTATAGAATTCAAGAATAATACTGTTTGCTCTTTCTTGAACCCAAGATTTAATTAAGAAAAAAGGCAGACTCCTTAACATGGCAGCCCCCTGACTTGGAGACCCAGGAACAATGTTAAATTGAGATTCTAGAACAGACAGAACAAATAGGTTTCATTTTACATGCCCACTGTGACCTGGTCATAGTGGCTGCCTGGATTAGCAAATTAGCAACATTTAGTTCCCAATAACAAAGTAATTAAGAAAAATTGCAGTTTTTTCCAGTCACTAAATCTCATACTTTTACATTTTAGACAGTGTTACAACAAGTAATCGAAGATGGTTCAAAATATGGATTAAAAAGTGAACTTTTCTCTGATCTTCCCCAGAAGAAAATAGTGGTTGAATTCAGGTGAGTACCTACCCTTCTTGTGTGTTGGCTAATCAAGCTGGCTGGGCAGCTGAGGGTTTTTTCATTATCTTCTGGGGTCTCACTGAATTACACATGGAAAAATTGAAATCCATTGAGGGATCATAGTCTTTAGTGCCTGTCATCCAGTGTCTGAAAAAGCAGTTTTATATATATTTTTTCTGGTTTTTCTCATGGTTTAAAAGCAGAAGGGTAAATCTAGTCCCTGTCACTCTATCTTGGCTGGTAGTGGAAGAATACTTGCTGTTTAACCCTTTAGAAGGACATTTACTTTGTTTTCAAATGATTAAGTGAACATCCTTGTGGTTTCATAATTTCACAGTTATGTACATAAATCTATGAGATCAAGTTTTAAAATTATAAGACCCTTAAAAAGGGAATATAACAAGGCTTTGGAGTCAGATGACCAAAATTTAAGCTCTGACTTTACTGCTTTTAGTTAACTACATTCAAGTTAATTTATCTAATTTTTTTGTATTGAAAAAGTTACAAAATTTTCTAACATACACAAAACGGAGAGAATAGTATAATTAACCCCCAAATGCTCATCACCCAGATTCAAGATAAACATGTTGATTGAGTAGTTGGAGTGATGAATCAGGTTTCTCATTATTTTGGAAAGTTTTATGCATAAATATTTTACATTTTAATTTCTGATACAGTAAGTATTGATACATATTATCCATATAAACAAAATTTCCTTGAGATCCTTAGTAAGATTTGAGAACCACTGGACTGAACTTAGTTCCCAGTAATCTACATTGTTTACATCAAATCAGTATTTCCAGATTTCTTCATCTTTCTGTAATATTTAAGTGTATCTGCTTCATAAGTGTACCACTTCTGTGCATGGTACATCCTCATGACCCACAGGTTCAATTTCACTAAAGAGGATTCTTTCTGAGTTCTGTTTTATCTTTGTTCTAAATTTCTAATTTTTAACTTAGCTTTGCCCTAAATTACCTTGGCCCCCAATTAGGTTAAACTATGGAGGCATGACCTAGTTCATTTTTAGAACTGCTTTTTTTTTTTGTAACAGAAAAGTAACATTTGTAATTTGTTGCAGTTCACCTAATATTGCCAAAAAATTTCATGTTGGACATTTACGTTCTACCATCATAGGTAAGTGTCATTAGTTTCACATAAAATACTAAACATGGAATTGGGGCAGTCTTTGATAATGCAATCCAATGGTTTAATGCTTAAATGACAAAAAAAAAAAAAACTTCAAATTGATGTGAGCCTTGTGCTAACTAAATATTACATGAAATGGGAAAAAAATGGTTTAGAAATGGACAAAAGAATTTAGTTCCAAAACAGAAAGATTAAATCAGGGAATCAATTTTAACTGGCCTGTATGTTACGATTTTATCTTTATAAAAATATGTATACATATGGAGAAGAACTGAAAGATGTAAAAATGAAAGTAGTTATGTGGGAATTATAGTAATTCCCCCAACTTTTTTGTGTAGATTTTATATTAGAAAAGAAACTCAGTCTCAGTTGTGAGTACTAACTGAAACATTTAAGACTGAAATTAAAATGACGCTATTCTAATAAAGACTGATTCCTGTAGTATATCATAGCTATAATGCTTCAGTGTATTATGTGTTCATGACTTTTGTTTACTTAAAACACGCATGTTATGTAGTAGTGCAATTTAAAAATTGAAATTAAATTTTTATAATGTTAGAATTGGAAGGAACTTTGGAGGCCAACTCACATAATCTGTCTTCTGTTTGTAGGAATCTGTATATTGCATACTTGAGAGAAAGTCATTTACCTTAAATTTGAATAATTTTAAGAATTGGAAAGATTGGTACTCTGTAGCATAGATTATTATTGAACTGGGGTCAGTTCTTAGTGTTAACAAAGTTTTCAAGCAGTATTTTAAGAGTGGAGAAGACAGAGCGTGATGAAAAAAAAGTGGTGCAGTTATTCTATAAAAGGAAAGTCACGTGAATAAGTCAAAAGCACAGGAGTGAGTAAACAATGAGTTGTCATTGTTGTTAGGTGCCACTGAGTCAATTCTGATTCATAGCTACCCAGTGTGACAGAGTAGAACTGCCCCATAAGGTTTCCTAAGCTCTAGTCTTTACGAAAGCAAGTCGCTAGGTCTTTCTCCCATGGAGCAACTAGGTGGGTTCGAACCACCAACCTTTTGCTTAGCAGCTGAGCACTTAACTGTCGTGCTACGAGGACTTCTTAAATGATGGGTAGGGCATGATAAAGTTGTCTGACTGTTGTTAAAGGAAATATTTGGACCAGGAAGAGGGAACATATATGGAGAACTTATCATGCTAAGTATTTTCATGTATTATCTCATTTAATTTAACAACAGCTCTTTTAGGTAGGTACTATTAACTCTGGTTTATGGATGAGGAAACTTAGGTGCTGAAAGTATCTTTCCCAAGAGCATTTGGCTAGTAAGTATTGCAGCTACGATTTGCACTTAGGCAGTCTAATTCCAAAAGCCTGGGTTTAAACTGTTGTGCATAGGGTGGCTATGAGTCGGAACTGACTTGACAGCACCTAGCAACAACAACAGGTTCAAACATTTAATTGGATTGTAAGATGATGAAGTACTAAGAAAAAATAAGAATACAGTTTGAGTACCAGCTAAAGAAGGTGATTCTTGCTGCTGGGACTATATAGATGAAAAGTCTAGAAGCAGGGAAGCTGAAAAAGAAGGTAGCCACAGTAATTTAAGCCAGGCATGGTCAAGCTTTAGTTACGGAAACTAAATCTACTCTTACAAAAGCAGAAAGAGATTTATTACAGGATATGGAATGGTTCACAAAGTTGTTGGAAGGGCTGAGGAAGCTTTGCGTTAAGCTGACATAAATGACTCCCAAAATTACGTCACAGAACTTGACCAGCAAGGGAGCAACTGCTCTTCTACAATCAGGAATCCACTCCTCTAAAAGCAGGTTACCACTGTCACTATGAGGAAACTGCTACTACTGCTGCCATGCCTTCTAGAATTCGTACTGGCTAAAGAGGCAGCCCCATATCCTGTCTTTCAGTACCAGTGTGACAGGACACTAGGACCCCTACTAGTGGTGCCACACACACAAAAACAAAAAGCCTCCACAACTTTGCTTAACAGAGAAAATAGAAGTAGTCCTCCCTCCGCTTCACTTCTACCTTCTAAATCCCACGGAGTGTATCTGATTATGTGAACCTAAATGACTTCTGGAACTCTTAACAGCAAGAGATTCTGGAAGATGTAATTTTTAGGTTTCTGGTCTCTGCAGTATGTGCAGGTTGATGAACAGTGAGACTACCACAGGTGGTACAGGAAGGAGACAGCCTTAGACTACTGGGTGCTATCTGTTAGGGAGCAGGCTTGCAGAGGGTGGACTTCAGTGACTGAAAGGAGGTACAGCAAGCTGTTTAGAAAAAAAGCAGTGTGGCTCAGGTTCTTGAAGGCACAGCCAAATTATATATTTCTTGTTAAATACTGAGATTCCATCTTGTTATATAGGGTTTTCTGTCCTTGGAGTTGATTTGGAATAGCAGTTAGTCAAACCTCTGTTCCCAACTTCCGTTAATGTTGATGAAAATTCTGTTCTTGTGAAAACTGGGACACTGTCTGGAATAACTACCCCAAAAGTAATTAATCACTTCCTTTCCTTCACATAGATGAAAGTACTATTTTGGATGTTCTAGTAAAAAAAATTGAGTTGGTAAATTTTGTGAAAAGAATTTACTGTGCTGTGCTTTGATAATAGAGAAACACATAGTTTTTATGCCAAAACTGATAATAAGAATGAGAAACTGTATATTTTATTGATTACTAGGAAATTTTATAGCAAATCTCAAAGAAGCTTTAGGACATCAAGTAACAAGAATAAATTACCTTGGAGATTGGGGCATGCAATTTGGTAAGTTTGTTCGTGGTTTTATTTTTCATTTCCTTATAAAGTTTAATTTCTTTTAATATCATGTCACCTAATCATCTGGACAGAACATAGGCAGAATCCCACTGGATGAAGTACAGCTTCCTATCTGTTCTTTTTTTCTAATGACTTTTTTGCACAAAAGCTTATTTTTTATTCCGTAGAATAACTGACCACACAAGTAAATTTGAGGGGAGGAAACTTTACACATTCAGAGCAAGACCTGATATATATAGGCTTTTGTGGTTTTAATAAAACTAGCTTACATTTTTAGTTGAATGTAGAAGTGAGTATTCAGGGAAGAAGTTTAGTTGCATACACCCTACTCAACCATTGCCCTGCCATTTTTAAATCTAGTGAGGTCCAGCCTCCTTGAGCCTTCCTGCACAAGGGTGGGGTCTGTTGATACACCAGGAGCCAGTGAGCCAGAGGAAGAACAAAGTGGGATACTTTGGCTTCCTTCAACTGCACAGTGGGAGGATCAAAAGGAAAAGAGAGGAAACAGAGCGGAGGCAAGACCTTAGCAGTTGAGTGCCACAAATGATCTCTAGCATCATGAATTTACTCAATCATTCCTAGCTCATATACGTAAACCAGTAATAGAGTAATGTTTTGGGGGGTGGGAAGGGTATCAAGATAAATGATGTTATCAAAGTAGTGAAGGATTGGTAGCATGTGAAATACAAACTTTGAAACATCTCTGGCAACTACCATGTACATTTTAAGGTCCAGCCCTATGTCACCTCTGTAAAGCATTCTCTGACACACGCATTCTTGCCCACGTTCTCCCAGCACTAAGTTCCTAGTACTCAGCTCTACTCAAATAGGCTTCGGTATCATTGCATTCATATCCACTTGTTTCTCTCCTGTGCTAGACCACGTGCTTCTTGAAGTTGTGGACTGTGTCTTGGTTATTCTTGTGTCCACAGTGCTTGGCACGTAACAGGCCCTTAGAATGATGGATGAATCTGTACTATGTAGACTTTTACAATATTAATCCACAAGAAAGGTTAGGTAATATTTTAAAGCTTCTATAAGGTATGAAGTACTCATTGCTAGTTCTAAAGTTTGCTGATACTATTATGTTCCCTATCTAGTGAAGTGAAATTGTTTCCGAAAGGAAGGCTGGTACATTTGAAGGAATTTTTTTTTCTTAACAGATTTGTCATGACCTCTTTTGAATAGTATTCTTTCAGTTAATGAAAGTATTTTTTAGACATTAAAAAGGGTAGAACTTGAACCTACTACAGCACCCTTAATATTCACTGTAGAGAAATCAGAACAGGTCCTGCATTTTACTAATCCACCTGCAGTTCACAACAGCTGGTCTTCAGAGGTTTAGGCTCTAGGTTTGACAGTCTAGCTTTAATAGATGTCATCCTCTTTATATTAGTTTGACAGATTTAGACATTTCACAGGCATTAGCAAATATGTGATTATGGTATTCATTAAATTTTAGCTGCAGGATTTTATGATAGTGGTTTTTCTCTACAGGACTACTGTGGTTAATGATCTGTCAACATTTCCATTATAGCCGTCATTGCTGAAGAGTTTTCATTTTGGCTATTTCAAATGCTATCCTCTGTTGAAAGTTGGCAGACAGTTCCTAAGCACAAAATTAAGTTTTGAAAATGTATTAGATTGAATGCTAAATGTAATTGGCCTTTACTTTTCCCATTTCTGTTTCGGAGAGCATGCTGGGCATTTTTCTACACCCTGCTCCCAAGGCCCTGAATGATAATCACATTTGCTCTTCCTCGAAAGCAAATAGAGCTGGTCCATACCTCAGTGGTACTTCTCATTGCTCTCTGAGCTCCAAAGTATTGCATAATCCTGTGTTCAGTAGCATCCCCCTTTCTGCTGAGCCTTTAATGGAAAAGTATACGTCAGCAAGGCTCACTGACAGCAACTCCTTTAGAAGCTTGGTAACTTGATATTGTTGTGGAAACAGATTGGTGACTCAGTGGTTGAGAGCTCAGCTGTTAACCAAAAGCTCAGCAGTTTGAACCCATCAGCCACTCCTTGGAGACCCTGTGGAGCAGTTACTCTGTCCTATAGGGTCGCTATGAGTCAGAATCAACTCGGCAATTGGTTTGGGTTTTGTTTTTTTTATATTATTGCTCTTGACCCCAAACTGCATATATATCCTTTAAAACTGCAGTTATGATGATGTTTTAGCTAAATATCTTGAGAGTATAAATATTCACAGTTCATACTAGAAAATTTCATTGCTAGCTCAAAAACCTCAATTAGTATTTAAAAAAAAAAAGTTTTTTTTTTCTTTTTTTTTTTGACAGTATCCCTGAACCCTGAACTGATACTCAAAGACTATCGAAATAGAATTGACAAACAAAAGACAAATACATGATCAAATAAAACAATTTTGATGTTTGGTCACTTTGAATGGGAGAAGCAATCAGGAATGTTTGAAGTTATATCCGTTTTTGCTTTCTTTCAATTATTTGTTTAAGGAGTAATTTTTAACATTAAGCCCAATGAAGGCAATAGGTTTGTTTATTTATTTATTTATTTTTGGTTTAAGTCCATTCCTAGTTTTATTTTAACATCTACAAACTTAAAAAGTAAGTTTCTAATTCTAAACCACTTTCCATCAATTTTCACAGATTTTGAGTGTCCAGTGTCTCGTATCATGATGTATTTCACAGAGTAGCTGCTCAATAAATGTTTGTTTTACTAGTGTCTCCTAGGGAGGTGTTGGGCACCACTGGTGCAAAGATAAAGTAGTCCGAGGCCCTACCTTTGATGAGCTTATAGTCTCTTGGTTTCTATGAAATTAATTTCAGTGTGTACCATATATTGGACTTGACTTGTGTCAGTTTACGGGGTAGCAGAAAGTAGTAATCTGTGTTTGGGGATAATTCTTAGGGTACATAATTATGAGAGGTTGATCATTATATAGAACTATACCTGTACCCTGCCATGACTGTTCTCTGCTTTTCCATTTTATAATCTTTTCATTTACTGATTATTATGGTAGGTCTTCTGGGAACTGGCTTCCAACTGTTTGGTTATGAAGAAAAGCTCCAGTCCAATCCTTTACAGCATCTTTTTGAAGTAAGTTGGTAAGAAACAATGCTAGAAAAATCTTGAACTGCTTTTTCAGAGTACTTTTTTTTTTTTATTTGCCTGTCTCAAGCCATGGTATTTTTAGTCACCTCATATGCATGCAAAAGCTGGACAGTGAAATAAAGAAGACTGAAGAAGAACTGGTGTTAGCAAAGAATATTGACTATACTATGGACTACCAGAAGAATGAACAAATCTGTCTTGGAAGAAGTACAGCCAGAGTGCCCCTTAGAAGGGAGGATGGTAAGACTTCATCTCATGTACTTTGGACATGTTATGAGGATGGACCTGGCGAAGGACTTCATGCTTGGTAAAGCAGAGAGTTAGTAAAAAAAGGAAGACCCTCAGCAAGATATATTTACACAATGGCTATAACAATGGGCTCAAACATAGCAATAGTTGTGAGGATGGTACAGGACTGGGCAGTGTTTCATTCTGCTGTATGTAGGGTCGCAGTGAGTTGGAACTGACTCCAGGGCACCTAACAATGATGTGCAGCTCAGTAACACTGCAGTTATTAAAAATTATTCATTTTAATCCCAGAGGTCTAAAATCTGTTTCTTAAAAGGAAGAACAAAAACTTAATGGAAAACATTGCTTTTATTTTACCAGGGAGTTCTCCTTTTCATTTTCAGATTCAAGTGTTTGTTTTATTACTATTTTAGTTGATTTGAGATGGTATTTCTCCAGGCATAGAATCTTCTAAGAATAACACATTGAGTAACAGATTCTATATGGAGCAAACTTTTTTAATAATCTGTCATACGTATTGCTACTTTCTTCATGGTAATAGCTATAATTCATTCAGACTTGGAAAAGAGTATTTTTTGTTGTTGTTGTTTTCTCTGGGGAGGGATACATGTGTTTCTCTCTGAATTTGTGTGTGCTTTTTTTGTTTATATCCTTCTCCCTTTCCTGGCTTTCGCCCAGTTGGAGCTGCTTTCCGTTCTACTTCATTTAATCCCTTAGATACTTAGCTTCTGTATCCTCCGTACTTTCCTGGAGTTCATTAATAAAACTCTTCCTGTCCAAATCATCTCCAGGGATGTGTTTCATTTCGTTGTCCCAGTTGTTATCTCTGCTGTTTCTGGGGCTTACAAGAGGAAACAGCGTTAGCCATGTTGGTGACAGACCAGGGGAGCAGACTGAGGTTCTGTGCCTGAGTATGAGAAAAAGCCCTTGTCCAAATGTTTTCCTTCTCCAGCCAAAACCACAGGGAGTGCTTCATCATTTTCCTTTTTATTTTTTAAGATAGTTTTTCTCCTGCCACTGGCTTTGTAGTTAAATTCAACAAAAATATATTCTAATTCTCAAGGACCTCTAAAGGTTTACAGTTTCCTCCGGAATCCATGTCTGTACTGTACTTTAAATGCCTACATTTTGGTTTATAATGTTAACCAAAAGATTTTTTCCCTCTTTCCCATTAAGAGTTTTGATTGATAGACAAGGGTTTAAAAATTAATAGCTGTTTGTGGTTGTCTATAAATAAGGCGTGCCCCCCACAGTTACTGAAATTTTTACTTTATTATGTTTTAAAACTTTGAATAATGGTGAGTATTTTTTTACCACAATTTTAGCGAACTTTTCATCCAATCCAGTAAAAATGCATGCAGTGGAGATCTTGTGTCATTGAGAGAACATTTTTAACTATTTAGAGTACAGCTTTACATCTGAGAATTATTACTCTCATTTTTCTCCCACCCCTTCAACAGTTTTCATTTAGTACTGCAAATACTAAATCTTTTCTTCTGTAATGTTTTAAATAATTTAGTGAAATGTGTTCTAAAGTTTCAGAGAAACCTGAGCATACATTTTTTTCTGCAGTTTAGTGCCATTTTCTGCCTTTTAAGACTCATAAAAAGCGGGAGCTCACACATCTTTGTTAAAGGTTGTTAATTGATGGGTACAGTAAGGAAGTAACAGAAGAGTCAGGGGGCACTTCTCCTGAGAAAGGTCAGAGAATAAGGCTGTTGCTTTCACTCGCTTTTTTTTTTTTTTTTTGCCTGGAAGCTTTATAGGGGAGCAGCATTTACAGACGTTGTTGTTGCTGTTGTTAGGTGCCCACAGTAGGTGACCAGAAAGTTAGAGATAGTGGTTCTAAGCTTGGTGTTTGGTGTTCAGTAGTGGTAAATAATTTGGCACTGGCTGATGGGAAACAAAAACTTTAGAGCAGTTTGTATTTACCTTTCTTATTTGTGAAAATCTCTGTAATTGGCTTTGTTCAAACTCGTTTTTTTTATCAGATTGTAGTTGTAAGTTCGTTGAAAGCAAGGACCGTGTCTTCTTGATCTTTTATCCTCAGTCCCAAACGCGGGGCCTTGCACATGTTTGATGTTGCAATGAGTTTAATCCCGTGGTTCTCTTTTGCCCCTTTATTTTTCATTCAAGTTGTGGAATGTAAAACCTGTTGTATAGCCCCAGGGGAGGCAGTAGTACGATAATTGACTTTATCAGAATCTGACTTGCTTTATTGACTCAGTTTACTGATGAAAAACCTAAGGGCCAGACCTAGGATTCCAACACCAGCAGGCTGGCCCCAGAGTGCTGTGTGCTCTGCACTGCACTGCCCCCCGCTGGCACGACAAAGTGCCTTTCTGAACCATTCTTTTCTGTTTGCTGCAATTACTTACGTTGCATTTTTTTCTTTCATTCCCAAATTGCTGTACCAGAGACACAACTAGAGTTGTGTTTTTGTAGTTTCAACCTCTGGCGTCCTTGTTTTGAATTTGGTGTAGGCCATCCAATAGTGTATTTTGTGTGCCTAGTACCTTCCTCTAAATGGTACCCCAAGTTTCAGTTTTTCTGCCAGATTAGAAATTAAACTATATGATAGTTTAGCATTTTGTTTCTGTAATAAAAATATTTAGCACCCACACTCATTTCTCTACTGTGTTTCTGCTTTGCTGCATATGCTTTGCGACTAGTTTTCACTTTTTCTACAGTCTTTTCCTGTGGCAGCTGGCTGTGTTGTGCATGGACTTAGGACTTCCGTTGACTGACATCTGAAACCTTTTCCTTAATTGTTTTAATTTATTTATTTGCTCCTGTCACAAAACAGGAAAATGGTTCCCCCCCCCCTTTTGTTTTATTGTGCTTTAAGTGAAAGTTTGCAATTCATGTCAGTTTCTCATACGAAAACTTATACACACATTGTTATGTGACCCTAGTTGCTCTCCCTATAATGTGACAACACACTTCCCCTCTCCACCCTTTGTTTTCTATGTCCATTCAACCAGCTTCTGTCCCCCTCTGCCTTCTCATCTCACCTCCAGACAGGAGCTGCCCACATAGTCTCATGTGTCTACTTGAGCTGAGAAGCACACTCCTCACCAGTATCATTTTATGTCTTATAGTCCAGTCTAATGTTTGTCTGAAGAATTGGCTTCAGGAATGTTTCAGTTTGGGGCCAACAGAGAGTCCGGAGGCCGTGTCCTCTGGGGTCCCTCCAGTCTCAGTCAGATCATCAAGTCTGGTCTTTTTACTAGAATTCGAGTTCTACATCCCACTTTTCTCCTGCTCCATCAGGGATTCTGTGTTGAGTTCCCTGTCAGGGCGGTCATTGGTGATAGTTGGACACCATCTAGTTCTTCTGGTCTCAGGCTGATGGAGTCTCTGGTTTATGTGGCCCTTTCTGTCTCTTTGGCTCTTATTTTCCTTGTGTCTTTCATGTTCTTCATTCTCCTTTGCTCCAAGTAGATTGAGACCAATGGAGGCATCTTAGATGGCCGCTTATGGAAAACAGTTGTTAATAATTCCCTCTCCCTTGTATTGGCTGATGGGTTAAGTAACTAATGTATTTCCTATTTAGAATTCACACTAGTGATTCATGGAAAATATTTGTAATAAGCTTTGGAACACTTATCAAAAAGCCTTTCCAAGTATACTGAAAATTTCTTATGGCAGAATGTTGTTAGTTGCCATTGAGTCAGCACTGACTCCTGGCAATCTTATGTATAGCAGAATGAAAGTTGCCCAGTCTGGCACCATCTTTATGATTGTTGCTATGTCTGAATCCATTGTTGCGGCTGTTGTGTCATTCCATCTTATTGAGGGTTTTCCTCATTTTTGCTGGCCCGGTGCTTTACCAAATATGATGTCCTTTTCTAGTGATTGGCCTTTTTGACGATGTATCCAAAGTAAGCAAACCGAAGTCTCACCATCCTCACTTCTAAGGAGCAGTCTGTTTTTATTTCTTTTAAGATTAATCTGTTCATTCTTCTGGCAGTCCACAGTATATTCAACATTCTTTGCCAACCGCCAACACCACAGTTTGAATGCATCAATAATTATTGTTTTCCTTTTTCCTTGTCTAGTTTTCTGATGCATGTGAGGCAACTGAAAAGACCATGGCTTGAATCAGGACCACCTTAGTCATCAAAGTGACATCTTTCCTTTTTAAAACTTTGAAGAGGTCTTTTACAGTAGATTTGTCCAATGCAGTGCATTGTTTGATTTCTTGACTTCTGCTTCCATGGATATGATTGTTCATCCAAGTAGAATGAAATCATTGACAACTTCAATTTCTTTTTATTTATCATGATATCCTTTATCAGTGCAGTTGTGAGAATTTTTGTTTTTTTCACTTTCAGGTGTAATCCATACTTAAGGCTATGGTCTTTGACTTTCATCAGTAGGTGCTTCAAGTTGTCTTCATTTTTAGCAAACAGGGTTGTGTCAACTGCATGTTGTAGGTTGTTAACAAGTCTTCCTCTAACCTTGATGCCATGTTCTTCATATAGTCCAGCTTCTGGGATTATTTGTTCAGCACATTAGACTGAATAAGTATGGTGAAAGGATACAACCCTGACACACACCTTTTCTAATTTTGAACCATACAGTATCCCCCGTTCTCTTGCAGCAACTGCCTATTGATTCATGTAGGGGTTCCACATGAGCACAATGAAGTATTCTGAAATTACCGTTCTTCCCGGTGTTACCCATAATTTATTATGATCCACATAATCGAATGCCTTTGGCAATAAAACACAGGTAAACATCTTTCTGGTACTCTCTGTTTTCGGCCAAGATTCATCTGACATCAGCAGTGATATCCCTCGTTTCACATCATCTTCTGAATCCAGCCAGAACATCTGGCAATTCCCTGTCAATTTATGGCTGCAGTTGTTTTTTAATTATCTTCTGCAAAATTGTTTAAATGTAAGATGTTCTAAATCATGGGTGTGTGGATGTCATCTTTTAGTTTTATCTGTTTTAGTATTTTTTACAAGTAATTTCTCGGGGTTCTTCCTGGATATGAACAACTATAACATCTAGTGTAGTATCTTTGAGAATATATAGCCTGGTTTTTTGTTTTGGGTTTTTTTTTTTTATATATATAAAAGGTTTAAAACTTGACTCCTTGCATGTTGCTTATTAACATGGATTTGATAACCATAGAAATTCTTCTGAAACAGAATGGTAACCTCTCACAAGAGATAAATATCGTGCCAATAAGAGTACACATTAGCCCTGTACCCTAGTACTGGCACATGATCTATTAATACAAGTAGTATATTTCCTTAAGTTCAAAATGACCCCCACAGTTTTGTTATTTCTACCCATCGAGACATTTTTTCCTGACTTTAGATTGTCAAACAATTTCACAAAGTTAAGCAAATAATTCAAGACAAATTGATTCTAGATATACGTAGGAATATCTGTGCAGTTAGAAATTTTAATTTTTTCAGGGAAAGTTCCTGTTACAGTTGGTATGAATTTTAGTTCTTAATAATATTTATATGCAAGAAATAACTTTTGAATTTTAAGTCTAAGTATAAATCTAATTAAATCTGTCCCAAGCTATGACTTTTGAGAGTGATAAGAGTCAATAAGTCATTATTAGGGACTTCCCACCTCCAAATCTCACATAGTTCCGCAGGCTCTTTTGTGCATCCCAAAATGGTCATAGAAGACTTCTGTCTTCAGTCCACACTGGTCAGGAATGATATGCCCAGTACCAAGCTCACGTGAGGCTTTGAAGGCTAGCAGCTCTGCTGTGTCACAAGCTTTGCCTGGAGAAGTTCTTGCTGCACCCCGCTCCACAGGCCAGAGGCCAGCCTCCCTGTATAAACACAGTGAAGCACTTCCTGTTGAGGGCTTGCCACCACCCCAAGGGCTGCCCAGTTTCTGCTACTCCTGGGAGTGTTTCCCATCCCCTCCCCCATCTAGGCAGTTCTCCTTTCCTGCAGCCTGGCACCTTCTTCCCTCCATCTTGATGCCTGACTGCCTTCCCTAAAGCTGCTTGCCTTTCTCCCCTACTCCTACTTGTCTGGGACAACCCAACAATGTGTTATTGTCTTCCTTGTCCTGTCCCTAGTATGAAGATAGAAATACCTAACAAGGCCAAAGCTGATAGCGTGATAATTATCCCACCACATGGAAATGTCCGAAAAAATACTCATGAGAAATGTTGCATTTATTAAGCATTAGTGCATGGTGATCTATAAGACATTAATTATCACCCTTGGATAAAGATGTAAGATACCAGGGAGCATAAAGGTAGCAGATTCCCAAAATTAAAAGACGATGAATGGATGGTAAAATATTGTTTATACGCTGTTAATAATTATTAGGAGAAATTAGTTTAAGTGAGTTATTTTTTTACTAGTAAGGTTTCTTCTTACTGTTAACTGTTTCAAGAACACGTGGTCCCTGACCGATGATGTTTTCAAGTTACAATGAACCACACTTAGGACCATCTGGTTTTTTGGGGTTTTTTTGGTACATCTTATCATTAGTAATATGTACTACATACAGTGTTACAGTGTGTAATTTGCTGATGTTATCATTCTCACATGTTCACACACAGATGTTCAATGTTATGATATATAGAGATAGTGATAATAAAAGACAGTAATAATGAAGGCTTAAAAAAAAATGAGGTATTGGACTTACATCAGAACCAACTTACGACAGACAGAGTTATTGGAATGGAACCCTGTGGTAAGTCAGGGACAACTTGTATTGATATGTTAAATTTTAATCATACGAAATTGTTTGAATTTCATTTAACGATAGGACTGTGTCTTAGCCAGCAGTTCTTTAAGACATTTCCGATCAAGGCAGGAAAAAATGAGTTTGTTTAATTCTAACCACCAATTTATTAAATGTTCTTTTCTAAACAGATAAAAATTAAATGCATTTTAAGGTAGAGGAGTGTAGTGTCTGAGTTAGGCTAACCATCTTTAGCAGTTACTCTTAGTATTGTTAAGAATAAGTGTGGGGTTAGAGTTCGGCACCAAGGTGTTAAACTTGTCCCTATGTGGCAAGAATTTAGAATCGAATTTAAGGATTGAGAGTTGTTGTTAGGTGCTGCCAAGTCAGTTCCAACTCATAGCGACCCTGTGTACAACAGAAGGAAACACTGCCTGGTCCTGTGCCATCCTCACAACCCTCGCTATATTTGAGCCCATGGTTGCAGCCACTCTGTCAGTCCATCTCTTTGAGGGTCTTCCTCTTTTTCGCTGACTCTCTACCAAGCATGATGTCCTTCTCCAGGAACTGATCCCTCCTGATAACATGTCCAAAGTATGTGAGATGCAATCTCATTTCCTTGCTTCTAAGGAGCATTCTGGATATACTTCTCCCAAGACAGATTTGTTCATTCTTCTGGTAATCCATGGTATGTTCAGTATTCTTTGCCAGCACCATAATACAGATGCATCTATTCTTCAATGTTCTTCCATATTCATTGTCCAGCTTTCTCATGCATATGAGGCAATTGAAAATACCTTGGCTTGGGTTAAACGCACCTTAGTCCACAAAGTGACATCTTTGCTTTTTAACACTCTCTAATGAGGTCTTTTGCAGCAGATTTGCCCAATGCAATATGTCATTTAATTTCTTAACTGCTGCTTCCGTGCGCATTGATTGTGGATCCAATAAAATGAAATCTTTAATCATGATGTTGCTTATTGGTCCAGTTGTGAGGATTTTTGTTTTCTTTATGTTGAGGTGTAATCCATACTGAAGGCTGTAGTCTTTAACCTTCATCAGTAAGTGCTTCAAGTCCTCTTCAGTTTTAGCAAGCAAGGTTGTGTCATCTACATAACACAGGTTGTACAAGTCTTCCTCCAGTACTGATGCTGAATTCTTCTTCATATAGTCCAGTTTCTTGGATTATTTGCTCAGCATACAGACTGAATAAGTATGGTGAAAGGATACATCCCTTACGCATGCTTTTCCTGATTTTAAACCTTGCAGTATCTCCTGGTTCTGCTCAAATGACTGTCTCTTGGTTCCACATGAGCACAATTAAGATTGAGATAGAAGGGCATCACACTTACTTCTTTACATTTGGACAGGCCATCCCCAGAACTGCCTATAATTATATTAATTAATTAATTTTGAATTAAAAGATCATGCTTTTTGCCAATCCTCATATGTAGATATAGTGAAAAAAAAAGGTTAATATTCCTTTAAAGAAGTTTAAGACATTTAGTTTATAATGGAAATACAGCTGGTTTTTGCATTAAAAGAAAAATTGTGTTTTCATTCTGAAAAACACTGTTTTATTATCAAACCCAAATTTAAAATATCTGTTTTATTCCGTTTGTGTCTAGATCTAGCCTCAAAAGGAAGATATCTTCAAAATGCATACTTTCTAAGAGTAAAAGGTTCATGGTAACTAATTAAAACTGTGTAAGTTCAGAAGTGTATAGTATTAAATTTATTTTTTGAAGAGAAAAGTGATTATTTTCTAAAACTGATAAACATTAATAATTACAGTTTTCTATCAGGCATTTACACAGAGATTAAGGGCTTATTAGGACTTTCCTATTCTGTTGGTTATTGCTGATTGATTTTCAGTGTTCAGTTTTTAACTACAAATTGCGAAATGCCAAGATCCTTCAAGTATTAGGGGTTTTTTGTTTTAATTGTTTTAAGAAGGGAAAAGACTGGTGAAGTTTTTTCTAAAAATATTCATATCAGAAGTTTATATGCATATTAAATTTTTAAATGTATATTTGAGTTTAGAGTCCTGGATTTTTTTAAAAAGAAAAAACAAACATTTCTGAAAAGGACATTTTGTGTGTATTTTTATGTATAAATTTTGTGCACACACATGCATATATGTATCTCAAGCCATTTGTGTACGTACGAGTATGTCTTGATTCCTGTAGGCTGCGCTGTTAGGGGAGCCCTGGTGGCGCAGTGGTTAAGAATTTGGCTGTCCAAAAGGACCGCAGTTGGAATCCACCAGCCGCTCCTTAGAAACCTATTGGGCAGTTATACTCAGTCCGATGGTGTCACTGTGAGTCTGAATTGACTCGATGGCAATGAGTTTTTTGGTTTTGCACTGTTAAGTAGCTGTCAAATGGATAGGTCATTCAAGTGTCAGGAGTGTACAGTTTACTCTTACAAGTGGTTCTCTCAGTTTTCCCATACCGTACCAAAATCTTCTTTCTCTGTTTTCTAACTGGCATTATATGCATTATTCTGCATTTACTAATAGGACCATGGTGGAAATTAATTTTTTATGATACGTGCCTTGGTGGTCCCCAAGACCATCCCCAGGTCCAGTGATTCACTGGGAGAACTCATGACTATCATATATTACAGCAAAAGGATGCAAGGCAAAATCAGTAGAGAGAAGGCACCATGTGACAAAGCCTGGAGGAAATCAGGCCCAAGCTTCTAAGAGTCTTCTCCCAGGAGAGTCACACAGGGTGCATTTAAATCCTCCAGCCATAGATTGTAACAATTATGTGAAATGTTGTCTGTCAGGGAAGCTCATTCAGCACTCCATGCCCAAGGTTTTTATTGGGGGTTGGTCATATAGGCACCTCTGTGCTAAAATTTCAGAATCCCAGAAGGAAAGCAGGTACTCAGCATAAACAGTATTGTTTGCACAAACAGTTTAGGCACAATCAGCCACTCATTGTCAGAGTGGTAAGAACATTCCCCAATTCTGAGTTTCCAAGTACAAGCCAAGGCCCAACTTTGCAAATAGGCCTTTTTAAGTATAGCAGGCTCAGACTTAATACTAACTCTTTTCTGCACAATATGCTTTACAAAACAAGATACTAGGAAGTTTTTAGCCTTTACTTAACACAGCATTTATTTAATATACCATTCCAGTGATAACACAAACCATGTATGAAATGTGAGCCATTTTCACCTTGAGATGGATGATTGATACTCTGTCCCTTTTATCACTGGTGTCTAGTGGGTATAAGCCATATTATTCTTGTCCCAGTATATTCTCCAACAACAAAAATAAACTTTTTTACCCAAATGTTGCTGCCATGATATCTTGATGATATTACTGTAAGAGTTTAGAGGCCTCGTGTTTTTTGGTAATATATTTGCCAATTTTTATTTTATGTTACTTTAACAGGCTTCAGGGAATAATATAAGGGTAATAAATTTATCATTAGGTTCAACCTGGAAATGAGTTACAGCTTCTTAAGTAAACCCTTTGTAGTCCATATGTGTAACTTCAATACCGCGTGATCTATAGTATTGATATTTTAATGTCATTTATTAACACCACACTTTGGAGACTGGAAGATGATCAATAACTGCATTATGAACACAGAATCTTAGAGCTGGAAGAGCCCTTCATAAGCTTTCTGACTTCGAGTCTGTCATCGGGTGGGTGCACAGCTAAACCAGCCGAGACAGATGGTGCTGGAATCATGCCTGAAGTGGGTGCTCTACACAGTTTTCAGAAGCCCATATTAGAGGGTAATTAAGCTAATTATCCAACAGGCCTTCCTTCCTTTTTACCAAGACCACCTATTTTAGTAATCTTTCACAGATTTAGAGAACAGTTTTAAAAGTCTTTCATTAAAACAATTGCTAAATCATCCTTTGGCATTTTCTTTGCCAGGTTGAGCCATCGTACTTTCTTTGACCTTGTCTCAGAGTAGTTGCAAGGATGAAAATTTGGCATTTTGAAAAAAAGGAGAATTGCCAGTTTAGTCTAAATGAGGCATTTTAACCTGGCTGGGGGAGGTCTGTAAACTTGGGTGGGAAAAAAATTATACTTTATTTTCAATAACCTCTCTCTGAAACTCAGCATTTTCCTCCATTACTATATCATAAGTGAATTCTTATAAAATATTTGGATAACTGTATTTCAGTGTAGTTGATTTTCTTTGTAATCCTATGTATTTTATTTAATACATTTAGAAACATTTTGAGAAGGGGTCCATTGGCTTCACCAAGGATCCAAGGCAGGAAAAAAAGATTAAACTCTGATGAGGCCACTTCTATAACCTTTAAATGAGAATTCTCAGAATTGTGCTTTGTTTTCTTCCTTTCCTTATTGAAGATAACAGTGACTAGTAATGTGCTTCATTTAATATATTGCTGTACTTTCAGGTTTATGTACAAGTTAATAAAGAAGCAGCAGATGATAAAAATATAGCAAAATCAGCACATGAGTTCTTCCAGCGACTGGAACTAGGAGACGTGCAAGCACTTTCTCTATGGCAGAAATTTCGGGACCTGAGCATTGAGGAGTACATTCGGATTTACAAGGTACCTGTAGATTCTCCCATCTGCTTTCTTGTGGTGTGCTACAGCTCTAGAATGATACTACTGTGTAGTAATGTGCATCATAAGCTCATACTTTCAGAATAGATTTGTCATTGAGTTGAAAATTAGGATTCAGATATTGTTCTTTGTGCTAGAAGAGCTATAAAATAATCCTGAGGCAGTATCAGCAAAATTCTGATATTTTATTTCAGTCTGACCTTTCCTGTTGGTCTTCTACCACTCCTTCACTTTCATTTTTCTTCTTTTGCTTCCTTAGGCCTATCTGTGATGGATATAAATTCATTCATTTAATGAACATCTGGGGTGGGTGGTAACAGCAGTATATAGAAGAGGTGACAGTCCTTGCCCTTATGACCTTACATTCTAACAAGGGGACAGAGAGCAAATTACCATAAACAAGAAGCATACCTAGTGTGTTAGATGATTAGAGGTGGTGTGGAGAAAAACGAAGCAGGGAAAGCAAGATCAGCTGTGCTGCTGTCTGTGGGTAGAATGACGGGGGAGGCATTTTTAGTCAGGGCTTTGAACCAGTTTCTTCAGGTTCAAATCTCTGCTGAGAATTTGCTTTTCTAAGAAGTTCCCAGGAAGTTATACATAAGAATCACCTGGAGATTTTGTTAAAATGTAGATTCTGATTCAGTATATCCAGGGTAAAAATGCAGATTCACAGCAGGGATCAGTAAAGAGCCCATGTGTCTGAAACAGAATAAGCAAGATGCAGAATAGTAGCAGAGGAGGTGGAAGAGGTTGAGGGACAGGGCATAATGTAGGACATTGTCCAGGGCTGTCCAGTGGCACTTTCTGCTATGACGTTCTCTATCTGTGCTGTCTAATATGGTAGCCATTAGTCCCGTGTGGTCATTGAGTACTTGAAGTATAAGTAGGGTAGTGTGACTAAGGAACTAAATTTTTAGTTTTTTGTTTGTTTCTGAACCTCTTTAGCGTCTTGGAGTACACTTTGATGAATACTCTGGAGAATCATTTTATCGTGAAAAATCTCAAGAAGTGTTAAAATTGCTGGACAGTAAAGGACTTCTACAGAAAACAGTGTATGATCAGGTTACTATTCTTTAGTAAAGTTATTTGTTCTTCTTTGAAATTGGTATTAATATATTCTTTCAGTAAGGACAACAGGATGTGGTATGCACCCATTCCCAGCGTTTTTTAACGCTGCTTTTTGCTGTTCAGAGCACTTTTATGCATGCTGTCTTTTGCTGCTACGCAAAATCCTGGTAAGGTTGCGAGAAAGGATGCTGTCTGCTTTTTATGTGTAACGATACGGAAGCACACTATAAGTGATCTGCCTGGGATCCCACAGCCTGGCAGGAGTATACCTGGAAAAAAGAACTAGAATTCAGGTCTTCCGACTCAGCACTGCCTTTCTTAAAAATTCCGTCCTGTACCAAAAAGGATTTATGGACATAGGTATAATACCACAGACTTTTGAAACAGTAAAATGAGGAAATCAGGAAGGGACAGGAAAAATAATACAAAATCGGGGATGATGTTAGTGCCTCATAAACACACACTAGGATTCTGTTTACTTGCTAAAGGTAGGTTACTAACTTAGCTTTGCACTTCCTGCTACCCAAACAGAGAAATAATACCAGTCATGGGAACCAGGCATTTGTATGATAGATGCGATCCAGTTACTTAGGAGAAATGCCCCTTTCGATAGTACCAAAGAGCAATTTCTCCTATAATCCTTATACCCACCCAACCCCCTGCTGTTGAGTCGATTCCGACTCAAAGCAACCCTATAGGACAGAGTAGAACTGCCCCGTAGAGTTTCCAAGGAGCGGCTGGTGGATTCAAACTGCAAACCTCTTGGTTAACAGCCGTTGCACTTAACCACTACACCACCAGGGTTTCCTGTAATCCTTATAGGGAAGACACATAGTAAGAATATAGTTAATACATCTTCAGTAATGTCTGAAAGAAAATTTTTAGATTGCAATATACAGATTTTAATTTTTAATTGAACAGGAACAATAGTAACAAAATTTCATGATTTTTACTACTCAAGGGTGTTTTCTGGCATGTTAAAAATTAGCCCAATATTGAATGTTACAATAACTTGAATTAGAAGAAGAATCTGTGATGTTTTATGGTTATCTTTCACTAAACTGAAGTTGCAGTCTCATTCTACAGCTGGGAATATAAAAAATTTTATATAAGTGCCTTATCCAGAACTACAGATTAAAAAGAAGATAACCAAATGTTATATCATACCCACTCTTAATAGATTCATAGTCATATTCCTTCTTATTTTTCTTCATTGTTGACTATAGCTGAAATTGACACTGTTACTTGGGATAAAAATAGCTTTTATGGTTTGCCAAATGTACTTCTGGACTTCTGGAGGTCTCAATTTATTCATGTTGCTTCAGAGTTTCTCTTTGCATTTCTAGAAAAGGAACAGCTGTAGTGGATCTCTCTGGGAAAGGTGATCCCTCCTCAATTTGTACTGTAATGCGAAGTGATGGGACTTCTCTCTATGCAACCAGGTTTGTATCTTCTCTGAGGGTGAACAGTAATATGACTTCATGTTCTTTGTTCTAAGATTAATGTTAAAATAATCATTTTTTCCTCAAAACTGTTACCAAGTCCTAGTTGCAAGTTTCAACATCTCTTGCTGTCATCATTCAAGGAATATCTATTCTATTTATTGCCAGCTACCCACCAAAACCAAACCCACTGCCATCAAGTCAATTCTGACTCATAGCAACCCTGTAGGACAGAGTAGGAATTGCCTTTTAAGGTTTCTAAGGTTATAAATCTTTATGAAAGCAGACTGCCACATCTTTCTTGCATGGAACAGTGGTAGGTTCAAACTGTTGACCTTTTGTGGTTAGCAGCCAAGTGCTTTAACCACTGCACCACCAGGGCTCCTTATTACCAGCTCCAGTTCCTGAAAAGGTTTAATATCATCAGAAAAGTGACCAAAAAACTTTCTTGTTAAATACCATAGAATTACTTCAGCTGATTACATCATTCTTCAAACTTTAAAAGTGAGGTAATTCACAATGAACCATAAGTATTTTACAATGACACATTGGCAGGAAATACAAATAATACTAGGAGGTGGCCCTGTTGGCTCAGTGGTCTCCTCACGCTGTAAAAGACCATCTTATATGCACATGAGTATACCAGACCTCATTATGATGTGGTCAAATAGGCCAAGGGAAGAGTAGGCCCTGTCTCATACTCTTTCCATCCATCACCATGACTGAGCCCTGTAGAAAGGCGCCATCTCTGTTAATCAGTAAGAACTAGGTTTATTAGTTTCACCTATTTCTGGGACAAAGCTAACAGGAAGGAGAAGAGGTAGGGCAATAAAAAAGTCACACAGCAAACACAGCCATATCCAGATACTGCTGACAAAAGGCTGTATTGTCTCCCAACCACTTTTGTAACATAGTTAAAGTAATGATATTTTATTGTTGCCATTATTAGCTACCATCATTTGCTCCAAACAATTTTAACCAACCAACCTGTTTACTGCTCCTTAGAAAATTCATCTCTCACTTTATTTTTTCATACTTCCCTATATCAATTCCATGCAAATGGGGTTAAGAAGTAAGAAGGACCCACATATCTAAGTGGTACGTTTCTCTTTTGAGACACTAAAAAAAATAATAGAATTGTGTGTGTATATGTGGCAGCTGATTGTTGGGCAGATTCAAGAAAGAACTGCTTAAGCAGAAGTTACAAAAATTGTGTCCACTCAGAATAGAGGCGCCATGTCCTAAAAGTTATATAACTATCCTGATCTGGTGTGTTTGTCAGGCTGTCGTTAGCTCTAGATTTTTTTATGTATTTACCTTAACACCTAACTTCCTCTTTCTTCTTTGGTAAAATTGATTTTCTTTTTGTCACTGGTTGAAATGTTTGATTTTTCACCTGTATTTACTTTAGTTGTTTCTGCCTTTCTAGTGGATTTCTCATAGTACACATCTATGTGTGTGAACGTGAATTGAAAGAGTCATTATAGTAGATGAAGTGCAAGAAAATATTGACAAGCACACAGAGTGCAAGGCTGGATACCTGAGCTTGTGTTTTGAGACCCAGGCAATCACTTAACTTCTCTGGCCCATGGTTCCCTCCTGAGTGAAATGAGAAGGCCAGGTGCTGTCTAATCGACTTCAGTGGTGACACCAAGTGTGTCAGAATAGAACTGGGCTCCATAGGGTTTTCAATGGCTGAACTTTTGGAAGTAGATAGCCAGGTTTTTCTTCCAAGATGCTTCTGGTAGACTCGAACCGCTGTCCTTTCGATTAACAGCCAAGTGTGTTAACCATTTAC
This sequence comes from Loxodonta africana, assembly GCF_030014295.1. NCBI lineage: Eukaryota > Metazoa > Chordata > Mammalia > Proboscidea > Elephantidae > Loxodonta > Loxodonta africana. The sequence continues at coordinate 149,240,350 of NC_087342.1, read as the reverse complement.
ATCACCCAGGGATTCCTGTGAAATGAGAGACCTGGACAAAATGACCTGGTACTTTTTCCAGTTTTCAAGTTCAGTTTCTCCAAACTCAACCTAGAACTTTGTCCTATATTCTTCTCTGATCAAAAGGCTTTTCTTTGTTTTGTCTTTTGCTCAAACCAAAAAAATATAACAGGGCATAGGTTTATGACTTCATTTTTGTGGTAACCCTCTATTCAAGGGTTTTTTGTTTGTTTGTTTTTTGTTTTTAATTATAAGCCTTCTCAAAAGCCTTTTAGGTATTTTTTCCCAATTGCCCACCCCCATGAAACTCTAATACCACAGATACCATATATATATGTGTATATATATATACATACTATATCTGTGCTTTACACACAAAAACAGTAAGACTTTTTCGCCCCTCCAGAACCAGTTTCCACCTCCACTGTCAATGCACGCTCTGCAATCTCAGGATCATGAGTGGGTAATGATGGCATTTTGGTGATTCCTAATATTTGAAAAGACCTAGGAACTGTTTAAGCCCTCCCAGAATTCTTAGGCTGTTATCCAAAAATAACTTTAATTTAAAACTTCAGTATCTTCATAATCCTGGATTTGAAATTTTATAGTTTATGATCTATTTTTCCTTATTTCATACAATATGCAAGCCGGGTATTTTGTATTTAAACAGATAAAAGAGATAAGTGGAATTTTTGTCAGAGGATTTACAATCTTTTAAAATAAATGCTTCAGAAAATATTATGATTGACCGAGAACTTTAAAAGTCCTTGGTAGTGCTAACAGAAGAGTAGCTAGAAGATGCCTGCTTAGCTACCACATCAACATGTTTTAAATATGTTTTTTAAGAAAATATATTGCAGGCAGGTGGCAAAGTAGGTGATTCTTTCTAGTAGAGAGTGAACTAATCATACAACATTTACCTACGAGACACTTCTCAGAGCTCTTCTACTTACTACTTTTCCTGGAGCTTTTATCTATTTTCATTTTATTATTGCTTTTTCAGGAGCTCTTATTATGACTGCTTTTCCCAAAGGGACTTTTGTTATTATTACTTTGTATCAAAGTATGGTTTTGGGATTACAAGGGTGAGTGGTATACCCAAGGCCGTGGGATAATAGGAGTTCTTAATTAGAAATGGCTCATTGCTATTACATAGGGAAAGCAAACTACTGCCCAGATCTGTTTAGTAACTCCTAATTTATGACCGTTCTTTCAGAGATCTTGCAGCTGCTATAGATCGAATGGACAAGTATAATTTTGATACAATGATTTATGTGGTAAGTAGTCACAATAAAGATCAAAATGTTATGGTCCCCACCTCATGAAAACTGCAAAGATAGAGATTGGCTGCCATGCTGGAAACTATAGAAAAAAATAATTTTCTGCTCATTTGGTCAAACTGCAGAGGGATTTCAATGTTAGGTATATTTAAGGTGGCAATTTTATTTTATTTTTTAATCTTTAAAAATGAAAAATGTACGTTGCTTCATTGTAAAAAATTACCTGGCACAGGAGAATGGATATGTGAAGTGAATATTGTAATAGTTTATTATTATTATTATTATTATTATTATTATTATTATTATTATTATTATTATTATTTGGAAATAGTTTAAGACTCACAAGAAGTGTAAAAAGTAGTAGTTTCCGAATATCCTTTATCCAGGTTTCCCCAGTGATAATATCTTACGCAACGGTAGTACATTGTCAATACCAGGAAATTCACATCAATACATTATTGCTGACTTGGTAAAGACCTTATTCAGATTTCTCCAGCTTTTATGTGTGGTTGTGTGTGTTTAGTTCTGTGAAATATTATTACATGTGTAGATTCATATAACCATCACCACCATCAGAATACAGAACTTCTCACAACAAACTCCTTCAAGTTACCAGTTAATAACACACCTTCCCCCCAACTCTAACCCCCACCTCTGTTCTCCATCGCTACAATTTGTCACTTTGAGAATGTTACATAAATGGAATGTAACCCTTTGAGACTGGCTTTTTTTCACTCAGCATAATGAATGCCCTTGAGAGCCATCCAAGCATGGTGTGTAGCAATTGTCTGTTCCTATTACTGCTGGTACTGTTCCCATCTCTTCTCCCCTTTCTTTGCTCTCCATGAGCAACTTCCCTTTCCACTAAGAAAAAACTTTGCCGTCAAACATCTTTTTAGAACTTCGCTTTGGCCTTCTTGGAGATAAAGATCATGACAGCCAAGAGAGAAGGAATTTAAATGGAATACTCAGAAGATGAAAGTTCCCCTTTCCTGCTGACTCGGTGGAGTGCTGCCATTCTTCTTTCCTTCTTATAGAGCGCTCAGTTTAGACAGTCCTGGTGGCATACATACGCTTTCTGTGTTTCTTTTAAAAATTACATATGTTAAGTATGTTTTTAAAAATTTAAAACATATTGATTGACAATGAGGTGGTTAGTCTATTGAAACTCAAATATGTTAATTTATTCATGTCCAACTGTTCTTATAGATCAATTTATCACTGACCCTTTTTGTGAACATATGTTCTTTCCAAGACAGATAAAGGGCAAAAACAGCATTTTCAGCACGTGTTCCAGATGCTGAAGACCATGGGGTACGACTGGGTGGAAAGGTAACGTCTCTACGGCTCCTAATGGCCTGGCCGGCCAGCCACGCCAACAGTTGCACCCAGTTGTAAAAGATTTTAATTCAAACTTCAGTTCCTTGTCTTAAGATTTTAGAGTGGAAAAGCAGACTTGATTTTTTTTACATTAATTTATGTCCTGCTTATAGTAATTTCTCACTCTATGGGGCAGTTCTACTCTGTCCTATAGGGTCACTATGAGTCAGAATTGACTCGACGGCACTGGGATTTTTTGGTTTTCATAGTAATTTCTATCTTAGAAACATTTTAGTTAATGCATTTTTATTAGACATCTGCTCTCGGGCTTGATTTTCAAATTCTTAATCTCTATCTCCTTTTTTCAATAAAGTCAGTGGGGTAATTTAGTCACTTGCTAGTGATTATTTTTATAAAATTAAGCTGTGTGCCTAAGACATGCAGCAAATCACATTGTATTTCAATTTGTTACTTTTTACAAACTCCTCTGTGAGAGTTAAAGTTCAAACTACTCTCTGCAAGGGTATCGTTAGATACTTTTTTAATTTTCGGTTAACTAAACGCCCACTCTCATTTCAGGTGCCAGCATGTGCCCTTCGGAGTAGTGCAGGGAATGAAGACTCGAAGAGGAGATGTTACTTTTCTGGAAGATGTCTTAAATGAGATTCAGTTAAGGATGCTACAGAACATGGCTTCTATTAAGAGTGAATTCAATTTTTTTGTTCTTGTACTCAAACCTTGAAGTGACTTTTATGTTTTGGTGGACATTTATGCAGTGTGAATTATTATGACTGTCTCTCCATTTAACTTTTACTAACCTTGTAAATCAATTTATCACTGATCCTTTTTTCTTAATACATTTTCTTTCTAAGACAGATAAAGGGCAAAAAAAAGGCATTTTCAGCACAGCAGCCCTATGTACAACAGAACGAAACACTGCCTGGTCTTGCACCATCCTCACAGTTATTGCTATGCTTGAGCCCATTGTTGCAGCCACTGTGTCAGTGCATCTTGTCGAAGATCTTCCTCTTTTTCACTGACCCTCTACTTAACGAAGCATGACATCTTTCTCCAGGGCCTGGTCCCTCCTGATAACATGTCCAAAGCACGTGAGATGAAGTCTCACCATCCTCACTTCCAAGGATCATTTTGGCTATACTTCTTCTAAGACAGATTTGTTTGTTCTTCTGGCAGTCCATGGTATATTCAGTATTCTTCGCCAACACCGTAATTAAATAGCATCAATTTTTCTTCTGTCTTCCTTATTCATTGCCCAGCTTTCACATGCATATAAGGTGATTGAAAACACCATTGGCCTGAGTCAGGTGCACCTTAGTCCTTAAATTGACAACTTTGTTTTTTAACACTTTAAAGAGATCTTTTGCAGCAGATTTGCCCAATGCAATACATCGTTTGATTTCTTGACTGCTGCTTCCATGGCCATTGAACTTCGATTGTGGATCCAAGTAAAATGAAAATCCTTGACAACTTCAGTCTTCTATCATGATGTTGCTTATTGGTCCAGTTGTTAGGATTTTTGTTTTCTTTATGTTGAGCTGTAATCTGTACTGGAGGCTGTAGTCTTTGATCTTCATCAGTAAGTACTTCAAGTCTCTTCGCTTTCCGCAAGTAAGTTTGTGTCATTTGCATATCACGAGTTGTTAATGAGTCTTCCACCAGTCCTGATGCCACATTCTTCACGTAGTCCAGTTTCTAAGATTTCTTAGCATACAGACTTAGCATGGTGAAAGGGTACAACCCTGACACACACTGTTTCTGATTTTAAACCACTCAGTATCCCCTTCTGCTCAGACAACTGCCGCTGGGTCTAGGTACAGGTTCTGCATGAGCACAATTAAGTATTCTGGAATTCCCAATCTTTGCAATGGTATTCATAATTTGTTATGATCCCTAGTCAAATGCCTTTGCACAGACTATAAAGCACTCGTATTCTCTGCTTTCAGCCAAGATCCATCTGACATCAGTAATGATATTCCTGGTTCCACATTCTCTTCTGAATTCAACTTGAATTTCTGGCAGTTCCCTGCCAGTGTACTGCTGCACCTGTTTTTTAATTATCTTCAGCAAAATTTTACTTGCGTATGATATTAATGATATTGTTCAATAATTTCTGTGTTCTGTTGAATTACCTTTCTTTAGAATGGGCACAAATGTGGATCTCTTCCAATCGGTTGGCCAGATTTCTTGGCATAGACAAGCAGGTGCTTCCAGCGTTGCATCCATTTGTTGAAAACATTTGTTGGTATTCCGCCAGTTCCTGAGCTTTGTTTTTTACCAGTGCCTTTTTTTTCAGTGCAGCTTGGGCTCTTTCCTTAAGTACCATCAGTTCTTGATCATATGCTGCCTCCTGAAATGGTTGAACGTTGACCAATTCCTTTTGGTACAGTGACTCTATGTATTCCTTCCATCTTCTTCCCTGTATTCCTGCATGCTTCCTGCATCATTCAATATTTTGCCCATGGAATCCTTCAGAACTGCAACTCAGGACTTGAATTTTTCTTCAGTTTTTTCAACTTGAGAAATGCTGAGTGTGTTCTTCCATTTTGGTTTTCCAACTCCAGGTCTTTTCACATTTCATTGTAATATTTTACTTTGTCTTCTTGAGCCACCCTTTGAAATTTTGTTTCAGCTTTTTAACGAGACCATCTCTTCCATTCACTTTAGTTATTCTGCGTTCAAGAGCAAGTTTGAGTGTCTCTTCTGACATCCATTTGGTCTTTTCTTTCTTTCCTGTTTTTTTAATGACCTTTTGCTTTCTTCATGTCCTTGATGTCATCCCACAGTTCCTCTGGTCTTCGGTCATTGGTGTTCAGTGCATCAAATGTGTTATTCAGATATTCTCTAAATTCATGTGGGCTATACTTAGCCTTGTACTTTGGCTCTGGTAGACTTGTTCTAATTTTCTTCAACTTCAACTTGTGTATGAGCAATGCATGGTTTGTTCCACAGTTGGCCCCTGGCCTTGTTCTGACTGATAATATTGAGCTTTTCCATCATCTCTTTCCACAGATGTAGTTGATTTGATTTCTGTGTATTCCATCCGGTGAGGTCCAGGTGTATAGTCGCCGTTTTAGTTGTTAAAAAAGGTATCTGAAATGAAGAAGTCATTGGTCTTGCAAAATTCTATCATGCGATCTCTGGCATTCTGTTGCCAAGGCCATATTTTCCAGTCCTTCTTGTCTCCAACTTCTGCATTCCAATCACCAGTAATTATCAATGCATCTTGATTGTGTGTCTGATCAGTTTCAGACTGTGAAAGTTGGTAAAAATCTTCAGTTTCTTCATCTTTCCCATTAGTGGTTGGTGAGTGAGTTTGAATAATAGTCATATTAACTGGTCTTCCTCGTAGGCATATGGATATTATCCTATCACTGAGTGTTGTACTTCAGGATAGATCCTGAAATGTTCTTTTTGACAGTGAATGTGATGCCATTTTCTTCATTTTGTCATTCCTGCATAGTAGACCACATGATTGTCCAATTCAAAATGGCCAACAGTAGTCCATTTCAGCTCACTAATGCTTAGGATACTGATCTTTATGCATTTCATTTCATTTTTTTTACGACTTCCAATTTTCCTAGATTCATACTTCATACATTCCACATTCTGATTATTAATGGATGTTTGCAGCTGTTTCTTCTCATCCTGAGTCATACCACATCAGCAAATAAAGGTCCCGAAAGCTTTTCTCTATCCACGTCATTAAGGCCAACTCTACTTTGAAGAGGCAGCTTTTCCCCTGTCATTTTGAGTGCCTTCCAACCTTAGGAACTTACCTTCCAGCACTGTATCAGACAGTGTTCTGCTGCTATTCATAAGGCTTTCACTGGCCCATGTTTTTAAGAATTAGATCACCAGATCCTTCTTCCTAGTCTAAGTCTGAAACCTATCCACGGGTGACCCTGCTGGTATTTTAAATACCGGTAGCATAGCTTCCAGCATCACAGCAACATGCAAGTCACCACAGTACGACAAACCGACAGACAAGTGGTGGTGTTGAAAGTAGCTTTCACTAATTTGTAGTACCAGTTTCTCGACTTGCTGCTCAGGAATTATTTATATAATCTGAGTTAATATAACCCCGGTCCCGTTTTCATTGACATTCTCAGCAGCATCATTCCATTGTCCAAGTGGTCATGCAAAGTTCCTATATTATATAATTGGATACGAGTCACAAGTCCTTATGGTTTTGTTTAACCTTCACTGGAAAAATAAGTATCAGCTATATCTAAAGTCTTACAAGGGATAAGAAAAATAAACTTGTATTTTTCTATTTATCAGTGACTGTTCTTGCCTTTTAATGTAGCAGGGGAAATATTAACACAAAGGTAAATTAGCCTAAATTTAGAAAGCAAATTGCCTACTATGAATGTGTTTGCTCTTGATACTGTCAGCATACATTTTTGGCAGATTTTATGTTCACTTCCATCATGACCCTGGAAGATTAAAGATAGCTGCCTTTGTCTGTTTCAGCAACTAAAGAACTTGAGAACCCACAGGAGACTGCAGAGAGGGTCGGGCTCGCAGCACTCATTATTCAGGTCTGTTAAGACTCCTGGGAGACCCTTTCATTGGGCACCAGAATAAATCCCAGAGCTCAAGGTTTACTCTCTGTCATTTTAGGACTTCAGAGGTTTACTATTATCTGACTATCAGTTTAGCTGGGATCGTGTTTTCCAGAGTCGCGGTGACACTGGAGTCTTCCTACAGTACACACATGCCCGCCTGCACAGGTGAGAAGAGGCTGCAGGGAAATGCTGGGCTACTCTGCCCTCCCCACGGCGGGACCTGGCTGTTGCAATTCCAAGGATTCTGTTTTCTGGGCTTCTCCAACATCTCATTCAAAACTAGGGACCTTATTGTTTTTTGTTTCCTTTTTGTTGTTTTTTAATTAATAGTTATTTATTAAGCACCTATGTAAGAAAGACTTTCATGAATATTATCTTATTTAGTCCTTAGAATAACCCCAACAAGAGTATACTGTTTCTTCTATTTTACACATGAAGAAATAGATGTAGGGAAAATTGAAGCTTCAGGTCAAACAGTATTAGCTTCGAAGCCTGAGGCTATATTAGGAGAGCAAGGCTGTGATGTTCATCATTTGCACCTGTGTGTGCTTGGGGACTTGTTTAATCCTTTGTTGTTTTTAATTCTAACCTTCAATAACAGTTTGGAAGAGACTTTTGGATACAGTTATCTGAATGACTTCAATCCTGCTTGTTTACAAGAGCCACAGTCTATTTCAATTCTCCAGCATCTTCTCAGGTATAAAGCTTTTCTAATATTATCAAGTATGCTTCTGGTTAGTATAATGGCTTTTGGCATTTTGTTGACCAGTAGAGTGAACAAAAGGGGCCCTGGTGGTACAGTTCTTAAGCACTTGGCTGCTAACTGAAAGGTCGGCTGATCGAACCCACCAGTAGCTCCACGGGAGAAAGACCTGGTAATCTACTCCTATAAAGATTTCAGCTTTGGAAACCCTATGGGACAGTTCTATTCTGTCCTGTAGGGTCACTATGAGTCGGAATTGACGGCACAGAACAACAGAGTGAACAGGCCAGTAGCTGGCTCTTGCCTCTTGCCTCTAGACAGCATTTTCTTAAAGGTATGACCAAAAAGTGATGTTTTCCCTCTGAGGGCTTGGATTAAGCCCATGTTCAGGGTCAATTCTTAGGTCTTAAGAATGTTACCACTGCTGATTTAGAACATGCTAAGCATCCTCTAGCCCCTGGTCACACTGATGTGAAGCTTGGTCGTGCTGTAATGTTGGAAGAGATCATCGTCTCACCCTCTGTGATAAGGGAAGGAAAATCTCTGCCTTTGTGAGACTATAAGTACTTCATTTGCCTCTTGATTTCAGTTCACAGTCTCACATACAGATCTGCCTGATGTCCTTACACTGGGCGAGAGTCCACATCTTTTAGCTCTCACAGGCACTGCTGGTGAAGCCAGACCTATGGAGATAAGTCTCTGGAAAGGATGTGGGTGGTTAGGATAAAGGCAGTTTTCTCTGATTGCCACATAATAGTTCTTTCCTGGGACTAGGAGTTATTTTACTCATAAAAGCCAATTTGTGAGGAAAAATAAGCCAACCTGGTTTTCTGAGCACTGAGGGTAGTTCTATTTGCTACATTGTAGATCGTGGTCCAAAACGTGGCTGGAGGCTTTTTACATTCAGTTTAACAACCATGGCTAGAGTCCTTGCTCTGGACTAGGCCTAAGGGATACCAGGATGATTTAGAAAGTCCCTGCCATCAAGGAATTTGTAAGAAAGAAAAAGTGCCTTTGCCTTCAAATGTACACAGGGTCTTTTCTCATGTTATCTTTTACTCTTAATGGTGTCAAGTCAGCCTTACATCTAAGATCTTTAACATCTTAGTGTAGCACATGGACAGTCTTCCCCGCCAACTTCTCTTGTCATCTTTCTTTCAGGTTCGACGAGGTGCTTTACAGATCTTCTCAGGACCTTCAGCCCAGGCACATTGTCAGTTACCTAATAACTCTAAGGTATTTTAACACTGTGTTCCTGCCAAAAGGCTTTTATCCATTTATGTGGAGCCTAATGGTGTGGGACAGAGATATGACAAATATATGACTCAGCATATTACATCTCATAGCATTTTCCATTCCTTCAAGAGGATTTTTTATTGAGATCTTGCTATTTTCAAATATTAAGTGACATCTGAGACCACCTAATCTGACAAACAACCTTTCTTTCATTCTAAAATTTCCTATAAAACAAATTCTTTGGCGTAAGAAGTAATGTGCTTAAGTTATAGAAATTCTTCCTTCATTTCTTTATGAATTAGCAGTTAATGTTCATTCACTCACACATTCAGTGACACAGGTTGTGGCCACTACAGTTCAGTGAGCAGGAACTGACAACTACACAGGTGGTAACAGTAGTGATTATGGGTTATGATAGCATGAACATAAGAGACTATGTTAGGGCACCCAGCCCAGCCTTGCAGAATCAGAGAAAGCTTCTCAGAGGAAGGGAGTAGGTATTAATCAGGAGAAGTTGGTGGCAGGGGAAGAGGAAAAGCCCAGCGCTGGGCAAGAACATGATGCACTAAAGGAACTACAGGCATAGTCCTAGGAGGGATGAGAAATGAAGCGTATACAGACCTTTTCACTATGTACTAAGGCATTTAGACTTTATTTTCAGGGCAGTGGAATCCATAAAAGGGTTTTAAGCAGAGGTACAGAAAAATCAGTCAGCTAGAGGATGGAGAATGAGTTGGGAGATCAATCCAGGGGCACTTGGATAGAAATTTCATGGTAGCTGTTTTGCAGACTTTGAGTAAAGTTGAGTCTACTGCATAGCAGCAGCTATATTGTCCCATAAAACTATTTAAGAAAAATTTTTTCTTAAGAATTTACTGAAGTCGAGACCTTTAAATTCCACTTAGACATACAGAGGCAAAGAAGCCAGAAAGTCTTACTAAATGTAATTAAAACAACTGTCATCTCCTGGTACATTATCTTACTTCCTACTCTACCGAAACAGAAGGATGAGAGGGCAGAGTATGTGCAGAGTGGACTGATGACAAGTCTCTCCCTACCTTCTCACTGGACGAGAGGGGGAAAGGCCATGACATGTTATACCTTTAATAGTAATGGATACCCAAATGTTCTAATTATTAGAACGTAATCCCCTACACTTCTAAGACTAGCAATGAAATTAGAATCTTAAGAACTTGCTGCCTGGTAGTAGTAGAAGCAGGACCAGAATCTAAAGCTTGAGTTTAGTGTGTTTTACCATTCTCAGTATAGAAAAGCAATGAATTCCAGTCTCAACTTTGCAACTTTGGATACATCTTTTAATGGCTGTAAGCTTTGATTTTTTTATTTTTAAGTTGTGGGAATAAGATTAGCTAGCAAGTTCATATGTTACAGTATGTTACATGTCCTGATCATCGTTTCCCCTTTCCCATTTCAGTCATCTTGCGGCTGTGGCACATAAAACACTGCAAGTAAAACACAGTCCTCCTGAAGTGGCTGGGGTATGTTGAGTGTTTCCTGTATAATCCCTAGCATCCTCAGATTAATATTACTAGTTTTGTAAATTTTTCTGAAGGAGCATTGTATTCTTCAACTACAGTAGTGTACTTACCGACTCAGTAATTAGAATTGGGCTGTAACAATGTGTATGTACTTTCCAACATACAAGACTATGAAACACATTTTTTTACATCAAGTATTATAGTGCTAAGTTCCCCTTATCTGAAGCTGTACACTATGATGATGCTGTCACCCCCAACTCCACAGCCTCCTGTGGACCAGTGCTACCCTAAGGGATGCTAGGAATACATCTTCCTTTACCTATGCTAAACCCTAGGGCACTCGGAGATACTGTTCTTTTTAAATTAGAAGAAAAAGAATTACTTTTAAAAACATTCTTATTTATTCATTTATAAATAGCCTATTACTGAATTAAACATTTAATCATTTTTTTGTTTTATAGGCCAGACTTCTTCTTTTCAGAGCTGCCCGTTGTGTCCTAGCCAATGGAATGAAGCTTCTGGGAATAACACCTGTATCTCGGATGTAATTTTGAATTATAATGGCTTTAAAAAATGCTAAATGAATTCTAGTTATCTACTCTTAGATGCACAGGAGACGCTGGTGGTGTAGTGGTTAAGTGCTACGGCTGCTACCCAAAGGGTCGGCAGTTCAAATCTGCAGGGCGCTCCTTGGAAACTCTATGGGGCAGTTCTACTCTGTCCTATAGGGTCGCTATGAATCGGAATTGACTCGACGGCACTGGGTTTTTGGGTTATTCTTAGATGCCTTGCTTTTCAAAATAGAATTTAAACTATCATTCTGTGTCAGAATCTATATTATATTAAATCTAAGTGATTTATCAATTTAAAGTTTTTATCCTTAAAAAAAATCTGAATTCCCACATGGTCAAAAAAAGCCAAATCAGTTGCCATAGAGTCAGTTCCAGCTCATGGCAACCCCACTTGTGCAGAATAGCACTGCTCCACAGGGCCTTCAAGGCTGTAGCCTTTCAGAAGCAGATCACCAGGACTTCTCTGAGGCACCTCTGGGTGGTTTCAAACCACCACCCTTTGGTTAGTAGTTAGCCACTTAACCATTTGTGCCACCCAGGGACTTCACTTGGTCAAAAGGTACTAAATAAACATTAAATAAAATTGAGTCAAGACTTTTTTAAATTCAAACCATTGTGGTCTAATGGGGAAAAGGGTTAAAGTTTAAACTCTGGCCTAAGGTTTCTTACAGAGTGATTCTTCCAGAAACTGTTCTTATAACTGAGATCATCTAACTCTTCCATCAATAAAATAACTGATGAGGTAAAATCTCAATTTTCTTATATTGTGCCTAGTTCTGAATAAGTTTAGGAAGACCAGAAAGAAGCATCTTTTTGTCAGTATAGCTGACAACTACCCCAAGAGTACAGATCTCATGCGTACCTTTTAGTTGATATATACAGGTAACCCTTACTATATGAACTCAGGAACGGAACACATTTGGATAGCAAGGAATTACTTGTATAGACATTGTATTAGTATCTTCTCCCAAAAATGACTCTAGTAGTTAAAGCATGATCTGAAATGCAGTTTCTCAAACCATTTCCTTCATGTATCTGCATATTAAAAAAAAAACCAAAAAAACAAAACCCGCTGCTGTCGAGTCGATTCCAACTCATAGCAACCCTATAGGACAGAGGAGAACTGTCCCACAGGATTTCCAAGGAGTGGCTGGTGGACTCAAGCTGCCAACCTTTTGGTTAGCAGCCGTAGCTCGCTGTAGCTCTTAACTCCTGCTCCATTTGTGTGACTTGTTTAGGTAACACATGAGTAGGATGCAATCTGTTTGATCAGTATGGCCATCCTCATTTGCCAGTATTCCCATTCAGGTCTGCTATAATTTTTTCTAAACATTGCTACTAGAAGCCTTCTGAATACCACTGACAATCTGTTTGTACAAATGGAAAAGTAAGTTAGCTTGAACCAAAGCTTCTCCAGTTAGAATGAACACTTTTACATTGGCCAGTACGGTTAACTGTCTTAGTCCTAGAAAAGACTCATCCATGCAATCTCAATTTTAAGTGAATTCGCTTCCAGATTGCTAATTTTCTGCTTAAAAGTAACATTAGAATTCCCTTAGCACAAACCAATCATGGAATAAAAATGTACATTTGGGACATGACTTACATGTCTAGTATCCTCCTCCACTTCTGAGAAACTGTCCCCTCCCCAGATCAGTGATAGCCTCGTGAGCATTTGAATCTTGAGTGAAATGAGGCAAGCCACTTAGAGCCAAGTCTTTGCTAAAGCAGCTCCCTGAAACGACTGTTCATTAATTTTTACAACCTTCAGCTCCACAGCCCTGACTGCTGTCCTTCGATAAATTCCTTTTTTAAGGGTAGTCAGAGTTACTTTTGCAACCAGAGAACCCTAACAGATATAATCTAACATGTACCCCCATTACCATCCAGTTGATTCCAACCCATGGCAACCCTATAGGACAGAGTAGAACTGTCCCATAGGGTTTCCAAGGATTTGAACTACTCACCTTTTGGGTAGCAACTGAGCTCTTAACCACTGCTCCACCAGGGCTCCATCCAACATATAGAAGATAAAAAATGTCATGTTTTGGGTTTTTTGTTCTGTTTTTGTACTATCTTAATGTTCATATCTATAATACAAAAAGTTACTGAATAGAATTCATATAAATTAGGTTTATTGCTGAATTTCCCTGTTAACATTATAAAAATCTTTTTAAAAACACTGAAATTTCACAAGTTATTGAGAGTCCAACAGTTAAACATTTTATAAAAAAAAGTACAAAAGTGACATTAGAAATTTTTTTGAAGAAAAGTATATCATCTAACAGGAAAGAAATATGAATCCAGACAATGAATGGCACAAATACAGCACTAAAGGAGTAGTACTCGGTCACCACCCAGAAGTCATTGTCTGAGTTACGAAACAGATTCATTTTGAGAAAAAGTTACACATTCAGTTTGTTTTTCTGAACTAGCCTGTCTTAGTTCTGCCTCTCTTTTCAAAGAGAAGAACTTGGTCTTCACAGCTGCTGAGACAAAATACTGTATGTGAACAAAGAGCAAAGAGGGATTCCCCCCTTTCCCCTGGTACATGAACAAGAGGACGGTTAGTACAGAAATGGCTTTGGCACTTTAACTCTTAAATATCGTCCCAGACCACTTGTAGCCTCACGTGATTTTTTAACACCACATCATCTCTATACTTTTTATGTACATGATATATACAGTAATAAAATTCCTTCATTCTGAAACAAAACAGTTTGACCCCAAACAGGTCCACATTAGCAATTAATTCAGGTAGCTTTCTTCTTATGCCATACAATTTTTTGTTTTTGTTTGTTAAGCTACCCTCTGGGATTCTTAAGGCTCTAGTTTGATGCAAATGCTTTAGTCTTAGTAGGAATCTCTCTTGAGATTGAAATCACACACCAATGACTCTGTCTTTTGAAGCTGTTTCTCCTTGGATGGATGTAGTGTCTTGTCTGGGTAATCCATAAAGATATATAGAAACACATACGAGAAGGGTACCCAGAGCAAAGGTGAGTGCTAAAAAGGGGAAAAAAAAAAAGTTTAATCTGTATTTGTATCTCTAAAACTATATAACAATGATCGGTTTAACATTCTGAAAACTTCTAGTAGTGTGTTTATACTATCAGACCATATAGGAAATAAAGTATTCTACTTTTATGATGGCAGGTTTAGAAAGGTCATCAACTGTAGCAAAAAAAGAAAAAAAAGGAGGGGGGGAGTAGTAAAATCAAGGGAGTGACAATCTTTGACTACACACTTAAGAACACCAGTGTGTCTGTCCTGGACCACTCTGACATAAAGGACATACTAACTTCCTGTATGCTGATTTAAAAAAAAAAAGCAGTAGGGTGTAGCTTTTCCATAATATCAGCAGAAACCTGTGAGAGTCTAAATAGTTGAGCAAAATTCAGATTCAGGTGACCCAAGACTGCCTGCCTTTCCTCTTTTCATCTTAATCCTGAAAATCAGGAAACAAATTGAATCACAACTTGCCCAAACTTGACAATCATTATGTAACTAAACGCTTACATCAAAAGCTTGCTAAAACTCTATATTCTGTTCAAAACCAAACCATATTCTATATGAACTACAATGGCACAGTCTTAAGAGCTTTAAAAATGGCAAGCTATGATTTTAGTTTATCCCTAACTAGAAAAGAACAGCTTTGCTTTCAAAAGGGGGGGGGGGGGGGCTAATTTAAATAGAAAACTGAAAGATAGCCAGGGCATTCTAATTAACTTCCTTGACCATCAACAGTAGGAGAGAACATTGACCAAAAGGCATTTTATACTATTTGAGTATTAGGAAAAGGAACAAACGCATGAGGAGATTTGCTGAGCGTAAGGATGAGTTAGAACTACAAGTTCACCCAAATCAAGTAATAAAAATATCTAATGAAGGTTCTAAAATCGTACGTAACTGGCTTTCTACAAAACATTTAGCCTATGTGCCAGGTACTGGTCCAAGCACTTTGCCTGAAAAGAACCCTAAGAGGTCGGTGATATTATTCCCATTTTCCTGATGAAGAAATTGACACAGGCTAAGTACCTTCCTCAGAGTTGCACAGCTAATAAATGGTATAGCCAAGGTTTGAACTACACTATAAAATGATTTTCTAGAATTTCTACAAAGCTGGTGTTCCCCTATTTGCATATATAGCAACAGCCAATTTTAAAATGAAATGTAAATACAGGCCAGGTCTGTTTTATTTACCGTAGATATTTGACAGATTTTTCTCACACATTAGTTTATGGTATATTAACTGATTAGTAAGGAAAATCATCATTACAGCACAACCCAAAAAAACACCAAACCCACTGATGTCAAGTCGATTCCGACTCATAGCGACCCTACAGGACAGAGCAGATCTGCCTGATAGAGTTTCCAAGGAGCACCTGGCAGATTGAAACTGCCGACCTCTTGGTTAGCAGCTGCAGCACTTGACCACTACGCCACCAGGGTTTCCTTACAGCATAAAAGCACCCTGAAATGTTAAGGTAACATCACTTAAATGTTAAGGTAAGATGACTTAATTCAGAAGCCAACATAATGCTGGATGTGGGCTAGGGAAAATTATATTAGAAGGACTAGCATAGCAGTGGTGCCAGAATGCTAGCTATACTAATGAATTTTGTATTAGTTACATATTACATGAAACAAATAATTTTCATAAAAGAAAACCTACATTTGGATAATAGTTTCAAAGCCAATTCATACCCAAGTCTTAGGAAGGTACAAAACAAGGAAATGAAAGATGTTTTCTGCCCTTTCCTTAAAACAAAAACCCTGCTGAAAGTAATCATTTCCAAAAGTCCACGTATTTATTTCCTTAAGTGCCCAATCACTCTAATTTCACCATGAATCCTCTCTTATAACTGAGTAGTCCCTGACTTTGGCATAGAACCAGCACCCCTCAGCTTAAGCTCTGGGACCATTTAAACAACCTAAGTACTGCTTACTCACGTTCCACACAACTGAACTGCTGCACTTGTAGAATGAATTATAGTAACAAAGCTAGGAATTTCTATAAACACTATGACCAACTATCATTTTTAGTAAGAGATTAAATAAATCAAGGAAGTGAGACTCTTCCCTGTTAATAACTACAAACAAGGACATACTTATCTGTAGTCCAAACAGCATCACTGAAGCAATGGTGGAAAGGACAATGGCTGCTGCTGCAGAAAAGCCCTTCATGATGTTGTCTGTGTACTTGACCACAACAGAAGTATAGAGGCCTCCAACGCTTGCGAGAACTTGTATACGGAAAGAAAGAAAATCTTAACACTCCAGTAAATGAAACATCCTATCATGGTAAAACAAGTTTCATCCCCAGAAATGACACACTAATTAACCTACAGAATACTATTTTCCTTAAAAGCAGCCATTTGAGTTTGTATTAAAACTGAGTAGTAGTTCCTGCATAACAACATTGTATTTCAGATGCCCAAAAGGTATGTGGTATACTACTAAATTGTACACATTCATTGCTAACACATTAGATACTTCTGATTGTGAAGGCAAAATTGCTTTGGGATAGCTATGTCACAAAAGTAAGTCAATAAAACCAAAATTACATTTTCAAATGGGTATTCACAGTATCAAAGGAATGATTTCAAAATGCTGCAAACGCTTAAAACAGACAGCTAACTTTTTTTAAAAAAAGGGAAGGGAGGATCTACCCAGAGCCTTCAATTCCTAGATACTTACAGATGACAAACCAGACATAATATGTGTAACCATAGAAAAATCCTTTTTCTTTAATTTCATCTCCATCTGACAAGTAGACACCAACTAATGTCACAACAATCCCTGAGAGATACATCTGAATGTTTCTCACCCAAAGGGAAGTGTCTGAACTCTTTAAAACTTTTTCAAAATATACTCCTGAAAGAAAATTAGATATGCAAATATGGAATTAAATAAAGATATTGGAAATTAAATATTTTTCATTTAGAACAATAACCTAGAGATAGATAAAGTATATGATTAGGGGAACAAACATACTTTAGGTTAATTAAATGTAAATATTATGTAGGTTGGGGCATATGGCATACTGAACATTACCAATTTACATTTTTACAGATCTCACAGAATAAATAAGAGGGATTTTTTACATGCCACATTTCATAGGAGACTGCTAAATTATTTTTAAGAACAATTTCTGCTTGTATTACAGCAGTAGGATCACAAAATCTCTGTGTACTACTTAATGCCAATAAAAGACTTGCTTTGGTCAGCTGGAAAACTGTACTATTAGAGTGAATTATCTTAATCATACCCCTGTAATACATGTCTAGTAATGAATACTCCTAACTTTGCAAAATAAACTTCATAATCACCGCTTGGAATTTTTTCAGAGCAAATAACACAACTAAATTAAAATTTAAATAGAATTTGCTGAGTGAAGCCATTTTCTTTAAAGCAGGGTTCCAAAAGCCAAGGTCACATACAATTTCAGAAGGGTTATGCACTTCCTAACTAGAGAATCGATTTTGCATGTGTGTGCATTTTCTGGGGTTGAGGGTGTATAATTTTTCTCAGATACTCCAGAGGAGTATATGATCTTCCCCAAAATGCCACAAACCATTGCTGTAAGCTCTGGTTATAGTTACAAGGAATGCATGTTTAACAAGGACATTAAAGATTTTAGTTATAGACATGATGTTAGAGACCTAAGAACTGTCTCTAAAAGATTAATCAACTGAAAAGAGTAATGAAGAACAAGATTGTTTTGATTGGAAAGAGCCAGAAAATGGCTATAAACACAATGGTTATTCCTATTTTCTACCTTTGATTGTACCACCTGGGAAAAGTATTTAACTATTCAGTGCTTAGTCATTCCAAACATAGAGGAATATTAAACCACCCACGCTTTCCTTAATTGTGCAATGAAAGACTGAACCAAATAGAATGTTGGATGTAAACGTTTAATTGTTCAAAAATAGTGCTAAAAAGTCACATACTGTAACTTTTTGGGGGGTAACTCAATTTTTATTTCTAATTTGCTAGTTCCTAAGAATCACAGCTTAGCATGATGTTATTAAGTATATTGCTAAGTTTAGATTTCACCTATCTTATAAAATATCTTACTTACAAGCAGTATTTCACCCCCATATCCAGCTGCTTTCGTAGTCAAAAATAAAAACAGTCCTAACTCTTAAACAGCACAAACGAAAAATAAATAATAAAAACTTACAGCTATGATACATTCTTTACTAAAAAAGAGCTTTAAGTCTTTCTGCTGGGACTTTTTCTAAAACACATTCATTTTCTTATGTGACACTTAGCATTCATACTTTGTCTTTTCTTGACCTTACACTTGTGACCCCAGATGTCCATGGTTTTTTCTGTGACTGATTTTGTGTTCTATTCCTCCTTTTCTGGCTGTTACTTCCATGTGTTTAATTTTCTAAAGGACTCTCCTCCCTCCTTCCTACCTTCCCACTCTCTTGTCCTTCATCTGTTAAAGTAGAAGAACTTGAGGTCACCAGGGAAAAACATATACGGAGTTGGTGGCATTAAAAACTCAAAGCAGCAGGATTTAGCTTAAGGACATCATCATTTCCAGGGAAAATGAAAGTAAGCACTTGACCTTTCTGACAGTTAATTTCCTCCATTTTCAGAGGTCTTTTTGCACTTATTTTTGGGTTCTTGGCTGAACTGTGGATGGTCAAAGTGGGCAGAAATACATTCTTAGATAACTGCAAGTAGGAATAAGAACCAAGGCCTGAACTGAGTCCAACACTGCCACACATTTACTGCAAAACAGCTGACATAAAACTAACTAAAAGTAAGAAAGCTTCAATGGGAAGGAAACTGTTAGTTATGATAAAGCAAGATAAACGATCCCTATCTAAAGTCCAGTGTTTTCAGAAAATCTGACAACAGAATAAATTGACGGTTTTATGATTTACCTGCAAATCCTGAGCACAATACAGCAATCGCTATTGCACCAAACCCTAATAATGGATTCTGTTCCACCTGCAATATTAATTTTGTAAAAGTTGTTTTAGTAACTAATGAGTAGCAACCATCCAAGAGACCAAAGAAATGAAAAGCAAAAATCTGCATTACATATCTACATGGGAATAAATTGAAAACAGCAACTCGAAAAGTTAGATAGGAAGCTTAGGGGGCAAGAGTTTACATTAACAGTGAAGGAATAATTTGGAAAAGGAGGACGAGAATGGTTGCACAATTTGAAAAATGTAATCAATATCACTGAATTGTAATATAGAAACTTGAATTGATGTATGTTTTGCTGTGTATATTTTCAGCAATAACAAAAAAAATTTAAAAAAAGAACATTACAGTTCTACTGAAAGTCTGTCCTACATCAGACACAGTTATTCTATAGAATAAGACAATACCAAACAAAAGGACTATCACAGAAATTAACCAAAGCACTGCACTTAGTGTGTCTCTCAAATCACAGCCACAGTAAAGGCTTTGTGTAATACTTATCGTCATGTGTACCTCCTGTTCCTAATACCAGTAAGTACCCTGGCATAGAATTTGCATAGTCAGCCTGATTCTTAATTTTAACTATTGCCACTACTCTAACTCAAGCCTTTATAGCATCATTCCTGGAAATGTAATAGTTTAACTTGTTTTAAGTTGCTACTTTGAAGCAATCTTTGCTGAAAACTTCTCAAAGGGTCCCTATCAACAATAGGCAGAAGTACTGGCTTTTAAGACTCTGCCTTGTTGAATTTTTATCAAATATTTATAGCATACCTGCTATGTACCCAAATATCTTGTTATATACTAAATGAATAAAGACGAAGATGATATATCAGAAGGTTCTTAAGTAATTCATGTATAGGACAGACTAACAGGTATACATAATTATAATACTGTAAGAAAAGTACTAACAGATACGTGTATATGGGCCCCAACCTACTGTTTTATCTTTATTTCCTCTTTCTGCCCTAAACTAACCCTCATGGGCTTTCCTTAGCCTTTCCTGAGAGATAAATACTATCTTGATAGTATTACTGAAACTCGTAAGACTCACGACTGTAACATGACAAGGAAGGATACATCGTGTTCAAAATAATAAGTCTGATACAAGGAGAGCACTAGTTTATGTTAAGTACCTGAGGGACAAATCTTGACCTAAAATGTCTGCATGAAGACAAAAGGAGAAATAAAAGTACATTACAGTTCTCCAAAGTGTGTTCCCTGGTCTAAAAGTAGCACTTGGAACTTGACAGAAATAAATACTATCAGGTCCCACCGCGGACTACTGAAACATAAATTCTGGGGATAGGGCTCAGCAATCTGATCTAACTAACCTTCCAGTTGATTCTGAGGTACATTAAAGTTTGAGAACCACTTCTTATTGTTGTTAGGTGCCATCAAGTTGGTTCTGACTCATAGCAACCCTATGTACAACAGAATGAAACACTGTCCGGTTCTGCACCATCCTCACAATCACTGTTATGCTTGAGCCCATTGTTGCAGCCACTGTGTCAATCCGTCTCATGGAGGCTCTTCCTCTTCTTTGCTGACCCTCTACTTTACCAAGCATATCCTTCTCCAGGGGCTGGTCCCTTCTGATAACATGTCCAAAGTACGTAAGAGGAAGTCTCGCCATCCTTGTTTCTAAAGAGCATTCTAGCTGTACTTCTTCCAAGACAGATTGTTTGTTCTTCTGGCAATCCATGGTACATTCAATATTCTTTGCCAACCACATAATTCAAAGGCATCAATTGTTTGGTCTTCCTTATTCATTGTCCAGTTTTCGCATATATATGGGGCAACTGATGATACCATGGCTTGGGTCAGGTGTACCTTGGTCTTCAAAGTGACATCTTTGCTTTTTAACACTTTAAAGAGATCTTTTGCAGCAGATTTGCCCAATGCAATACGTCATTTGATTTCCTGACTTCTGCTTCCATAGGCATTGATTGTGAATCCAAGTAAAATTAAATCTTCAACAACTTCGATATTTTGTTTATCATGTTTATTGGTCCAGTTGTAAGAATTTTTGTTTTATGTTGAAATGTAATCCATACTGAAGGCTGTAGTCTTTGATCTTCACGTAAGTGCTTCAAGTCCTCTTCACTTTTAGCAATCAAGGTTGTGTCATCTGTATAATGCAGGTTGTTAATGAGTCTTCCTCCAATCCCAATGCCCCATTCTTCTTCATATGGTGCAGCTTCTGGGATTATTTGCTCAGCATACAGAATGACTAAAAAAAAAAAGTATGGTAAAAGAATACAACGCTGACACACACCTTTCCTGACTTTAAACCATGCAGTATCCCCTTCGTCTGTTCAAACCACTGCCTCTTAGTCTATATATACAGATTCCTCATGAGCACAGTTAAGTGTTCTAGAATTCCTATTCTTCACAACATTACAATAATTTGTTATGATCCACACAGTCAAATGCTTTTGCATAGTCAATACAGCACCAGTAAACATCTTTCTGGTATTCTCTGCTTTCAGCCAAGATCCATCTGACATCAGCAATGATATCCTTCATTCCATGTTCTCTTCTGAATCCAGCTTGAACTGCTGACAGTTCCCTGTCAGTGTACTGCTGCAACTGCTTTTCGCCAGCAAAATTTTACTTGTGTGTGATGTTAGTGATATTGTTCAATAATTTCTGCATTGGGTTGGATTACCCTTCTTTGGAATGGGCACAAATATTGATCTCTTCCAATTGGTTGGCCAGGAAGCTGTCTTGCAAATTTCTTGACACAGGCAATGAGCACCTTCAGCACTGCATCCCTTTGTTGAAATATCTCAATTGGTACTGAGCTGAGTAAATCCTCATACTAAAGAGTGCTAATTAATAGAACAAAATCAAGCTAGAACGACAAGTAACACCAACATGCAAGGCATGCAAACAAGCTATCTTTGAAACAGATCCTACAGCTCCAGTCAAACCTTCAGTTCACCTCAGCCCTAGCTGATATCTTGCTTACAACCTTATCAGCAACCATAAACCAGAACCACCAGCTAAGCTGTCCCCAAATTCCGGACCCATAAATAAATATTTACTAAGTAAGAAAGACGATTTTTAAAAAATCAAGCTAGAGGGCAGTCTAAAGGTATAGCCACGGAACTTCAGTCCCATCCTATCCAAAATTTTCAGTGAAGACACAGAAGAACTACTTGTCAAATGTGTAGAAAGAATAACACTCGAGGGAAAAGCTAATAACGGGTAAGGACTAGTAAAATCCCAAAAGGTTAAACAATGACCCAAAACTAACAAGATGAGCTTAATAAATACAAAAAAAAAAAAAATCCTGCATTTTGGTTTAGAAGAAGCTCATGCACAAGACACATTTGAAACATATTTATCAAAATTTATGTGTAGCGGCTACATGTCACTGTATATAATCAATTTGAGAATGGATATCCCACCACCCCCCAAAAAAAAGTAACATAATCTTATGCTGATTTAACAAGTGTGTAGAATTCAGAACAAAGCAGGTAGTTAGCAAGCTACACCTTATACTACTCAGGCACCATCTGGAGAAGATGTGAAGTCTAAGACTTTCTGAGGGGCAATGGCAGATGAGTGCATCTGGAAGAGAAAAATAAGGTAAAGGAAAGGTTTCAGGCAGGAGGTGGGCATCGGGAAGACTCTGTCTAGAATCCATATTATAAAAGGAAACATTAGGGTTGTTTAAATGAAGGAAAAAAGCCTTGAAAGGTAAGGAGGTGATAACTGTCCTCAAATATTCAAAGGATCATCATATAAAGCGAGTAGGGATCTGAGTGATTCTGACACAAAGAACGAGAGGCAGGTATAGGAAGCTACATTCTGTTTAAAATATGAAAGAACTTTCAAGAGTGGTCCAAAAACAGAATGAGCTGCCCTATGCTCTGCTTGAGCTCACTAACTTTTCAAAACATAACCTATGTGAGGCAGAACCTAACATCTTTTCTAAGGTTGTGAAGTGTTACTTAAAACTCATATTTAACTATGAAGTATTTGCCTTACTTCCTAAACAAATTATTTCTCTGATGGTCTACAACCGAGTTAAATGGGCAGCTCATATTTGATTAATGTTTTGAAATGTCACCAAGATTATGAGCATGCTATGCATCATCTGAAGACAATAAATATTAACCTAAAACTCATTTTTTTTCTAAAACTCATTTTTTGCGGGGTGTGGGGAGAGGACACACACCATATCTCCACCAGGCTAGAAGGTAACTACCTAAAAAGGAATTGACTTTCCACTTTCCACTTTCACAGGCTCCCCATATATTCCCAGCTGCCTTATACTCCTAATAGAACCATGCTCCTTTGTTGGCTAAAAATTGAAGAGAGTTTGGTGGTAGAGGGAAGCCCCTGATCTTCGGAAGGTCATTCACTAGAGCTTCACTTCCTACTTGTCTTTGGGAAAATAACTGATTGAGGCTTATATAAAAAATCAAGTATATACCTAAATATTCAACTCTAAACAAACTAAAAGTTCATTCTAAGTAAAGGGGATTTTTTGCCCTATTTTAGTTATCAATTATCAGTAAGAACACTAAAAAAAAAAAAAAACTCTACTCCCCTATAATTCCAATGATGACAGTGAGATTATGTGCAAAGGGTAAGAAACTTCTTAAGTTGAGGGCGAATATGAAAACTTGAAGAAAACCTTTACCTTGCCCAGTGTTTCTGAGAAGATGTCTAAAAGAAGCCTAGAAGTTCTACATATACAGTGTGGAAGCTGGCAGTTTTAGTCATAAGTTAGCTATTAACTGTATAACTTTGGACAAGTTACTTTGCTTCTTTAGACTTCAATTTTGATGGGGTTGGATTACATTGTACTTTCTATCTCTAACTTATTTTATGTATAGTCCCCTCTAAGAAACAGAAAGCCAGTGTTGCTGTATTATCCTTTCTAATAAGCAACATTATACTAAGAAAGTTCATTTTAAATCAAAGAAATCATATTGTATTCATCAATGTGACTGCTCGAAGTGTATTAGACTTAAGGAAGTTTCTTATTTTATTCATGGTATACATTTTGTTTCTTACCACAACTTTTGTAGCTTGGGCTGGTTTCCATTGTACAAGGGTGACTCCTCCACATAGCATAAAAACTGAAACCCACTGTAGTTTGCTGAGTGTCCGGTTTAACATTAAAACAGTACATAAGGCAGTACAGGGAATCTTCAACTGGTAAGTCACCTAGAGGCGAAACAATGAATTAATGAATTCAGCTAATATCAGTCTCTAGCACATATATATAATTTCTGATTCATTTATAGAATTATCAAGAAAAAAGTATTTGATAATGTTATAAAGGGTTAATAAAAAGCTGTTCACCATAAAAACATTTTCTAAGATTCTGCGCCTTGCATTAGCAACAACTCCACTTACCTGGTACACTGCAGCATCCAGATTGCTAAGAGCTAAGAAAGCCATATTGTTCTGAACAGCGTACACTAACGATGGCACGCTTAACTTCATCAGTTCCTTGGGGCTCCCCAAGACATTGTCTCTTAAAGACGTCTTGAATCTACCCAGACTACCAGTTTCTCTTTGAAAACAAAAGGGGGGAGAAAGGAAGATGGTGAGGAAGAGAATTAATGAGCATATTCTAGACACATTCCCTCATACACAGGATAGCTATATTGTGGTAAGTCCACTGATGCAATTTAGGAAGCTTATTTTAATAATTTCCAACTAATTTTAGATTAATTAAAAGAAACATGCCAACAATGCATCCTTATAAAAGACATACAACTACAAGTTCTATTTGGGAAAGTACATCTACAATGTCTACTTCTGGTCAAAGCTCCAGGAGTTTTTGAGTATTTTAAATAATGAGACATTAGAAACCCAGAATTGCTATTACCTATGAGAAATTAATTTCATCCCCTGCCACTTTAAAGGTCATTATGTCAAGTTCACCCTGATTATTTTTTAATTATTTGGACAACATATTCATATTTAAAGTTTTCTTTTTTTTTTTTTAACTACAATAAATTGCAAAAAAAAAAAAAGAAAAAGGCTTTAATATTTATGGAAGTCACTTGGGTGAGGAATTGAGAGACTCAGATCAATATTGCCATAAATGAACTCAGAGCTTATGAAATATAGGAGACTAAATCGTTCATTTACATAAGCATATTCTCATTAAAGCTCTTAAGTACATATCTGTATAATGCTGCAGGAAATCTGAATTAATACCAACAAAAGTAAACCATATCTGTGATGTACACAAAATTTGCTATTTGACTGCATATTGCTTATGCATGCTCTTAGCTATTCTTATTTTTGCTCAGGAAAGGAACTGGCAAATCTGGATCCTTTTGTAAATCAGCTCGTTTATTTCCTGAACATAAAAATAAAACAATGTTTTATAGTAACCATCAATACAAAAAGAAAACTTCATCAGAAGGGTCCTAACGGCAAGTTTTCCTTAAAAAGACCATAATATCTTGACCATGAGACAGATACATTTCAACTCAGTATTTATGATAATCACAATGAGCCTCTACACGTTTGGTTAACATATTACCATCAACAGTTGTGAACTGAATTTTTTCATATTTCAATACTTCAAAAATAGTTACCTAAGTTCTGGGAACAAAAAGTCCGTAATGTCAAATTGACTACCTGTGCCTATCTGTTCCCTGTAGAACATTCCAGCCCCCAAGAAAATGCTTAAGTAAGACAGAAAATATGGTCTGGGCCACAGAGACAAAAGACATTCTTACAGACCTTCTGTTGCTAAGTCCTACACCCTCCATGCCGCAACGGTAAATATGCTGAAAAGTAATGAGCACAGTCTGGTGGTGGACTACAAACTGTATCAGAAGAGGGACAGAATACACAAAGATCACTCTATGAGATATTCTAGACAGCAGAGTTCTCCAGGTACCTTAAGACTGGCCCTTTAAATGTTTGACATTCTTTTTTTTACCTGTGTTTCAATATAAACTAAGAAGTTTTATATACTTTCCTGACATCTTCAACAGTGTATAAAGGATACTTTTTCAAAAAATATTTTTCTCTCAATCTTAAAAATGAAGAAAAATATTAAAGGCAAAAGTATAAAGATTAAAGTAAAAAGCGAAACACAGGGGTCCAACCCAATGACCATCTTAACAAGGTGATGTATTAGAAAACACAATGGAACACTTCTTACCATAGTTATCATTAATAAGCCCCATATGATAGTACAATCTCACAAACTATGTGAAGTATGGGACACTGCTTTCACTATACTATCACTTTTAATATCCTTCTAGAATGCTAATTTATATACCTGGTATACCTTCAGGGTGACACCATAAGGAGCTACCAAGAGTACCTGTTTACCTGTACCCAGTTCTCACACTCCACCTCCTCCCATATCCATTTATCTCTCATAAGATTCCTCAAATGGAACCTTTAAAGGCTACAGGTAGTAGTTATTTATCCTTTCCCTTAATCTCCATCTATAGGCAATGCAATTTTACCACCCTCCCCCCCACAGAAATAAAATCCAATAAAGCACAATATGTCAGAATTAACCTCAAGGTCTTTGGCTCTTCTGGCTAAATCCTTTTTGTTGGATGCTTAGGAGCTATTCCTTCACTGTCAGGAAGGTTTAGATACCCTTTTCTGGTTTCTCTAAAGCAGATATTAGAGAAGCCAAGATACACTAGAATGCTAACTACTAAGAAAGTTCAAGTATTACAGCAGTATTACATAATCATAGAAAGTAAGATATTTTGAAATAAGCTGCAAAAATTAGCTTTATTCAAATTAGCTAAGCATGCTAAAAGAACCAGTAAAAGAGAAAAAAAGACTTTAAGGCTAACAGAAAAACATCAGAAAGTAGAATCAAGGTATTTAGGAGGTAGAAGAAAGAATAAGTGGGAATCTTACCATGCAGAAAGTTTTAAAACAGGTGTAAATGGTTTCAGTGCTAATCAGATTCGACCCTGTTTAATTAAGCTTATTTATTAAGAACATAGCTCTTAAAGCATGTATTTAGCTTTACTCACTAAAGTTATTAAAAAAAGAAAAAAAAAAGTAACAAGAGCTACATATCTTCCAGAAAATACTAGTAATCATCTGTCCTTTTCTGTTACTATTAAGGAGACAAAAACAAATTATCAATTCTAAATACACCATAACCTTGAGTATACCATAAAAGGAATACACAAAAACCAAGTTATTTTTTTCTTCTATTTTTCTGACCTGATATTTTCTTGGAAATCAAATGACAAGCACCTTAATGAGCACTTTTTGTTAAGTATGTTAAATTTAATTATATAAATAATATTGCTAGATAAGAGAAAGTGCATGTATAAACAAAACCAAAAAAGCAGACCCACTGCCATTGAGTCAATTCGGACTCACAGTGAACCCACAGGACAGAGGAGAACTGCCCCATAGGGTTTCCAAGGTTGTAAACCATTACGGAAGCAGGCTGCTGCATCTTTCTCCTGTGGAGCGGCTGGTGGGTTCCAACTGCCAATCTTCCAGTTGGCAGTCAAGTGCTTTAACCGCTGCCACCAGGGCTCCTAGTATATTCGAAAAGCATACATAAAATTTATTTTTACATCTAGTCTTCTTTCCCACTAAGCTTCTTATTTAAACAATTAGTTTGACTTCCGTCACTGATACAGGATCCATGTGTAACCTTTCGTTACCTGAAGAAATTCTGAAGCTCCATGTTGACTGCAGAGAGATTCCACTGCCGCCTATCCCCCCTAAATTTCCTATCAACCGGCTGAAACCAATTCTTTCTGATCTGTGTTTGGTCAAAAATAGGCCTCATTCTTCCAGCTCCTGATTTGATGAGAACTACTAGGACGCATAAAATCTGGCTAGGTTACCAAGGCACTATGGAAATAGAATACAGCAAAAGTTACTCGTGTGCTTAAGAAATTTAAATCTTGTACACAAATTTCTTATTTTCAAAGTGAAGCATAATTAACTCGTATAAAAGACTTTGGGAGCCTGGTGTAAAAACCAGTAAGGAAGTCAATTTGAAGACAAAAATAACCATCATATGAAGCATGTGACTTTCAATTTACAAGTGATCTGATGTAATCATACATGTGCCAAAGATGTATGTACAAAGATAATTATCACTTCTTTATTTTTCAGTATCAGAAGAATGGAAACAACCTGCATGCCCATCAGTAGAGACTGGTGTATATGATACATCCATATAATGGAATATCATGCAGCTCTTAAAAAGAATGAGGTATATCTGTACTAACACGGAACCATCACTAAGGTAAAACATTTAACCGAAAAGAAAAAGTAAAGTGAAACAGCGTATACAGTGTGTATTATACACAGTGCCCAGCATATAATTAAAATTCACCAACTAGACCATGTAAACCCTATTTACCAAAATAAAGTAGCCACCCATTAATTCCTCCCCACACCCTTTTATTTTTCCTTGCAATTCTAATTTAATGTCTGTTTGAAATTACAAGTATAAGTTCACATTGCAAAATTTACTGGAAATTATAAGTTAAATCAACAAGAATGGGGAGAACCCAAAATTGAGTACAAACACCAAAAACCTGACATTATTTCAAATGAATAACAAGATTACAATGATGGAGACAGAACTAACCTGAGTACTCTACAGTATTTTTTACTATGTGCATAAAGCTGAAAACATAAAGAACAGTATATGAATACTGAACTTAAATTGGTAAGTTTGTTTCTTCAGTTTAAGTTACAAATTCTAAAACTACTTATTATATACTCTAGGATTGAACAAATAAAATATCTTGAGAATAATGGGAACCTTTGTTACTACTGGAGGAGGGAAACAAATATGGAAAAAGGGAGGCTAGAATGAATCCTGTGCTGTTGGATCAGAATTGTAGGTATCAACCAATTTATAACTCACTGTTGTGTATGCACACACACACACACACATGCATGTATAAATATAGATGAGTGTGTACATATACACATACATGTATTTCCTATCTGTGTGCTGAGAAGGTCTAGAAGCAATGATACCCAGTAGGATTGCTCACATCTAGTGCCTAGTTTCTGGTTTCTAAACATGATTCTCCACTAAAACGAAAAGGGTTCCTTGGAGAGATGTTATTTCAGGGTTGAAATAGGGAAAGTACAAGATAAGCCTAGAACATTTGCTACATTAAAAGGTAAGAAACTGCTCTAAGATTGATAAAATTTAAACAACAAAAAAAAAAACCCACAGGAGAAGGAGATACCACTGTCTAAATCTGGGACAATCTGATGATCAAATTAAGTAATGATAATAATAAGTTATAACCTATATATAAAGAATTCAGGTGTCCATGCTCATATAAACAAATAAGAAATTGGAAGAGAAGAGGAAGTTCCTTAAAGTGCCAATTAGTAAATGTACAGGGAATGACGAAATTAGGAAACTACAGACATATCTCATTTTATTGCACTTTGCTTTAATGCACTTCTCAGATACTGCGTTTTTTACAAATTGAAGGTCTGTGGCAACCCTGTGCCAAGCAAGTCTATCAGCACCATTTTTCCAACAGCACGTGCTCACTTCATGTCTCTGTGTCACATTTTGGTAATCCTCACAGTATTTTAAACTTTTTCATTATTATTATATCTGCTATGGTGATCTGTGATCAGTGATCTTTAATGTTACTATTGTAATTGTTTTGGGGCACCACAAACTGCACCCAATCAAGATGGCAAACTTCATCGATAAATGTTGTGTGTGTTCTGACTGCTCCACTGACCAGCCGTTCCCCCAGCTCTTTTCCTCTCCTCAGGCCTCCCTATTCCCTGAAACACGATAATATTGAAATTAGGCCAATTAATAACCCTACAACGGCCTCTAAGTGTTCAAGTGAAAGGAAGAGTCACATGTCTCTCACTTTATATCAAAAGCTACAAATGATTAAGCTCAGTGAGAAAAGTATGTCAAAAGCTGAGATAGGCCCGAAAGCTAGGCCTCTTGTGCCAAACAGTTAGCCAAGTTGTGAATGCAAAGGAAAGGTTCCTGAAGCAAATTAAAGGGCTACTATAGTGAATGCACAAATGATAAAGTGAAACAGCCTTACTGCTGACAGAGAAAGTTTTAGTGGTCCGGATAGATCAAACCAGCTGTGACATTCCTTTAAGCCAAAGCCTAATCCAGAGCAAGGCCCTAACTCTCCTCAATTCCGTGAAGGATCAGAGGTGAGACAGCTACAGGAGAAAAGTTTGAAGCTGGCAGAGGTTGGTTCATGAGAGTTAAGGCAAGAAGCCCTCTCCATAACATAAAACTGAAAGGTAGAGCAGCAACAGCTGATGCAAAAGCTGCAGCAAGTTACCCAAAAGATCTAGCTAAGAGAACCGATGAAGGTGACTACACTGAACAACAGATTTGCAATGCAGATGAAACAGCCTTCTATTGGAAGAAGATGCCACCTAGGACTTTCTTAGCTAGAGAGAAGTCAACGCCTATTATAAGAACTCAAGAAACAGTTTAAACAGAGAAGAAAATGTTCTTTGATGGTTACGAGAGGGGGGAGGGAGGGAGGGAAGGAGGGAGAGGGGTTTTCACTAGTTAAGATAGTAGGTAAGAACTATTTTAGGTGAAGGGAAAGACAACACAGTGCAGGAGAGGTCAGCACAACTGGACTAAACCAAAGGCAATGACGTCTCCTGAATACACTGAACACTTAGAGGGCCAGCATAGTAGGCACAGGGCTTTGAGGACCATGGTTTCGGGGGACATCTAAGTCAATTGGCATAATAAAATCTATTAAGATAACATTCTGCATCCCACTTTGGAGAGTGGCATCTGGGGTCTTAAATGCTAGCAAGCACCCACCTAAGATGCATCAACTGGTCTCAACCCACCTGGACCAAAACAGAATGAAGAACACCAAAGACACAAGGTAATTATGAGCCCAAGAGACAGAAAGGGCCACATAAAGCAGAGACTACATCAGCCTGCGACCAGAAGAGCTAGATGGTGCCCGGCTACAACCCACGACTGCTCTGACAGGGAACACAGCAGAGAACCCCTGAGGGAGCGGGAGAGCAGTGGGATGCAGACCTCAAACTCTTGAAAAAAATACCAGACTTAATGGTCTGACTAAGACTAGAATGACCCCAGTGGTCATGGTCCCCAAACCTTCTGTTAGCCCAAGACAGAAACCATTCCCAAAGCCAACACTTCAGACAGGGATTGGACTGGACAATGGGATAGAAAACAATACTGGTGAAGAATGAGCTTCTTGGATCAAGAAGACACATGAGCCTATGCTGGTATCTCCTGTCTGGAGGAGAGATGGGAGGGTGGAGAGAGTCAGAAGCTGGCCGAGTAAACACAAAAAGAGAAGAGTGGAGGGAAGGAGTGTGTTGTCTCATTAGGGGGAGAGCAATTAGGGGTATATAGCAAGGTGTGTATAAATTTTTATATGAGAGACTGACTTGATCTGTAAACCTTCACTTAAAGCACAATAAAACTTTACAAAAGAAAAATACATTTCATAAGGCTAGAGCTGCCATAGCTAGTGATTCCCCTGATGGATGTGGACAAAGTAAATTGAAAACGTTCTGGATAGGATTCACCATCCTAGATGCCATTGAGAACGTTTGTGATTCATGAGAAGTGGTCAAAATATCAACATTAACAGGAGTCTGGAAGAAGCTGATTCCAGTCCTCATGGATGACTTTGAGGGGTTCAAGGCTTCAGTGGAGGAAGTAACTGCAGCTGTGGTGGAAACTGCAGGAGAACTACAATTAGAAGTGGAGCCTGAAGATGTGACTGAATTGTTACAATCTCATGATAAAAATTCTAATGGATGAGGAGTTGCTTCTTATGGATGAGCAAAGAAAGTGGTTTCTTGAGATGGAATCTACTACTGGTGAATATGCTGTGAACATTGTTCAAATGACAACAAAGGTTTTATATTACATAAAAATCGTTGATAAAGCAGCGGCAGGTTTTGAGAGGACTGATGCTAATCTTCAAAGAAGTTCTATTGTGGGTAAAACGCTATCAAACAGCATCACATGCTACAGAGAAATCTTTCATAAAGGAAGATTTAAATAATGTGGCAAATTTCATTGCTATCTTAAGAAACTGCCACGGCCACCCCAACTTTCAGCAACCACCACTCTGGTCAGCAGCCATCAACAAGACCCTCCACCAGCAAAAAAGATTACTACCCACCGAAGGCTCAGATGATGGTTATCACTTTTTTAGCAATAACATATTTTTTAATTAAGGTATGTACATTGTTTTTTAGACACGATGCTACTGCACACTTAACAAACTACTCTATAGTGTAAACCTATCTTTCATACTCACTGGGAAATTAAAAAAAAATTCATGTGACTTGCCTTGGTGCAGTGGTCTGGAACCAAACTCCCAATATCTCTGAGGTATGCCTGTACCGATCAGCAACCACCATAGAAATAACTGTTTCAGGAAAGACTCATCAACAGAGGATAACACTAGTGAGTGAAAGTGTGATAAGAAACATTATCTTTACCTAGTTTCAAAGTGTCTCTCTATGAGATACTTATTAATTATAAAGATGAAAATGGTAACTTTACAGTGGAAAAACAGAGCAGACTCAACTTTAATCAAGAAATCAAAGTTACATCACCAGTAGTGGGACAAAAGTATCATATGCCTCATGATATAACACACTGAGAATACAACACCATTCCTGTGGTATCCCTGACCTCCAAAAAAACTGAATATAATCATAAAAAAACATCAAATAAACATATATAGAAAGACAGTCTACAAAATAAATGGTCTATGCTCTTCAGCAATATCAAAGACATAAAAGAAGAAGGAAGACGGGAGAACTGTTCCAGATTAAAGGAACTAGAGACATGACAGCTAAACCTCAAGTACGATCCTGAACTGGATCTCAGTCGAGGAAAAACAATTATTTTGCTATAAAGGACCTTAGTGGGGCAACGGCAAAATCTGTCTATGGTTAGTAAATTAGGTGATAGTACTATTTGAGTACCACTGATGTCTTGATTTTGATCATTTTATTGTGATTAAAGGTCCCTGTTGTTAGGAAACATGCAATGAAGAATTTAGGGACAAAGGGGCATCTGGTCTACAACTTACTCTCAAGCTGTTCAGAAAAAAATTACACACACGTACAAACGCATACACAGAGAAAATATAATAAAACATACATGGTAAATTGTTAACATTTGGAAATAAAGAGTTCAAAAAGAGAAAAAATAAAATTATTGGAAATTACTGATATGCATAACAATGTCAGTAAGTACTTATCTCTGTCCTGGATTATCAAAAACTGCTCATTTGTCTGAAAGACTCATAATCTGAAAACTAAAGATCAAGGAACTTGTCTTCCAATCCTATCACTGCCAATGAAAACTTCTCTCAGCCCGAGACTTCTCATCACAGCTAAAATAGAGGTACATGAATGAAATGAAAACTAGCTGTATTTACCTGCATGTTTCCCTCACCTGTTTCTAAACGGGGACACGAAAAGTTGGTTCCTTAATACCACCATTCTCTGGCACCCTGCAACAATCCTGAATGTCTGAAGGCAGCAAATTTAGTTGCTGCAGTCTCAGAGGAAGATGTGTGGCACTTCACAAAACACAGTTTGACAGTGATTAACAGCTGGTATTCTGCATAGTTGCTTGCTTTCTAAAGAAAAGAAGTTAGATATCTGCTAATGAGGTTTTCAAACATGCATTTTTCACAATAGCCCCCAAAAGGGGCATTATTCTTTGGCTTTACAGGGCAATCATAACTTACATCAATAATTTGTTTAAGTGGTTTCCTCATAATTTATTACACAGTTTTCTTGGAGATCACACCAATGTATGCATTTCTCTGCCTCCTGTTCTTTAAACACATCCTAAAAGGAATAAGATTTTGCTTTTTTTCTGAAGAAATGAAAATGAAATCCATAATCTTTTTAGCCCCAATATATATCAGGCACTCTTCACTGAAAGACGTCTATGTTTATTCTAAGAAGTTAAATAACCTGAACATATCAGGGAGAAAAAACTCAAGTTAATTGCACTGATAAGGTTTTAGTTTTTTTAAATATTATAAATAAGTAGGGCAAAGAAAAGAACTGGGATTAAAAATAAGATTAAACTATAGTATTCCAGTGTTTTAGCAAGCCAGCTATATGCTCCAGCCTATACGCTAAACAAAGTTTTCACCACTCGAATACAGTGAATGTTTGAACACTCCTTGCCCCAGGGGATGCAAGCCCTACTCCTACTCTGCGGTAGGGAAAAGGGAAGAGAAAAAGCCAAAGAGAATGGGGTCTCAGTCATTTGACCTACATTGTCATTCAGGGCTCTGTCCAGTAGGACTCTCTAGTTATGAAAACCCACTATGCCTTAAATCCTGACAACGAAACGGGCATTTCATTTAAAACTTGGGTCTGGAAGCTTTTATATTTAATAGTTTTTCTTTTAAAACTAGTAAGGGTTTGTTCCCTTTTTTTTTCAAAAAATTCAACTCTAAATCTAGTAGTATGTTATCTATTTTTTTTTATGTTAACTTTATACTATTTTCCTGAGAGTATGGGAAAACACACTATATTCATTATCAAGACCTAATTTTTTTGTTAAAGTTTTCTTCAAGTTCTAAACTTTTTGTTATTTCTGATACAATAATTCTCCTGCAGTATCCTGATATCATTATTCTTTCTCTCAGATGATAAAAAATATTGCTTCTACTTTGAAAACAAAGAAAAAGTCTTTTTTAGCTCTATAGAAAGAATTATTTCAACACTGTATGGTAAAGGATTTTTAAGCAAATGTAAATTCCCAAAAATATGAAATCAATTTTAGTTTTTTGTGTACAGCAAATCACCTCATAAAATTTTCAAGTAACAAATATTTTCTGATATTTAGAAGTTTCCCCATTAGAGCGATATGTTGACTGACATCCAACCTGTGTTTTTTAACATCCTATTTGCCTTTGCTCTATTTTTTTTAAATACCAATTTGAATAAGTGTACAAAGAAAATGACAGCATTAAAAGTATCTAAAAAATCTTTTACTTCTTTGCAAGCTTCACACCAGTAAGTCTAAAAGACAGATATAAAGTTCTAGGCGCTTTCATTTGCTGCAACCCTTTTCAGTTCATTCTTCGTGGCTCAATCATAGCATGGCCACACTTTTCATTCATCTTTTTCTAATTCCAAACTGCTTCAGGTGAAGTATTAAAACCCAGGTGTCCTTTCAACATCTAGAACTAACTTTCAATATTTCCAAACTGTGTGCCGTCAAGTCGATTCCAACTCACGGCGAGTCTATAGGACAGCGTATAACTGTCCCACAGGATTTCCAAGTCTATTATCTTTACAGGAGCTGATCACCAGGTCTTTTCTACCATGGAGTAGCTGGTGAGTTCCAGCTGCCAACCCCTCCGTTAGAAGCCTGTCCCAAACTCATAGCTGTGGTTTAGTTTCATTACCAACTCTCACCATACACTGCTGAATAAGCTGAAAAAAACAATCACAATGTGCTGTAACATTTCATTTTGAAATTTATTCACTTTCAATCTGTGACCTCATAGGGTAAAACAATTTTTCTTTATCTTTATCTTTTATAATTCAAAAAAATTTAACATTTTTCACGGACATCTTCTTAAAAGTAAACCCTTTGTTCCAAGAAATAAAGTATTTTTCTTAGAGTATCAGGTGTTTTCTACCAGTGTGTTTCAAATAAGAATGTAATAACATATTTCTCCATAAAAATTAGCATTCACTGTAAATTTCAGTGGTTTCAAATGCATTTCACTTCTTTCTGAATTTTTTTCCAATGCGTTTTCCACCTAGAAACTCCTTGTGTGTTTTTTTTTTTAATATTTTATTGTATTTTCAGTAGCAGGTTCCCATTCAACAATTTCTACACATATCATTCAGTGATGCTGGCTACATTCTTCACACCTTATCAACACTCTCATTATTTCTGTTGCAGTTGTTCCATCCTCATTAACCTCAACCTTCTCATCTATGCTTTGGAGTAATTGTTGACCATTTGGTCTCATATAGAGGGTTTGTTTGTTTTTTTTTTAACAGTGTAGTACTTAAGGGTGACATTTTTTACTTTATGAGCTAAACTGCTATTTAGCTAAAAAGTGACTTGACAAGATAGTTTCAGTTCAAAGATTAAAGAATATCTCAGGGTAATAGTCTCAGGAATTCCACTGTCTCACCAGGTCCAGTAAATCTGGATTCTTCTCCACAGCCAAATTATTGTTGGCTATAGAAATAAAAAAAATTTTTTTTATAGAAATGTCAAATGCCAACTACTAAAATTCTGTACATCATAATTCATTACTTTTCCCTGATTGGCTTTGGTCGTGCTTACAAAGTGCTCACAAACTGAACACTGGTAAACGTTCATCCAAAACCAAAATCCTCTACCTTATGCTGGTGACAAATATAGCAGTTAATTACAGATGATGATGATGATGACGATGACGATGATGAAGTACAGTATTCGATTTTTCCACACTGCTGTTAATTTCAATACCACTATTTGACCTGACTGGTGAATTTTTAGAAATTTTTGTGCTTTTATTTTGACGTAATTTGACATAATTCCCCACAGAACCCACAGCCCATTGCCACTGAGTTGGTTTCAGTTCATAGCAACCCCATAGCACAGAGTAGAACTGCCCCATAGGGTTTCCAAGAAGCAGCTGGTGGATTCGAACTGCTGACCTTCCGGTTAGCTGCCAAATGTTTAACCACTGCGCCACGAGGGCCCCAATTTCCCAAAAAAGTCTCCATAAAACAAATTACAATTGGTTATACTTGTAAGATTGAATAACTGAAGAGGAGTAAGAAATACTGCACATAAAACAATGCAAAGCCAAAAAAGCACCAAAATAAAAGGTCTGCACAGGTGGGTTGGCAGAACACCAGCCCGAATGCCGGGTTATACCAAAGGTGTCATTGCTTTTGCCATGACTTCAACTTATAGTTTAAAATGTCATGCATGCTTTAACAGTCCTATTTAATTCCTGAGTTATAATGTTTTGCCCCTTTGGAAAATGAAGAACAAGGAGAGGAAACAGGCTCCCCTATGCCTCTTCTTCCAATTCCCTTGTATTTCTTCTTAAGGAAGCAAAGCCTTAACACTTTATGAATTTATTAAATTCTAGGTTGTTCAACGGACATTGTTGTGGAGTTTTGAACATAAGAGACCTTCACTTTTGCAATGTTGTCTTTTAAAGGTACCATAAGGCCTCTCACTTATCTGATATCATCCAGAATCAAGAATGCCATAATAAAAGTAAATTTCCAGAAAACTGAATCTTGGTAAGCCAGAAACAGTGAGGGGTGTGAGATTTTAGCCTCTTACAAGCTAATAAGTTTCTTACCTACAAGATAAATTTTAAACTCAAATATATTCAAGCTTTCCACTACCTGGTCCCACATTATTTTTCTGGTCTTTTCTCCTGCCCCAAGCCTTTTCAGAGTATTCTTCTTCACATGATCATCAGTAATCATGTTTGTGTTTACTGATTTATTTTCTGTCCCATTCACCAAACCTGAATGCCAAGCAAGCAGTTGTTGTTGTTGTTGTTGTTGTTGTTATTAGGTGCTGTCAAGTCAGTTCCAACTCATAACTACCCTATGCACAACAGAATGAAACACTGCCCGGTCATGCAGCATCCTCACAATTGTTGCTATGTTTGAGCCCACTGTTGCAGCCACTGTGTCAATCCACCTCATTGAGGGCCTTCCTCTTTTTTGCTGACCCTCTACTTTACCAAGCAATCAGACAATGTTCTGCTGCTATTCATAAGGTTTTCACTGGCTAATTCTTTTCAGATGTAAACCACCAGATCCTTCTTCCTACTCTGTCTTAGTCTGGAAGCTCAGCTGAAGCCTGTATACCACTGGTGACTCTGCTGATGCCTGAATACTGGTGGCATAACATCCAGCATCTCAGCAACACACTAGCCCCCACAGTACAACAAACTGACAGACACGCAGGGGATGCAAGCAGAGTCCATATCTATTGCATTCATACCTATACACCCAGCATTCAGTATAATAACTTTCACATAGAAATCACTCGATTAATACTTGTTAAATGAAATAAAAAGTATTTAAATGTAATTTGTCTGTTTCTGCCTACAAGTCTATAGACTTTTCCCCTGCCCTCACCAAAATACATCCTAAAAGCTGTATGAATTCTCATCTGCCCATATGAATCAGATCCACCCCTCTCCTAAATCCTCCCCCAAGCAAGCCAGTCTACATTCATCTTTCTGTGGCTTCATACCACTCACCTAGCATGCATCAGACACTGCCGTATTATTAGCTATATGTAGGTCTGTATCCCCATCTCAACTATAAATTTTCTGAGTAGTACATTGTCAACAGCTGCCTCAGAGTCCAGTACCTAGAAGCTGCTCAACAATGACTGACTTTAACATCATTTAAACTTTAATTTGAAAACTGAAGAGTTTTCCATTTGCACTTTTACAAACTGTCTTTATTTTGCTTAAACAGAAAAAAAGTTAAGGATAAAATTTAGAGAACTGACTTTTCTCATAATTAAAACTATCCTACAAGCATAATTTTGCCCCTCGAATACAATAATTTGAAATTTAGCTTAAAATCAAATTGTAAACAACTCTAATGTCCTTTAAATGGTGAATGGATAAACAAACTGCAGTTTAACCACAGAATGGAAGACTACTTCTCAGCAATAAAAAGGAATAAACTACTGATACATCAACAGATATGGATGACTCTCAAATGCATTATGCTAAATGAAAGATGCAAGACTCAAAAGGCTATACGCAATATGATTTCATTTATATGATATCATGGGAAAGAAAAACTATAGGGACAGAAAACAGATCAGGGGTTGGGAATGGAAGAGAAAGGCTGACTACAAAGGGGCAGAGGGAATGCTCTGAGATGAGGGAACTGTACTGTATACATCTGGCAAAGCTCACAGAACTATACACTAAAAGACATAAATTTTATGATATAAAACATACCTCAATAGAGCTTACCGAAAAAAAATTTTTACAAAAACAAAATATAGCAGCCCAGAATGAGAACATTTATCACTAGACCAGTCAAGCAACAAATACACTAGGAGCTAGCAAGCTGTTAAGCCCCTGGGATACATAAGGAAGGCAGCTGATTGGTCAGCACACTGGCTACATGTCTGGCATGAGGATATGGAGGCTCAAAACCTACAGAGAGTGAGATCCAAGAACGGCAAATGGCTCTGCAGCAGTCAGTGCTCACTGCTGTACCACTAGGAGTTCCCAAAGTAGCACTTCAGCTTCGTCTAAAAGCCAACAGCTCCCACCTGTACATATTTTAAAAACTAAGAAAATTTTTATATTTGCCATTTCCGCTGGAAAAAAAAAATGCATTTTCAAAAACGAAAGACTGCAAGAAAACTATCAATCCTAGACCTAATCCTCACTTTTAGAACCAGAAAGAACTTGATCAAATAAAATCCCTTATCTGTATGTAAATACTACCACTACCACCACCACCATTTAGTATGGGCTTACTGTGCGTCAACCACCATGCTAGGTAATTTACCTACAGGATTTTATTTCACTCTCAAAACTCTATATTATTTTCCTCAACCGAAAAAGCAAAGAAACTAAGGCTTAGAGAGGTTAAGAAATGTATGCATAGCCATAATCCCCAGTGAGTCTAGGATTAAAAATAGGTCTGTCTCACTCCAAAGCCCCTATTCTCAACCCTCTCTTATACTGCATCCTTAGCTAAAACAATTCTTATATGATGTTACTGACTCAAAGCCCAGAACTAACACATATTAACAATGTGATCTTGAGGAACCTCAGATGCTGTATTGATAAAATGGGGATAATTACAGTACTTACCTCAAAAATGTATAAAGATTAAATGAGATAATTCATGAAAAGCACTTAGCATAGAGCACACAAAAATGTCAACTATTATCTTTTATCCCTCTTAAAGCAAAGGTCAGGAATTTTTTTCTGTTAGGATAAAATAGCAAATATTTTAGGATTTGTGGGTCATATGTTCTTTGTTGCAAGAAAAACTGGCGGCAAGCTGCATTTGGCCCAAGGCTCATAATTTCCCCATCCCCTTTCTAGAGCAGGGTTCTCAGGCCTGGACACTCCTGACATTTTAGACTGGATAATTCTTTGTTCTGGAGGGTTATCTTGTGCATTGTAGGATGTTTAGCAGCATCCTTGGCCTCTACCCACTAGATGCCAGCAGTATCCGCC
This sequence comes from Loxodonta africana, assembly GCF_030014295.1. Classification (NCBI taxonomy): domain Eukaryota; kingdom Metazoa; phylum Chordata; class Mammalia; order Proboscidea; family Elephantidae; genus Loxodonta; species Loxodonta africana. Next base: position 149,199,977 of record NC_087342.1, on the reverse strand, counting down.
CAGTTGTGACAACCGAAAATATCTCCTGGTGGGTAGGGGGAGGTAAAACTGCCCCAGGTTAAGAAACACTACTCTAAAAAAAAAGAAAAAAAACCAAACCCATTACCATCGAGTTGATTCATAGCGACCCTATAGGACAGAGAACTGCCCCATAGGGTTTCCAGGGAGCACCTGGTGGATTCGAACTGCCAACCTTTTGATTAGCAGCTGTAGCACTTAACCACAACACTACTCTAGAGCAATCAAAAATATAAAGAGATGTAGCTTGAATTTTCTAATTAAAAAAGTATCTTAACTAAGTGGAAAAAATAATTTTACATACTAAAAGGTATTTATACTTACTTAGCTAAAATTCCCACACTTAGCAATAACTTTATAACTTCAGTAATACACACAGCTGTGGTGGAAAAGTAGAGTTCTTTGTCTGATGTCCTTGTATATCTCAAAGCTATGGTGTAAGCTGCAGCCACCAGGGTCATCACTATCAAGCAGTATAACTTGAATAACAAACTGACATTCTCTGGAAAATATGTGAAACAAAAACATTATTGAGTAGAGAATATTATGTATATAAAAGTTTGCTGTTATAGCCCAAATGCTTTCCAATTTCAAGTACAAAATACTTTTTAAAATCAATGACATTTAAAAATTTATTTCAAAACAATATTTTCCAATTACATGAATACAACAAACACAGAAAACACAGCTGACTTTAAATATCGACTTCAGTTAGGCATTAGTTTTGTTCCTGGGAGTGCCCCAATTACAAGATCATATGATATACTAACTCTAGCTTGTTGTTAGGTGCCATCGAGCCGATTTTAACTCATAGCATAGCAACCCCATGTGACAGAGTAGAACTGTAATCTAAACTGTAATCTTTATGGGAGCAGATTACCAAGTCTTTCTCCTGAGAAGCCAGTGGGTGGGTTCAAACCGCCAACCTTTTGGTTAGCTGCCGAGAGCTTAACCATTGTGCCACCAGGGTTCATGTTTTAGATATCTTTACGATTACAAATTTATCAAAGCAAAGCATGAAAACAACTGTAGTAATGTGTATTCCAAATGTAACAACAGCAGAAAGAAAAGGAGTACCTAAGAGATAACAGCAGGGCTTATGGAAGTTTATCATAATAAAAAACAAATTCCATCTAGCTTCTCATTTCACTGCATTATGCAGAGAAATAGTTCATAACACAAACAAGAAAGACTGAAGCTCTGTGAAACTTGAAATGCAGGAAATACACAATTTATAAATAATTTAAGAACTCCCTGCAAGTATATCGGAGCCACAGCCATCACTCAGGCACCAAGACCACCTCTAGCCCTTGATGTCTTCTGATCAAACACCTTCAATAAAACCACAAACACTGGGGATAAGTACGAGGTCCTCCTTCTGCCCTCCCTCATACTTCCTTACTCCCAGCCTTTCTCTAACACTGCATCATCCAAAGTTCAGACTATTTCTACTTTCTTTACCTACCTCCCTTCTCTCACCCCCTAGCTCTCCATAACTTCCATTCAAATCTTCCAAAGTTCAAACTATTTCTACTTTCTTTACCTACCCACCTCCTCTCATCCCCCAGCTCTCCATACCTTCCATCCAAATTTCCAAAGCTCAAACTGTTTGCAATCTCTTTACTTACCTGGTGGCTCCGTGGTAAAGAGCTATGGCTGCTACCCAAAAGGCTGGCAGTTCAAATCCACCAGCCACTCCTAAGAAACCCTATGGGGCAGTTCTACTCTGTCCTACAGGGTCACTATGAGTTGGAAGCAACTCAACAGCAATGGGTTTGGGTTTTTTTTGGTTTTTTACCTACCTACTTCCTCTCATCCCCCAGCTTTCCATAACTTCCATCCAAATCTTCCAAAGTTCAAACTATTTCTACTTTCTTTACCTATCTCCCACCTCTCATCCCCCAGCTCTCCTTAACCTCCATCCAAATATTCAGGCTCAGATTAAACAGGGATCAGCAAACTTTTTCTTTATTAAATATTTTAGGCTTTCCAGGCAACAAAGAAAAATTGAGGATATTATAAGTACTTACGTGACAAGAAAACAAATTCTCGCAAATTCTTTGACAAAATTCAAAATGTAGTAATAATTGAGTACAATGCTTTGTAATATAAGTCCACTAATGAGAAGAATGCAATGATCATGAAGATAGCATAGGACTGGGCAACGTTTCATTCTGTTAAACATAAGGTCACCGTGAGTCAGAGCCGACTGCATGTCGACTAACAAGAAGAATGGAATTCTTTTTTGGGGGGGGCGGAGGGTAACATTTCACTTAACTGGGGCTCAAAGTTAGCATTCCTTCATCAAATCAATTGCAAATATTCATCTGTAAAACCCATTCTTAGCTCTCAGGCCATGCAAAAATAGGAAATGAGCCGGATTTGGCCAAGGGGCCACACAACCCCAGGTTAAGAGTTCAAAGGGACATAGGTTGATTCTGGACTGCTACTGTACCTACAGTATGTGCTAAGTACACTTTAATTCACTGCTTTGGGAACCTAATCATAATTTAAACGCAAAGGATGATAAAACTTCCACACCAATTATCTTTACATTTGTAAAACAGGAACTTACAAGAAAACAGATTCTTCAATATAAGTATTTTCCACTGGAGGAATTAAAGAAATGAGTTAAAACAATTTGCAAATTGCAGGCAAATCTGTAAAATTACATCAGGTATTAACTGAAAAGTAATAAGGTAGCACAGAAGAAATAAAGCTTTTATCTGCCTAAACTTTCTTTCCAAAGATCTGTTTATGTTTGAAAAAACAGCAGCGTTTATGTAAAAGGAAGTGAAGGAGATCACAATACTGCCTTTGTTCTAAACTTTCCTACACTAGGGATAAATGTATGCCTTCAAAAAATAAACAGCAATAATCTTTAATTACTCAGTGGAGGAGAAAACATTTCCCATCTTCTAGATTAACAGTGAGCAAACTATGGCTCTCATCATGTTTTTATACAACCTGCAAGCTCAAAATGGTTTCACATTTTTAAATGGTTGACAAGAAATATGAAGATAACAATTTGTGACATGTGACGATCACATAAAATTTAAATTTTAATGTCCAAAAATAAAGTTTTATTGGAACATAGGTAAGCCAAAAACCAAACCCACTGCCATCGAGTCAATTCCAACTCGTAATGACCCTATAGGACAGAGGAGAACTGTCTCAGGGTTTCCAAGCTTGTTATGTTTACAGAAGGTAGCTACCACATCTTTTTTCCTCGGAGCAGCTGGTGGATTCAAACCACTGGACTTTTAGTTAGCAGCTGGTCACTTTAACCACTGTGCCACCAGAGCTTCCTGGAACATAGGTTAGCTCATTTATTTACATACTGCCAATGGCTTCTTTTACCCAACAATAGCAGAACTGAGTAGTTGTGACAGAAATCAACCTGGCCCTTTACTGAAAAATTTGCCAAACCATGTCCTAGATTATCATTTTCATAAAAAGAAAGTTTAGGGCTGTCAAACTAAAAACTACTTTATTTTAGGTATTATATAGGTTCCGGATTCCAAAAACAACACAGTGAATGTTTAAACACTAAACCAAATATTTATAGCCTGCAAACATACTCTGACCTGTAATACTATTTTCTTATCAGCTTTGAAAATATTTACGTAATGATTACATGAGAATACGTATTATATTCTTGAAAATAACTACTGATCTAAGTGGAAGGGTAATCAAATAAATTTAGATATTTGTAAAACATACAGGGTTTTGGCAGGGAATATCATTTTTAAAGTATATTAAAGGAATTTTTCAAAAATAATATTCTAAGTATGACTTTCCATCCTTCAGTTTAACATTAGATCAAAATATCTCTTCACTCCATTCACAAATTATCCAGTATGAGATTTCAATTACCAGCAATTTTAATTTTTCAGGGTTAATATCATAAAATCCATGACATGTAATCATATTAAATTTTGCTGAGGATTTAAATCATGCCCACAGTGACTATAGATCTAGCCCACAACTCAACTGTATGCAACGTCTTAACCTTCATCGTATTCTGCCTCTCACAAGTTCACATTAGTCCCCACAAATATTTGTTTCTATGTGGAAAATGGCCCCACAAAGAAAGCCAACAACTGCAAATGACAGTGACAGAAATGAACGGGTCTAAAAATCAATAGTCCTTAACTAAAAATATAAGTCTTGGATAAAGCACAGAACAGTTTCTGTGAATTGATCAAGTCTGCTCTATAATTTACATCTTTCGATAAGTGTGCCAAAAATTTTAATAGCTTATTAAATCACTCTTGTTCTATATTTATAGGCGCATTTAAGGTGTTGTTATACTTTTCAGTTATATTTTACTATAGTTTATGGAGGACATTATTTTTAAGACCTGAGAATTTGGAAATTCAGGAGACCCAGATATAACCTGGGTTATATCAAATCTGCCAGGCGCTGCTTGGAAGCTCTATGGAGCAGTTCTACTCTGTGCTGTAGGGTCGCTATGAGTCGGAATCAACTCGACGGCACTGGGTCTGGGTGGAGATAAAACCTTTGTGAATATTAAACTACTGAAACTGCAAACTATGCAATTTTCTATTATTCATTTCTAGTAGACACAGGAAACCCTGGTGGCACAGTGGTTAAGAGCTACAGCTGCTAAACAAAAACATCGGCAGTTCAAACCCACTAGGCGCTCCTTGGAAACCCTATGGGGCAGTTCTACTCTGTCCTATAGGGTCGCTATGAGTTGGAATCAACTTGACGACCATGGGTTTAGTTTGGTTTGGTTTGGTTTTTAGGAGGCACAACCAATATTTATTGGCAATAAGGCTAGATCTGTAAAATGTTGCACCAATTTCAAATAATTCACTTCTGTAATTTTCAAGTTTTTGTTTCTCATTATGCTGCTGTCCCTATTGTATGTTAGTTATCAAAACACTTTTTTTCCTTTTACTTCCTATATTGCCACAAAATAGACTCTTAAGGTTGGACTTATATGAAATGGGAGAATGCATAAAAGCAGCATATGCCATTACAGACAATGCCCATGGGCAGGGCTTTAATGATAACTGTGGACTCCCCAACCAGGAAAATAATCTGGCAACCCTGCAACAGGATATTCTTCAAATATTTGTTCAACATTTATTAAGAGCTGAAACCAAGAGCTCTATGGGGGACAGGTGGAGGAAGAATCAGAGTGTCACCCAACTCCTGCTAGCTACAGTTCTATCTTCCAGAAATTCAGCTCTGGTCCCAGCTTACCATACCCTAGTCAGCAAAACAAAATCGTGAGGACTTAATCAAACTCCCCCTCCTTAAATGGCAATTAGTCACCAGATATTATCACCCGAAAGTACCAATCCTTGGGGGAGGAGGATGGATCTCACCTCCCACCCAAAATACCAATGCTCCTTCTAACCACAAACATTTCTTCTTGGGAATTCTGTTAACAATGGTTTTCTCCATCTCGCTACGGTTATCAGTGCTGTTTTAACCCTCCAGGGATGTTTTTAGTGGCTGTGACACAGACCAGCTGCTGCTTGGGCTCTGCACCCGGAGCATGCCCTTAAGTTTCTAAGCATCTGCAGGGCAGGAGACGCAGAAGAGACCGCAGTCGCGGTGAACCGGGCCAGAACGAAGAACTGTCTTGCCTCCCGCTGGATGATAGGAGTCCAGTGCCGGACCTGCGCCCGGGTCCGCTTCCGGCTCCGCCGCAGCCTGGGCCCGACTGGATTCGGCTCCCACCCACAACCAGCTCGTCGAGGCAGGCACGTTCTCGGACAGCCGAACCGGCCGGCGCGGACTCTGTCGCGCCGAGAGCAGCCCGCAATAGGAGGCTGGTTGCCCCGCACTGCCCAGAGAGGCGGCTGAGCGGACTCAAGCCAGGGAGCGGCTCAAGAGGAACTGCCGCCCGACAGGTGCCGACAATTGCTGACGCTGGTCCACCACCGCCCCCCGCAGGCTCCGAGCTCTAGCCGCGCCCGCTCTCGGCCCTCCCGGTGCCCCTCAGCCTCACCTTTTGGTGCAGCCATGGTGCCCGGACAGCCCCGCGCGGAACTGACGCGCGCCCCCCTCCGCGCTCCGTGCGCAAGTCGCGGGGGACCGCCCACTATGGTCATAGAGACGAAAAACGCTCGGCCTAGAGCGCCTCGCTGACCGACCGCCCAGCGGCCGACCACCCAGCTAAGAACTGAGGTTAAGGCCAGAACGCTGAGCCACTTCCAAAAAAGGGAAGGACCCGGAGAGAGGACAGGCCTTTACGGCCGAGTCTTGGGTGACAGGTGTGTAAGACTCAGTTGGAAGGTGTTGTTAAGTAAACTACAACTCCCAGCCGGCTCAGGGAGCGGAGTCGAGGGAGCGGAGCGTCACCTTCTGGGAATTGTATTCCCTGCAAAGGGGGACTAGGCGGCAGATGAGGATTAGCGGTTAGATTTAGTGATTCGATCCGGTCAAAGATGTTGGAAAAACCTCCAGAAATCGTAAACAGGGACAGATTATCCAGTAGGCAAGGTAAGCACCCGTGATGGTCTGTAGTGCAGACCACGTATTTGTAGTGCAGACCACATGTCTGTAGTGAACAATTTAAGATTTTTCATCATATCAAAGATTCTCCTTGGAGGTATGGCAGGCGTCTGTCTCTCTCCCAAACGCACAGCACCTTCCTACAAAATTAAAGCCTCTTTTCAAATTTGTAAGCCTTGAAAGGGAGGGATGAGACCCAGTAAATAAGCAGGGGCTTACTTGTGCTTACTAACCTGTAGTCAACAGTTTCACATGGGTTTCACCACGTTTGATGTTCACTACAGATGATCTGGTAAGCAAGGTAAGAGCCGTGCTTACCATGTCTATTGTATAATCTGCCCCATATCATAAAAAAAATTTTTTTTAATAAGGTAGAAATTACTTTCAGCAATTCTTTATAACTTCCACCTCACACGTTACCTTCCATAGTTATCCCTTGTTTAAATTAAATACAATTTATATTACATATTTGTTTAGAAGTCTTGTGCCTGTGTCCTTGTGGTCAGATTGTCAATTATATTTAGCTAGCCAGACTTTCTAACTACATGATCTTCTTACAACAAAAGGGCCTCAGAAATGAAATGTTAGAGGTATCAACAGACATTTCAGCCACTATAAAGTCAATCACTAGAAGATGTTAGTTAGCATATGTTAGAAATAATTCCTTAGTAAAATGAGTGGGCAACCTATGTGGATGAATTAAAAATACCATAAAGGGACCTCAGTCCTTACCAGAACAGAGGTACAAGCTTCTGAGACGTCCAGCAGCCTACAACTTTTGTAGTATGATCCTTTCCTAAGATTTTTTAGATGCTTGTGTTGTTAATGTTATATATTAATGCCATGTCATTAGATATCACATAGATAAACCTGTCCTATTAACATTATTGGGAAATTTCATGTGACTTACTAGTATCTCATTATAATTAGGAGGGGCTCCCAGGAGACCAGAGTTGACTCTACAGAGCCAGAGATTTGATTAATTGCATTTTGGAACACACTTTTGGACCTTGTTTCTGTGTGGTCGTACCTGTGCTTATTGGTGCTAATCACCTCTTCCTATAATTGGTACAGTTGCCACTCCTTATTCAGTTCTATACTACGTAAGTAGGAAACTGATGGTATTAAAAGGAGTCCAAGCTGCACCGAAGGCATTGACAAAAAACAAGGCTCTAGGAATTGACAGAATACCAGTTGAGATGTTTTGACAAACAGATGCAACACTGGAAGCACTCACTTGTCTATGCCAAGAAATTTGGGAGACAGATACGTGGCCAACTGACTGGAAGAGATCCATATTTTTGCCCATTCCAAAGAAATATGATTCTGCTTATTAAACAATATCATTAATATCACATGCAAGTAAAATTATGCTGAAGATCATTCAAAAACAGTTGCAGCAGTAAATGGACAGGGAACTGCCAGAAATTCAAGCTGGATTCAGAAGAGGGCATGAAATGAGGGATATCATTGCTGATGTCAGATGGATCTTGTCTGAAAGCAGAAAACACCAGAAAGATGTCTACCTGTGTTTTATTGACTATACAAAGGCATATGACTGTGTGGATCATGACAAATTATGGATAACATTACAAAGAATGGGAATTCCAGAACTCTTAATCGTGTTCATGCAGGATCTGTTTGACGAAGCGGCCGTTGTTCAAACAGAACAAGGGGATACCGTGTGGTTTAAAATCAGGAAAGGTGTGTGTCAGGGTTGTATCTTTTCACCATACTTATTAAATCTGTATGCTGAGCAAATAATCTGAGAACCTGGACTCTGTGAAGAACAGGGCATCAGGATTGGAGGAGGGCTCATTAACAACCTGTGTTATGCAGATGACACAACCTTGCTTGCTGAAACTGAAGAGGACTTGAAGCACTTACTGATGAAGATCAAAAACCACAGCCTTCAGTATGGATTACATCTCAACATAAAACAAAAATCCTCTCAACTGGACCAATAAGCAGCATCGGGATAGACAGAGAAAAGATTGAAGTTGTCAAGGATTTCATTTTATCTGGATCCACAATCAACAGCCATGGAAGCAGCAGACAGGAAATCAAATGGCACATTGCACTGGGCAAATGCGCTTGCAAAAGTTCTCTTTAATGTGTTAAAAAGCAAAGATGTCTCTTTAAGGACTAAGGTGTGCCTGACCCAAGCCGTAGTATTTTCAGTCGCCTCATATGCATATGAAAGCTGGACAGTGAATAACGAAAATAGAAGAATTGATGCCTTTGAGTTGTGGTGTTGGTGAAGAATATTGAATATACCATGGACTGAAAAGGAGATGGGTTGACACAGTGGCTGCAACAATGGGCTCAAACATAACAACTGTGAGGATGGCTCAGGACCAGGGCAGTGTTTCGTTCCGTTGTACATAGGGTTGCTGTGAGTTGGAACTGACTCAAAGGCACCTAACAACAATATCATTCCTTTTAATGCTCAAATAGTTCCAGTGTGGCCCCTTTAAGTCTTCTTTTTTAAACTTGCACTGGCCATTTTCTATTTAAAGCATTTTTTATCTCTGGCAACAATAATAAGTTGCAAGCCACTTTTGATTTTTCTCTGCCCTAGATTATAGAATCAACTATACTTCAAGGAACCATAGTTCCTTCTGGTGGAGAATAGTATCAGACATACACACACCCCAAAAAACTGCACACCATTAAGGTGGTGAGTAAAATGCTGTTATGGTGTTTTATGTAACATTTCTGGTTCCCATATGCCGCTGAACCCTACTTATAAATTTTCATTGCCAACAAAGACTTTCTTTCTACTCCATTGGCACTAACTTTGACTAGGTTTGGATGCCTCTTGTCCTAGCCCCATCAGCCCAAGACCACGAGGAGTAAACCTCTATTCTGATAAAGTCACATTGCAATGCATGAAACTGCACACCAGAGGAACTCTGAGGTGTCTCAGGAAATAAAGCAAAAGATAAAGTTACAGAGTTCTGGGAAAAATAATTGAGTTAAGGTGAAATTTTAAATAAGTAGTTTTTGATAAACTCAAAGCAGGGCTGTGTATAAAGCGGTCAGCATCAGATCCAGACTGCAAAATGGGCTCAGGATCTTGTTTCCTAGAAACTGCAAAGTTATGACAGACGTGGAATGTTGTGTACAGGAATCCCTTAAAAATGAAGTTTGGTACATAGGTTGGAAATCAAAGCTGCTTCCCTGTGTCAAAGTGACTAGATCCTCCAAGCAATAGTAGGATATTTCATTCTTACTGACATAATTTCAAAGAGCAAAGTTTCTGATAGTCTGTGATTTTAGAGAACAAAGTTTTTTGGTGAGTAAGAAAGTAGCCACTCAAAGAAGGGGGTTATTATTACGTTTTATAGCTGCAGCATGTCTGTGGGAGAAATATTATTTCCTGTTAACTTTGCAGTTGGCTTTATCTGTGTTTGTTATTCCAGCCTGATGAATAGGCAAGCAGATATTTACATTCTTAATCAAGCTAATTTTTACTTTGTCACTCTGAATTATTCTAAGTCTTGGAGGAAAACATATTTAAAGTGTTTGTTTTATGTATGCTTAGATTTCTGCAGAACCTTGTTCAGAGCAAGAGGCAGCAATCTCCATCATGCAGGCCACAATGTCATTTACCTGATAATTCACCTTACAGTGCTTCAAGCAACTGTTTCTATTACCATTGAGATCCTACTGATAGCTCTGATTGTCACCATCAAGCTGCAATATTTGCCTTTGTACCCTGCTCACAACTCTCTGCTCAGTAATGAAAGCCACACTAGTTTCAATAAGACATGTAAAAGAAAACTGGGTACTACACCTATTGGTAAGGAAGTAAAAGATCACATAACAGGCTGGGCAGGAAACAAATACCAAAAGGCTTAAGGTGGTTATACTTAAATTCAGACATGGGAGCTTATTAAATGTGTTAAGGGTTAAAGTACAGTAAACTCTTAATTATAAAGAACATGAAGACAAATACACCTAAAATAATTGTTTCTGTGGCAGTTTAAGCAAATTATTTTTCTGCTATTAAGAAAAACATTCAAAACCAATTTACTAGGTTTTGTTTTTGTTTTTTTGCCAATTCAACGTTTTACAGGTGTACAACTTATTGACAGCAATTACATTATTCAGCTGTGCAACCCTACCCTCAATGTGATTTTTTGTTTTTGTCCTTGTTTTCGTAATAGATTTTATTACGCCAATTGACTTAGATGTCCCCTGAAACATGGTCCCCAAACCCCCGCCCCTGCTATGCCAGCCTTCGAAGCATTCAGTTTATTCATGAAACTTGTCTGCTTTTGGTTTAGTCCAGTTGTGCTGACTTCGCCTGTATTCTGTGTTGTCTTTCCCTTCACCTAAAGTAGTTCTTATCTACTATCTAATTAGTGAATACTCCTCTCCCATCCTCTCTCACTCCCCACTCTTATAACCATCAAAGAATATTTTCTTCTCTGTTTAAACTGTTTCTCGAGTTCTTATAATAATGGTCTTATGCAATATTTGTCCTTTTGCAACTAATTTCACTCAGCATAATGTGTTCCAGGTTCCTTCATGTTATGAAATGTTTCACAGATTCATCACTGTCCTTATCAATGCATAGTATTCCATTGTGTGAATATACCATAATTTTTTTATCCATTCATCCATTGATGGGCACCTTGGTTGCTTCCATCTTTTTGCTGTTGTAAACAGTGCTGCAGTGAACGTGGGTGTGCATATATCCATTTGCGTAAAGGCTCTTATTTCTTTAGGATGTATTCCAAAGAGTGGAATTGCTGGATTGTATGGTAGTTCTATTTCTACCTTTTTAAGGAAGCACCAAATTGATTTCAAAAATGGTTGTACCATTTTACATTCCCACCCTAAGTGTGATTTTTCCATCCCATAAACCAAAACTCAGTGCTACATAAGCAATTACCCTTCCTCTTCCACTCCCTCCCACCCCTGGTAACCACTAATAAACTTTGGTCTCTAAACATTTGCCTGTTCTTGTCTTTTTCTATAAGTGAAGCCGTACAATATTTATCCTCTTGTGATTAACTTATTTCACCCAGCATAATGTCTTCAGGCTCCATCCATGCTATAGTGCTATTTTAACCCAATTCTTTCTATGGTATAATATTACTGAAGACAGCCAGAAGAGCTGTTACATTTTATAACTGAGAAAAAAAAAAAAAATACAGGGAGATAATGTAAAATTCAGTCAGGACTAGGAGGGTTAAACATGAGTAATAATCAAAGGAAACACAGAAGGAAAAACAAGTTTGACAGAGAAAATTAGTTCAGTCTGTTACCTGCTGAAATGGGGGTGACCTTCAGACACTGCGCCCAGTATGTGGTTAGAAATCTTCAGAGACTGATGGGGCTTAGGGCACTGTGGAAGCCCCAGGAGATGAGCTTACCATCTGGTTTAGCTCCCTTTATTCTGATTCTGTTGTACTTAGCAGGCAACTTTCTCATATTAAGTTTGGCTTTTCAAATTGAATGTGGTACTTTTATTCATTTGGCGATTTTACTTTCAGCCCTAACTTGGTAACTCCAAATTGTGGCTTACCAGCCATTCTTTTCTGTGTTTAGGAATCTTGCAGAACCAAATAAGAGTTGATGGAACAGATAAAATCAAATTTCTGAAAGTAAAGTTTAGGGTTAGCTATAACCACCACACTTCCTTTAGGTACAAGTACCTCTAGGCCTTGTCTTAACAGCCAGCCAGCATATCTTTAACATCGTTTTTAAGCTACAGGTGTGAAAGTCATGAATACTTAGAAGTAGGTCTGCTTGAAGTTTATCTTTAAAGTTCTATGGAAAATGGATTTCAAAACTTACACCTATTATAAATAACATGTAACCTACATAGAAAACAAATTATACAAACAGATTAATAAAAGTCACTTGTGCAGAAAAAAGTATACTAAATATAAGTGACCCTCTAGCTACTAAAACAGGTTTAACAGGCCTCCAGCTGGGAGCCTTTATTATCAATGATTTGGTATTAGAAGTAAGCACAACAGTAATAAAACTACAGCTCTAAAATAAACAAAACAAACAAAAAAAAAACCCAGTGCCGTCCAGTCGATTCCGACTCAGCAACCCTAAGTTCTAAAGTAGAACTGTCAATAATTCACACACTTTAATACAGGGTCCCAAAGATGTGCAAACGATTAATTGCTCAATAGTAGCCAAAAGGTTGGCAGCTCAAACCCACCCTGAGGTAGTTCAAAACCACCTCAGAAAATAGGCCTGGCTATCTGCTTCAAACAAGTCACACTCTTGAAAACCTTATGAAGCAGTTCTCTGCACACATTGGGTCACCATGAATCGGAATCAACTCTACAGCAGCCAACAACAACAATAATACAGGGGCTCCAAACACAACTGTCTACGGGGTAGCTATGGATTGAATTGTGTCCCCCCAAAATATGTGTCAGCTTGGCCAGGCCATGATTCCCAGTATTGTGTGGTTCTCCATTTTGTGATCTGATGTAATTATCCTAAATGATCCTATCTGCTGTAAATCCTAACCTCTATGATGTTAATGAGGCAGGATTAGAGGCAGTTATGTTAGTGAGGCAGGATACAATCTACAGGATTAGGTTGTATCTTGAGTCAATCTCTTTTGAGATATAAAAGAGAGAAGTGAGGAGAGGGACTTCATACCACCAAGAAAGAAAAGCCAGGAGCAGAGTGTGTCCTTTGGACCCAGGGTCCCTGTGCTGAGAAACTCCTAAACCCAAGGGAAGGCCCCAGAGCTGACAGAGAGAGAAAACCTTCCCCTAGAGCTGGCACCCTGAATTCAGACTTCTACCCTCCTAAACTGTGAGAGGATAAATTTCTGTTTGTTAAAGCCATGCATTTGTGGTACTTCTGTTATAGTAGCACCAGATAACTAAGGCAGGGATCATGCTTATAAGGCAAAAGACTGAAGTGGCAGGCCTGCAAGGATTAGACTGGAGAGCTGGAAGCACCTACCCTATTAAAGGGTACAGCTACCACTTGCAGGAATGATAACCAAGTATTGCCAGATATTCTGACCTTTTCTGATGGTCCAGAAATCCATATTTTTATGTAAAATTTCCAGATTTTTAAAAACATCATTTGGAACTTTGCTCTAATTATCAATTTAGTAAAGATTGTATTTTATATCAATTGAATATATGTTAAATATTTACTGAGCTATAAATGGTAATGTTTAACATTAAATATGAATTTAGAAATAAATAGCCTTCTATTCCAATAACAGTAATCTTAAAATATATTAATATCTAAATAGCATCATAATTTCAATCTTAATGATGGCAAAGTTTTTCTAACAAAGATTAATGAACAGAGTTTTACCTTTCAGTTTTAATAGAATGAAAAATGTGTTACAGAAAAACTGTTTTAATTTTTTGTAGCAGTTGGACAGTGAAAATAAACATTCCCACAACTAATGGAATGTGCCAGGCCCATATAATTAACTATGTGCCATTGTTCATAATTGGGTAGCATCTACTTTTAAAATGCTGTTTCTAACTAGGTTTCATCAACAGCTCTAGTTAAGTTCACCTTGACTCCATGGGTGGTTTTAGTCTTTCCTCCTCGGAGACCAGCTATGTAAATCTGGGGCCTAGGCACACGGGTGCTGCCTTCCCTTGTGGACTGGGTGCTAGCATCCTTTGAAGAGTACACCTGTGAAAAATTTTCTCTTCTCATGTGACTAAGATCAGTTTGTGCTGAATGAGTAACTTTCTGACGCAAATTGGCCTAAGTAGAAAGAAAATACACAGGAATTAACATTTCCCCGAAGCACAAATAATGTAAAATATTATCAGGTACCTGTTAGTATCTGCCTAATTTATCCATAAAGAAATTAGTCCTATAACTTAACATATAACATATGCTAACAGATAATATATAGGAAAAAGAACAACACTAGAAACATCTAGACATAAAGGAAAATTAAATATCCTTTACCTAGAAGTAGGAAAATATATATAAAATATAGTATACAGATTTGAAGTTACAGTTAACTCAATTATTTGTTAATGGAATCTTCTATTTCCTTCATTATTACACTTCGAGATTCATAAACCTGGCTTTTTTTGTTTTACTATATTTTTTTTAAGACAAAAATTTAAGATATTGTTTTTTAAAGAATGGACTTCATCCCAGATTTTTAAAATAAAAAGCTCTGTTATTTTTAAAATAAAAGGCTCTGATATTTTCAGATTATATTTTTACCTTCTACATTTTGCTTATTCTCTTTATGAGTTACCGGTAAGCACTAGTAAGTGAGACAGATCACTCAGGCTGAGTCGCAAGGTAGGCTTATAAAAAGGAGAATAGGGAGTTGCTAAGGATATGATGAAGGCCCAGAAAAAACTCAGAAGGTGTTAAAGCATGTGAGTAAAGGAGAGACCTGGAATTAGAGGAAGCATTTCAGAGTTTGAGATATTTCAGGTGATTGAGGATTGAAACTATATCCCTCCACACGCTTTACTGTCTGCATTAATACGACTTTATTATTCTGCTGTCTTCATTAGCTTAACTTTACTATTCTAGGATACTCTTGCCCAGGCAAATACCTTGATTTACCCAATAAATGTCTGAAAGACTCATCAACTCTTCAATAATAAGCATCAACACACAGTTCACAACTAAGATTCTTTGAACTCTTTGCCTCAGCATCTTCATCTTGCTATTTCCACCATTCCAGGATTCTTTTTTCATGATGCTTACCCAATTCTATTCAAGTCCCCAATTCACCCTCACTTCCAGAATTAAAAGACCTGCCTTAAATCAAACTACAAATTCTCAATAAATTCCACTCTGTCTTTCCTTCTCTGAAGCACTGCCAGAGATCTGTTGAGGTGGTGTTTTCCCTTAAGTAAGTAAGTAAGAAACTCAGCTCTGTCTTACGAACAGAGTGTGGTGGTGATATTGGGGAGCAGGCATTCAACATGATGTAAGTCAAGGGGATTACTAGGTCTAAGGTGGGAATCAAAATGAAGTGGAGGTTACAGAATGGGAAGAGAGGGTTTCACTCAGTATGAAGTTCAACCCCACTGAATGAATAAATACCCTATCCTTTTAACACTTCCAGTCCACATCTATGCTGCTACCTCTACCTCTTATATCCTATCCAGCCATCATCCACTCTTCTTCTTTGCCTGTTTGTATCTCAAGACCAATTTAAAATGTCGCCCCAAGTCAATTTAGTAGAATTTTTATTTCACTTCTGTTATGCTGTTGTGGCTAGCTGCCATCAAGTCAGTTCCAACTCATAGCGACCCTATGTACAATGGAATGAAATACAGCCCAGTCCTGCACCATCCTCACAATTGTTGCTATGCTTGAGCCCATTTGTTGCAGCCACTGTGTCAATTCATCTTGTTGACGGTCTTCCTCTTTTTCGCAGACCCTCTACTTTACCAAGCATGATATCCTTCTTTAGAGACTGATCGCTCCTGATAACATGTCCAAAGTATGTGAGATGAAGTCTTGCCATCTTTGCTTCTAAGGAGCATTCTGGCTGTACATCTTCCAAGACAGATTTGTTCATTCTTTTGGCAGACCATGGTATATTCAATATTCTTTGCCAACACCATAATTCAAAGGCATCAATTCTTCTCCAGTCTTCCTTATTCATTGTCCAGCTTTCACATGCATATGAGGCAACTGAAAACACATTGGGTTGGCTCAGGCACACCTTAGTATTCAAGTGACATCTTTGCTTTTTAATACTTCAAAGAGATCTTTTGCAGCAGATTTGCCCATTGCAATGAGTCTGATTTCCTGACTGCTGCTTCCATGGGTGTTGATTGTCCATCCAAGTAAAATGAAATCCTTAACAATTTCAGTCTTTCCTCCGTTTATCATGATGTGCTTATTGGTCCAGTTGGGAAGATTTTTGTTTTCTTTAATGTCGAGGTGTAATCCATACTGAAGGCTGTGGTCTTTGATTTTCTTCAGTAAGTGCTTCAAGTCCTCTTCACCTTCAGGAAGCAAGGCTGTGTCATCTGCATATCACAGGTTGTTAATGAGTCTTCCTCCAATCCTGATGCCCCATTCTTCTTCATATAGTCCAGCTTCTTGGATTATTTGCTCAGCATACAGATTGAATAAGCATGGCAAAATCATGGCATACAATCCTGATGCACATCTTTCCTAATTTAAACCACGCAGTATCCCTTGTTCTTTTTGAACAACTGCATAATGATCAATGTACAGATTCCTCATGAGCATAATTAAGTGTTCTGTAATTCTCATTCTTCGCAATGTTATCCATGGTTTGTTATGATCCACACAGTCAAATGCCTTTGTGTAGTCAATAAAACACAGGTAAACAACTTTCTGATATTCTCTGGTTTCAGCCAGGGTCCATCTGACATCAGCAACGATATCCCTTGTTCCACATCCTCTTCTGAATCTGGCTTGAATTTCTGGCAGTTCCCTGTTGATACACTGCTGCAGATGCTTTTGAATGATCTTCAGCAATATTTTACTTGTGTGTGATATTAATGGTATTGTTCGATAATTTCTGCATTCAGTTGGGACACCTTTCTTTGGATAGGCATAAATATGGATCTTTTCCAGTTGATTGACCAGGTAGCTGTCTTCCAAATTTCTTGGCAAGGGTGAATGAACACTTCCAGGGCTGCATCTGTTTGTTGAAACATCTCAGTTGGTATTCTGTCAATTTCTGGAGCTTTGTTTTTTGCCAAGGAAATACTGACCATGTTCTTCCCTTTTGGTCTTCTAAATCCAGGTCTTTGCACGTGTCTTTATAATACTTTACTTTTCCTTCTCAAGCTTCCCTTTGAAATCTTCTGTTCAGCTCTTTTACTTCATCATTTCTTCCATTTGCTTTAGCTACTCAATATTCAAGAGCAATTTTCAGACTCTCTTCTGACAACCATTTTGTTCTTTTCTTTCTTTCCCGTCTTTTTAATGACTTCTTGCTTTCTTTGCGTATGATGTCCTTGATGTCATTCCACAGCTCATCTGGTCTTCGCTCAACATGTCAAATCTATTCTTGAGATAGTCTCTAAATTCAGGTGGGATATGCTCAAGGTCATACATTGGCTCTTAGAGATTTGTTCTAATTTTCTTCAGCTTCAGCTTGAACTTGCATATGAGGATGGTATGTTCCACAGTCAGTCCTTGGCCTTGTTCTGACCGATGACATTGAGCTTCTCCATTGTCTCTTTCCATAGATATAGTCGATTTGATTCCTGTGTATTCCATCTGGCAAGGTCCACATGTATAGATGCTGTTTATGTTGTTCAAAAAAAGTATTTGCAATGAAGAAGTCATTGGTCTTGCAAAATTCTATCATGAAATCTCCGACATAGTTTCTGGCACCAAGGCCATATTTTCTAACTATCGATTCTTCTTCATTTCTAACTTTCGCATTCCAATCACCAGTAATTATCAGTGTATCCTGATTGCATGTTTGATCAATTTCAGACTGCAGAAGTTGGTAAAAATCTTCAATTTCTTCATCTTTGGCCTTATTGGTTGGTGTGTAAATTTGAATAATATTTGTATTAGCTTCTGTTTTATCACCAACCAAAAGGTACTAAAATTTTTAGTGTATCAGTATCACTTGCTAGACTATTAGCTCCTGAACAACAAGTAGTAGGATATCTATATCTATTTATCTATCTCCCAATAAATGTCTGATGAACTCACGTGAATTTGGTAAATAATAGGAATATGGGGGAGGGGGTTCATGAACTGCAGTGGCCATGAAGTGGCTAATGGGAACATTTATACAACAGTGATCTGGAAGATGTGTCAGGATGTAATACTTCCTTCCTTATCCCAGAAAACCAGAGGACCGAAAGGCTACCACCAGAAAGGATGGCAAGGGAAATGTTGTGGTTAGGGGGAGGCCTATAAGAGACAGTATATGCAAATGGACAATGTAGAACCATATATGACAATAGAGTTCTGACCCACAACCTCTGCAGCAATCAGTCTGGGGAGCCAAATCACAACCTCTGCAGCAGTCAGCCCAGACTTGGTCAATGACTACCAGCTTCCCTATTTTTGCCCCTCCCCTATTTCCAACTCTTTTTTTTTTAGATCTATCAGAGAAAGCCAAATATGCTCCCCAAACCAATCCCATAAGATGCCCCACTTCTAGTTAGCCCTCCTCTAACTTTCCCATGTCAACAACCTCTAATCGGAGCACATGAAGCCTTTTTATTTTTTTTCACTGTAAAGCTTTCCCACTCCCTTGCCTGCCTTTGAGTCTCTGCCAAACACAAGCGATGGTAGCTGAGTCCCTTGCTATACAGCAAGCTGTAAATAAGTGCCATAACTGGTTTCAATTAAAGATATAGATAAAATATTCTAAGAAAAGGCAGCAGCATAAAATAAACATTTGTTTTTTTAAATAAAAGATATTCTAAAAAGGGGTGAGTTGGGAGAATTCCACTGAGTTAGTAGGGATGAGAGTTTCTAAGATAGGCTTTAAGGTGACTGAGAATCAGAAGGATGAGGGAAACCAGTGTCTGGAGAGAATATGCTGACAATAAGAGGGGAATAGTATCTGTGATACAACAGAGGTAACATTCTATTCCTTAAAAAGGTCCAAAGACTTACTGGCCTGACAGAGACTAGAGAAACTCCAAGAGTATGGCCCCCAGACACCCTTTTAGCTCAGTAATGAAGTCACTCCAGAGGTTCACCCTTCAGTCAAAGATTAGACAGGCCCATAAAACACAACGAGACTAAAGGGGAACACCAGCCCAGGGGCAAGGACTAGAAGGCAGGAGGGGACAGGAAAGCTGGTGATAGGGAACCCAGGTCAAGAAGGGAGAGTGTTGACATGTCATGGGGTTGGTAACCCATGTCACAAAACAATACGTGTACTAACTCTTTAATGAGAAGTTAGTTTGTTCTGCAAACCTTCATCTAAAGTACAATAATAAAAATAAAATATAACGTTTTTAAAAAGTCCAAAGAGAGAAGAGTATACTCTAAATGATTAGAGGATGTTGGGAGTGCTTCAAATACTGGCACCAAGTTTTAAAACTAGTTTGGATATATACAAATATAGGACAGCAACTATCATTGTTCTAGTTACTGGCTTGTATAATTTGAGAGTAGTCCCATGCTAAGGAGTTCTGGTGGCACAATGGTTAAGGACTCAGCTGCTAACAGGAAGGTCAGTGGTTTAAACCCAAGAGTAGCTCCTTGAGAGAAAAGACCTGGTAATCTACTTCTGTAGAGATTACCCCAAACCAAACCAACTGCCATTAAGTCGATTCTGACTCATAGAGACCCTGCAGGACAGAGCAGAACTGCACCATAGAGTTTCCAAGGAGCCTGTCAGATTCGAACTGCCAACCTCTTGGTTAGCAGCCATAGCACTTAACCACTAGGCCACCAGGGTTTCCCTGTAGAGATTACAGCCTAGGAAATCCTATGGGTCAGTTCTACTCTGTCATACAGGGTTGCTATGAGTCGGAATCAACTAGATGGCATAGAACAACAACCCATGTTTCTGTATTTTTATCTATTCCTAGAGGACAATTCTGCAACATAAAGCTGGCAAAATTATAAATTATATTAATTGATTTTATGTTAGCAAAAACTCTGCATGGAACTCATTCTTTTATATATACAATTTAATATGAGTAACAACATATTAAAATTCTCCAACCTAAAATTAACTGTAGAAAATATTGTTACAAACCAGTTGTATAGCTCTTCTTCTTAATTCCCATTCATTCCATTCATATGATCTCAAAATAGTTGGTGGCAATATGTGCGTATCTGTCTGTGTGCTACTTTCACACTTTGTAATTGGTTTTATATAATGTTTGTCAACGTCTTTCATCTAAAGAAATAGAATTCTGTTATTAGTATTTGTTTAAAAAAAGCATTATTTACAGACAACTAAAAATTTAGGTAAAATTGACAAAAGATTAGAAAAACAATAATTTTTTAACACAGAGGGTATTTGTAAATAGCAGCAAAGAAAATAAGGCCATAATTAGTAAGTTAGACATACTTATTTTTCCGAGCAGTATGTCTTTGTACCTGATTTTGTGAACTGAATATAGGATGTAAGATGTATATTTTGGAAGGGCATGATCTAACATCATTCATTCCCAAATTAAATGTCCCTCCATAATTTCCACAATTGGTAGCATAAATGAATTGGAAATGGATAGAAATTTAAAAAGTTCTTAAATATTAGCTATAAATCACATCTGTTTAAAGTATTAAAACTACATTAGGATACTGAACTAGAACTATGCGTACATTTAAAAAAAATGTTACCCTTGAGTCATACATAGCAGATTATTATTCAAGATTTTTTTAGTAGAATATGTTGGTTTTTTATTGACATACTCCAGAGGCTCACTATTCAGATATTAGGTCTTCAATAATTCCAGGCTAACCCAAGATATGATTATGCCCAAGGAAGTTGTTAGAAGGGGTGGTAGAGGTTTAAGGAACTCAGTGAAGAGGAGGGAGAAGAGATTAACTTCTTTCCCCAAATCAAGCAACAGATCATCACTAAGTGTCTATCATTTAGCATAAGATAAAATTACTGCCTTCAAAATGATCTTATGATATAGATAAATTTCGGTAAGTAAAAGCATGCTGAAGAGATAATTAACAATAATACATGAGTCGATGGCACTAGGTAGGTTTTATATGAGTAAATGACAAGTAAGTAATGAGACAATAAGGACTTTATGAACTATAAGGGGAGGAAACTCATTTCCATCAGTATTGAAGGTCACTGGAGAACAGATGGAAATTAAATAGGCAGAAAGAAAAGGAAAAACAAGACTAGGTATGGAGGGAAAAATAGCGATTCAATGGATGACTATGCACTGTCTACATATAGCACACCGTTCCCACTTATCTGATTCTAGCCTTTCCCTGCCTTTGAGCAATTTTACAAAACTGGAAGCTGTAAATAAGTGAAAGCAAAGTAAAATAATTCTTGTTTATGGACAAGAATTCTGTCCTGCCTGTAGAGGTTCACTTCCCTTTCTCTCTGTAGAAAAATTAGTGTAGCCGCCTTTTGCATACTCATTTCAATATTCATGATCTATATATGTGTCTGTTCTTAGGATTCCTTTTGAACAGATTATAACATCTGCCTGGTTCCCTCATTAATTAATGGATAGAGTATAATCTTAAATACATTAATTTTTACATCTATAAGAGAATTCTTTTTTTTAATTATCTTTTTAGAAGTAGAAGACCAGGCTAAACAAAGGTGGCAGATCAGGTTTGAGGCCAGTATATAACTTATGGTTTTTCTGACACTGAGAAGTCATGACCAAAATTAATCAGAAAAAAAGAAGATAAAAAGACAGTGGGCCTTGAATGCCAAGCCAAGGAGTTTGGATTTTCATCTTACAGATAATGCATTGAGTATTTTTAAACTCACAGTAAAATGGTGAATGACATTTTTCCAATTTGCAGAAAAATTAATTACTATAATTTCTTCTGTTGTAAATTTTTCTCTCATAATTTTTTTAAAAAATTGTTGGCTCTTCATATCATTTTTTCTAAATTTAATTTAGTACAACACAGTATTTAATTGAACATCAAATTATATATATTAAGTTTAATATAGCAACGTTCATGGGGCTCTTCAAAAAGAACTACAATCTCCAGGGCTCTACAATTTCAATAAATTTGAGAACCAATGTCTTGGGAAAATAAATTTGGTAGTAATTTGAAAAGTGAACATATCAATTTTCTGCCAGAAGTAGCACTGAGGCTTTTTGTGACAAATGGCCATATTATGCTTCCAAATTCTTATGTATTTATATCTATCTATAGATACACACACACATACACTTTTTTTTATTTAAAGGAAATACATAAACACATTTATAAGAAAGAAAAGTGTATTTTAAAAGTTCCATGAAAGCTGAAGTTAAAAAGAGATTCTACCATAATGTAATAAAATTCTATATCAATAATAAAGTAATTAATTTGCATTGCAAAATGGAAAATCTCCTTTGTGAGAAAACTAATAAACATACTTTTAAATAACCCATAAATTAAAGAAGAAATCCTAAAAGGAATCAGAAAATACTTAGAAATGAACAATGATGAAAATAGCTGTGTTCAAAAGTATGTGAAATACAGCTCATGTGTAACAAAAAGGAAATTTATTGTCTTAAATAAGAAATAAAAGGCTAAACAATAATAAGCTAAGGATCCAGTTTTACAACTTAGAAAACCAAAAGAAGAATAAAATAAACTTCTTGTTGTTAGGTGCCGTCGAGTTGTATCCAACTCATAGTGACCCTATATACACTGAACGAACCACTGCCCAGTCCTGCACCATCCTCACAATCGTCGTTTTGCTTGAGCTCATTGTTGCAGCCACTGTGTCAGTCCATCTTGTTGAGAGTCTTCCTCTTTTTCGCTGACCTTATACTTTACCAAGCATGATGTCCTTCTCTAGGGACTGGTCCCTCCTGATAATGTGTCCAAAGTACATGAGACGAAGTCTTGCCATCCTCACTTCCAAGGAGCACTCTGGCTGTACTTCTTCTAAGACAGACTTGTTCGTTCTTCTGGCAGTCCATGGTATAGACAATATTCTCCAACACCATAATTCAAAGACATCAATTCTTCTTCAGTCTTCCTTATTCATTGTCCGGCTTTCACATGCATATGAGGCGACTGAAAACACTATGGCTTGGGTCAGGTACACCTTAATCCTCAAAGTGACATCTTTGCTTTTTAACACTTTCAAGAAGTCTTTTGGAGCAGATTAGAAATGGAAATGATAAATATAAGAGCAGAAAATATAAAATGAAAGCAAACATGAAATAGGATCAAAGCCAAAAGCTGATTCTTTGAAAAGACTAATAAAATAGATCTCTAGCAAGATTAATTGAAATAAAAAGAAAGAAGGCTCAAATAAACAATATCAGGAATTTTTTAAGGGATAGAATATAGAGGTTAAACAAATAATGAAAGGATACTGTGAACAACTTTTGAGAATAAAGTTAAAATGAGTAGTTGAATCAGTAATTAACATTTTTCCAATCAAAAAAGAAAAGCCCAGAGAGCTTTACCGGTATGTTTAACCATATAATTCTAATCTTACATAAAGTCTTTCAGAAATAGAAAAAGAAGGCACACTTCTAGACTCCTTTATAAAATGTATAGACCTGGACATCAAAACTGTGTAAAGACAGTACAAGAAAGGAAATTCATAGGCCAGTCTCACTCAGAGACACAGACATAAAAATTCAGAAGAAAAATCAGCAAACTGAATCCAACAATGTATTTTAAAAAAGAAAAAGAAAAAAATACACCAGAATCTAGTAGAATTGATCCCAGTAATGCATTGGCTTAATCATAAAAATAAATTAATATAATTCACCGCACTAATAAAGGGTGAAAGACAGTCATCTCAAAAGATGCAGAAATTTGATATAATTTTAAAATCATCCACATAAGAAATTAACCACATAAGAAAAGAGAGGAAACGCTTAACTTGATAAAATCATTGGAATTATTCTAGCAAACATCATGCTTAATTATGAAGCGTCCAAAGTATTCATTTTGGGATAAGAAATAAAAGATGCCCAACTTCACGACTTCTAGTCAACACTGAACTGCTTGTCAATGTAATAAGAAAAAGAAATAAAAGGTATAAAGTTTGGGAAAAACTGTCAATGTTTGCAGATGTTATGATTGTCTATGCTACTCTAGCAGTAGACTCTATTATATCAATTAATGGATAAAACAATAAATGAGATATCATTTTATATTCATCAGATTGGCAAAAACTATAACTCCAGGTAGCAGGAAGTGCTAGCAGGAATATGGGTAAGTGAAAAGCTTCATGTACTGGAGTTTATTGATGTTTTTATTTTGAGATTTACCTCTCAGTTGAGCCAAAAATTGTAGGCCTAACTCTTGGTTCACATATAGAAGGATACTAAACAGACAAAGCTAATCTTTCTTTACAAGAGGAAGAATCCAGAAAGCTTCACCCAAAATGGCAGTTAGAGTTTATCATCAGCAGACTGGTAGCACAATCTGAGACAGCTGCAACTGAGCTGTCCAGGGTCCTGACTGCACAGCTCTCTCTCCCCCCCTCAGACCACTTTGTCCTTAGCATTGTTTCCAGTCTTCCTGGCCAAGTGTGCAGCTTTACCTCCTGTACCTCACTGTCACAAGTCCAACAGTCCTCTAACCAGTTACTGCCTGGATCCCTGCTGACCTAGTCAGCCATACCAAAACCACCCACTTCGTAGTTAAAATGAAGATAGAATAACGAACAGTAAACATTTTAAATCATGTATTTCAGGTTTTTATTTTAGTGAGTTTAAAAGAGAAAAGCTGAAGAAGGAGGAGAGACAGAAAAGTGAACAGTGGAAATGACAAAGAGGAAGAAAATTAGAAGAATATAGAGCATTAGAATGCAAGCTCCATGCAGATAGGAATTTTTAATCTGTTTTGTTCACTGCTAAATCCCCTGTGCCAAGAATAGTGCCTGGTACAGATGTAAGTAGCTCAGTAAATATCTGTTGAATGAATAGGCACAGACATATAAAGAAAAGCACCCGCAGATCCATTTTGTGCCCTTTGAGACTATTACTATTTAAAACCTTTTAACTTGTTTTACAACTCTGAGTATAAGGAAGATATCACCTACGGTATCTGTGCCGAGCTCCTTCAACTTTAGGTAAGGAAATGCCATAGTTTCAATTATTTAACTAAGTGAAGCCTTTCTCTTTCAGATGGTTCCAGCCTATAAGTTCATCAGTTTGGCTCTGTATCTTGTTTTTATTATTCGCTGTGAATTACTTAGTTTCTGTTTTCAGTTGTAAATCCCTTTCAGAAAAACTATAAAGGCCTTCATTTGACCTTGTCTCTTCCTGGACTTAAGAACCATTCTACAATAAAATATAACCTTTAATTAACTGTACTTTTTAAAGGTCATAAATTCTTAGCCTATCAACCCTGCTTACCTGAGAATATGGAATGAGGGTTTCAAACTGTTGATGAAGTTCTAGTAGCTGAATTAATTCTGCATTTTTTTTGGCCTGTTCTCTAATCAAATCAATATATTTTTCAGGATTTTGTGCAAATGAATATGCAGCGTCTCTGGTATTGAAAGTGTAATACTTTTCTTTATATTTCAAAATTCCAATTGCTGGATTTCCTGAAAATTAAGGAAAGAAACTGAATTGGCTATGAAATATTAAGTGATTCTATGTTTGCAGTATACCCATAGAGCCATTCCCTATTCACTCCATTTTTAACATATCCCTTATGTTTTTGATTTGGTAAAATGTTGTAATTAGCAATTTTTATACATTGTATTAAATCATATTTTATGTGAAATTTATTCTAAATTGCTTATATATTTAATTTTACTTTAAAATATGATTTTCAAATACACCTATATAAAAATACTTTTTTACTATCCATATGCAAGCTATTTAAAAAATCTTCTACAAGAAGCTACTTAGTCATCTGATAAATTTTTCAAATCTTAAATTAAACTAACTACTATAGGAATTGCCTTAATTCTGTAAGAACTGCAAAAAAATATAACTTTTTTCCCAACATTCAAATTTACAGATTAAAAAATATTTCCTACTGTAAAAAATACTACATAAAATATGAATTATTAAATCTGGTCCATATAGTTTGTGGGAATTATATAGAAAACAGCAATACTGTCTTATTATTTTTTCATTTATTCAACAAATAGTTTTTGACCCACTATGTGTCAGGTACTGTTCTAGTCACCAAGGATACAGAAGGAAACAAAGTACCTGCCCTCATGAAGCTTATACTCTAGTAGGAACAGATAGCAAAAACGTCACAGATCAGAGAGTGATCAGCACTATGAAAAATAATAATAAAAATAAAGCAGGTTAAACACACAGTAAAAACAAGGAGGGTGAGATTTCTACTTAAATAGGATGGTCAGGGAGAGCTGAATAAGTGAAGGGACAAGGCATATAGCTATGCGTGGGGAGAACTTTCCAAGCAGAGGGAATAGCAAATACAAAGTCTCTGAGTTGAGAGTGGACGTTGGACGGTCAAGACAGAAAGAAGGCCTGTGTAGTAGAAATGGAGTGAACAAAGGAAAGTGTAGAAGGCAATGAAGTCAATGAAATCATCTGAACGGGACCCTGACTGGTAAGCCACAGTGCTACCTTGGGATTTAAGCCATGTGGTTTGCAGTCCCAAATGGAAAGAGGGAAATCCTACAGAATTCCTCTGAGATAATCCAGGTTGCTGCTGCACAGAAAACAATCTCCCCACTGGCAGGTGGTCACGACTAGCTTATTTAGTCTGAAACCTATAGCCCCGCAAGCCCTTCCAATTTTCTTTCTCCATCTTTCTTACAATCAGTTTGTGGAAGCTGGAAGAGACCTTACAGATCTCCTGATTGATCCTTCTCATCTTCCTGGTGAGGAAACTGAGGTCCAGAGAAGGCATGAGACTTGCTAAAAGTTACCCAGTTCACTAATGGTACAACCGGGACTAGAAACCAGGCTCTCGACGGCAATGGTTACTGGGTTCCTCAATCCTAGGCCACTGCTTTTTCAACCACATAATGCCACCTCTGTTGTTCACCCCCACACCCATGTTTCTGTATGTGTCTCACGCATGCCTTCTTTACCTTTTAATTTTGTCTAAGAAAAAAAGGCAAAAGAAAAGAAAGAAGCCATCTATATTCACTTGCTTTTTACTTCTACATGGCTCTTAGTTGTTCTCTCCCTAGTACATTGCTGACACTCACTGGGCCTCAGAATTCTATTATCTCAGACCCCCACTGTAAACCTTTGTTACTCCATTATAAAAAAATGTAATGCCATAAAAAGTCATCTTGTATGTTCTCTGACCTGTATGCACACGATCCCAATAATTTTTTTGGTGAAAAAAAGTAACACACAATTGTAACATGACAAAAGAAATAACAAACAAATAAGAAAAGGAAAGAGTTTCATGGTGGAAGGCAAATAGAAAATAATCTTGTCAAACTGCTTTCATTCTAAACCTAGCTATTTCCAATTCACACAGCACTTCCTCTCACTTTCTGATTTACTCTGTTTTGGGAAAGCTCTAGTAAAACATACATTATGGAGAAATTTTTCTTGATAAAATACTGGCCATTTCCTTACAGGGATTTGATTTATAGGGAAATCCTAACCTATGTTAGTAGGATATAACTATAAAGTGACCAAAAAAAATTTTAATAAATACATCAGTCAAAATTACTGTTCTTTCAACAGTGACGAATCTGTGAAACATTTCATAACATGGAGGAACCTGAAAGGCATTATGCTGAGTGAAATCAGTCAGTTGCAAAAGGACAAATACTGTATAAGACCACTATTATAAGTTCTTGAGAAATAGTATAAACTGAGAAGAACACATTCTTTTGTGGTTACAAGAGGGAGGAGGGAGGGAGGGTGGGAGAGGGTTATTTACTGATTAGTTAGTAGATAAGAACTACTTTAGGTGAAGGGAAGGACAATACTGAATACAGGGAAGGTCAGCTCAACTGGACTGGACCAAAAGTAAAGAAGTTTCCGGGATAAACTGAATGCTTCGAAGGTCAGCGGAGCAAGGGCGGGGGTTTGGGGACTATGGCTTAAAGGGACTTATAAGTCAATTGGCATAATAAACTCTATTATGAAAACATTCTGCATCCCACTTTGAAGTGTGGCGTCTGGGGTCTTAAATGCTAACAAGCAGCCATCTAAGATGCATCAATTGGTCTCAACCCATCTGGATCAAAGGAGAATGAAGAACACGAAGGTCACATGATAACTGTGAGCCCGAGACAGAAAGGGCCACATGAACTAGAGACTTACATTATCCTGAGACCAGAAGAACTAGATGGTGCCCGGCCACAACTGATGACTGCCCTGACAGGGAACACAACAGAGAACTCCTGAGGGAGCAGGAGAACAGTGGGATGCAGACCCCAAATTCTCATAAAAAGACCAGACTTAATGGTCTGACTGAGACTAGAAGAATCCCAGCGGTCACGGTCCCCAAACCTTCTGTTGGCCCAGGACAGGAACCATTCCCGAAGACTACTCATCAGGCATGGAAGGGACTGGACAATGGGCTGGAGAGAGATGCTGATGAAGAGTGAGCTACTTGTATCAGGTGGACACTTGAGACTGTATTGGCATCTCCTGTCTGGAGGGGAGATGGGAGGGTAGAGAGGGTTAGAAACTGGCAAAATGGTCATGAAAGGAGAGACTAGAAGAAGGGAGAGGGCTGACTCATTAGGGGGAGAGTAAATGGGAGTATGTAGCAAGGTGTATATAAGCTTATATGTGACAGACTGAGTTGATTTGTAAACTTTCTCATAAAGCACAACAGAAATTATTTTTTAAAAATTAGTGTTCTTTCAAGTAATTACTTTGGAAGATTATACATATTTTAGTAATGCTGCCTAACATTTCTGAAATCCTACATTGGACATACAAATTATTCCTCCTTTTATAGCACTGTAGCATCTGTATTTCATAATATACACATTCCATCATTTGTCACTTGTAATTTCTTGTTTGTCAGTCTCCCAGATAATACCATGAGCACCTCAAAAACAAGACTTTGTCAAGATCTTTGTAGCTTCTCTTCTAGTTCACCATTTGATTTCATAAAGTTTTACGAAGTGAATAAGTGAGTGACAATGACAGCATTTCATATTAAAAAAATGGAGGACGGGAGCAATATTATTTCCAATTATCTACCTGGAAGGAGAAGACCATCTGTTGTAGCAAACGTGTAACCACAAAATCCCCGATACTGAATTAACAGTTTATCAAAATTTGCTGTTGTTTCTGGAAAAAGCCATTCTAATTTTCTGAAATCTGCCAAATGTACTCTGTCTTCTAAAATGGAAAAAGAGACAAGAAAAGCTTTTATCAATAAGAAGGTTAAACATCCTATGTAAAGTAGTAGTAGCTCATCATAAACATTAACTTTTTATTGCTTCATACTTTTTCTACTAGAAAAAAAAAACTTGACACTCAAAAGACCAGATTTATGGGGAGGGATACTCAAGCAAAGAAGTACCAATGACCTCAGTGATTTCCAAAGTTACAAAACTTCCCAGAGCAAAGTTAAGGCAGAAGCTTGCTCCAAAATGGACAGAGAGGCAGCCATTTAGGGAAGGCATGCTGTGCTGCTAAGGGAAAAGTTGACTAACACACTTCAGAAAGGTCATGTGAGACTTCCTGCTGCTTCCGAATAAACAAGGAAGAGACGGGCTGGTAGGTGAACAAGAAAGAGATAGACCAACTTCACTCAAGATGGTGTAGCTCTCAGTAATACACTAGGTGGAAAATGTTCTGAAATGACACTTATACTCTAGGACCGTTGCTTCTTGAAATCGTTGAGAATGTTCTCAATAGTAAGAGTTAAAGAAGTATCTCTTCATAACTTGATTTTGATAACAAGGTATACAGTTCTTTATATTTTTAAAAATTCTTCCTAGTATTGATTGGTTTACCTATTTACATTTGATGAGCAAACTGACTAAATATTTTGACACAAATAAAAATGTATCTTTATAAAACATTGTTTCCCCAAGGTTCTCAGCTTTCACAGTCCCATCTAGACTTCTGTGCCTGGCTCTACATCCAAACAGAAGACCCCACAACTAGAAGTAAATGCATAATTTGGAGAAAATAAACTTTCCCTCTTTTTTTCTGATATGCCCGGAGGCCTCAAACAGTGATGAGCTGCAACAGGTGTAAGTTAAATTATTTCAAAAGAACATTAGGTCTCCCAGTTCCCTAGGGCAGTAACAATAAAAACTGTCCTAGTGAATAGAAAGTTCTGATGTGTGGTAGAAAATAACACCTCTAGCACTGGGTGTTTGGTAAATCTAAAAAGTTGCAAGTGAACTGTCTTGTCAGTCTGGTTTGGTTTAATACCCAGTGTTAAAGTTACATTAATTTTTTAATTCTATTTATATTAAAAACATTTTCAATATATTTTTGAAATATATTAATATATTTCATTTATACAAATTTGTTTTTATAAATGTATATAAATATAAATTTCATTTATATTTGCATTGATATGCTGTTTTTATGAAATGACATTAGTAAAAACTTGAACTAAAAAGATGCTTTTGAATATTTTATTTTCAGTTTTTATATATTTTAGTAATTTAAGAAAATAAATTACTGCTACCTTTTTATTTTCCTTTTTTTTCAAAAATAGAACATGTAAAAGAAAATTATCTACTTTCGTTTTCTGGGAAAACTTTCTTTTTAGAAAATAACTCAAGTTCCAAGCTGTATTTTGGCATTTCTCATAAATTTTAAGTTGCATTTAGCTAAGATAGAATAGTCCAAAGCAGTTTATTGATAAAGGCAGCCTTTCAGTAAGAACCAAGGTATCTCCAAAAGGGCATAAAATTAGCTCAATTAATTTTACATGCAAGAAATTTAT
Source organism: Loxodonta africana (assembly GCF_030014295.1). NCBI lineage: Eukaryota > Metazoa > Chordata > Mammalia > Proboscidea > Elephantidae > Loxodonta > Loxodonta africana. The sequence goes on along the minus strand of NC_087342.1, from coordinate 149,169,041 downwards.
TGATTTATAAATCCTAAATCTGAATCTTAGGTAGATACATGCCAAATAGCACTCCAAAGAAATGGAGCCTTTTCTGTGACAAATATAAAAAAGGATTAATACCCTTTCCTACTACAAATCAATAATAAAGTCACTAAGACTGCACTGGAAATACATAAGCACAGAAAATCATTGTTAACAGAAATAATCAGCAACAGCCATTGCTGGATAGTAAAATATTCAATTTACATGTTTTCTGTTTTCTACATTTGCTGTAATGAACATTACAATGTTTAATACTTTATTAGAAAGACATTAAAATTTTAAAACAAAAGAGTGAGTTTATCCTGGAGGTAATTCTTAAAAGAAGAGGAAATAATAGATAATTTCCATTACCCATGTGTTCTTTCATTCTACACACATCAGTTTTCACAGTCACCCCATCAAGAAGATCTTGTATTACTCTTTCAGGAAAGAGTAGTTCGTGAGCGCCCAGGAACGGCTCAAGGTGAGTGGTTAAATTACTGAGGACACTAAGCAACACAGTTTCATCCTGAAAGCTAGTCCACAGATTGGAAAGTGCAATGAAAATGGGCTGAGGAAGAGAAAAAAAGGTTTAAATTTAACTATTTAATAAAATTATAAAGCAATGTGCTCTTGAAAATAAATACAAATTGTCATTTGTAAAGAAATTATTTCTTCCTTAATCAAGTGAAAGTCTTATGAAGTTAGAGCATAAAATCTAGATAGAAATTAGGCTTATAAATTATGAGAAAATAAACTTGTGTTTTATTTCAAAGCATTTAATTTTGGCATACTTGTTATAAAGTCAATGTACTCAAAAAAAGCCAAACACATTCAATTACCTAAGAAAGATTTATGGAAGCTTCACCTCAAAAAATCAAGGGAAAAATATCATCTCTTTTTTAAAAGGTTAAATAGGGACTCATTATAATTAGATTTTTCTGGCCCAATTATGATTCAAAAGAACCTGGAAAGTCTAGAGAAAGATCTTGGGGCATGTCTTGTGATCTGCAAGTCAAAGGTTTTTGGGTCAATAAGATGAATGTTTTTATTACATTAAAGGCACTGTTAATACAACAAACAAAAAAACAGACTCCACATACAAGTAAAACAACTTAGCTTTTTATATCTTGGTTTTCAAAAAGAAATATTGAGAATGATTGCAGAAAGTTATCAGAGTCTCAAATGCTCTATAAAATACGGCATGTACATCTTATACCTGTTTGTCCAGGTAGGGGCTGCCAAGCTTCCCCACAAAATGGTACAAATAATAATCAGAAAGGGTAAGTGGCAGGCCTGGTAAACAAGATGATTATTATCTGTCTTTTCACAAAGGTCGTAATTTCTATCACCTCCTTGCTGCAGAAAATTTCTGACAAGATTTTATGAACACATTTTTAACATTGCACTCTATTACTTCTTTTGCCACAACCAATACTAATTTATGCTTATCATAATATATATTCTCATTTCCTTTGGTAACAATTGCTTATAAAGGGGAATCCTCTCATCAAAATATACTATTATTACAAAATAACCATAAAGGACAGAATCAACATATATAAAATTAATGTTGTATTTTTAGTAATTAAATATAATTGTAATGCCTTCTGATCTAACATATAGGACTCAAAAAGTATGTTCACCCTTAAACAAGGTCAAAATTGATGACAGATACTTACAAAGACTTGTGATGTTGGGACAGCAGTCTTTGATTTAACAGTCATTTTTAATTGTTCCAGTTGGGCTGCTAACTGCTTTATCATCATTTCCACTTCTTGAGCACAGGTAATTATATCTGACTGTGAACGATTTTTTATAATTTAATTATAAATATCATATGTGGTTTATACCCTATCCTCTTCCCTCACCCCCTAAGGGTAAGCTCAGTGAGAGCAGGGCTTTGTTCTACACTCTATCTCCAACACTGAGAATAGTACTTGCATATAGAAGGTGCTCCAGAAATATTTCTTGGATGGATGAATTTCTTGAAATTCTTAAATTATTCTTTGATACTCAATATAAATGAATTCCTGAAAAAGTGTTCCCCCAACAGAGCTTGGTATAGCTATTATTTTCCCATTTCCCAATGATAAAAATTAATGAGGCATTCCTTTGAAAACTATTTTGATACCACGATTTAGTAAAATTATACTCAAGGATGCATAAAATCTTAAAAAGCACAGCACTGAAAGGAAAACAATATATTTCTGACATGACAATGGTAATCTGAAATAAGGTGCAAAATGCCGAATTTGAGATAATTACTAAAATTTATTCTTCCTGTGTGCTAATACATTCCCCTTGCCGTTGAATCGACTCCGACTCATAGCAACTTTATAGAACAAAGTAGAACTGTCCCACAGGGCTTCCAAGGCTGTAAATCTTTATGGAAGCAGACTGTCACATCTTTCTCCCACAGAGCTGCTGGTGGGCTCAAACTGCTGACCTTTGCTTCAGCAGCCGAGCACTTAACCACTGCACCACCAGGGCTCCTTATTAAATACTGACAAGTACAAAAAGGGGTAAGTACAAATGAGAAAACCAATGTGTAAAAAGAGTAATTAAACTGCCCACAGATATTCAGGGTAGAATTGTGGTTCTACCCCAGACCACCTGAACCCAGAGTCCAGCCCTTAAACTTTATACTACACTGTGTAAGATGTGATCAGAAACGGTGGTAGTGTGGGTTTACCAGTACACTGTAAAAGAGTGACATTTCTTTAAAGAGAAAAAAAATGAGTTCTCAGATATCAATAGCCTAATAACACGCTTTACTAGACTATTTTAACGATAAAAATAATTGCATCATAAGAAATATAAAATATTATCAGTGCAGGTCAACTAACAAAATCTTTTATTTTACAAATGTAACATGCATCCTGTTTTATTTTGCCCATCCAAAAAACCAAACCAAACCCATTACCGTCAAATCAACTCTGACTCAGGACAGAGTAGAACTGCCCCATAGAGTTTCCAAGGAGCGCCTGGTAGATTCAAACTGCCAGCCTTTTGGTTAGCTCTTAACCACTACACCACCAGGGTTTGCATTTTATCCATACTACTGTTTAAACATTACCTTTCCTCTTGCTTAATTCTCCTGTATAATGTTATCAATCCTATCCTTAGACTACAGGTCCTTTTGCCTATTCCACTGAGTTTTTTTTTCTGTTTGTTTTTTAGTTTTGTTTTCAAAATAAAATATGAAAATGCAATCTTTAAAGTCTTTTTGTATTTGTAGGTCACAAGAAACAGAAGAAAATTTGCAGGTACTCCAAAGTAAAATTTCCATCAACACAGAACACTTTTTTTTAATTGTGTTAAATATATATAACATTTGCCATTTCAACATTCTTCACATGTACAAATCAGTGACATTAATTGAGTACATTACACTTTTTTAAACCTATAGATAAAGATACTCATAGATTCCTTCCCTCAAGCTATGTTTTCAGAGCCCATTCATAGGGTAGGCACACAGAACTTTTTGATTTTTCCTGACAATGTTCTAGAACAATTACTTTCTATACATTTTGCCAAAAAAAAAAAGACTTGTTCACAAGCATGAAGTTTTAGCTGAAAAGTTAGCCCTCTAGGTATGCTGTCACCTAAAATTTCTGTTTTCACACAGTGCAGTCAAATGCTTGGGGGAAAACATGTGATCTGGTATGCTGCCGCTGCTTCTTTTCCTTCTCCTTTTTAATTTGTAAGCGCTCCATACCTTCTTTCATGGACAATTTTCAAGAAGTCTAAAACAAGCACAAATTCTAACTGGGTTTTCACTTGCATCATCAGAAAGTATCAAGAAGTCCTATGTGCCTACTATGTAAATAGACCCTGTAAATGTAACTTTGGAAGAGAAGTCTTCAAAAGCCTCACAAATTTTAAGAAGTGTTATGTAACAAACACAACTTTTACTTGCATGATAACAATTGGCAGCTTTCTCCCTTTGGTGACTGACTTGCACTTTGAAAGCCCACAGAGGATGGAATTCTGTTCTCTCAGCTAAGAGGGTCAACAAGACGCCCCTCCCTTTCCTTTTCCAGAATATTTGAAATTGCTCACTGCAGCAGAAAAAGGCCTTGTCAAAATAAAATAACCCACTGTCTCATCCAGGCTGTAATTGGATTTTTTACATAAACTGAATATAGCAGTAGCAAAAGAATTTTTTTCCATCAAAATCAATGCAAAATTATATCAATATCTATTCAAATAATATGACTTTAAAAAATATTAATAGATTTTAAGATAGGAAAATATCTCAGCTAAAGATAAATTAATTGACATACTCTATAACCTAGAAATATTACTGATTAATCCAATATCTACTTTGTAATAATCAATCTTAATTTTAACTAAGGCATATTGATCGGGAAGGATTGGATAGTTAAAAACTAAACAATAAGAAGAAACACTGATCAAGCAAAGTCAGGAAGCTAAGAGAACTCATCTTGTATAACATCAGTATAAAATAGCCATGAAGAGTGCTAAGATTAGAAAGTTAACCTTCTCAGTAGTATAAACATCAAGGGGCTTGGCAATGAGATACTGTCTAGAAAAATAAGAGCTCTTCAGCTTATGCCCCTAACAAAATGAAATTAGGGCAGTTCTCCTAGGGCCCTGACAATAACGATGGTGTTAATCATCAGCATCATCACCAACATAATATCTATTTATTGAGCTATTATTGCATGTCACCTACTGTTCTACTTGCTGTCGATAGATAGTGGGGATTATTAATACTCCCATTTTACAGATAAGGAAGTCAAGACACAGGGAAATTAAGCAACTTCCTCAAAGATGCAGATTTCTTAAGTGGCCAAGTCACCATAAGAACCCATATTGTCTGCAGAACCCACACTTATCACTTCTACACATTTATCACTTCTACACTCTACTCATTGTCTGCATAGCACTGAGAGGTGAGAACTCCAATGAGAATGCAAGAATGTAAGTGGGTTGAATACTATTCATGATTGAAAGCTATGAGAAGACACTATATAATGAACAATGTCCTTTACAGCATCCTTACAGTATGTGTAACAGTTTCATAAGGCTCTTTCTTCTAATATATCCTTTCCGAAGGCCAATGACAAAAGCGAATGTGAGGTTCTACACCCTAAAAGGTCCCTGTAGTGCAGAATGCCATGTGGACCCATATGCACTTCAAGATAAATTGATTATAAAATATGCCTTTTACTATCAAAGATTTCATTTTACTTGGATCCACAATCAACGCCCATGGATGCAGCCATCAAGAAATCAAACAACGTACTGCGTTGAGCAAATCTGCTGCAAAAGACCTCTTTAAATTGTTAAAAAGCAAAAATGTCACTTTGAGGACTAGGGTGCATCCAACCCAAGCCACAATATTTTCAATTGCCTCATATGCATTTGAAAGCTGGAAAATGAATAAAGAAGACCAAAGAAATATTGATGCTTTTGAATTATGGTGTTGGCAAAAAATATTGAATACACCATGGACTTCCAGAAGAATAAACAAGTCTGTCTTGGAAGAATACAGCCAGAGTGCTCCTCGGAAGTGAGGATGGCAAGACTTCCTCTCACGTACTTAGAACATGTTATCAGGAGGGACCAGTCCCCAGAGAAGGAGATCATGCTTGGTAGAGGGTTAGTGAAAAAGAAGAAGGCCATCAACAAGATGGACTGACACAGTGGCTGCAACAATGGGCTCCAACCTAACAATGACTGTGAGGATGGTGCAGGACCAGGCAGTGTTTTGTTCTGTTGTACATACGGTTGCTATGATCAGAATCGACTTGATGGCGCCTGACAACAACAGTATCTGACTAGTTATATAAGGCTGGTTGCCACAAGTCAGTTAAATATTAGGGGAACATCTACCCTAAAAGATGATTTAGATTTTGAATAGCTGTTTAAAGTCTTCCTTTCTGACAGCAATTAGATAGTAGGCCAGTTGTGAGGACAACTTGTTTTTTGCAAGGAAATCATGTCATCAGCATAAAGAAAACAAAAATCCTCACAACTGGACCAATGAGCAACATCATAATAAACAGAGAAAAGACTGAAGCTGTCAAGGCAAGGATTTCATTTTACTTGGATGTACAATCAACAGCCATGGAAGCAGCGGTCAAGAAATCAAAAGACACGTTGCATTGGGTAAATCTGCTGCAATGGACCTCTTCAAAGTGTTGAAGAGCAAAGATGTCACCTTGAAGACTAAGGTGCACCTGACCCAAGCCATGGTATTTTCAGTTGCATCATATGCATGTGAAAGCTGGACAATGAATAAGGAAGACAGAAGAAGAATTGACGCCTTTGAATTGTGGTGTTGGTGAAGAATATTGAATATACCATGGACGGCCAAAAGAACGAACAAATCTGTCTTGGAGGGAGTGCAGCCAGAATGCTCCTTAGAGGCAAGGATGGCAAGACTGCGTCTTACATACTTTGGACATGTTGTCAGGAGGGATCAGTCCCTGGAGAAGGACGTCATGCTTGGCAGAGTACACGGTCAGCAGAAAAGAGGAAGACCCTCAACGAGGTGGATTGACAGGGCTGCAACAATGAGCTCAAGCATAACAACAATTGTAAGGATGGCTCAGGACTGGGCAGTGTTTCGTTCTGTTGTGCATAGGGTCGCTGTGAGTCAGAACCGACTCAACAGCACCTAACGACGACAACAAACAACTACCTGGCAAATATGTTAAGCACTTGCTCTTACTTAAACAACACCAACACTACTCACATACACACACTTACCCCTCCTTAACTATAGCATGCTAACAATCATATTACTGGATATCAAGGAAAGTCAACAACTCTAAAATATATTTCATTCAAATCAAAATCCAACTTTCCCATTTCTATTTTAGTCCTTGGTTCTACAGATTCAATGTAAACTGAGCAGTTATTGAGGTAGTCTTCTAATCAACGACTTGATTCTACTTCTATTTTAGCCCCATAATATACAGAGGTTCCATTATATGGAAAAGGCCAGATATTGTGACGTTAGCTCACCAAAACTATCTGAAGGAATATCTCATACTGTCGCACGTTAAATAGTGCTTCTTTTAGCATATATGGCTGAAATTCTTGACTCACGAGTGGGTTCTGTGCTACTTTCTCAAGGATGGCTGTGTAGCGGTAGGCTTGGTCCTGAGCAGTCTGAAGTTGGGTATCAATGTGCTGCGTGGTGGCTGGGATTGCTTCATGTAGAATAGCTGGCACTGTTTTTAAAGGTTTAAAAGAGGGTCAAGAAGGAGTCTAAAAGAATTAAGAAAAAAACTTAGAAAGTGGTCTTATTTTAAGCATTAAGTTGAAGTACTTTTTTCCCAACCAAATTAATGATAATGAGGCACACGTCTCATGGGTCCCACACCATCAAAGAAGGGATACCAAAAAGACCTTATGCAAACAAAGATACCGTCACAATGATAACCCAAAGTTAGAGCTGATGAACTGCCACTAAAACAAGAGATAGGCTTTGGTATTATGTGGAGGTTGACAATGTACTCTTAGAAAAAGTCAGTGATCTCTCCTCCTATATCTACTTTTCTATTTGTAAGAAAGTTAAAAAAAAAAAAAAGGATGCTGTCTACAAACTCTCAGGATACTGAAAAATAGTCTCACAAGGGAGGAAACTTTATCCAGAATGAGAATTTGACTTTTTAGAGCAATTTTTCAGATGTTAACAATTACCCTATTACTAGACCAGCGATGATCTGATAAGACACCTTGCCAGCGGGCCTACACAAGTGCCAAATTCATAGAAAAGTTTCTTCTACTGGTAGGTCCTTGATCAAATATTTCATGAGTACTTTCGGACTCCTTGATAAAGAATGCAGTAAACGTACAGCAGAAGTACAGCCACAATGCTCCTTAAAAGCGAGGATGGCGAGACTTGTCTCACATATTTTGGACATGTTATCAGGAAGGACCAGGGCTGGAGAAGGACATCATGCTTGGTAAAGCAGAGGGTTAGCAAAAGAGAGAAAGACCCTCAACAAGATGGATTGACACATGGCTGCAACAATAGGCTCAAACATAGCAACGATTGTGAGGATGGCACAGGATCAGGCAGGGTTTTGTTCTGCTGTACACAGGGTCACCATGAGTCGGAACCAACTTGACAGCACCTAATATCACCAACAACATATAACAGCATAATAGACACTCTTGAATTTATAGATTTGCAAATATCTTTTCTTGGACTTTTTCATTTCGTTAACAGCACCAGCGACTGTTTTCTTTTAAGGGTAATTTTTATTTTTTAAATCAGTGAGTTTTACTTCATTTTGGTTACTTGACTTGGAGTGAAGTCCCCACTGTATTGACAAGGCTGGTCTCTGGGCAGGCCCCCTCATCCCTTTCACTGATTACTCTCCATACTGCTTCACGGTGCATGAAATTTAAAGTTTTGCCCCAACAAAATTAAAAATTACTACACATTATGAACAGCAGTTATCCCTCAGGAAAAATCAAAACTGCAAATCTTAAATCTAAGAATATCAACAGTGTGTTGTGTATTATTTTCCTCATGGTGCAAGTTAAATTTTAACCCTATATAAATCATCACAGATTTATAGAATTAACCTAATGTACCTACAATCATCAATGCCTTCTCCTCCCTTTCCACAGTCTCTGTTAAATAAACGAATTCCAGTAACAATCATGGTGAGTTCTTTCAGCTGGCGTTCTTTGTCCTTTTTAGAAAGAGTTAGAAATGTCCCAAGCTCAGCCTGAGGAAAGACACTCTGCAGGGCAGCTAAAATAATGCATAAAAAGGAAAACAAAATGGCAGAATAAAGATATCCAAAATTAAATCACAAGTTTTTTTCTTTCCCTCAGCACAAAGTCACGAAGGGACTTGTCTTTTTAGGGTTTCTTATATGATTCTTTAAATTTCTGACATTTGAATATCAAAGCTAGACTACTAAAAATTAATGCCATTTTCTCAGGTCCATTTCCAATAATTAAACATCCATCAATACATTTTATTTTTTATTTTTTGGCAATGGGTAATAAAACAAGTTTTGTAACTAGGATCGTGAGTAGAAAAAAATCACTTTTAAAATAATTATGGAAGAAAGCTATAGGAAGACTAAGAGATCTCACCTGGTCTTCATCTTAAGGTATGAAAGTGAGGAAGTATTTCCTGTCCTCTTCCTTCATCCATTTTTGGTGACAGACTCAACTCCTTTTATCAGTATGAAATCTCCCTTATCAGTTGTTCCTATACTCAATCATTCTGGTACCCTTAATTATATTGCCAATGTTTTAATGAGGTGTGATAGGTCCCTATATACATACAACTCTAAGAAAATTAATAATATTTCACTTTCTAGAGGTGTTAACTTCAGTTTTAGAATTGACACACAGTGTAAAAGCAGTCTGGGTAAGCTTTTACCTCTTGTCTGTGCTTTTGTTTTTTGTTTTTATTCCAGATAAAAAGGAAACTTCGATCTTCTACACTTCTAACTGAACATATTTTATAAAATACAGTGATTATATATCTTCACTTAGGGAAAGGAAATTCTTTATGCCTTTTTACCTGTTGCCTCTCTGACAATCTTGATATCTGTAGGGGATCCAAGTCCGGAGCGTAGTAACACGTAGCTGACAATCTTCCGATAGAGGCTTTCCAATTCTTCTCTAGCGCATGATCTGTTATCTGTAATCTCTCTGCTAATAGGGCCTAATCTAGACTCTAGAACCCGGTGATGTTCTTGAAGAAATTCCTCTAAAAGTGGTAAAGGACAATGTTCGATATAATTGATATTTAGAATTCTGTTCGTAAAAGAAAGTAGGACCAGAAAAACTGTCTGGAGAATAGCAATTCTACTACATGAAAACAAGGATTTTCTTAAGATGTAATAACCAAAATAAAAATAAACAGTAGCCAACAAGTAACCTTAAGACAAGAAGCCAGTGAGAAAGATTTATTACTCACAGTGACTTCAACACATATGGGGAACTCTGGTGGCACAGCTGTTAAGCATTCGGCTGATAACCAAAAAGGTCGACAGTTCGAATCCACCAGCCACTCCTCGGAACCCCTGTGGGGCAGTTCTACTCTGTCCTATAGGGTCACTATGATGTCTATACCGAACCAAAAACCAAACCCAGTGCCTTCGAGTCGATTCTGACTCATAGCAACCCTGTAAGACAAAGTAGAACCTCCCCATAGAGTTTCCAAGGAGCGCCTGGAGGATTTGAACTGCCCACCCTTTGGTTAGCAGCGGTAGCGCTTAACTACTACGCCACCAGGGTTTCCATGATGTATATAGTTGTATATATATATATAGATGTATATCTGTGTATATAGTTTGGTTTTATACATTATAGTGTGTGTACATACATAGACATAAAGAGACATACACTTATATAAGCATATTCAGTATTTAAATATGTAGTGTACACATTCTCCTTCAAATATGTGTAATTTTATTTTGGCTCTAGTTAAATTTCCTCTGAATAACAATTCTGATAATATAGCGTTACATCAAGAACTATATCCATCCCTCTTATCCCTGTGATACTGTGAGATCTAGGCTTGAATGTGGCAGGAGACTATCTTCCTGAGCATTCTGGTAGTGATTCTTGCAACTGACTCAATGATACACCCCATATTACCATTACAAGGACATTAATTAACATATTAAACATGCACAATTCATACCTAAAATCTTACCACAAAAGCAACTGAGAACTTTTGGCAAATTAACAAAAAAAAAAAATCTCACTTATAATTGCATCAATTGCATGACTATTTTATTGCTTTAAAATGTCATCCTTATTAAGGAAAAAAAGCAAAATACGTGATTTTAAATATATAGCATAACTAAAAGTCCAATACAAAGAGGGAAAGAAAAAACAAAGAAAATCACCAAATGGTTAATAATGACTACATTACAGTGGGGGGCAAGGCGGTCAACAGAGAAATTTATTTTCCTTCTTTTATTTACAACTTGTCTTTGATGTATTAAATTATCTATACATCAAAATATGTTCTACTTAAATTTCCCATCATTCATTTCTTTTATGGCCAGTTACATAATTTGGCTAAGCTTGTATGAAATAATAATATACACCAGAAACAAAGAAAAAATATGCAAATTACAAACTGAACTTCAGTGGCCTGGTTATTTTAGTTTCTAATTGTTATGTAAAAAAGAAGACCTGGCGGCACAGTGATTAAAGCGCTTGGCTGCTAACCAATAGGTCCGTGGTTTGAAGCCACCAGCTGCTCTGCAGAAGAAAGATGTTGCAGTCTGCTTCCATAACAATTGACAACATCGGAAGCCCTATGGGGCAGTTCTACTCTGTCCTATAGGATTAGAGTCAATTTGACAGCAGTGGGTTTGGGTTTTCAGATTTTAGCGTCATAAAGGTTATAACACAATAGACTTGGAAACATAATTATTATGGGTATCATAATTAGGATTAACTTTTAATACTCACAAAGGCCATTAGTGGTTTTCTCATTTAGCAATTCCAACATTACTATATTCTTCAAAGTTGGAAAACATTTAAAAATATTGCCTCCCAAAAATTGTTTTTACCTAAAATATACCATGAAAACTTTAAAAATCATCAAAATAGGTAGAGATGTGTTACCTCGGCTTGTATAATTCATATCAAAGTAGACTTGCATCTTAACGGTATCCAGGGATGGATTTTTACTATCCAATAGCCGAGCCACACAAAGCTAGAAAAGAATAGCCCATGAATGCTTCTGGTTACATTTCCTGAAACATTCAAAAGTATTTTCCAAAGTTATTTTCCAAAGAGGCACATCGAAGCAATGGCTGTGATATTTATCCACCAAGAGACCCTCTTATTATTTTTCTCTTTGAGGGCTTTATGTTTATAGCCTACCCAACCAACAATGCTTATTAAGTAACTAGTTATTTACTAATAAGTTATTTCCCCAATATTTATTAAATAACAAGTTATCTCCCACTAAGTTAACCAATATCACCATGCCCAGGTGCTAACAGCCCAGTGCAAGGCAACAAAACTTGATATTTTGGTTAGCCGATGCAGTTTAAATACAGGCAAACATCCCACGAAGCTTTTAATGCTGTTTAGAGCTCTTCTAGAGTTCCTTGTTACTATTTTATCTGACTCTTGGACAACACTCCTTCTTTGTGGATGGTAGAAGTTACATGCATTTTATAAAAAGCTGCTGCAGCTACCCTTCTCAGCTCACAAAATTTTTCTGGCTCTGTGTTCTATTTCAAAAGTTCTTCTTCTGATCTGTTTCTCTCTCTCTCTTTCTGTGTATATATATGCTGGCAGTTCAAATCCACCAGGCGCTCCTTGGAAACCCTATGGGGCAGTTCTACTCTGTCCTTTAGGGTCACTATGAGTCAGAATTGACTCAGTGGCAATAGGTATATGTATATACATATGTTATGTTATATACATTATATACATATGCATACATATACGTATATATGTATCTTATCATAAATGGCTCAGTTCACTTCTCTGCCTTGTCCTTTTAGATTGGGTAGTCAACCTGAATTTTTCTTTCTTTTTTTTTGCCATCTCACCCCTTAGGCTTCATATACTGCAGCTGGCAAGCACATTAGCAACATCACCCTCAAACCCACCTCCTCCAGTATAACCCCGCTTTCCTGAGGTGTGGGGAAGTAGGGCTGGGGGTAGAATGCAGGAGGGAAGATTGAAGACTCTGTCTTTATGGAAGCCTGTGCACCTGGATCGTCCACGTCCAAGTACTGTTCTAAACTAGACTTTATAAATAAAAAGATTAGCTCACCCGCATGATTTTTAACTGAGATAAAAGGGCACTATTTTTATCACTTGAATTATGATATATTTTACTAGTTTATGTACCTGTGATATTAAAAGTATATTGAACTTCATTGCTTTCAACTTAGCTGAATTAGAGGAAAAAAAAGAAAAACTCTTCCTGAACCAGGAAAGAGAAAAAAAATTATTTTCTGCCCTTTCTGGTTCTCCTCCAAAGCTTTCCATCACAGTCTGATCCTCACAGTCATTTCTCCTATTGTTTCATGCATCTGAAGGCAAAAGTGACTAAACAAATACTGTAGAATTGAGAATAAATAATTCCAATTTTGAGCATTGGTGGATAATCACCTTAACAAGTTTCTGCACATCACTTTTTATGAGGGCTCTATCCATGTTAAATCCATTACTTGGATCCAGGACAACAGCTTTCACCTGAGAGTAGGAAAACAGGTCATTAAATAATTTTGTTATTTCATATTATTATGAAATTAATACCTTTACATTTTTTAACATCTGCCTCTTGCTTACTCAGGGATTGATTACTCGGCTATTTTTCATATTGCCCAATTCATCGGCACTTTCATCAGAGGTCGAAAAAAGGAAGCAATAAACATCAAAATTGAAAATGGTGCTAGAAGAATTTTACGAAATAATAAGTTGAAAGCAATCGCTAGATTTTAGGTTGAGAAATTATTTGCATATTTTACTGTGTTTTTCTTTTGTCTTGTTAACCAAAAGCATGAACAGAGAGACCATGGCAATGAGTAATATTTACAATAACAAACAAAAATACATGTTAAAAAATTTCTACATAGGAAGAGAACATTATTGTCTCTAAAACTCATCAAGATCTTCTAAATCTGTCTCTATACATATAGAACTGACATGCTTCATAGACTTTTAAAAATTATTTTTCACTAACTTGTTCTATGATCTTATGTATTTTAAACTGAATAACATCTAGGAAAGCTTTACAAAATTCCACTTTAAAAAATTTTAATAATGGAGTAATTCACAAAAATATCCATTCTTACCATAAAAGCAACCAAAGTTTCAGAAACAATCTCTCCATGGGCCGCACATTCTTGTCCTATTTCGCGAATGATATTCTTTATAACACTTTCTGCCTGAGTGGGAGGCATTCTGGCTAAATAAAACAATGATTGATTTTTTAAAAATGTATTAATATATTGCTTTTCTCCACTTTACATTTCCAAAGACCCGTGATATTAATTACTGAAAAAACAAAAAACCCACAGCGATTGCCATCGAGTCAATGCTGACTCATAGTGACCCTATAGGACAGAGTAGAACTGCCCCAGTTTCCAAGGAGCAACTAACTGGTGGATTCAAACTGCTGACCTTTTGGTTAGCAGCCAAATGCTTAACTACTTCGCCACCAGGCCTCCTAACTTATTAGTATTTAGGCCTCTCCTAGAATCAGCAGTCAACAAATCAAACACCATATTGCATTGGGCAAATCTGCTACAAAAGACTTCTTTAAGGTACTAAAAAGCAAAGATGTCACTTTGAGGACTAAGGTGTGCCTGACCTAAGCCATGGTATTTTCAATTGCCTCATATACATGAGAAAGCTGGACAATGAATAAGGAAGACCAAGAAGAACTGATACATTTGAATTATGGTGTTGGCAAAGAACATTGAATATACCATGGACTGCCAGGGAACAAGGAAATCTGTCTTGGAAGAAGTATAGCCAGAATGCTCCTTAGAAGCAAAGATGACAAGGCTTCATCGTCCATACTTTGGACGTATCAGGAGGGACCAGTCCATGAAGGAGGACTAGGTAAAGTAGAGGGTCAACAAAAAAGAGGAAGATCCTCAGTGAGATGGATTGACACAGTGGCTGCAACAATGGGCTCAAACACAGCAACGATTATGAGGATGGCAGAGGACCAGGCGGTGTTTCGTTCTGTTGTACATAGGGTCACTATGACCCCACACCAACTCGATAGCACCTAATAGCAAGAGCAACAGGACTCTCCTGCTTTTCATTAGTTAATTTTTTTTTTTTTAATAAAGGACTTTATTGATAACAGAGAGCAGTTGGAATATCAAATGATTGAAACATTTCCTTTTGTTACTTAAATGATAGTAATCACCAAAAACGTATTTACATTATTATTTTTTTAATTAAAAAAAAAGCTGAACAGTATTTGGGAAAAAGAATGAATTAATAAGAAACCCAAACCCCATCTGTGTAGGCAGCAGAGTACAGTCTGAAAGAGGAGGAAATGCTTATTCTACCACATTCACTAAATAACCTTTCATAATTATAAGAGTCTGCTAGAAAACATTTCTTGCTCAAGTCGTCTAAATTGTCTTCTGCATCCAAGTTGGAATTTAGACTTTTGACTGAAAAAAAAAAAAAAGGCAAAAAATCAAAATATATTCTGAGAGTTATGCATGACAGAAAAAAAAAAAAAACTCCTGGTTATTAATTCTATTTACGTTAAGCCAGGAAAAGGTAGTTTTTTTCGAACTGTTCATTTCTAGTATCTTTTTTTTTCTTGTACTTTAGATGAAGGTTTACAGAGCATGTTAGTTTCTTATTAAACAATTAACACACATATTGTTTTGTGACATTGGTTGCCAACCACACAACATGTCAATACTCTCCTCTTTACAACCTTGGGTTCCACATTACGAGCTTTCCTGCCCCCTCCTGCCTTCTCGTCCTTGACCCTGAGCTGGTGTGCCCATTTAGTCTCGTTTTGTTTTATAGGCCTGTCTAATCTTTGGCTGAAGCATGAACCTCAGAAGTGGCTTCGGTACTGAGTAAAAGGTTTTCTGGGGCTATACTCTCAGGGCTTCTCATCTCTGACAGACCAGTAAGTCTGGTCTTTTTTTTGTGAGCTGGAATTTTGCTCTACATTTTTCTCCAGCTCTGTCTGGGACCCTCTATTGTGATCCCCGTCAGAGCAGTTGGCAGTGGTAGCCAGGCACCATCTAGTTGTGTTAGACTCGGTCTGGTGGAGGCTGTGGTACTTGTAGTCCCTTAGTCCTATGAACTAATCTTTCCACGTCTCTGGTTTTCTTCATTCTCCCTTGCTCCAGGTGGGGTGGGGCCAGTGGAGTATCTTAGATGGCCATTCACAAGCTTTTAAGACCCCAGATGCTAGTTACGAAAGTAGGATGTAGAACATTTTCTTTATAAACTATTTTATGCCAACTGAACTAGATATCCCCCTAGACCATGGTCCCTAGCCCTCAGCCCAGTAGTTCGGTCCCTCAGGGAGTTTGTATGTTATCTATGAAGCTTCCATGACCTTGCCTTGGTTAAGTTGCGCTGACTTCCCCAGTATTGTGTATCTTACCCTTCACCAACGTTACCACTTACCTATTGTCCTAGTTAGTATTTTTCCCTACCTACCCTTATCCTCCCTACCCTCCCTAGTAACTATCAAAGATTGTTTCCTTCTCTATGTAAACCTTTTCATGAGTTTTTATAATAGTGGTCTCATACAGTATTTGTCCTTTTGAGATTGACTTATTTCACTCAGAATACAGCCCTCCAGATTCATCTATGTTGTGAGATGTTTTGCAGATTCACCGTTGTTCTTTATTGTTGCGTAGTATTCCATTGTGTGTATGTACCATATTTTGTTTATACATTCATCTGTTGATGGGCACTTAGGCTGTTTCCATCTTTTTGCTATTGTGAAAAATGCTGCAATGAACATGGGTGTGCATATGTCTATTCGTGTGACAGCTCTTACTTCTCTAGGATATATTCCTAGAAGTGGGATTACTAGATCTTATGGTATTTCTATTTCTACCTTTTTAAGGAAGGGCCATACCATTTTCCAAAATGGTTGTACCATTTTACATTTCCAGTAGCGGTGCATAAGAGTTCCAAGCTTACCACAGCCTCACCAACACTTGTTATTTTTTGTTTTTTTGATTCGTGCCAGTAATGCTGGAGTGAGATAATATATCATTATTGTTTTGATTTGCATTTCTCTAATGGCTAGTGATCACGAGCATTTCCTCATGTGTCTGTTAGCTGCATGAATGTCTTCTTTGGTGAAGTGTCTGTTCATATCCTTTGCCCATTTTTTTTTTTAATTGGATTGTCTTTTTGTTGTAGAACTGCTGCATTTTCCTGTAGATTTTAGAGATTAGACCTTTGTCAGATTTGTCATAGCCAAAAATTTTTTCCAGTCTGTAGGTCCTCTTTTTACTTTTTTGGTGAAGTCTTTTGATCAGCCTAAGTATTTAATTTTTAGAAGATCCCAGTAATCTAGCTTATCTTCTGGTGTTTGTATATTGTTAGTTACGCTTTGTATGAGTTTATGCCTTGTATTAGGGTCTCTAGCACTGACCCTATTTTTTCTTCTGTGATCTTTACAGGTTTTTTTAATTAGTTTTTTAAATAATTTTTATTGTGCTTTAAGTGAAAGTTTACAAATCAAGTCAGTCTCTCACACAAAAACCCGTATACACCTTGCTACACAATCCCAATTACTCTCCCCCTAATGAGACAGCCCTCTCTCTTCTTTTTTTGTGTCCATTTCGCCAGCTTCTAACCCCCTCTACCTTCTCATCTCCCCTCCAGGCAGGAGATGCCAACATAGTTTCAAGTGTCCAACTGATCCAAGAAGCTCACTCCTCACCAGCATCCCTCTCCAGCCCATTGTCCATTCCAATCCATCTGAAGAGTTGGCTTTAGGAATGGTTCCTGTCCTGGGCCAACAGAAGGTCTGGGGGCCATGACCACCGGGGTCCTTCTAGTCTCAGACCATTAAGTCTGGTCTTTTTATGAGAATTTGGGGTCTGCATCCCACTGCTTTCCTGCTCCCTTGGGGGTTCTCTGTTTTGTTCCCTATCAGGGCAGTCATCGGTTGTAGCCAAGCACCATCTAGTTCTTCTGGTCTCAGGATGATGTAGTCTCTGGTTCATGTGGCCCTTTCTGTCTCTTTGGCTCATAATTACCTTGTGTCCTTGGTGTTCTTCATTCTCCTTTGATCGAGATGGGTTGAGACCAACTGATGCATCTTAGATGGCTGCTTGCTAACGTTTAAGATCCCAGACGCCACTCTTCAAAGTGGGATGCAGAATGTTTTCTTAACAGATTTTATTATGCCAATTGACTTAGATGTCCCCTGAAACCATGGTCCCCAGACCCCTGCCCCTGCTACGCTGGCCTTTGAAGCATTCAGTTTATTCAGGGAACTTCTTTGCTTTTAGTTTAGTCCAGTTGTGCTGACCTCCCCTGTATTATGTGCTATCTTTCCCTTCACCTAAAGTAGTCCCTATCTACTATCTAATTAGTGAATGCCCCTCTCACCCTCCCTCCCTCCCCACTCTCGTAACCACAAAAGAATGTTTTCTTCTCAGTTTAAACTATTTCTCAAGTTCTTATAATAGTGGTCTTATACAATATTTGTCCTTTTGCAATTTCACTCAGCATAATGCCTTTCAGGTTCCTCCATGTTATGAAATGTTTCACAGATTCCTCACTGTTCTTTATCGATGCGTAGTATTCCATTGTGTGAATATACCATAATTTTTTTATCCATTCATCCATTGATGGTCACCTGGGTTGCTTCCATCTTTTTGCTATTGTAAACAGTGCTGCAATAAACATGGATGTGCATATATCTGTTTGTGTTTTAATTAGTTTTTATGTATAGTGTGAGATATGGCTCCTGTTTCATTTTTTTATAGGTGGACATCCAGTTTTGCCAGCACCATTTGTTTAAAAAAACTGTCTTTTCCCCATTTAATTGTCCTTCGGCCTTTGTTGAAAATCAAGTGAATGGTAGGTGGATAGATTTACCTCTGGGTTCTCAATTCTGTCCCATTGGTCAATGTGTCTGTCACTGTACCAGTTTTGACTACAGCAACTGTATAGTAGATTCTGAGGTCGGTAGTGTGACTTTATTCTTTTTCTTCGATAGTGCTTTACTTATCTGGGGCCTCGTTCCTACCACATAAAGTTAATGATAGTTTTTCCATGTCGTTAAAGAATGCCGTTGGTATTTGGATTGGGATTGCATTGTATTTGTAGGTTGTTTTGGGTAGAATTGACAAATTGAGTCCACCTATCCATGAACATGGTATGTTTTTCCATACATGTAGGTCTCTTTTGGTTTCTTGTAGTAGTGTGTTGTGGTTTCCTTTGTATAGGTCTTTTACGCCCCTGGTTAGATTTATTCCCAAGTATTTTATTTTATTTTTTTGTAGTTCTCTTTATTGACGCATAAGAATCCAACTGATCTTTTATGCTTATCTGGTATCCTGCTACTCTGCTGAATCTATCAGTGCCAGTAGTTTTCTTGTAGAGTCCTTTGGGTTCTCTATACTATCATATCATCTGCAAATAGGGATAGGTTTACTTCTTCCTTACCAATCTGGATGCCTCTTATTTCTTTTTCTTGCCTTATTGTTCTAGCTAGGACTCCCAGCACAACGTTAAATAGGAGTGGTGATAAAGGGCATCCTTGTCTTGTTAATGTTCTCAGGGGGAATGTTTTCAGCCTCTGTCCATTAAGAATGATATTGGCTGTTGGTTTTGTATAGATGCCTTTTCTTGTGTTGAGGAATTTCAAAAAGTAGTAGGTTTTTAACAATTATTGCATTTTTTGACTTTCCTGAGTATCATTAACTGAGCACAAGCAAACTTAGCATGTAGAGAATCTCAAAGGCAATGGCAGGTAAATAAAGGTAACTCTAAGCACTGTTAGTGTTTAGGTGGATGAGAAATGGTAGCACTTGGCATTTTGTCCACTAGAATCAGATTGCCTAGGTTCCATCATCACACATTTTGTAGCTGTGAGAACTTGGACACTTATTTCAGCTACGAAATGGTTTCCTCATCCGAAAAATGAAGATAACACTACTATCCTCTTCCCAGAAGCTGTTGTGAGGATGACATGAGTTCTATATATTTAGTAAGGTCCCTGGGTGGCACAAATGGTTTGTTTTCATCTACTAACCATAAAGTTTGGCGGTTGGAACCCACCCAGCTGCAACGCAAAAGAAAGGCCTGCAGATCTGCTTCTATAATGATTATAACCACGAAAACCCTATGAAGCAGCTCTACTCTGTAACGCACGGGGTTGCCGTGAGTTGGAATCAACTTAAGGGCAATGGGTATGGTTTTTGGATTTTATATATTTAGTGGTTATGATGGAACCCTGGTGGCGAAGTGGTTAAGAGTTTGGCTGCTAACCAAAAGGTCAGCAGTTTGAATACACCAGCCACTCCTTGAAAACTCTACAGGGCAGTTGTACTTTGTCCTATAGGATCACTATGAGTTAGAATCGACTGGACAGCAATGGGTTAATGGTTAGGATAGTGTATGACATAAGGTAAGTGCCTAAAGCAGCAGTTTGTAACAAGTACTCAATGAATATTAACCAAAACCCATTGGTCCAGTCGCTTCTGATTCATAGCAACCCTATAGGACAAAGTAGAACTGCCCCATAGGGTTTCCAAGGAGCACCTCGTGGATTCAAACTGCCGACCTTTTGGTTAGAAGCCATAGCTCCTAACCACTACACCACCAGGGTTTCCCCAATGAACGTTAGCTATGGTTTTTTTGTGAATTTTGTTCTGAAAGGATGGAATATCAAGAATCTTTTTACTGTTTTCCTTTTATAACTTAAATTCAGCTTTCAATGTGGTATTGAAAATTACAGGGCTCTGAAGCCAGATTTGCAAATGAAACGAACAAACAAAACAGGCAGAGGATCAGAGCCTGTTACTGCAGTGTACACTGGAGTTCATTAGTTGCACCACCTTCCAAATGGAGGTTAGGAATTCCACTCTGAATCTTCCATCTTTTTACATTGCCATTGTAGTGCAGCATAAGAATGTTGTTTTTAGTTGCCTACAAGTGGATTCCTACTCATGGTGATCCCATGTGCACAGAGCAGAATTGCTCCATAGGGTTTTCCAGGCTGTGACCTTTTGAAAGCAGATCACCAGGCCTGTCTTCTGAGGCACCTTTGGGTAAGTTCAAACTGCCAACCTTTTAGCTAGCAGCCTAGGGCCTAACCATTCTCACCACTCAGGGACTCCAGGATAAGAATAAACATCGGCAATTCAACAAGATGTTGATGTTCTTTAAAACATGTGACAGAAATATGCACACAAGGGCCTTTCCCTGACCTCATCTCAGTGTTATAACATATATTGAGGACTTGCTATGTGAACTAAGCACTTTTCATTCATGGCCTCACTTCACTCCTCATTCCCATTTGAGTGGATAAGGTGGGCAACTTTATCACCCTCTTCCACTGGTGGGGGAGCCCCTGGTTGGTGCAGTTAAGGCACTCAGATATTAACGGTAAAGGTGGAAGTTCCAGTTCGCCCAGAGGAGACTGGGAATAAAGATATGCTGATCTACTTAAGGAAACCATTGCAAACCCTATGACACACGATTTTACTCTGATAACATGGGGTCACCAGGAGTTAGCTGACTCAAAGGCAACTGGCCACAAGTGGGAGAATTGAGGCTTACTGCGGTGAAGTAATTGTTCCTGGTATATCGGTGGGTAAGTGGCTATCCTCAGAGCCGCCTCCGTGGGGACACCTGAATGTCTGTGTGGCGTCTCTGTGTGGTGTGTGTGTGTACCTGGGCACGCGCGCTGTCCGGCAACGTGCTTGGGGGTCGCTAAAGACTCTCCTCAGTACCCTCCAGCAACCCACACCCCAAAGCGCTAACTCTCTCGCGCTCTGGCGATTGGCGGTACAACCGCGCCGGGCAAAGGCGGGAAAGTTCAGGTCCCAGAATAGTGCGGTTACAAGTCTAACCTGGGGACCTGGGCGCCTCCGGCCGGAAGCAGTCGAAGTTTCCGCTCGCCGGCGCAGTAGAGGGGTCCTAGCTGACGGTTAAGTCTCCAGGAGGCTGGATGGATTCCTCCAGCCGCCCGCGCTCGGCCCGCTTCCCGGCACTCGCCTCCTCGCGCTGTACGCCTCCGGTTCAAGGACGCGGAGCACGGAGTAGGCCGACCATAGCCGGAATCGTGAGGCCGAGCCCTGTCTATAGGATTCTGCCCGGCGGCCTTGGCCTTTCCGGCTGTGGGTGGTTTCCATAGCGGCAGCGTAACCATGGAGATCAAACGCTCGGGAGTAAAGGGGGAAGGGCCAAGGCGGAGGAGGCGTGGCTGGGCTAGAGAGTCTTCCCTGAAAAGATGGGCGGACTAACTTTCAAAGACCAACAAAAAACGGAAGGGCCCAAACCCTAGGCAGAAAAAGGGAGATTCACTTCATCTCAATGGTGAAAAGTGTCAAACATAAAGCAAAAGTATTAACTTGCTGGCGCGAGAACCTATTGTTAGTTACAGTCGGCCCAGACTCCTGGCGAGCTTGTGTGTAACAGGGAAACATTGCAACATGCTGCGCCATGCCCATGTTCATGAACTTCAATATATTTGAGCCCATTGTTGTTTTTTGTTTTATTGTTGTAGCTAACGTATAAGGATTTTCAAAAGGATTGGGAGAGAGGGAGGAGCCAGTTCAGATGGCGTAGGAAAACAGAAGTAGAGTTCTTATCAAAATGTCTATCCAGTTTTAAAAACCAAGAATAAAATAGATCGCAGTTTCATTTCATGTCTTGTTACGTAGAAGAAGTCTGTGGCAGGGAGTTCCAAGACGCCAGAAGAGAAAACTGCACTTTCGAGAAGCACATGTTCGGAGCTGGAATAATAAGGTTTGGTTCCCTAAAAATAAGGCTCGTTAAAAAAAATAAATAAGGTTCGTTAGGCCTGCCTATTGACATGAAAGTATTAAACAAGGTTAAACAGACATCAGAAGCAGAACATGAAACAACAAAATTTTAATTTTAAAAAAGCTACTGCTTATCATACCTTGTTATTCTTTTATATTTAACATTGTAACACAGGCTTTTTACATGTTATTTTTAATAGCTGTATAATATACAATTGAATGGATGTGCAATAACTTATTAAGGTATTTCCCTGTTATTGATTATTAACATTTTTCTAAGTTTTCACCAGATAAATAACACTGGGAAAAATACTGTTGTGTATAAAAATGTTTTGTATTGCAAGTAATTTCTTTAGGAAAGATTTCCAAAGGTGAAATGTCAGAGTCTGAAAGTATTAACATTTGTGAAATTTTTGCTACGTAGTACCACATTGCTTTCCACAAAACCAAAAAAAAAAGAAAAGAAAAAACCCTATTGCCATTGAGTCAATTCCCACTCATAGTAACCTCTAGGACAGAGCAGAGCTGCCCCATAGGGTTTTTAAGGAGCAGCTGGTGGATTCGAACTGCCGACATTTTGGCTAGCAGGTGAGCTCTTAACCACTGCGGGTATATCAGTCTCTATGTCAATTCTGTATGAGAGTTTCAATTTTCTGTAGCTTTACTATCTTTGATATTTTTGCAATTTGTCTAAGCTTTTTGTTTTCTTTTTCAAACTATACAAAAACCAAACCAAAGCCTTTGCCGTCAAGTCGATTCAAACTGTAGGTAATTAAATTCTGTTTTTAATCTAAATTAAACATGAACATAAGGATCCTGTTACAGTCAAAGGTTCATTGATGATGTTAGTCAATATACTTTAAAATCTGTTGTTGTTGTTTTTAGGTGCCATCAAGTCTGTTTTGACACATAGCAACACCATGTACAACACAACGAAACACTGCTGGGTCCTGCACCATCCTCGGAATCGCTGTTATGCTTAAGCCCGTTGTTGCAGCCGCCATGTCAATCCATCTTATTGAGGGTCTTCCTCTTTTTCATTGACCTTCTACCTTACCAAGCATGATGCCTCCTGATAACATGTCCAAAGTATGTGAGACATATTCTCGCCAGCCTTGCTTCTAAAGAGCATTCTGGTTGTACTTCTTCCAAGACAGATTTGTTTGTTATTTTGGCAGTCCATGGTATATTCAATATTTGTTGCCAACACCATAATTCAAAGGCATCAATTTTTCTTCCATCTGCCATATTCATCATCCAGCTTTCACATACATAGGAAACAACTGAAAATACCATGGCTTGGGTCAAGCACACCTTAGTATTCAAGGTAACATCTTTGCTTTTCAACACTTCGAAGAGTCTTTTGCAGCAGATTTGCCCAGTGCAATCAGTCTTTTGATTTCTTCACTGCTGCTTCCATAGGTGTTGATTGTGGATCCAAGTAAAACAAAATCCTTGACAACTTCACTCTTTCCTCCATTTATCATGATGTTGCTTATTGGTCCAGTTGTGAGAATTTTCACTTTCTTTATGTTGAGGTGTAACTCATACTGAAGGCTCTGGTCTTTGATCTCCATCAGTAAGTTCTTTAAGTCTTCTTCATTTTCGGCAAGCAAAGTTGTGTCATCTGCATAACACAGTTTGTTCAAGAGTCTTCCTCCAACCCCGATGCCCTGTTCTTCTTCATAAAATCTTCATAAAATCAGTAGGATGTAGTTTAAAATATCAATAGCCTGATGCTTTCCCTAATTGGAATCAATGACTCTCAGCTGCTAACCAAAAGGTCTGCAGTTCAAATGCACCAGCCACTCCTTGGAAACTCTATGGGACAGTACTACTCTGTCCTGTAGAGTCGCTATGAGTCAGAATCAACTCGACAGCAGTGGGTTAAGGTTGGTGGTTCCAACCCACCCAGTGGTTCCATGGGAGGAAGACCTGGCGATCTGTTCCTGTAAAGATTACAGCCTAGAAAACCATATGAGGTAGTTCACTTCGTCACACCAGGTCATTGTGACTTGGAAATCAAGATGAAGGCACCTAACAACAACAAACGTAAAACTAATTAAACAATGCATATTCATTTGTTATACAAAGCAATGTCGGCCTGCAGAAAGCAGCTTAACATCAACTTGAATCAATCCAGTTAGTTTCAACTATTCCCCAAGACTTCTGAACAACATAGGATATTAGAATATGGAATACCTTCTTATTCACTCTACAGTTGCCTAAGTTTCTTGAAACTCGTTTTTACTGCTTTTTCATCCATATCCCATCAGTCCAGATGAAGTATGGTGAGGAATAGAGAAAAAAAAAATCTCTAAAAATTTTCCTGCTCTGAGTGTGTTTGAATCAAAACCACAGTAATTGCTGTAGATGCAGCCCAAAGGAAATAGGTCAGGAGAATGAGATATAAGAACATGATGGGGAAAGTGGACATTTCAGTTCACCATGCTAACATTAGGGAATAAGATCATGAGGCAGAATCCATCTGGGCTTCTTCCTAGCCCTTCAGTGAGTAGAGTATTTGTGACCCCAAGAGCAACATTCTGATCCTGTGGTATAATGGCTGGGAATTCACAGGTTCCTTATTGTCTCTTAAAGGAGTCATGATGGCCCAATGGTTAAAAAGCTAGGCTGGTAACCGAAAGGTTGGTGGTTCAAACCCACCAGCAGCACCACGGAACAAAGATGTGGCAAAAGATTACAGCCTTGGAAACCCTATGGACAGTTCAACTCTGTCCTGTAGGGTCGCTATGAGTCGGAATAAACTCGACGGCAATAGGTTTTTGGTTTTGGTTGGTGTCTCTTATAATGAAAATTACTTTCTTCTCTTACATTGACCAAAATGTTAAGTATGATTTTGTCTTTGTGACTAATGTGATTATCATTGCTAGTGGCACATTTGATGAGTTAGCCAAATTGCCTTTCCCCTGTCTTCTGTTAGCCCCTTTCTTGAATTCTTTTTTTCTTACTGCAACTGAAACATATTCTTTTATCATTGTTATTATTCTCTTCCAAAAGGAAATGTTAAACTTCTAATCTAGAGAGCAAACATTTTTTATTGTGTTATAAAGATACATAACAAAACATTGGCCAATTCAACGATGACATTTATTACATTTTTCATATTGTGCACCTGTTAATCATCACTATCCTTTTCTAAATTATTTTATCATTATTAACATAAACTCTGCCCCCTAAACTGTAACTTCCCTTTCCCTCCTTTTTTCCACCTCTGTAACTTCTAATAAGCTTCAGTTTCTATGTATTTGCCTACTTCATATAAATGAGATCATATAGTATTTGTCCTTTTGTGACTGACTTATTTTACTTAGCATAATGTTTTCAAGGTTAATGCATGTTGTAGCATGTATCAGGACTTCATTTCTCTTAGGGCTGAATAATACTCCATTGTATGTGTGTACCACATTTTGTTTAGCCATTCAAATGTTGATGGAATTAGATTGTTTCCACCTTTTGGCTATTATGAATAGTGCTGCAGTGAACATTGGTGTACAAGTACCTGTTTGTGTTCCTGCTTTCAGTTCTATTGGGTATATACCTAGGAGAGGAATTGCTGGGTCTTATGGTAATTCCATGTTCAGCTTTTTGAGGAACTACTAAATTGTTTCCCACAGCAGCTATGCCATTTTACAATCCCACCAGCAATGGACAAGAGTACCAATTTCTCCACATCCTCCCTAACACCTATTGTTTTCCATTTTTTTAAATCATAGCCATCCTAGCGGGTATAAAGTGATATCTCAGTTGGTCTGGTATAGGACCCAGACACTTGTATTTTTCCAAGATGATTCTAGTGTGCAGTCAGAGTTAAGAAATACTGCTCTGGAAACCTCTCTCAAGGTTGACATGAACCTATCATCAGTATTTTTGAGGGATTGTCATTTAAAAATATAATTGTCAGTTAAAAATATAGTATCACACAGCCCTAGCTCTTTTTCTTTTTTTAAAGAAAGATTAGTAGTAGGTTGAATAATGGCTACCCAAAGATACCAAATCCAATTCCTGAAACTTGTAAATGTCACCTAGTTTTGAAAAAGAGTCTTTTTAGATGTAATTAAATTTAGGGTCTGAGATGAGTTTACTTTAATTATTCTGGTGAACCCTAAATACCATCATAGAGAAGCAAAGACAGACAACACAGACACACAGAAGGGAAGGCAGTGTGAGCACAGAGCAGAGAGAAATGAAGGAACAAGCCCAGGAAAGCTGGCAGTCACCAGAAGCTGGAAGAGGCCAGGAACTGACTTGCCCCAAGAGCCTTCAGAGGGAATTCAGCCCTGCAAACACCTTGATTTCAGGTTTCTGGCCTCCAGAACTGTAAGAGAATATACATTTCTGTTGTTTTTAGCCACAGTTTGTGGTAATTTGTTATGGCAGTCCTAGGAAACTAATTGAAGACTTCTTCAAATTATTTCTACTAATCTAAACCTACAAATTAAATAGGTTAGAAAAAAAGGTACAAATAGAGTTGAATGATTAAGCACCTAGGCTTTGGAAATAAACAGCCTTGCTGACTGTGTGGCCTAGGGAAAGTTTTTCAGGAAAGGTTGAATCTCACTTTTCTGATCTGCTCGGGAGTACCCACCAACCATGTGATTCTTGTGATAATTCTATCATTGAATGTATGGGAAGTTCTTAGCAGAGACCATGTGACTCACAGGAACTCTATAGGACAAAGTAGAACTGCCCCACGGAGTTTCGAGACCGCAATCTTTATGGGAGCAGATTGCCAGGTCTCTTCTCCTGAAGAGCTGCTGGTGGGTTCAAAACTCTAATCTTTTGGTTAGCAGCTGAGTGCTTAACGATTGCACCAGCAGGACTACTTGTAACCAGGAAATCTTGTAATCAAGAAATGCTAGCAGTTATAAGAAAAAAATCTTGTCAAGAGAGAAAGAATCTGATGTTGCAGATAGGGTGGATATCTTTTTGAAAGAAAACCATCAACTTCTCTAAGACAGAGGTTTTCAATTGGAAGAACACAGAAGGACTTCAAAAACAGTGAGGACCTGACACGGTATTCATACTTTTGTGTATATGGACATGATTTCTGGAAAAAGAGATCATGGCTTCATTAGTTTCTCAAAGGATTTTAGGATTCAAGAATTTAAATTAGATTTAATTTTATCGCTTAACAATAGCCTTAACAAGAATGCACTTTGTTAAGAACTGAAAAGATTGACAGGGTGGGAACAGAGTGTGGTATGGTGGAGAGAAATCTGCTCAACAGTGCTCACAATCTTCACAGTCATCATGTTGGGCGGGAGGGTAAGGAACATAGCAGTGGTGGCACCAAGGATTGGCTTGGAGTTAATCCTATTCTCCCAATAAGGAGCTCTGGTGGCGAAATGGTTAATCACTTGGCTGCTAACTGAAAGGCTAGTAGTTTGAATCCACCCAGCTGTTCTGTGGGAGAAAGACCTGGAGACCTGCTCTTATAAAGATTATAGCCTAGAAAACCTTATGGGGCAGTTCTACTCTGTCACACCATAACACCAGACTATTCCATGACAGTAAACGACAACAACACTCCTCCACTAAACATACACTCTAAGTAGAAACAGTAGTTTGCTATGTGAATGCAGTTTCTTCACGGATCCCCCCGGCCCCTTCTAGTATGATGCCGTCCTCAAGTCTGTCCTGTATCAAATACTCAGGGTATGGCCAAGAAAGTAAGACAGACAGTCCATTGGGTGGTTTTGGGAAAATAGAGTAAGATTTGCCTACAGAGGCAAATGAGGAGTCTCTGGGTGGCACAAATAGTTAAGCACTCAACTGCTCACCGAAAGGTTGGCAATTTGAATCCACATAGGTGTACTTCAGAAGAAAGTCCTGGCAAGTTACTTCTGAAAGGTCACAGCCATTGAAAATCCTATGGAGCACAGCTCTACTCTGTCACACATGGGGTCACCATGAATCAGAATCGGTGGCAAATGGTTTGGTTTGGTTTTTGATTTACAGAGGCAAAGGAGCAATTGACAAACTAGGTAACCTTTCTGGTTTCCTCATTTGAAAAAACCATAAAAGGAGAGATTTGAACCAGAGGAGCCCGAAGTGACATCCCAACTCTGTAATCCTATTACTTTAAATCTGTAGTGGCCCAAATTTTCTCCATTTATGGGCTTTCTTCAGCAGTACTCAAGAATGGGGGACTATAGCAAAGCTCATGTAGTCATGGAGAAATGGAGTGGGACAATGGGCCAAGCTAGCCAGGATGGAGCTGAACCATGAAAAATGAAAAGGTTTCTGGTGGGTCTTCAGTATTGTTACTAAAATATCCTAATTTTGAAGTGGCTTAGAGGTCCAAATTTATGATGTCTACAGAATGTACGGATGAGGTACTGTTAAAACTGAATGGCAGTCTTTATGAGACAATTGGTGTGAACACGTACTGCCAAGTGTCTGACTTTTATCCCCAGAAAGAAAAATAATGATATTGTCATCCTGAGAGGCAAGCATAGCTCCTAAGAAGGAAGAAAAACCCTCCTGCTGCTTAATGAAATCTTTTGCACAAAAATCAATGTGCAGATTTGACTCCAAATTCAGCCTCAATGATATAAAATAAGTGACAACTACTCAATACTCACAGGGCTCAAAGGATTCCCAACCACAGTGCCACTTCCTTACACTTAGGTGATGGAGCCACCTGCTGTCAAAATTGGATCCTACAGCTACAAATTCTTCCAATTTTTTTCCAGCTACATGACCGCTTAAGCTTAGCTGCAATAATCCAGACCAACAGTTTTGTAGAATTCTAGAAATTGGTATAAATAATTTAGGGAGAAACAATCCACAGTAGCCTGTCTCTTTTGCAAGTCAGGAAATATTCACTAAATATCATATCACAGTTGTAACTCATTGCAATCCTCAAAAAATGTCCTGTTGTACCTGTGTTAATAAGGCTATCTATAGTAATATCCCTGCCAGTTTGCTGATTAGTGTTTTTTGGCAATACTAATCCCTCCACCCACGGTGCCTTCCTGAACTTGTCTTTGACTGTCTCAATTGTACCCAACCTGCTGGCTCAGCTCAAGTCTTACCTCCTCCGTGAAGACCACATCAGTGGTCCATCCCACAGTGGCCTCTCTTGTTGGCACTTCGTCACACACTGCTTCATGGTGAGATATACTAATGGCTAGCATTTGCTATTGACCTAATAATTAACCTGTGATATGCAGATGACACAACCTTGCTTGCTGAAAGCAAAAGGGACTTGAAGCACTTACTGATGAAGATCAAAGACTACACCCTTCTGTATGGATTACACCTCAACATAAAGAAAACAAAAATCCTCACAACTGTACCAATAAGCAACATCATGATAAATGGAGAAATGATTGAAGTTGTCAAGGATTTCATTTTTCTTGGATCTACAAACAATGCCCATGGAAGAAGCAGTCAAGAAATCAAACAACACATTGCATTGGGTGAATCTGCTACAAAAAAACTTGTTTAAAGTGTTAAAAAGCAAAGATGTCACTTTGAGGACTAAGACACGGCTGACCAAGCTATGGTATTTTCAGCTACCTCCTATGTGTGTGAAAGGTGGACAATGAATAAGGAAAACGAAAGAAGAATTGATTCCTTTTGAATTGTGGTGTTGGTGAAGAATATTGAATAGACTATGGACTGCCAGAGGAATAAACAAATGAGACCTATTCTTAAGTCTCAACAGGAAAACAAAATAAACCTAAAGTCTGTATAAGATATTTATATGTACAGTATTAGGTGGTCACAAACTAACTTCTTTGGTCAGGGTATCAGGATATGAAAGAAATTCTTATGCCAGAATCCCTAAGTGTTTAAGAGAAGCCAACAAGATGAAAGGACTCTGGCCAGGAACGCATCAGGCAATGCTCTGCACATGCGCGTACGTGCCTGCGAGCATGGACTAGGGGGTGTTGATATTTTATTTCTAGGTGCTGAAATTTGGGGTGTAGGGACTGGGGCGGGGTGCTCACTGAAAAGACTGCCTGTGGAGACAAGATGGAAAACAGTATATTTGTGGTCGCTTTTACTGATGCTGCCTCCAAACCTGTCTGTCCACTGTGGCCAGACCATCTTGAGCAGACCTAGGTCCATAATTGTGTAGGTTCGAAAAACTATTCATTCATTTGTACTAAATTCCTCATTAATTTTTTTTTTGACACTATTTCTTAATCTGGCAACAATGCTTTACCTAGAAGTATCTTTTCTGAAGCTTGCCTTTGAAATCAATTTGATCATTGCCCTCTACTGAGTCCTCAGCCCATCCAGCCCCAGAATTTTTAGATTCTTATGTGTTCTGGCAATTCTCTCTAAAAAGGCACAAAACAAAACTATAAAGCACTGCAGAATCAGTGGTTACTGGTGGGGATAGATGAATAGGTTTCTTCTACTTGAATAACATTATCTTCCTAATGATTTATAAATAAAATATCAGTCATGTCTGTTTTATAGGTGAAGCTGTTTTACAAGAAGATCTTCCATAAACATGCATATCTACAGTATCTCCACGAAGCATAAGGGGTCAGCAAACTAAGGCCCGAAGGCCAAATCCAGCCCACTGCCTGTTTTTGTGTGACTTGCAAGCTAAAAATGAATTTTACACTTTTAAACTGTTGAAAAAATCAAGAGAATAATATTTTGTGATGTGAAAATTATATACAATTCAAATTTCAGTGTTCATAAATAAAGTTCTATTGGAACACAGTTTACGTGATGCCTATGGCTGCTTTCGTTCTACAACAGCAGAGCTCAGTAGTTACAACAGAGATGGTATGGCCGTTCTTTACAGAAAAATTTTGCCAGCCCCTAATATAGTGTATCAGACCCTCTTGCTTTGATGCAAACACTGTATCTTCTTTTTTCGAATCATCTTAGTCTTATTTTACAAATAAAGAAATGAGAGACAGAAAGAGGTTTTAAATTGTTTGAATGACACAAAGCCTCAACTAAAACCTTTGGCCAAATTATTCAAGTTCTCTAAGCCTTAGTTTTATCACTTATCAAAAAATATTATTGACCTCATACAATCGTGATAAAGATGGAAGGCAATAGGGCACGTAAAGGACTTAGCACTGTGTCTGGCATGTTGTAAGTGCTTACTAGCTATGGTGCAGTGGTTAAACAATTGGCTGCTAACCAAAAGGTTGGCAGTTAGAATCCACCAACTGCTCCTTGGAAACCCTATGGGGTAGTACTACTCTGTCCTGTAGGGTCACTATGAGTCAGGATTGACTTTATGGCAATAGGTTTGCTTTTTGGGGCTTAAATGTATCACCATTACTATTAAAACTCAAATTTTCTGTTTCAACCTGGTAGCCTTTTCACTACAATAAACTACTCTCTCCAAAAAAAAAAAAAAAGGAACAGGTTATGTAATTGTTGATTTTAAAACGTTATTGGTGTTTTATAAAGGACAAATAGTTTCTGCTCACTTGACAGACATCTGATCCACTCATATCTTTATATTTTTACCAGGATGACATCTTAATGGACATAGATGGTTCTTTGGGAAATGGATATCCTGTACTCAGGAAGACCCTATAGCCGTTTTACCTAATCTGCCAAATGAGGAAAAGAATTCTTGCCCTACATAGCTGTAAGATTAGAGGCGATAATGGATATGAAGGCACTTTGAAAAGTGAAATGTCTTTGCAATAAAATTATTAACCTATGAAGCCTTTTGCAAAGGTAGGCAATTTCTGAAAGCCTTATCAAATCATAGACTGTGGATGAAGAGCTTATCATCATGTGAACCATGACCTAGATATGACCTTTAAGTTCTCTTTATTCCTGGATTTGGAGATGAGCAAGCAGTATCCAGCCCAGAACTTTCAAATGAGTGTACCAGTGATGGAAGATGTGGTGAAGAAGCAGAGGGCAGTGAATACATGAGGAACTTTTGAAGTCTCTTGCTTGCTTTATACCTAAGCTCTATCCACCCCTATGTCTCCTATGGGCCCTCCCTTCCTCCCTCAATTCATCTTCCATTACTCTCTACCTTCCTTTCTCATCTTATCTCCCTGCTATGGATTGAATTGTGTCTCCCCAAAATATCTGTCAACTTGGCTAGGTCCTGATTCTCAGTATTGTATGATTGTCTACCATTTTGTCATCTAATGTGATTTCCCTATGTGTTGTAAATCCTATCACTATGATGTTAATGAGATGGATTTGTGGCAGTTATGTTGATGAGATCTACAAGATTAGATAGTGTCTTAAGCCAATCTCTTTTGAGATATAAAAGAGAGAAGCAAGCAGAGAGACATGGGGACATCATATCACCAAGAAAGCAGTGCCAGGAGCAGAGTGCGTCCTTTGGACCTGAGGTTCCTGTGCTGAGATGCTCCCAGGCCAAGGGAAGACTGATGACAAGGACCTTCCTCCAGAGCTGACAGAGAGAAAGCCTTCCCCTGGAACCGGTGCCCTGAATC
The DNA here is from genome assembly GCF_030014295.1 of Loxodonta africana. Classification (NCBI taxonomy): domain Eukaryota; kingdom Metazoa; phylum Chordata; class Mammalia; order Proboscidea; family Elephantidae; genus Loxodonta; species Loxodonta africana. The sequence goes on along the minus strand of NC_087342.1, from coordinate 149,136,139 downwards.
CGGACTTCTACCCTACTGGACTGTGAGAGAATAAACTTCTCTTGTTAATGCCATCCATTTGTGGTATTCCTGTTATAGCAGCACTAGATGACTAAGACACCCCCCATCTCCCCTTTCATCTCCCTCCTCCCACTCTGCCTCTTCTCCTCTCTCGCTTTGTTCTGAAGAATATTGTTTATTATTTGTTTATATTATGGATACATTTCCATTTCGTGTATTTAATTTTATATTATTTTCCCATTAACGTAAATTGTGTTACTAGTTATTTGAGAAGAAATAACTAAGTAAAAAGGACTTTATTTTTTGCAGAGCTCTTTCACGTGTCATTTTGTTAATCATTAGGTAGATCTTCTCAAAACCTCATTAGAAAACAGTATTCCAAATTACAAAAATGAATAATGATAGCAAAAACCTTTTGTCCTATTTTCTTAATAGGCAAGTATCTTTTGAGTGGGGGGAGAAAAAAAAGCTCCTTACACCCTGCATTGGAGTCCCTGAATGGTACAAATGGTTAACAGACTCAGCTGCTATCTAAAGGGTTGGAAGTTCAAGTCTACCCAGAGGCATCTTGGAAGAAAGGCCTGGAGATCTACTTCCAAAAGGTCACAGCCATTGAAAACCCTGTGCAGCACAATTCTACTCTGACCTACGTGGGGGTAACCATGAGACAGAATAGACTCAGCAGCAACTGGTCTGGTCTGGATACCTGCATTATGGATTTGGAGTATCACTTGGTTGATTTGGTTCTTTCTTTTCTGATTTTGCTGAGGACATCTTTCTCTGATCCATTTGAAGATGTTCAAGATCATGTTACTGCCTAGCAAATAAATTCCCAATTCTGCAACATGGCACTGTAGAGTTCCGTGACTAACTCCTAACCTCTCTTTCTGGCTTTATTTCCCATGACCCCTCCTTTATGTACACTAGACTACATTTTCCTGACTGTGCCTTTTCTCATAAATTCTCCATGCTTAGATTACCCTCCCTTCTTCTTGACAAATCTGCCTATTGAAATCAGACTAGTCCTTCAAGGGCCAGATCAAAACTAGTCTTTAACTTTCTGTGAAATACCACAGCCACTTATTAATACCTCTCTTGGGGTACTGTCTAGATTAGACATTGTGTTGTTATTATTGTTGTTTATGAACCTATGACCTCCCCACTACTGTCATATATCTCTGTAGCCCCCACGAATCTACCAATGCTGCACACAGTAGGTTTTCCACAAATACTTAATGAATCGCTGAACCTGCTGTCTCCAGCCTAAACTCCTCAAGATTTGAAAAAATTGAATACTTAAAAGTTTTCATATATATTTTTATTCCACTTGAGATCCAAACTACTTTCCTTAACTAAGTACCAGATTTTACCTTAGAATCTATGACATGAGATTCAACGGGCCATTGCTGGGGTATTTACCTATAAAGAAACCATAGTTCTGGTGGGAAAAATGAAAAAAAAAAAAAAAAAATCTGCCACAGGTACTTATTTGAGCTCTTCAAATCAGGTAAAGATTAGGCAAACATGACTATGAATCTGATGCTGACCTTTGGGGTGGCTTTAGTTTTTACGAAACTCTTCCATGACCTCAGGGCTGGCTTCACTTTGAAATTCCAGTAATCGAGAAAACACTGCAAATTATTTCTTTGCAAAGGATCATAAAATGTAACACTAACATCCTGGAAAAGATTATATTTGAATCCATTATAATTGAAAGAGAATATGGTTGATGATATTTTAGGAAGGGTCCCCCTCCCAAAGAAATAGGAATAGGTTAGATCAGCATTGATTTTAAAATGTTATTGGTGCTTTATAAGGACTCCAGACATCTGATCCACTTCTGTCCTCAAGTTTCTATCAAGGTGACATCATAATGGCCACAGACGGTCCTTTGGGAGATGGATGTCACTTATTCAGGAAGAAAAACAGCTCAAGTTTCTTAGCAAAATAAGAAATTGATTTTATTAAAATTCAGAAGCCATTTCCTCTAAAAGCTACTTTTTTCCCCCTTTCAAGCTCAGAAATTTACCCAAACTCAGACTTTTAAAAATATTTTTAAAAGATTTTTATAACCTACCTTTACGATATTTTATAAAACGATAATCCATTTTTCTCTTCTAGGACAACTCTATCTTACTTACCTAGTGCTGCTGTAACAGAAACACCACGAGTAATGGCTTTAACAGAGAGAAATTTATTCCCTCACAGCCCTGTAGGCTACAAGTCCAAATTCAGGGCGTCAGCTCCAGGGAAAGGCTTTTCCTGTCAGCTCTGGAGGAAGGTCATTGTCATCAATCTTCACCTGCACCGGGAGATTATTTGTACAGGAACCTCGGGTCCAAAGGGCGAGCTCTGCTCCCGGCACTACTTTCTTGGTGGTATGAGGTCCACCCTTCTCTGCTAGCTTCCTTTTCCTTTTATCTCTTGTGAGATAAAAGGTGGTGCAGGCCACACTCCAGGGGAACTCCCTTTACATTGGATCAGGGTTGTAACCTTAGTCAGGATGTTACAATCCCACTCTAATCTCCTTTAACATAATGGAGGACAACCATACAATACTAGGAATCGTGGCCTAACAAAGTTGACACATATTTATGGGGGACACAATTCAATCCATGGCACCTTCTACGTTAAAATAGAAATGAATTTATATCCTGTCAGAAATACTAAATTGAATTTAAGTAAAATAGGGACCAGTGAAATTTAGCAGGCAGACCTGGGTCCTGGAGTCGTAGAGTGAAACACATGTGGATGTGCCCATAATCAGGGAGAATGACATTATCTTTCCTATCTTCTCCATCACCTTTTGTCCCTGCAGAAAATCTCAGGGTGTCCTTGATAGCATCGCTAGTGACATCTAAGTTCCAATGCAAGCATTTCTAAAGCCAGGTCTCTGCGAAATCCTTTCAATACATTCCATAAATATTCCTTAAGCTGAATTCCTGGTGTATCAGAAGGGGTGGATCATAGGTTAATCTCAAAAACACCACTTGTGAGTAAAAGCAGGTCCATTTATTATTATCTTTTTTTTATTGTGCTTTAAGTGAACATTTACAGCTCAAGTTAGTTTCTCATACAAAAATTTATACACACGTTGTGACTAGTTGCTCTTCCTCTATTGTGACAGCACACTCCTCCTTTTCATTCCATTTTACATTCCTACCAGCAGTGTATAAGTGTTCAACCAGCAGTGTATAAGTGTTCCAGTCTCTCCACAACCTCTCCAACATTTATTATTTTGTGTTTTTTGGCTTAATGGTAGGCTTGTTGGAGTAAGATGGTATCTCACTGTAGTTTTGATTTGCATTTCTTTAATGGCTAATGGTCATGAGCATCTCTTCATGTATCTATTAGCCACCTGAATGTCTTCTTTGGTAAAGCGCCTGTTCATATCCTTTGCCCATTTTTTAATTGGGTTATTTGTCTTTCTGTTGTTGAGGTTTTTCAATACCTAGTAGACTTGAGAGATTAGATGCTGATCGGATTTGTTGTAGCCAAAAATTTTTTCCCAGTCTGTGGGTTGTCTTTTTACTCTTTTGGTGAAGTCTTTTTGATGAGCATAAGTGTTTGATTTTTAGGGGCTCCCAGTTGTCTAGTTTCTTTTCTGGAGTTTGTGCATTGTTCTTAATGTTTTGTATTCTGTTTATGCCATGTATTAGAGCCCTTAGTTGTCCCTATTTTTCTTCCCAGATCTTTATCTTTTTGGATTTTATATTTAGGTCTTTGATCCATTTTGAGTTAGTTTTTGTGCATGGTGTGAGGTATGGGTCTTGTTTCATTTTTTTGCAGATGGATATGCAGTTATGCTAGCACCGTTTGTTAAAGAGACTGTCTTTCCCCCAATTAAAGGAATTGGGGCCTTTGTCAGATATCAGCTGCTCATAGGTGGATGAATTTATGTCTGGATTCTCAATTCTGCTCCACTGGTCTATGTATCTGTTGTTGTACCATTACCAGGCTGTTTCGACTACTGTGAGACAGTATACCCACTGCTAAAACAGTGCGTATACTGTGGCAGTATAATAGGTTCTAAAATCAGGTAGTATGAGGCCTCCCACTCTGTTCTTCTTTTTCAGTAATGCTTTACTTATCCGGGGCCTCGTCCCTTTCCATATGAAGTTGGTGATTTGTTTATCTATCTCATTAAAAATGCCACTGGAATTTGAATTGGGATTGCATTGTATCTGTAGATCGCTTTGGGTAGAATAGACATTTTCACAATGTTGAGTCTTCCTATCCATGAGCAATGTATGTTTTTCCACTTATGTAGGTTTCTTTTGGTTTCTTGGAGTACTGTCTTGTAGTTTTCTTTGTATAGGTGTTTTAAGTCTCTGGTTAGATTTATTCCTAAGTATTTTATCTTCTTGGGGGCTTTTGTAAATGGTATTGATTTCTTGATTTCCTGTTCAAAGTTCTCTTTGTTGGTGTTGAGGAATCCAACTGATTTTTGTATGTTTATCTTGTATCCTGATGCTTTGCTTAAATCCAGTAGTTTTCTTGTGGATTCTTTAGGGTTTTCTGTGTATAAGATCATGTCATCTGCAAATAGAGATATTTTTAATTCTTCCTTACCAATTTGGATGCCCTTTATTTCTTTTTCTTGCCTAACTGTGATGGCTAGGACCTCCAGCACAATGTTGAATAAGAGGAAATTTTGGTAGAATTCTCCAGTGACACCATCAGGGCCTGGGCTTTTTTGCTTTGGGAGTTCTTTATTTACCTTTTCAATCTCTTCTTCTGTTATAGGCTTATTTATTTGTTCTACCTCTGTTTGTGTTAGTTTAGGTAGGTAGTGTGTTTCTAGAAATTTGTTCATTTCTTTTAGGGTTTCAAATTTGTTAGAGCACAATTTTTCATAGCATTCTATTATGATTCTTTTAATTTCAGTTTGGTCTGTTGTGATAGCACTCATCTCATTTCTTATTTGGGTTACTTGCTTCTGCTCTTGTTTTTCTTTTGTCAGTTTGGCCAGTGATTTATCGATTTTATTGATCTTTTCAAAGAACGAGCTTTTGGTCTTGTTAGCCCTTTGAATTGTTTTTTTATATTCTGTTTCATCTAATTCTGATCTAATTTTTATTATTTGCTTTCTTCTAGTGCCGAGGGCTTCTTTTGCTGCTCTCTTTCTATTTGTTCAAATTGTAGGGTTAATGTTTTGATTTTGGCCCTTTCTTCTTTTTGGACATGTACATTTATCGCTATAAATTGACCTCAGAGCACTACTTTTGCTGTATCCCAAACAGCAAATGGTTCTGGTAGGATATGTTTTCATTCTCTTTTGATTCTGTGAATTTCCTTATTCTGTCTTTAATTTCTTTTATAACCCAGTAGTTCTTGAGCAAGATGTTGTTCAGTTTCCATATGTTTGATTTGTTTTCCTTGCTTTTTCTGTTATTGATTTCTACTTTGTGGCTTTATGGCCAGAAGAGACGCTTTTTAATATTTTGATATTTTATATTCTGTTAAGGCTTGCTTTATGGCCTAATATGTGGTCTATTCTGGAGAATGATTCATGTGATTTGGAAAAGAAAGTATACTTGGCTGCTGTTGGGTGGAGTGTTCTGTATATGTCTGTGAGGTCAAGTTGGTTGACTATGGCTTTAGGCCTTCTGTGTCTTTATTGAGCTTCTTTCTGGATGTTCTGTCCTTCACTGAAAGTGGTGTGATGAAGTCTCCTACTATTACTGTGGAGCTGTCTGTCTCTCTTTTCAATGCTGTTAGAGTTTGTTTTAAGTATTTTGGAGCCCTGTCACTGGATATGTAAATATTTATTGTGGTTGTGTCCTCCTGGTATATTGACCCTTTAATCATTATATAGTGTCCTTCCTTATCCTTTGTGGTGGATTTAACTTTAAAGTCTATTTTGTCAGAGATTAATATTGCCACTCCTGCTCTTTTTTTGATTGGTTTTTGCTTGATATATTTTTTCCATGCTTTGAGTTTTTAGTTTTTGTGTGTCTAAGTCTAAGGTATGTCTCTTGTAGGCAGCATATAGATGGATCATGTCTTTCTTTTAAATCCATTCTGCCCTCTCTTTCTCTTTATTGGTGCATTTAGTCCATTTACATTCAGTATAATTATTGATAGGTATGAGTTTAGTGCTGTCATTTTGATGTCTTTTTTGTGTGTTGTTGACAGTTTCTTTGTTCCACTTAATTTTCTATGCAGAGTTGTTTTGCTTTATATATTGCCTTTTCCTCTTTTTCATTGTTATTGATTTTGTATTTGCTGAGCCTTTATGTTTTTTATTTTGATGTGTAGGATTGTTAGTTTCCTTTGTGGTGACCTTAATATTTACCCCTATTTTTCTAAGTTTAAACCAACCTTTTATTTCTTTGTATTTCCTTGATTTCCTCTCCATATGAGGAATCCAACTGATTTTTAGTCTTTTTTGTTTTAATGTTGTCATCTTTTACATAAAGACATCTCTGTTTCCCTGTTTTGAGGATTTTAGCTTTGATTTATTTTTGTGACTTCCCTGTCTGGGTTGATATCTGGCTGCTTTATCCTGTGTTCTAGTCTTGGGTTGATATCTGATGTTATTGATTTTCTAATCAGAGGACGCCCTTTAGTATTTCTTGTAATTTCTGTTTGGTTTTTGCAAATTCCCTAAAATTCTGTTTATCTGGAAATGCCCTAATTTTGCCATCATATTTGAGAGACAGTTTTGCTGGCAATCTTTTTTCCTTCAAGGCTTTATCTATGTCATCCCATTGCCTTCTTGCCTGCATGGTTTCTGCTGAGTAGTCTGAGCTTAGTCTTATGACTCTCCTTTGTAGATGACTTTTCATTTATCCCTAGCCTCTCTTAAATTCTCTCTTTATCTTTGGTTTTGGCAAGTTTGATTATAATATGTCTTGATTACTTTCTTTTGGGATCTACCTTTTGTGGGGTTTGATGAGCATCTTGGATAGCTATCTTCTCATTTTCCATGATATCAGAGAAGTTTTGTGCCAACAAATATTCAAGAATTCTCTCTGTATTTTCTGTTGTGACCCCCGTTCTTGTACCACAATCACTCATAGGTTATTCCTCTTGATACAGCCCCACATAATTCTTAGGGTTTCTCCATTTTTTAAGATTCTTTTATCTGATTTTTCCTCAAGTAAGTCGGTGTCAAGTACTTTATCTTCAGGCACACTAATTCTGACTTCCAGTGCCTCAGTTCTGCTCCTATGACTTTCTATTGAGCTGTCTAACTCTGAAATTTTATTGTTAACCTTCTGAATTTCTGTTTGTTGTCTCTCTGTGGATTCTTGCAACCTGTTAAATTTGTCATTATGCTCTTCTTTAATTTTCTTAAGTTCCTTTATTGCTTTGTTTATGTGTTCCTTGGCTTGTTCTGCATTTTGCCTAATCTCCTTCCTGATCTCTTGAGGAGTTTTATGTATATTAATCTTTCATATTCTACCTTGGGTAATTCCAGGAAGTTCCCTTTCTCTGGATGATTTCTTGATTCTTTGTTTTGGGCACTTGCCAAAGCCATCATTATCTGCCTTCTTATGTGATTTGGTATTGACTGGTGTCTCTGAGCCATCAATAAGTGATTATATTTATATATTTTATGTTTGCTTACTGTGTCTAGCTTCTTGTTTTGTTTTGATATGCCCCAATAGGTTGCTCATGTGAGCTAGTTTGATTATTGGCACCTTTGAAGCTCTAATATCTTGTCACCAGGTGGTTAGGTTTGTTACTAGGTATGTGAGCCCAGGAGTCCCTTTTCTTATATGGATTCAGCTCAGGTGTCAAGAGAGTCAGTCACCACGTGTGTGGTGTAGGCTCTTACCTACAGCTCCAGATGGCCAGGGGTGATTGGAATAAGCACAGGCATCTGGCTGCAGTAGAGGGGTCACACGCTGAGCAAGGCAGGGGGCTGACTTCTGCCCCTGAGTGTCTGGGAGGAAAGCATGTCCCTCTTCCCTAGAGTGTGTAGGTGGGTAGGTTTTACAGCCAGACTATGGGCACCCAATGCAGTTGGCTGTAAGGTATGGAAGGCACCACTTATTCTTTGACCTCTGTTGCAGGTGGCTAGGTGGTGTGTGTGGAGCCACCAGTCCTCAGGCCCCTGATGTGGGGTAGGTAAGGACCCTGCTTAATGGGCAGAGTGGTGTCAAATGTCACAAACTTGCCACTCCACCATATAGCTGATACAGTGAAGCTAGTCTTCAGGTATATGTCCTGTTGTTTTGTTTTTTACTGTTCTAAAGGTCTATGCGGGGGTGAAAGACATTAAAAGTCCATGGACTTCTTATGCCTGTGCCTTGGCAAAGGAGCTGTACCTGCTATGAGTTCCTGGCTTGGGGGAGCTGGCAGATCGTTTTTTTCCTGTTTGTTAATTTGTTCCCTCTCCCAGGTTGGGAGAATGGCTCAGGGCATGTGATGGGCCCTACTTCTGGCCTAGGGAAGCAGCAATCGGCAACCACTGAATCTGGCCTGGGACCTGGTGCAAAGTGGGGAGGGAGTGGGGAGAGAGGTTCTTCCCAAACAGGGTGTTTTTTGATCCATGCGGTAGGTTAGACACATGTACTTATCTTTCGCCAATTGAGGGCTGCTTCGGTTGAGCACGCTCTCTGACACTCAGTATCTCCCAGTATGGAAAACACATCCCAAACCCCACTGATTGCTTCACTGCGCTTCTCAGACAATCTGGCCTTCAGGGTGCTAGTTCTCGCTGGGTCAGGTCCAGCAACTCCTGGCTGCTTCTGAACCGTCTCTCCCTCTCCTTGTCTGATTCTTCAACTTTGCCTTTTATATTCCGGGCTCCTAGATTGTCATATATAATCGATTCACTTGTTTTTTCGGGTCTTTGTTGTAAGAGGGACCACTGGAAGCATCTGATTACTCCGCCATCTTGGCCCTGCCTCCTCTCGATTTATTATTTATTAAAGACCATGCCTGAGGCCTTCCTTCTCCTCTTCTTCAGTTGTAGCCTTTCAAACCCATATCCCTTCCCAAAAACCCCCTTCCTCAACTCTTGCGCTGCCCCTGGCACAAGTAAATATGGTTAAAAAGTGCACATTTAATCTTTATCATAGCGTGAGGGGATTTTTTTTTAGGCACAAACCATATATTTAAAGTAAATCACATTTAGAACTTATCTTAGACAGTTTGCCAGAGACTTAAAACACTAAACCATTCCTTCCAGGTGCTCCATTTCATCACTCACTGTGATGTGTTTATCAATGAAATAGATTTAGGTTCTCCAAGTCATTCCGCCTATAATTCCTATAGTTGTACACCAGATCATAGGGCCTGATAGAAAACACAGGTTCGTAAGTTTCTTATTCTTAATACAGAGGTTCTCAAATTTTATCAATTCCCAATGCTTTTAGTGTGTCAGTAATTTTTTCATGACATCCTTAGGGCAAAACAAGTACAAGTACCTACCAGATCTAAACAACTTAGTAGTAGTTCGCATGGTATCTGACAGATGGCATTGTGTTTCCCTTGAAATTTTTAAATATTCTGCCCCATCCCTAAGAATTTGCTGCAGTGCCCTGGGACATCTTGGCTCACAGTTTGGGAATACAGTCTTAATGTTTTAGACCATTTAGCAAACAGTTCAACTCCAGATCATACATGACTTCCTTAGGAAAAAATAACTAAACAGAAATTGCTATGACTTCACTTTTCTCTAGAAAATAAATCAGTGATATGTATCAACATGGATAGATCTCCTAAAAGTAATGTTGAGTGAAAAAAGGCAAGTTGCAGAATAATGTATATAAAATAATAGCATTATTTAAATTTTAAAAATACACAGAACAATGTTATCTCTTATTTATGGATAAAAATGTGAAGAAAAAACAAGGATTGGAAGGGTGTACACTCATTTTAGGAGAGCAGTTATTTCTAAGGAGAAGGAGGAATGGAACCAGAAAGGAGAATAAAGAAGACTCAAGTGTTATCTGTGATATTTATATCTTTTATTAAAATATATAAAACAAACGTGACCAAATGCTAACTTCTGGTAATTGTGGGTGCTGGGCCATAAGTGTTTCTTATATTATTCTCTGTCATTTTCTATATTAAAATTAAAAGCAAGACAGGAACTATTGAGCAAGAATTAAAAGAGGTAGGTCAAGTACAATGTATTATTTTTCCTTTCTATATACGGTCAGCTCTTATCTTTTTTTTTTTTTTTTATATGGTCAGCTCTTATCTTTAGCTACTTAATTTTGTTTTGGGTTATAAGATAATCCTGAATGTCCTCTGAGGATCAGAAACAGACAGATGTGATACCTACTTACTCTGTTGTGTCCAAAATCCCCAGCAACTGAGCTTTATAAAATCAGCTGCTTGCTAGTAATAATAATAATAAGGTGTAATGCAAAAAAAAAAAAAATGTATTCTGGTAAAATATATATAACAAAAAATTTGCTGTTTAGTCATTTTTAAGTGTCAATTCAGTGATATTAATTACATACATTTGCCATGTTGTGGCACCATCACCACTATTTATTTCCAAAAGCTTTTCATAATCCCAAACAGAAACTCAGTCTTCCTTAAGCAATAATTCCCCATTCCTCCCTCCCACCATCCTGGGTAACCAGTAATAAACTTTTGTTTCTATGCATTTTCCTATTCTAGATATTTCATGTAAATGGAATCACATAATATTTACTTTTTTATGTCTGAGAGAAAACCCTGGTGGTGTAGTGGTTAAGACTTTGGCTGTTAACCAAAAAGTCAGCAGTTCGAATCTACTAGGTACTCCTTGGAAACCCTATGGAGCAGTTCTACTCTGTCCTATAGTATCACTATGAGTCAAAGTTGACTCGACAGCAATGGGTTTGGTTTGTTTTCTTTTTTATTTTACTCGGTATGATGTTTTCAAGGTTCATTCATGTTTTAGCATGTATCAGAACTTCATTTCTCTTTATGGCTGAATAATTGTCCATTGTATAGATGTACCACATTTGGTTGTCCCTTTATCTGCATGATGGACACTTGGGTTGTTACTACCTTTCAGCTATTGTGAATAATGCTGCAATGATCACTGGTGTACAAGTATTTGTTTGAGTCCTTGCTTTAAAGTCTTTTAGGTATATACCTAGGAGTGGAATTACTGGGTCATATTCTGTTAACACACTCAGTTGCTAACCTAAAGGTTGGAGGTTCAAGTCTACTCAGAGGCAACTTGGAAGAAAGGCCTGAGGATGTACTGCCAAAAAATCAGCCACTGAAAACCCTATGGAGCACAGTTCTATGCTGACACACATGGAGTCACCAACTTGATGGCAACTGGTTTTTATGGTAAATCTATATTTAACTTTTTCAGGAACTGGCAAGCTGTTTTCCAGAGAAGCTGCACAATTTTACTGTATTGCTAGCAATGGATGAGGGTTATAATTTCCCTACATCCTCACTAATACTTGTTATTTTCCATTTTTCAGATAATAGTCACCCTGAGCCCTGATGGCACGGTGGTTAAGAACTCAGCTGCCAGCCAAAACGCTGGGAGTTTCAATCCACCTGCCACTTCTTGGAAACCCTATGGGGCAGTTCTACCCTGTCCTATACACTTGCTATGAGTTAAAATCGAATCCTCAGCAACAGGTTTTTGATTAGTGGGGGTGAAGTGGTATCTCTTGTGATTTTGATTTGCATTTTCCTGATGGCTACTGCTGATGAGCATTTTTTCATGTCCTTATTGGCCATTTGTATATCTTCTTTGGAAAAAGTCTATTCAAGTCCTTTGCCCATTTTTAAAAATTGGGTTGTCCTTTTGTTGTTGAAAGGTGTAGCTTTTGCTACTAATTAGGTCCACAAGACAGGTTTAGATTTACATCCAGATTCAACACATCATCATGTTGAAGAAGAGACCAAATCTTATTAATAGTTTTAATAAATTTCAGCATCTTTTATGTGGTAGGTATTTAATCTTTGGAATTAAACTAATTTGTCCTTTGCTCAGCCTTTTAAAAATGTTTGAACAATGAGAACAAGACAGCTTTTAGGCACATTTATTTAGGAGTTTTATAATGTGGCTTGTAACTTTTATTGTTTTTTAAACATTATATTCATTTAAAAATGTAACATGTTCATAGCTTCAAAATTAAAAGATATAAACCAATGTACAACAGAGAATAAGGTTCCATTAAACACTTGGTCCCCAGCCACTCAGTTCTCTTCTGGGAGGCAACCAAATGATCAGCTTTGTGTATGTATCTAGAAAAATTGGTATTTTATACTTAATGCAAGAATGGTTAAGCATTTGGTTTCTTTCATTTTCATAAATAGTAATATACTATTACTCTAAATACCATCTGAAGATTATATTTATTAAACAGTCGTTTGGATGTATGTCTAATAAATGTCTCAAATTCAACATATTCAAATGAATTCCTGATCTTTCCCTCCAAAATAGCTCCACCTGCAGCTTTCTCATTCTGTCCATAGCAACCCCAGCCTCTGAGTTGCTCAGGAATAAAACTTTGGCGTCATTCTTGAAGCCTGTCTTTCTTTCACACTCCACAGGAAAGCCTATTGACTCTACTTTGAAAACACTTTTAGAATCTGACCACTGCCTACCACCTCCTCTGCTGTCATGCTACTCACAGCTACCAGTATCTCCACTCTCACCTGGATCACTGTCACCCACGGCCTCCCGGTGTTTCTCTCTACTTCCACTCTGGTCTCCCACAGTCTATTCTCCACAGAGAAATAGATTTTTAAAATCCTAAGTCATAAAATTCCACTGTTCACACTGGTTCCCAGCTCACAAATCTTTAAAAGCCTCATGTTGATCTGCCTGCCATTATCTTCCTCACCTTACTTACCTCATCTGCTATTCTTTCCCTCTGACTCACTCTGCTCAGCCTTGCTGGCCCCTTTGATGTTTCCAAAACTCACCAGACACACTTTTGCCTTTTGCCAGGGCTATAGCAGCCTGAAAGGAGCTCTGGTGGAGCAGTGGTTAAGCACTTGGCTGCTAAACAAAAGGTCAGCCATTTGAACCCACCTGCCCGCTCCCTTCCGTGGAAGCAAAATGTGACAGCCTGCTTCCATAAAGACTGCAACCTTGGAAACCTTATGGGGCAGTTCCACTCTGTCCTATAGGGCTGATAAGAGTCGGAATCGACTCAACAGCAACGGGTTTCTAGCCGCCTGGATAATTCAGCATTTAGAGGGAGGATTTATGGATTATAGTGCTGCTGTTTAACAGTTCTGCTGCATGCCACTCTCCGGTTCCAAATTCAGCTTTGCCTTTAAAAAAAAAAATTGCCTTTAGCGTATTTTAATTCCTGAAAACAGAGTCTTGTCCTGTTTTGTCTCCGAGCTAATTCTGCCTGGATTTCTCACTGCAGCTGCTAGCTTAGTGTCATCTCCATCACTAGCTTGGGCTATTGTTCTGGGCTTTGTGCCTCAGCAATTCTGGTATCTCTCTATTCACCTTTTTCTGATCATCTTGTGCTAAAGCATAATTTAAAATGTTTTTTTTTTTTCCTTTCAAAATCACAGTTATAAGGGACTTACCAGAATATGCCTTTGATTAACTTCTTTTAGACAGAAAACTTGTGGTCCTGAAACAATCTTTAAATTCAATCCAATTCAAACTATACTTTGTGATTCTGACCTTCAAATTTGTAAATATACTTTCCACTTGAGTTCTTAAAGATTTAGGCAAACTTCACTGGTTTTTGTGCAACACTCAGGTGAAGTACATATTCTGTCTTGCAGCTTTCCATTCCTTAGCAATGTGCTTAACATCTTTAGTAAATAAATATAATCCATAGGACGAAAGAGAAAAAAAGAAACCAGGTAAAAGAATTTTTACATTTAATGTCAGTAGGCATTTCGTAAGATTAATTCAGTTAAAAAAAAAAAAAAAAAAAAACCCATTGCTGTCTAGTTAAGACTCATAGAGACCCAGTAGGACAGAGCAGAATTGTCCCATAGGGTTTCCAAGGAGTAGCTGGTAGATTTGAACTGCAGGCCTTTGGGTTAGCAGCCAATTTCTTAACCAGTATGCCATCAGGGTGCCAATTTAGTTAAAGCAAACAAAACAAAACAAAACAGCTCTATCCAACATTACCTGAATATATTTTAAAGCTTACGAGCAGTACATAAATTATAATTCATATCTGTATATATCCAAACCAAAGACTCCACGGCTGTCAAGTCAATTCCTAGTCATACTGACCCTGTAGAACAGAGTAGAACCACCCCATAGGGTTTCCAAGGCTATAATCTTCACAGAAGCAGACAGCCACATCTTTCTCCTGAGGAGCTGGCCAGTGGGTTCGAATGGCTGAGCTTTTGGTTAGCAGCTGAGCACTTTAACCACTGTGCCACCTGGGCTCCTTACCCATATATATATATATATAAAGACTGAAGAAAGCAAATATAATGCAATTGGTACATTTTAAAAATTAGAATCAATGGTTGTATAGGAAATGCAGAACTGTATATATCTTGTGGTCTTATTTTTGTGGGGATGAAAAATAAAAATAGCTAACATTTGGAGTACTTTCTTTGTCTCAGGTACTATGCTAAGCATTCTAGTGTGTCTTCACCTCCACCCAATGGGCCAGGTACAATTATTATTCCCATTTTGTAGATGAAGAAACCTGAGAATTAGTGAGGAATTTGTCCAAAGCCAGCCAGTTACAAACTGGTAGGCCAGGATTCGCACCTGGGCAGCCTGATTCCAGACCACTATGCTGCTATAATGCACAAATGAGGACTAGAAGGGAAGCATTTGCAGGCTTTGTTCCTGAATGGGGTAGTTAAGAATGATTTTTAAAAACCAGATTTATTGAGGTCTAAATTTTTTTTTTTTAATACTCATACAATATTCATCAATTTTAAGTGTATAATTAGATATGCTTTGAAAAAATGTGTATTAGTAATGTAACCCCCACCAAAATCATGATACAGAACATTTCCATCACCCTAGAAAGTTCCCCCGACCCCACCCCTTCACAGTTGATCCCCTCACCCCCACGCCTCCTGGCTGTGAGCAACCACTGCTGTGCTTTCTTTCATGGAGTTTTGCCTCCTCTAAGAATTTCATGTGAACAGAACCATGCAGTAGCAGCCTTTTGAGGATGTTGTTTTATCACTATCCTGTTGAGATTCACCCGGTGTTGCAAGAATCAGCAGATTATTCCTTTTTATTGTTGAATTATATTCCATTTCACAGGGTGCCACAATTTGCTTATCTACTCATCAATTGATCAAAAAGAAAAAAAAATTTCAACATTCCAGTTATTTCCAGTTTGAGGTAATTATCAATAAAGCTGCTGTGCTGACTCATTAGGGGGAGAGTAAGTGGGAGTATGGAGTAAGGTGTATATAAGCTTATATGTGACAGACTGACTTGATTTGTAAACTTTCACTCAAAGCACAATAAAAATTATTTAAATAAATAAATAAAGCTGCTACGAGTGCAAGAGCTTGTATATGGGGACATAGGTTTAATTTCTCTTGAGTTAAGTACATAGGAATAGCATTGCTGTGTGATATGGTTAGTTTCAAATAGTCATATGCTAAGTGTGTGTTTACCTTTATTAAAAAAAAAAAAAAAAAGACACTGCCCAATAGTTTACCAAACCCAGTGAACCATTTTACATTTCCGCCAGCAATGTACGAGAATGTTCCAATTGCTTCAGATCCTTGTCTGTGCTTGAAACTGCCAGTTTTTAAAGTTTTTAGGTATTCCCATGAGTGTGTAGTGGGATTTCATTGCGGTTTTAATTTCTGTTTCCCCAATGACTAATTTTGAACAATTTTTCACGTGCTTAATTGCCATTTTTGTATCTTCTTTGGTAAAGTGTTCATGTCTTTGGGGGGGGAGTGTTTTTCAAGTGTTTTTTATGTATTCTGCAATAAAATTCTAATCAGATATATGTTTCTCAAATATTTTCTCCCACTCTCTGGTTTGCCTTTTCATTTTCTTAATAGTGTCTTTTAGAGAACGAATTCTAAAAATGTTGATGAAGTCCAATTTATGAAATTTTTGTTATAATTCATACTTTTCTTCATCCTATTGAAGAAATCTTTGCCTAAGCTGAGGTCACAAAGATTTTCTCCTGTGTTTTTCTAAAATTTTTATAGTTTTAGTTTTTTTTTATGTACAGTGTGATGTAAGCGCCATGGTTTATTTTTAGCAAAAATTTTTCCCAACATAATTTCTTTAAAATATTATCCTTTCCTCGTTGAATTGTCTTGGCACGTTTGTCAAAAATTAAGTAGGCTTATATGTGTGAGCCAATTTCTAGATTATTTTTTTCTATGATCTATATGTCTATCTTTATGCCAATACTGTACTGTCTTGATTAACTGTATAAAATAAGGTAATGTCAGTCCTTCAACAATGTTCTGCTTTTTTAGAATTAGTTTGTCCATTTTTTAAAAAATGGAATTTTGATGAGGATTATGTTTGAATCTATAAATCGATGTGGTGATAATTAACATCTTAACAATATTCTGTCTTCTGGTCCATAACCAACTCATATATACCCATTTGTTTAAGTGTGATTTCATATAACTCAGCAATTCTTTATACCTTTCTGTGCATATCTTACACATCCTTTGCCACGTTTATCCCCAAATATTTATATTTTTGATGCTATTGTAAATGATATATTTTTTAAATTTCACTTTCATTTTGTTCATCATTAATATTTAGAAATACAATTAATTTTTTTTGACCTAATATCCTGCAAGTTTGATACTCTCAGTTATTAGTTCTTATAGATTTTTTTTTGAAGATTATTTGGGATTTTGTACATATTAGAACATATCATCTGTGAAAAAAGACAATTTATTCCTTCCTTTCAAATCTGTATGCCTTTTGTTTCTTTTTCTTGCTTTGTTGCACTGACTAGGAACAATGTTGAATGGAAGTGGTATGAGTGGATATTCTTGCCTTAGTTTTTATCATGGAGGAAATCATTCAGCCTTTTACCATTAAATATGATGTTTGCTGTAGACTTAAAATAGATGACCTTTATTAGGTGGAGAATGTTCCCTTCTATTCCTAGTTTGATGATGATGATGATGATGATGATGATGATGTGTGTGTGTCTGTGTTTGTAAATACATACATACATATCTTATTATGCATGAATGTTAGACTCTGGCAGATTTTTCTATATTTATTGAGGTGATCATGTGGTTTTCCTTTCTTATTCTGTTAATATGGTAAGTGACATTCATTTTCAAATGTTAAACCAACTTTGTACTCCTGGAATTTAACGCATCTGTGCTTCAGTCTTTTCAGCTTTGAAATGGCCATTTGAATGGTTTCTACTCTGACAGATTGCTGTGAAAATGAATGAGTCCATGTGTGTAACACACTTAGCATGCCTGGCACATGCCAAGCACATCCTAGTGCCGGCTGCTGTTATTATCTATCCAATCCTGAAAAACCTTAGGTCTCTCTCACACACCTGTCTGCCTGTACTTTGTAACAGTTTGAATTCTGGCTCTGTCACTTACTAGCTATGTGCCCTGGGGAAAGTTATTTAATCTCTCTGAGCCTCAGTTTCCCTCTATGTAAACTGGGGATAATAATGATTACTTTTGAAAGTTGTTGCAAGGATGAAATATGTTTTTAAAGTGTCTCACACATGTAAATAGCTTAGTGCATGGCAGCTTTTATTTTATCATATGTAAAAAAGGAAATAATAACAACCATTGCCCTGCCTGTCTCACAGTTTATTCTGAGAAGAAGGTACATGAAAAGGCAGTGTAAAGCACTATACAAATGCAATTACTTTCAGTCCCTAGGGCGTCACTTAGTCCTGAAGTATCAGGGAGTTAAACACTAAGGACAGTATAGCTCATTATGCAATTGTAAATAAATTGCTACTTGCACCCTTAGGAAATCCCAGAATGGTCATTGTAAACAAATCTGCCTGAGGCTTGCTCAAAAACAATATATATTTTTAATGTACTGAAAACTACTTTCTGAGTTTTAAATTTTTAAACAACCAGTACAAGTCAGTGATTAATAATTTAAGGATGTTCGTTATAGTGGATAGATTTATGGTCTGGACTTTCTTCAATTTAGTAGATGTTAAAATGCTCTAGTCCTGAGTATTGGAGTACTTAAAGGTTTTTTTTGTTTTGTTTTGTATTTTGACCCAAAAGAGATGTGTTCAAGGTATCCTTGGGTTTGGATACGAACACAAGAGGACCCCCCCCCTCCCCTAGAGGCAGGGGGTCTAAAGACATATTTTTTTCTTACACAACTGGCAAATACAAGAGTTCTTTCTAAATTATTTTATATGGGGGCTCCATAATTTAAATTTAATCCTACTGAATTTGAGGGAAATTTATTTATCTACAATACTTTCGAAATTCACAAAATAATAATCTCTATATTGGAAATTAACACACTTCTCGACCACGGTAACAGTATAAGAACATGCCCCTTGACTTGCTTTCAACTCCAGCAAACACTAAAATGGTTACATGGATGATGTAGCAATGGGTACAACAGATCCAGAAGTGTTTAGACTTCCTCCAAGTAACCTTTTCCCTCCTAAGCAGCTCTGATCCCTCTCGCTGTCTTCTCTCCTCATTTAGACTTGGCACTCACTGTAGCCTGGAATTTTTGAATATTTTAGCCTACTTTTGAATATTTTCGTTTTACCTCAAAATGCTTACAACCCAGTAGTACACTGCACATAACTGGGATCAATAAATGTTTTTTGAGTGAATTTATTTGGTCTTTGGAATGATATCTTTTGTTGTGAAATCCCGGTTGAAGATTTCTATTTAGGAGTTATTTCCTGTAATAGCAAGATCAGAAGGTGTTTTCTTTCTTTCAGGCAGAATAAAATCGGCATGCCCTGGTGAAAGCGAAGGAAAAGTATAATTGATGTATTTTTGAAATGCTGCCCTGGTTTCCTCTAATTCCTCCTCCAGAAAATCTTTCCAATTTGTCATGATTCCCAGTTGTTTTGCTATGGACAACAGCTCCCCTTGAGTGTTAACCAGTTTATCCATCACATTTCCAAGTGTAGCTTGATGTGTTTTTTCTGCTTCTTGAAGCACTTCCTGAACCTCTTCTTGCTTCTGCCTATGAGCCATGCCATAGTAGATGTTCATTTCCTGTTCTTTTTCCTTTATCAATAGATCCACACTCTTCCTCTGATCCTTAACAATGGACACACCAGCACTCACAAGTTCATCCATGGCCTTCCTACAGATGATAACATAGGTTTATAAGTTAGACAGATTAGCCACTAAAACAAAATTATTTGTCCTTAACCACAGATGTATGAGAAATCATTGCATCACTGAGATGAGCACCCATTTGAGACAGGCTGTCATCACTGAGCTTTGGATTGAATTATCTGTTAATAATCAAAGAACATTTTTCAGAGCAGAGGCTGGCTGTCCACCAGCTCTCCTGCTGCGGGCTAGAGACAAGCTACTAGTCCGAGTGTCTCATGGCAACTTTAGGGACCTGAGTCCACCTTGGCCAGAAAAATAAGAGCCCAGTGTGCTTAAAAATGAAGAAATAGAGTCGGAGTTCCAAATCCCTAGAAAAAGTATTTCTTCATATAAAGCCAGCTGCTTATTTTAGCCAAAGACGAGACAAATTTTGTCATAGTTTGGATTCAGCTCTAATCTTGATCTCATCTGAACAGTTTTCTATGAGAGCGGTCTCAAACTTTTTGGTCTCAGTCCCCTTTTACACTCACAAAATTACTGAGAACCTCAAAGAACCTTTGTTTATAGGGGTAATATTGACATCAACGGTATTAGAAATGAAAAGTGAGACATTTAAAATATATTAATTCATGTAAAATAACAATAAATCCATTACATTTTAACATAAATAACATTTTTATAAAAAAACTATTTTCAAAAAAATATTTGGTGAGAAGAGGGGCATTGTTTTACATTTTTTATAAAACTAATGTCTAACTTAATAGAAAAAAAAGCTGGATTTTTACATTGTTTCAGTCTGTTGTGATGTCATACATCATATAACCCCTGGAAAACTCTACTGTGCACTCTTGAGAACATGAGAGTGAAAAAGGCAAATAACATCTTAGTATTATTAAGAAAGTAGCTTTGACCTTATGGGCTTCCTGAAAGTGTCTCTGGGACACTGAAGGACCACACTTTGAGGACCACTGCTGTTTGAGTCCATAGGCCTCTGGTTATAATATATGTAATTATGTATATAATTTATAGCAGCCAACCTTATTGACTTCTTACCATGTGCCAGGCAGGTTGATGAGCATCCTGCACATATATTGTCTCAATGATTCCTTAAAACAACACTATGAGATTGTCCTATTTTATTGTGCCTATTTTACTCATGAGGAAACTGAGGCACAAAGAAATTAAAATACTTACTCAAGTTCACGTGATTAGGAAAAGTGAGAAAACCAGCTCTGCAACCCAGACAGTTAGAGTCCAGAATACAAGTTCTTAGCCACTGTGATATATTTCAGTGGATGTCTGTGTTAACCTGGTTTAAGCAGAATCTCTAAAAATTTGAGAATAAAAAAAAAAATCTGCAAATGTTGGGTTCAAACATCTATGGTTGTTAAACAATCCTATCGCCCTCCTAGTCTAATACAGACATTCCGAGATTTGTCACCCACCCTGTCTTTTACATTCCATCCTCCAAGACGTGATAATATCTGCCATCTCTATCTTTCTGAGACCATAAAAGTCAAATTTTGAAATACTTATGATTTTATTTCAAAGGTGCTGCTGGCCAGGAATTTAACTCTTCCAAAATAGCTGTAATAATGTGTGTCCACATATATCCATAGGACCTAGTCTGGTATTTTAAAAAGTGGGTTCTAAAATAAATTACTAAATAAAAATTTAATTTAAAATTTATAACAAAACCCCACTGGGCCGTTGGGGGAAAATAATGCATGGAGAATCTATACTAGCAACTGATTTGTCCTTTGCTCCTGTTAGGGCCTCTCTTAGCTCTTTTTCTCACTATTTTTGGGAGGTTGCTGAAATGATATGAGATTTAGTGCTCACAGGTATAAAGGAAAATATCAATAGGTGTTCCTTCCCTCCTACTTACTAAGCAAGCTTTTCATCTTCTAACTTTCCATTTCAAACCTCTTGTCTCTGTTCAGTAATAAAAACCCTCGATCTTAAGACAATAAGAAACAGTGCTTCATTTCTTCAAAGGCAATTCTTAAATTATGAAAGAATTTGCTCCCCAAACTCATTGTACAGTGTTTGAAACACTGTTGAACTTAGCAGACAGTTTGCCTGATTAGCCCAAAATAAGCTATTAATCTATCTTTCACTTGAGCAACAGGACTGTTAGTACTATCTCAGTCAATTCTAAGCATTGTGTTTATAAGGAAAATACATTCTGATTCTTTACCTGGGACATTGGGAACCCATTTCTCCCTAGTCTGGCAGAAGGATTAGTGATACCCCTAAATTGGGGCTGCAGGCATTATAAGGGCCCTGATGGTAAAGGGGTGGAGGACACCTCCAAAGACAACCTCCAGGTGTGCATTTATATGATACCATTCCTTGGCTGCACCTCATTGTGTTTCATACCTCCCCATCTCCATATCTTTGTTCATGCTGTTTTCATTCTTCCCTCTCCCTTCTCTCCAAGCCCCAACCCAAGACTAACTTCCTCCAAGAAAGCTACCTCACTAACACATCCCACCCAACTTTTGCTTGCTCTTTGTAGGACTTTGAACCCTTCAAGCTCCTATGTGTTATTTGTACCAGTCCATCCAGCCTTGCTCATATGGGGCAGCCATGCTTTAGTTATTTCAGGTAATCTTGAGGAAGGGCCCTTATTTCTTCATGCCAGAGCTTCAGTGACAAATCCACACAAGAAACTTGATAAATTTCAGTAAGCGGAAAACACTCTAGATATCTCACATAACTTCTCTATCTATAGAGCAGGGTAGCATAATGGAAGGTCATAAGCTTCTGTGCCAAATCAGGCCCTGCCACCTCCTTTCCATGTGGCCTTTGCTTAGTCTTTCTGTGACGATCAGGGTCTACATCTGAAGACACAGAGGATGACAGAACTCCCCAGGAAGGAATATGAGCAAAGTAGTGAAACAAGTTTGCAAAGGGCCTTGCATGTGCTGGGTGTTGAATAAAGGATAGTTTTTTTTTTTTTTAGTCATTAGGAATTTTAGCAATGACCACAAAGATTTCTGAGTGGTCATTTCATCCATGCCTTTGCCTTGGGCTAGAAAACACTTAGAACCTTGCCAAGCAGAGATATTTATTTATTTATTTTTTACCTTCAAGAGAAAGAGTCCAGTGTCTCCTAGGTAATTTGTTTAGAACCTAATCACTACAACCTATATAAATGTTTTCTGCGTGTTTCACAAATTTTAGGTAATACGTAAGTGTTCTCAAAATAATAAATGTTGGAGTGGTTGTAGAGCGACTAGAACACTTATACCCTGCTGGTGGGAATGTAAAATGTTACAACCACTTTGGAAATCAATTTGGCACTTCCTTAAAAAGCTAGAAATAGAACTACCATACAATTCAGCAATTCCACTCCTTGGAACATAGCCTAAAGAAATAAGAGCCCTCACACGAATAGATACATGTACACCCATGTTCACTGCAGCACTGTTCACAATAGCAAACATATGAAAACAACCTAGGCACCCATCAACAGACAAATGGATAAAAAAGTTGTGGTATATTCACACAGTAGAATAGTATGCAATGATAAAGAACAACGATGAATCCTTGAAATATGTCATAACATGCATGATGCTGAAAGGCATTATGCTGAGGGGAATTAGTTGCAAAAGGACAAATATTGTATAAGACCACTAGTATAAAAACACAAGAAAAGGTTTAAACACAGAAGAAAACATTCTTTGACGGTTACGAGGGTAGGGAGGGAGGGAGAGAGGTATTCAGTAACTAGAGTGTAGACAAGAATTATCTTAGGTGAAGGGAAGGACAACACACAATACAGGGAAAGTAAGCACAGCTGGACTAAACCAAAAGCTAAGAAGTTTCCTGAATACAACCAAACACTTCAAGGGACAGAGTAGCAGAGTTGGGGGTCTGGGGACCCTGGTTTCAGGGGACATCTAAGTCAATTGGCATAACAAACTTCACGAAGAAAATGTTATGCTTCCCACTTTGGTGAGTGGCGTCTAGGGTCTTAAAAGCTAGCGAGTGGCAATCTAAGATACATCAATTTGTCCCAACCCACCTGGAGCAAAGGAGAATGAAGAACACCAAAGACACAAGGAAAATAGTAGCCCAAGAGACAGAAAGGTCCACATAAACCATAGACTCCATCAGCCTGAGACGTGAAGAACTAGATAGTGCCCTGCTACCACCGATGAATACCATGACAGAGAATACAACAGAGTCACTGATGGAGCAGGAGAAAAGTGGGGTGCAGAATTCAAATTTACATAAAAAGACCAGACATAATGGTCTGACTGAGACTGGAGGAACCCCAGAAGACATGGCCCCAGACTCTCTGTTAACCCATGTGTTACTTATCTAGTGCTGCTATAACAGAAATACAAGTGGATGGCCTTAACAAAGGGAAATTTATTTCTTCACAGTAAAGTAGGCTAAAAGTCCAAATTCAGGGCATCGGCTTCAGTGGAAGGCTTTATCTATTGGCCTTCTTATCAATCTTCCCCTGGACTAGGAGCTTCTCTGTGCAGGGACACTGGGTCCAGAGGACACGCTCTGCTCCCAGCACTGCTTTCTTGGTGGTATGAGGTTCCCAACTCTCTGCTTGCTTCCCTTTTCTTTAATCTCTTGTAAGATAAAAGGCAGTGCAGGCCACACCCCAGGGAACCTCCCGTTACATTGGATCAGTGATGTGACCTTAGTAAGGTTGTTACAATCCCACCCTGATCATCTTTAACATAAAATTACAATCACAAAATGAAAGACAACCACACAATACTGGGAATCATGGGCCAGCCAAATTGATACACACATTTTTGGGGGGACATAATTGAATCCATGACAACCCAGAATTGAAGCCCTTCCCTAAACCAACTCTTCAGACAAAGATTAGACAGAACTATAAGACATAAAATGATACTCGTGAAGACTATGCTTCTTAGTTTAAGTAGATACATGAGACTAAATGGGCAGCTCCTGTCCGGAGGTGAGATTAGAAGGCAGAAAGGGACAGGAGCTGGTTGAATGGACATGGGAAATCTGGAGTGGAAAGGAGGAGTGTGCTGTCACATTCTAGAGTGAGCAGCTAGGGTCACATAATAACGCGTGTATAAATTTTTATATGAGGAACTAACTTGAGCTGTAAACTTTCACTTAAAGCACAATTAAAAAAAAAAAAAAAGGTAAGTGTCCTGAAGCCTTAAGTCTTGGATGAAACTTTACAGTTAAATAAAAGATCTAAGGTGGAATTTTCAACAATGGTGTCTCTCCATATATTTGTTTCTGCAAATGTTCTAAAGAACGCTGGGATCAAGCAAAGTTTAGAGATAGGATCTGATGTGCTGCAGAGAGGGGTCAGTTGAGTAGAACAAATTGGGCCGGTTGTCCAAATTTTAAGTATGCCTCCCATGTGCCTGGCTCTCTTCTAGGCACTTTAGGATACAACAGTGAATAAAAATGGACATTCAAGTTAGATATACTTAAATGATAGACATGGACATTCCCTAATCTTAGTCTACTGATTCAATAAAAAGTGGACGTTGAAAACCCTCCATTCACAAGGGCCAGAGGGGTGAAAATAATACAGAAAGGGTGAGAGCAAGAGGCTGCAGGTGTGAGCGAGGAGTGGCCTGAAAGGCTCCAGTGGAAGAGGCAGAGCTCCTGCAGGAAGTCAGGGGATGAGGACAAAGGAAAAGAAGGTACTATCTTCCACTGCTTGGACCACAACCCTTTCAGGAGTTGTACCACCTTCTCCAACCTCATCCTGAAATCCTCTTTCACTTTCCTCTTCTAGACACACAAATGATTTGTAGTGTATGCAAGAAGGGAAGTACCACTGAAACTGCCACAGCTGCAGCCCTCTTCTTATTTATCTGCACCCCTTACAGGATTTTACCTGTGGCCCTGTTCTAAACAGTTCTGAGGAAGATCTTACCAGTTAATTATATACAAGATAATTTGTTTGCTTGCTAACTCAAGCAGCAAAGCAGAAGGGACAAGCCGTAGACTAGGAGGCCAAACATGGAAGTTTCAGTTCTGATTCTGCTGCCAACATTGAGTGATCTTTGGCAGGTCACTTAACATCTGGAAATTTCCTCTTGGACCCAGAAATCCCTAAAAATGACTCCTGTGAAAATTGGCCAATTCCATCAAATGTTCATTGCATACTTAAAAATGGTTACCTTGGTATTCTTAAAATATATGTACCAATGATCGGATTTATATACAATGATTTGTGATTCCAAAAACCCACTGCCGTTGAGTCGATTCCAACGCAGAGCTACCCTATAGGACAGAGTAGAACTGCCCCCGTAGAGTTTCCAAGGAGCACCTAGTGGATTTGAACCACTGACCTTTTGATTAGCAGCCATAACTTTTAATCACTACACCTCCAGATTTGTGATTATGCACATATATATGGTTGTAAATACATCAAAAGAGTGTGGAAAGATACAGACCCCAGTATTGAAAATGATTGTCTCTGGAAGCCAGAGGTGAAAACCAATGAGCTGGGACTTGGAATTTTTGCTCTGCACATTTCCATAATGTCAACTTCTTCTACGGCATCATGTGTTGCTTTTATAACAAGAAAAAGATCAAAAACTAACACATCCACGATAGAGTATGATCTAGGCTAGTTGATCTAAGTCAACTTTTATGTGTTTATGGAAAAATGTTTCTTTTCCTTTCCTCAGCTTTTAAAATGGTGATATTGAATAAGAAACACAATATTCAGGACAGTAGTTACCTCCTGGAGAGGGGCAGAAAGGAGATAAATTTGTGGAAGAATATATAGGAGCTTTTAGAAATGTTAGTAATTTTCCACCTATTAAACTGGGTGGTAGGTCCTTGAACATTTATGCTATTGTTTTTTAAACCACACAAACACATATTCTAGAATATATTATATATTTTCTATATATTTGATATATTCCATAATAAAAAATACAAAAACTGGGCAAAAACCAAAAACCAAACCCACTGCCGTTGAGCCGATTCCGACTCATAGCGACCTTATAGGACACAGTAGAACTGCCTCCATAGAGTTTCCAAGGAGAGCCTGGTGGATTTGAACCACTGACCTTTTGGTTAGCAGCCATATCTCTTAACCACTATGCCACCAGGGTTTCCAAAAACTAGGCAATATCCACGTATATACCTTAAACATCGTATTCTCCAAGTAGATTTTAATAAAACACTAATTTGCAAATGTGTTTTCTGGAATACCTTCTCTGGGCCTGGATTTCTTCTTGGGCTTTCTGTCTTTCCTCAGCCCTGGCTAACTCCACAGCCTGGACCTTCTCCCTGTGGCATTCCATCATAATTCTTTGGATTCTGTGGACCATGCGTTGTTCTGCAGCCAAGTTTTCTCTCTTCATTTCTTCTTCCATGTTTTGATGCATCTCTAACCTGGTTTTATTCACTACATCCTTAAGCAACATTAAAACTAGGTTTAGATATTATAGCTTTGACGTTAAAAAATGCACACTAAGAGGTTATTTAAATCATAGTTCATCTACCTGATGGGATATGCACCTGTTAACACTGATGATTTAGAAGAAAACCATGTACAACATGGAAAACTTTCATTTACACAATGTTAAGTAAAACCAGAGAGGTACAAACTATGTTGATAAATATGTATGTAGATAATATTGGAAGGAAATATTCAAAAATGAAACTAGTTGTATTGGGGAGGATAGGATTAATGGTCTTTTTTCTTAATTTTCCAAATATTCTATAGTGTCATATTATCTTTATACATAATTTAAAATATATAACACAATTCTCCATCAGGAGATCAGTCCTGGAAAGTGGCAGAAATAATTACTATGCCTCCTTAGTGTTTCCTGGGTGGGCGAGAACCTAAGGCTTATGCAGAAAACAGCTGTGCATTCCTGCACTTACAGGAACCTGTCTGCCAGTCCCCACCTTCACTCGAACATTCCAGCTCCTCATCAGTGTTAAGGGGCCCTTTCTTGTTAATGGAGGGATCAGGAGCAAGTGAAGGTTCCTGCATGGTCCAAATGGTTTGCACTTGACTACTGATCTAAAGGTTGGTGGTTCAAACCCACCCAGCAGCACTGTGGAAGAAAGACCTGGCAATCTGCATCTGTAAAGATCACAGCCAAGAAAACCTTATGGAGAAACTTTACTCTGTAACAGATGGGGTCACTGTGAGTCAGAATCTACTCGATGGCAACAGGTAGGAGCAAGTGTTCCATTGCAGGACCGATGGACAATCTTTGGCCAAATAAAGAGAAAAGGCACTAGTCAAATCAGGACTTGAGGAAAACAGACTCACAAATAATCCTAAAGGAAAACCCTGTCATCGTTTTGGAAATACTACCTCCATGATGTGCCGGGCACACTGCTGGGCACAGGCCAGATGAGAGAAACACAAGAATGTTGGGGTCCTCATCCTCAAGTGATTGGCTGTCTAGTGGAGGAGACCCACAACCTAATTGTCCAAAGAGTGTTGTAATAGAACTATTTGCCAGGAGGGAGGGTCAATTTATTAATTCTGTCCAGGAGCTAAAAAATTTTCACTTAAAGGTAAATTTTTACCTCTATTTTAGGGAAGTCATTGAGAGAAACCAAGTTCTATCATGAAGTGG
Organism: Loxodonta africana; assembly: GCF_030014295.1. Classification (NCBI taxonomy): domain Eukaryota; kingdom Metazoa; phylum Chordata; class Mammalia; order Proboscidea; family Elephantidae; genus Loxodonta; species Loxodonta africana. The sequence goes on along the minus strand of NC_087342.1, from coordinate 149,108,417 downwards.
GTCAATGGAAGAACTAGGGATAGAAACAGGATTTTCAACTGCTAGTTTCTCACTTCATTGGTGGCTATGATATTGGAGTCTTTCAAGAGATTCATCAATTTATTTTTCATTCCAGAAATCACAGTCTTAAAAGATAGTACAGTGTTTTGTTTTGAATTTTTTGTTTGTTTTTATAGCTACAGAATCCTTTCTTCAAATGAAAGCTTACCCAGACAGTACACAATAACTGGGGAAGTCAGCACAACTTGACCAAGGCAAGGTCATGGAAGCTCCATAGACACATCCAAACTCCCTGGGGGACTGAATTACTGGGCTGAGGGCTGGGGACCATGGTCTTGGGGGACATCTAACTCAATTGGCATAACATAATTCATAAAGAAAATGTTCTACATCCTACTTTGGTGAGTAGTGTCTGGGGTCTTAAAAGCTTTTGAGCAGCCATCTAAAATAATCCACTGGTCCCACCCCATATGGAGCAAGGGAGAATGAAGAAAACCAAAGACATAAGGGAAAGATTAGTCCAAAGGACTAGTGGACCACAAGTATCACCGCCTCCACCAGGCTGAGTCCAGCACAACTAGATGGTGCCCGGCTACCACCACCGACTGCTCTGATAGGGATCACAATAAAAGGTCCCAGACAGAGCTGGAGAAAAACAGAGAACAATATTCTGACTCACAAAAAAAGACCAGACTTACTGGTCCGACAGTGACTGGAGAAACCCCAAGAGGACGACCCCTGAACACCCTTTTAACTCAGTACTGAAGTCACTCCTGAGGTTCACCTGTCAGCCAAAGATTAGACAGGGTCATAAAACAAAACAAAACAAAACTGAATAGGCACACCAGTCCAGAAGCAAGGAAGAGAAGGCAGGAAAGGACAGGAAAGTTGGTAATGTGGAACCCAAGGTTCAGAAGGGGAGAATGTTGACATGTTGTGGGGTTCGCAACCAATGTCACAAAACAATATGTGTATTGTTTAATGAGAAACTAATCAGCTCTGTAAACCTTCAACTAAAGCACAATAAAATAAATACATAAAAGGAAAAAAAAAAAAAAAAAGAAATCTTACCCAGAAGTGGAAAGAAAGAAAGGCAGAGTTCCCCTGGTTGAAGTTTGCTCGTACCCCTCCACCCATCACCACCCCTTTCTATGGTAGCTCCTGAGGAAGCCAGCTCTACTTGTACAGCTGAAGCTGAGAAAAAGTCAAAAGAACTCTAGGTTTCTAGAAATAGCTTTTAGCTTCTTAGAAAACCATTTCAACAACTAAAATATTTGCTAGATAAAACCAGTTGCTGTCAAGTCGATTCTGACTCATGGTGACCATATGTATGTCAGAGTAGACCTGCCCTCCACTGGGTTTTCAATGGCCTTTCTTCCTCAGCGCCTCTGGGTAGACTTGAACCTCCAATGTTTCAGTTAGCAGACGAGCATTGTAACTGTTTGCACTACCCAGGACTCCATTTGCTAGTCAGACATTCAGAAGGAATGTTTTCAACTTCTCACTTTGGCTACTCCAAGGGTGAAAAATAAAGAATGGAAACAGACAACAGAAATCAACTTTGAGATTCTCTCCAGAGTGGTTTCATTTCATGTATTTAGAAAATCTATTTTTTGGAAAACACTTGGTGTTTACAAGTGTTAGCTGGGGTTCCACACTGCATAGCTTTGTCCCTCACACACTAAGACTTTTTGATCATAAATATCTTGAATGGAAATATTTCTAAAAATTTAACACTTAAATCTTTAAAGTATTTAATATAAACATATGAGCAGAAGTTACATTTTCTTGATGATCCATCCAGGCTAAGTAGACAAGATGAATTATTGCCCTGGGTTAAAAATGCCATATTGTACATAATAATTGCTCAAGATCATAAGGCCATTTGTCTCTGTCATAAATGATCCCAGACTACCATGCATTTTGAGATTTGACAACTACTTTTTATAGTTTCTTGTTCTTCTCATGCCATTGAGCTGAGGACTCTTTGTCCTAACTGCTGTGAGTGTGCCCCTTCCCATCATTTGTAGTTTTCAGCATTTCATCTAGTTCAGATTTAGAAAAGTAAACAACCAAGTCTATTAGGTTCAGGTTATCAAGTAAGCATAAATAACATCTGAGTGGGGGATGGAGAAGCTTTTATCTGACTCCTTAGGGGACTTTTTAACTTATTTCTCTACTTTCAATTATATTCTCAATAATTGCAATTGCTACAGGATTGAGATTTAGATCAGTGACATACTATCATAATAATGCATTTCTATTTGAATCATACATTTTAAAATGATATCCCAGCCCTTTATTTTTGCTGGGTTCTAAGCTAGGATTCAGAATATTAAACTTAGCCTTCTCTATGTGATGACTTAGTAAAACCAAAATTATTTTACTGCCTCATATAGCACTTGAAATACATATTTAAAGCTACAAAAATAATTTAAAAATCTACTGTTTGACAGTGTTCTTATTCAATAGGAGGCTTCCCGATTAAACTACTTTTACTGGAATGCATTTTCAGTGACCCAGCCTACATTTCAAGATGTTATAAGAAGCAGCCTTATGAAATCCATCATGTTTACTATATAGACATTTGACAAGCATCTATTGCACAATGTCTCCCACATGAGAAGTTTCTCTCAGGTACCACAACTAGGAATATCTGGGCCTCTCTTTAATACCTGATTTGTTTGACCTTATAGACACAATGATTCATGGGATTTCCGTCTTTGGACTGGCTGCCAGAAAGTTCAAGGTCAAATTAGCAATAATTGCAAAGGACCTCATGGCTTACATACATTTTTAAGTTTTAAATTTACCCTGACTTCATCACATTTCCACCCTGATTTTTCTTATTTTCCTTTAGCTTCCATCTTTTCATTTACTTTTTAAAAGTACTGTATTTGAATAAGATAAACAACTTTATAAAATACAGGGAGTCCCCAGGTTAACAAAGGTCTTTAATGTTTGCCCTCACTATGAAACTCTTGAACCCCTACTTGAAACAAATTCTTTGTTACAATCACCTTCACTTGCTACACGTGCAACTTTCAAATCATTGAAAAGAATTCCAGCCTTTCCTAACACTGAAACCCATCGCCATCGAGTCAATTCTGACTCACAGGACCCTATAGAGTAGAACTGCCCCACAGAGTTTCCAAGGAATAGCTGGTGGATTCAAACTGCTGACCTTTTGGTTAACAAATGTATCTCTTAATCACTACACCAACAGGGTTTCCATTTCTCACACTGAAGTAAAGCTAAATAAGAACTGTATGTGCCTGTTCTCACTTACCTACAAATTCTACTTAAAGACACAGGAATGGCTCTTGTTCATAACGTTTATCTAATAGCAAGCATTTGAGACTTATTCTAAATTCCTAACATCACATAAGAGTGATAGTGGTCTTTACACACCAGAATTTAATACTGAGTATGCTAGAAGAACTTGTTTTTTGTTTTTTGCTGTAGATTCATGATTTCAGACTTTAATATATGTGAGAATCACCTGGGCTATAAGCTAAAAATGCTGCCAGTGATTCTGATTCTATAGGTCAGAGGGGAGCCAGGAATCTGATTCTGTAGGTCAGAGGGGGCCCATGTTAAGTTCCCAGGCGAGCAGGTGGTTGAAAGGCAACCGCTGAGAAACACTACTGATGTCTATGTACGTTACAGCTGAAATAACAACCCTACACATCCCTCTAGACAAAGAACTTCTTCATATATAAGGAACACTCCTGATATGGTGGTTTAGGTGTAAATTCTCAAACCCTAGGCAAATATTTCAGAAAGGTCAACCTCCCTCTAATGTTTCCCCTATAAATTTTCTTAGGACTTTCTTCTACAGAAGCACTAAGTTCATCAGCTCCATCCAAAGGCTATATGGGGCATTATGCTGAGTGAAATTAGTCAGTTGCAAAAGGACAAATATTGCATGAGACCACTATTATAAGAACTCAAGAAATAGTTTAAAAAGAGAAGAAAATATACTTTCATGGATATGAGAGTGGGGAGGGAGGGAGGGAGAGAGGGAGAGAGGGGTATTCACTAATTAGATAGTAGACCAGAACTATTTTAGGTGAAGGGAAAGACAACACACAATACAAGAGAGGTCAGTACAACTGGACTAAACCAAAAACAAAGAAGTTTCTGGAATAAACAGAACTCTTTTTTTGAAGGCCAGTGTAGTAGGGGAGGGTATTTGGGAACCATGGTTTCAGGGGACGTCTAGGTCAACTGGCATAATAAAATCTATTAACATTTTGCATCCCACTTTGGAAAGTGGCGTCTGGGGTCTTAAAAGCTAGCAAGCGGCCATCTAAGATACATCAATTGGTCTCAACCCACCTGGACCAAAGGAGAATGAAGAACACCAAAGACATAAGGTAATTACGAGCCCAAGAGACAGAAGGGGCCACATAAATCAAAGACTACCTCAGTCCAAGGCCAGAAGAACTAGATGGTGCCCAGCTACAACCGATGACTGCCCTGACAGAGAACACAACAGAGAACCCCTGAGGGAGCAGGAGAGCAGTGGGATGCAGACCTCAAATTTTCATAAAAAGACCAGACCTAATGGTCTGACTGAGACTAGAAGGACCCTGGAGGTCATGGCCCCCAGACCTTCTGTTAGCCCAAGATAGGAACCATGCTGAAAGCCAACTGTCCAGACAGGGATTGGACTAGACTATAAGATAGAAAATGATACTGGTGAGGAGTGAGCTTCTTGGCTCAAGTAGACACATGAGACCATGTGGGCAGCTCCAGTCTGGAGTGGAGATGAGAAGGCAGAGGCAGACAGAAACTGGCTGAATGGACACAGACGGGAATACAGGGTGGAGAGAAGGAGTGTGCTGTCTCATTAGTGAGAGAGCAACTAGGAGTACATAGCAAGGTGTATATAAATTTTTGTATAAGAGACTGACTTGATTTGTAAACTTTCACTTAAAGCACAATTGAAAAAAAAAAAAGGCTATATGGGGTACAATCACATTACTAAAAGGAAGATTAGGATGTGAACTCCTTGAAACAGACATATCTAAATTATACTTACATCTTCAGAGCCTAACACCAGGAGTGATATTCAAAATGTATATCCACCAATATGGCGGGGGCCACCTATCAGGATGGCCCAAGGCTGTAGCACAGGGTAGGACAGTGGAGCTCCCTTCCAAGCCAAGAGTTATCCTTTCAAATGGCTGGATTGGGGGATATGGTGGGGAGGGAGCACAGGGAAGCAACCAGGACTGGGGAGGATAGCTATTTGTCAACTCACAGAGAAGTATCTCAATACCGAAGGAACTGATCTGGCTATACTGGTACATGCCAGCTGGATAACAAACCTGCCTAAGATATGCTATAAACATTTTTCATGTTTTGAACTGAAATAGGGGATGGTCAATGGGCCACTCAGCCAACCCCTCAGGGACCACGCCAAGGCCTGGCTGAGGTAGGGGACTGGAACCAAGTAGTAAGCAATCCACTACCATGCAGGAACCCTGGGGCGGAACCCTGATTCCTGCCAGCAAGCCTCCTGAGGACAAGGCCCGTCCATTTACTCTTACCTGGTTCAGATCTGATATATGGTAGGTGCCCACTGTTCAAACAACGAATAAATGCCCCAGTGGTCCTCGCCTGTTTATTAGTTATGTTCACATTAAGTTAGACCAAACCTGGGGGCAGACCTTTATCACTTTCCCTCCAGCTTCTGCCCACGCATCATCACACCTGAACCATGTCCTGTCCTGTCACTCTTTTGGCCAAAGTAAGAAAATAGTTCTGCATCCTTCTCCTTTGAATAGATTTTGTAACTGAAGCACTAAACTAAACACTGACTACCTGGGCATCTGCGTGGAAAGTTTACTACCAAGAGTCATGTGCTTGAACAGGTCACAGTTTAAAAAGAGTTCCCCTCATTTTTTGACCTCTGGTCCTACAGGAAATACTTGGCAGACAGTTTAGACGTCCCTCTTGGCACTGCAGCAAATGTAAATTTAGGTAATGGAGCCAATCAGAGAGCCCAAGGGAAGGAGGAGAACAGCTTGCTTCATTTTTTCAACAACTATTTAAGTGCTTTTTGACTCAAGGCACTGTGTTGGGCACTGGGGCAAAAGCAGTGACAAGACAGACACGCCCTTATGCGGGCTGTGGTCATGTGGGGGAGTCAGACATTAAACAACTAAGCACACCATCAAATCTTTACAACCATGATGACTACTATGATAGAGAATGGGGTATCACAGACAGTATATGGGCAGCAGGTTCAGAGCTGGCCTGGTAAAGCCTACCTTAGGAAGTTAAGCTTAAGCTAAAATCTGAAGGATTATAAGCAAAGTGAAGGCATGGGAAGAGCCTTTTGGAAAATACAGTGAAGCTGGAAGGAACGTGGTCCATTTAAGATTGAGGACTCAAAGAAGGATAATGAAACAGAGGAAAGAGGGGCAGTGGCAAGAGATGCAGTGGGTAAGGCTATGGGATCCTCCTTCACTCATTTATCACTGCTGCCATAAAGCTCAGCAATAGAGAATGCCACCCCCCACTGATCCCACAACTCTTCTATGAAACTCCTGGTCTCCCAACCAACTTCTATGGAACACTGTGATGAACTGAGTTCCTTTATGTGGCCTTTTGCTTTGGTTCTTTGGAAAAACAGCTTGGTAGATTTTTCCCCTAAGCCCTAGATTTCTACCACCATTTGTTACTTTTGTCAAGGTTGATTGACATTTCCCAGATAAGCTGTAGATGACTTGATGGTTTGATACTTTTTTGTCTGGTCCTGGGCTGCAGCCTGCCCTGTGACTGGTTTATTTTACACACCTTGCAGGCATTGGTCAATAAAGACAGACTATGGAAATGAATCCCCATGGCTCTGTCAGTTTGTCCTACTGTGGGGGCTTGCGTGTTGCTGTGATGCTGGAAGATATGCCACTGGTAATCAGATACCAGCAGGGTCACCCATGGAGGACAGGTTTCAGCTGAGCTTCCAGACTAAGACAGACTAGGAAGAAGGACCTGGTAGTCTACTTTCGAAAAGCATTAGCCAGTGAAAACCTTGTGAATAGCAGTAGAATACTGTCTGATGAAGAGCTGGAAAATGAGCCCCCCAGGTTGGAAGGCACTCAAAAGATGACTGGGGGAGAGCTGCCTCCTCAAAATTGAGTCGACCTTAATGACATGGATGGAGTAAAGTTTTTGGGACCTTCATTTGCTGATGTGGCATGACTCAAAATGAGAAGAAACAGCTGCAAAGATCCATTAATAATCAGAACCTGGAATGTATGAAGTATGAATCTAGGAAAATTGGAAATCATCAAAAATCAAATGGATTGCATAAACACTGATATCCTAGGCATTAGTCAGCTGAAATGGACTGGTACTGGCCATTTTGAATCAGACAATCATACAGTTAGTCTACTATGCTGGGAATGACAACTCGAAGAGGAATGGTGTTGCATTCATCGTCAAAAAGAACATTTCAAGATCTATCCTGAAGTACAATGCTGTCAGTGAGAGGATAATATCCATACACCTACAAGGAAGACCAGTTAATACGACTATTATTCAAATTTATGCACCAACCACTAGGGTCAAAGATGAAGAAATAGAAGATTTTTATCAGCTGCTGCAGTCTGAAATTAATCAAACATGCAATCAAGATGCATTGATAATTACTGGTGATTGGAATGCGAAAGTTGGAAACAAAGAAGAAGGATCAGTAGTTGGAAAATATGGCCTTGGAGATAGAAACAATGCCAGAGATTGAATGATAGAATTTTGCAAGACCAATGACTTCTTCATTGCAAATACCTTCTTTCACTAACATAAACGGTGACTATATATATGGACCTCACCAGATAGAACACACAGAAATCAAATTGACTACATCTGTGGAAAGAGATGATGAAAAAGCTCAATATCATCAATCAGGACAAGGCCAGGGGCCAACTGTGGAACAGACCATCAATTGCTCATATGCAAGTTCAAGCTGAAACTGAAGAAAATCAGAGAAAGTCCACGAGAGCCAAAATATGACCTTCAGTATATCCCACCTGAATTTAGAGACCATCTGAAGAAGAGATTTTATGCATTGAACACTAGTGACTGAAGACCAGACGAGTTGTGGAATGACATCAAAGACATCATACATGAAGAAAGCAAGAGGTCATTGAAAAGATAGGAAAGAGCAAGATGGATGTCAGAGGAGACTCTGAAACTTACTCTCGAATGTCAAGCAGCTAAAGCAAAAGAAAGAATTGATGAAGTAAAAGAACTGAACAGAAGATTTCAAAGGGCGGCTCGAGAAGACAAAGTAAAGTATTATAGTGACATGTGCAAAGAGCTGGAGATGGAAAACCAAAAGGGAAGAACAGGCTCGGTGTTTCTCAAGCTGAAAGAACTGAAGAAAAACTTCAAACCTTGAGTTGCAATAGTGAAGGATTCTATGGGGAAAATATTAAACAATGCAGTGAGCATCAAAAGAAGATGGAAGAAATACACAGAGTCATTACACCAAAAAGAATTAGTCGACGTTCAACCATTTCAAGAGGTGGCATATAATCAGGAACCGATGGTACTGAAGGAAGAAGTCCAAGCTCCTCTGAAGGCATTGGCGAAAAACAAGGCTCCAGGAATTGATGGAATATCAATTGAGATGCTTCAACAAACAGATGCAGCGCTGGAGGTGCTCACTCGTCTATGCCAAGAAATATGGAAGACAGCTTCCTGGCCAACTGACTGGAAGAGGTCCGTATTTATGCCTATTCCCAAGAAAGGTGATCCAACCGAATGTGGAAATTATAGAACAATATCATTAATATCACGTGCAAGCAAAATTTTGCTGAAGATCAGTCAAAAACAACTGCAGCAATGTATCAACAGGGAACTGCCAGAAATTCAGGCCAGTTTCAGAAGAGGACGTGGAAACAGGGATATCATTGCTGATGTCAGATGGATCCTGGATGAAAGCAGAGAATACCAGAAGGATGTTTACCTCTGTTTTATTAACTACGCAAAGGCATTCGACTGTGTGGATCATCACAAATTATGGATAACATTGTGAAGAATGGGAATTCCAGAACACTTAATTGTACTCATGATCAAGAGGCAGCTGTTCGGACAGAACAAGGGGATACTGCGTGGTTTAAAGTCAGGAAGAGTGTGCGTCAGCATTGTATTCTTTTACCATACTTTTCAATCTGTATGCTGGTCAAATAATACGAGAAGCTGGACTATATGAAGAAGAACAAGGCATCAGGATTGGAGGAAGACTCATTAACAACCTGCGTTATGCAGATGACACAACCTTGCTTGCTGAAAGTGAAAAGGAGTTGAAGCACTTACTAATGAAGATCAAAGACCACAGCCTTCAGTATGGATTGCACCTCAACATAAAGAAAACAAAAATCCTCACAACTGAACCTATAAGCAGCGTCATGATGAATGGAGAAAAGACTGAAGTTGTCAAGGATTTCATTTTACTTGGATCCACAATCCACACCCATAGAAGCAACAGTCAAGAAATCAAGACACATCGCACTGGGCAAATCGGCAGCAAAAGACCTCTTTAAAATGTTCAAAAGCAAAGATGTTACCTTGAAGACTAAGGTGAGCCTGACCCAAGCCATGGTATTTTCAGTTGCATCATATGCATGTGAAAGCTGGACAATGAATAAGGAAGACTGAAGAAGAATTGACGCCTTTGAATTGTGGTGTTGATGAAGAATATTGAATATACCATGGACTGCCAAAAGAACAAACAAATCTGTCTTAGAAGAAGTACAACCCGAATGGTCCTTAGAAGCAAGGATGGTGACACTGCATCTTACATACTTTGGACACATTGTCACAAGGGATCAGTCCCTGGAGAAGGACATCATGCTTGGCAAAGTACAGGGTCAGCAGAAAAGAGGAAGACCCTCAACGAGGTGGATTGACACAGTGGCTGCAAGAATGAGCTCAAGCATAACAATCACTGTAAGGACGGCGCAGGGCCAGGCAGTGTTTTGTTCTGTTGTGCATAGGGTCGCTATGAGTCGGAACTGACTTGACTGCACCTACCTGTAACAACAACATGTAAATGAAGTGACTATGGTCCACCAAGGAGATTGGCCAATTCAAGGCCCTGTCGGGAGGGCCATGCCTGGAAATTGACAAGGAATTTGCAGCAAACTCCACAGAGGTTTCAGAAAGAATAAAAAGGAAAGGAGAAAAGCCAACTTGGGCAAGAAGAGAGAAGCCAAGAGAGAGAAGGTGAAGATTTTCCTAAAATAGCTGTTAACATGGATCAAGGACTGTAACACTGAAGACAGTGAGAAGCCCAGAACAGGTCTTGTGGCAGAGCTGGCATCGACAGGGCTGGAAGGGACCCTGTGGCAGAAGGGACCCTGTGGCAAATTTGGTGGTGATGGGAGAAATCTGCTGCTAGGAATGAAGCTAAAAGAGCTGAACAAAGATGCCACAGTGGCTATGAGCTCCGTCAGTTAGCAGCGGAGAGGCTGATGACTGGGAGGCCGGATACAGAGAAGCCAGTCCTGAGGGAACTGAGAGGAGGCCTAAATGGCTGACAGAGGGCATGCGTGGCAGAGAGGAGGTGCTTCTTGCTGAGAGAGCTGTTCTGAACTCAAGAAGGGAGCGATGTGCTCTCCACTTTGGGGAGCCTTCCAGACTCTGCCTACATGCTTCCTGATCCTGAGTTGTATCCTGTTGATCCTGATCCTGAGTCATACCCTCTTACTTTCTTAACAAACCACTTAACTGTGAGTGTGGTCATTGCAAGGAATTATCAAACCCAGCAGAGAAGTACAGAGTGCTGTGGTGAAGGACTGCTGGTATCAGAAATGATAAAGAAGCTGGACAGTGGCAGTATGTCTGACCACCACCTCACAGAAATCAGCTTTGGGCTGACCCTGGTTCTTACCACTAAGGAATCTAGAAAAGTTCTAATGCTACTACTACTAGAAACTCACAAACACCAACCTAGATTTTATATATTATTGTTTACTTTCCTCCTGCCCTTGCCAGGGCTTTCACTAACTTAAATTCTTTTAAAAAGACAACAAATAAGCCCATATCAAAACCTGTATCTCTTTTTGATGTTTCTCTTCCACAATTAGAAGATCAATTCTGTATTTGTCATTTGCTTCTTCAAGTGCTTTTTCCACTGCTTGTTTTTGGAGTTCCTTGGCCTTTGAAAGAAAGAATCCATTTATCTCTTATATATCATAAGCATAGGGAAAGTCATCATTATTTGGGATGTTGGTAAAACAGGTTTTCAAGTTTACTGAAAATTAAAAACAACCATGAGGTCCCTAATTACTTGCTATGTTCCCATCTCAAACTTCCCATAGCTAACTGGCTGCCTTAGCCAGAGATGCCCTAACACATCCCAACACTTGGTTCATAACACTTTCAGGAATTGCCGAAGATACGGGAGTTTTACTATAGGCTACTGGGAAACCCTAGTGGTGTAGTGGTTAAGTGCTACAGCTGCTAACCAAAAGGCCAGCAGTTTGCACCCACCAGGCACTCCTTGGAAACTCTATGGGGCAGTTCTACTCTGTCCTATAGGGTCGCTATGAGTCAGAATTGACTTAACAGCAATATATTTTTTGGATTTGGCTGGGTTCTTTTCTCTTTGGCACTTTACCTCTTGCTCATCAAAATAATACATGCTCATTGTAGAATGTCTGGAAAATACAGAAAATTGTAAAGATGCACAAAGCTAGGAGCTGAGTCAGGAAGCTGAGTACCATTCCTGATCTCCTGCATCAGATCTTCAGAAAGCAGCTTTTTTACTTTATTTGATGAGAAGGTTCAGAACATCAGGTAGACTTATATTTAAACTGTAGATCATTCACAAAGGCATTTCCTTTTACCAAGATATATAATTAATTGTTCACAAGTGATTTTAATTTTATGATTATTGATAAAAATAGATGATTACTAAGCTTTTTATATGTATCACCCTTTGTACTGGAGTATATTTTCCTTTCAAAATGCTTCCATACTAAGCTTTTGCTGGCACTCACACTAGACAATTCAAATGCTATTTGCTATGATATCCATTTTATAAAGAAATTGAAAAATAACATTGTTCTAGGACTCGTGGTTTTCCCTGTCCTCAGAAAAAAATTAATTCTCTTTAGCAAATCATTTATGCCATTCTACTTTTGATTAGAAGAAGTTGGGGCTGGGAGATTGAGGCTTTGCTTCAGTTAGGTGTCTGGGATCTCACTCTGAGCCCTGACACATTCAAATGGCCCTATGACACGCAGAAGTCATATGGACAAGGTATCAAGGATTTTGGAGAGAAATGAATGAGAGAGAGGGGATAAAAAGGGAAGCAGGCCATGATGAAAAAAACAGGCACTTAGTCCGGGGATATTAAACACTGCACAAATGGTCTGAATGTTAAAGCTTAAGCAATAAAAAACGGTTGTCAACAAGAATATCCTCTTTGTTCTTCTATTTGTTTGTTTGTGTTAATCAAATGAGAATAAAGGGAGCAGGAGTCATCCATACAGAGGGCACAATATTTCACAACCTCTCAGCAATGCTCTACCAAAAAACAAAACAAAACAAAAACAAACCTGTTGCCGTTGAGTCGATTCTGATTCATAGCACAGAGACCCTACAGGACAGAGTAGAACTGCCCCATAGGGTATTATTATCTCTCTTTTACAGATTAAGAAGCTGAGACTCTGAAGTTTGAGGAACTTGCCCAAGGTCCCACAGATGCACAGGGTTCAAAGGCAGTTGTGTCTGATTCCATAATCTGTGCTGTTGACTACTACGCTAAGCGTTATTATTTGGGACAAATCGATAAAGTGAAAGAACTATAAACACGCATTTTAGGTTGATTTCTAACTTCTTTTACCTTAGCCCACACTTCAGCTTCTGCTTTTGCAATACGTTCTTTGAGTATAGCTTCTTGAAATTGCTCTTCTTTATTCTGAATACTTGCCCCAATATCTGTGTATTTGGAGAAAAATAATCACAAATATCCACGGACTGTTTCCTAGCTTTCCTTTCACCAATATCTAGTTATTTACTAGGGTTATCCAAGAGATATATCATTTTAGTCTTCAATCTTTTCTTTAAAAATACCAGTAATAGCGGTAAGTTTCTCCCTAACAAATCAGGAGTGAACTCACAGCATTGTTAGGTCTGGATTGAGTCAGCCGTTCCCCTCATCACACCAGTTCGCACAGTAGGCAATTAGGGAATTAAAGTAAAATAAACGTCTTGCAAAAAGGGAGCACGTTTTACAAACCCAAAGTAGGACAGTGACTCAGTTCCGAAGAGGTATTAAAATATTATACAGCCCCTCTCTCCCTGCCCCTCCTATCTGGGTGCTGGTGCTATCTCCATCAGAAGAGTGGTGCAGAATGCCTTCTTTAATACATTATATGCTGTAGTTTATGGTGTAGCAAGGGTTAAGCACTTGGCTGCTAACCAAAAGGTTGACAGTTTGAACCTACACCCAGAGGCTCCACAAGAGAAAGACCTGGTGATCTGCTCCCTTAAAGATTGCTGTTGTTGTTGTTAGGGGCCATCGAGTTGGTTCCGACGCATAACGACGCTATGCACAACGGAATAAAACACCACCCAGTCCTGAGCCATCCTCACAATCGTTGTTATGCTTGAGCCCATTGTTGCAGCCACTGTGTCAATCCACCTTGTTGAGGTTCTTCCTCTTTTCTGCTGACCCTGTACTTTGCCAAGCATGATATCCTTCTCCAGGGATTGATTCCTCCTGACAACCTATACAAAGTATGTAAGACCCAGTCTTGCCATCCTTGCTTCTAAGGAGCATTCTGGTTGTACTTTTTCCAAGACAGATTTGTTCACTCTTTTGGCAGTCCATGGTGAATTCAATATTCTTTGCCAACATCATAATGCAAAGGCATCAATTCTTCTTCGGTCTTCCTTATTCATTGTCCAGCTTTCACATGCATATGATGCAATTGACAATACCATGGCTTGGGTCAGACGCACCTTAGTCTTCAAGGTGACATCTTTGCTTTTCAGTACTTTAAAGAGGTCCTTTCAGCAGATTTGGTCATTGCAATGCATCTTTTGATTTCTTGACTGCTGCTTCCATGGGTGTTGACTGTGGATCCAAGTAAAATGAAATCCTTGACAACTTCAATCTTTTCTCCATTCATCATGATGTTGCTTATTGATCCAGTTGTGAAGATTTTTGCAATCCATACTGAAGGCTGTGCTTTTTGATCTTCGTTAGTAAGTGCTTCAAGTCCTCTTCACTTTCGGCAAGCAAGGTTGTGTCATCTGCATAACTCAGGTTGTTAATGAGTCTTCCTCCAATTCTGATGTCTCCTTCTTCTTCATATAGTCCAGCTTCTCATATTATTTGCTCAGTATACACGTTGAGTAGGTATGGTGAAAGGATATAACCCTGACACACATCTTTCTTGACTTTAAACCATTCAGTGTCCCCTTGTTCTGTCTGAGCAGCTGCCTCTTGATCTATGTACGCCTTCCTCATGAGTATAATTAAGTGTTCCAGAATTCCCATTCCTCGCAATGTTATCCATAATTTGTTATGAACCACATAGCTGAATACCTTTGCATAGTCAATAAAACAGAGGTAAACATCCTTCTATTGTCAGGAGGGATGAGTCCCTGGCGAAGGACATCATGCTTGGCAGAGTACAGGGTCAGTGGAAAAGAGGAAGACCCTCGACAAGGTGGACTGATACAGTGGCTGCAACAATGAGCTCAAGCATAACAATGATTGTAAGGATGGCACAGGACCGGGCAGTGTTTTGTTCTGTTGTGCACAGGGTCACTATGAGTCGGAACCGACTCGACGGCACCTAACAACAACTAACATCCTTCCGGTATTCTCTTTCAGCCAGGATCTATCTGACATCAGCAATGATATCCCTGGTTCCACGTCCTCTTCTGAAACCAGCCTCAATTTCTGGCAGTTCCCTGTTAATAAACTGCTGCAGCCACTTTTGAATGATCTTCAGCAAAATTTTGCTTGTGTGCAATATTAATAATACTGTTCTATAATTTCTGCATTCAGTTTGATCACCTTTCTTGGGAATAGGCAAAAATATGGATCTCTTCCAGTCATTTGGCCAGGAAGCTATCTTCCATTTGGGCATAGACGAGTGAGCACTTCCAGTGCTGCATCTATTTGTTCAAACATCTCAATTGGTATTCCATCAATTCCTGGAGCCTTGTTTTTCTCCAATGCCTTCAGTACCACCGGTTCCTAATCATATGCACCTCTTGAAATGGCTAAACATTGACTAATTCTTTTTGGTATAATGACTCTGTGTATTTCTTCCATCTTCTTTTGATGCTCACTGCATTGTTTAATATTTTCCCCATAGAATCCTTCACTATTGCAACTCAAGTTTTGAAGTTTTCCTTCAGTTCTTTCAGCTTGAGAAATGCCAAATGTATTCTTCCCTTTTGGTTTTCTGTCTCCAGCTCTTTGCACATGTCATTATAATATTTTACTTTGTCTTCTCAAGTTGCCCTTTGAGATCTTCTGTTCAGTTCTTTTACATCATCATTTCTTCCTTTTGTTTAAGCAGCTCGACATTCAAGAGTAAGTTTCAGAGTCTCCTGTGACATCCATCTTGGTCTTTTCTTTCTTTCCTGTTTTTTCAATGGCCTCTTGCTTTCTTCGTGTTTGATGTCCTTGATGTCATTCCACAATTTATCCGGTCTTCAGTCATTAATGTTCAATGCGTCAAATATATGCTTGAGATGGTCTCTAAATTCAGGTGTGATTTAGTGAATTTTTGGCTTTCGTGGACTTTCTCTGATTTTCTTCAGTTTCTGCTTCAACTTGCATATGAGCAATTGATGGTCTGTTCCACAGTTGGCTCCAGCCTTGTTCTGACTGATGATATTGAGCTTTTCCACTGTCTCTTTCCACAGACATAGTTGATTTGATTCCTGTGTGTTCCATCTGGTGAGGTCCATGTATATAGTCACCATTCATGTTGGTGAAAGAAGGTATTCACCATGAAGAAGTCATTGGTCTTGCAAAATTCTATCATTAGATCTCCGGCATTGTTTCTATCACCAAAGCCGTATTTTCCAACTACTGATCCTTCTTCTGTGTTTCCAACTTTTCATTTTCCAATCACCAGTAATTATCAATGCATCCTAACTTCATGTTTGATCAATTTCAGACTGCAGAAGCTGATAAAAATCTTCTATTTCTTCATCTTTGGCCTAGTGGTTGGTGTGTAAATTTGAATAATAGTTATATTAACTGGTCTTCCTTGTAGGCATATGGATATTATCCTATCACTGACAGCATTGTACTTCAGGATAGATCTTGAAATGTTCTTTTTGACGGTGAATGCAACACCACTCCTCTTCAAGTTGTCATTCCCAGCATAGTAGACTATATGACTGTCTGATTCAAAATGGCCAATACCAGTCCGTTTCAGCTCACTAATGTCTAGGAGATCAATGTTTATGTGTTCCATTTCATTTTTGACAATTTCCAATTTTCCTAGATTCATACTTGGTATATTCCAGGCTCTGATTATTAATGGATCTTTGCAGCTGTTTCTTCTCATTTTGAGTTGTGCCGCATCAGCAAATGAAGATCCCGAAAGCTTTACTCCATCCACGTCATTAAGGTCAACTCTACTTTGAGGAGGCAGCTATTTCCCAGTTGTCTTTTGAGTGCCTTCCAACATGGGGGGCTTATCTTCTGGCACTATATCAGACAATATTCCACTGTTATTCATAAAGTTTTCACTGGCTAATTCTTTTCCGAAGTAGACTGCCAGGCCCTTCTCCCTAGTCTGCCATAGTCTGAAAGCTCAGCTGAAACCTTTCCTCCATGGGTGACACTGCTGGTATCTGAATGCCAGTGGCATAGCTTCCAGCATCAGAGCAACATGCAAGACCCCACAGTACGACAAACTGAGACACATGGGGACTCATAAAGATTACAGCCTAGAAAACCTTATGAGGCAGTTCTACTTTGTCACATGGGGTTGCTATGAGTTGAAATCAACTCCACAGCACCTAACAACAACAATAACATACCCATGGTTTAGTGTGTGAGTCTTCATGTGTTTAGCTGCTTTAGTTGTATAGTGAGTTAAGAAGTAGTGGTGACAGTAAAAAAACAAACAAAAAAAAAAACTGTTGCCGAAGAGTCAATTCCAACTTATAGAGACCCTATAGGACAGAGTAGAACTGCCCCATAGAGTTCCCAAAGAGCACCTGGTGGATTTGAACTGCTGACCCTGTGGTTAGCAGTGTAGCTCTTAACCACTACACCACCAGGGTTTCCAGTGGTGACAACAGTAACATTTAAATTTTGCACTTCTCTGTCAGTGATCTTATTTGATTTTTAACTAATAACATTTGCGTAATAATACCCTTCCTATCCAGACAAAAAATAAAAGACTAGAGAGGTTAGTAGGGACCACAAAATAACAGATACGTAAGGCCAGAGCTGGACCTGGAGAAGAGACCTGAGTTCTTTGAGTTGGGCACTTGGTTTCTGCCCATCTCTTGCCAGAGTGTGTTGTTAGAGGCAGCTTAAGAACTTTATGCAGGTGATGAGCCCTTTGAGCACTGAAACCATACGTAGTGATCTAGTGTTACAGCACTTATTCTTTGTTCCATTCATTTCTCACATCTTAGATTTGTTGAATTGTTAACTTTTCATGTGATTAGGCCTTGATGATCAACTCCCTGAAATTAGAGAGCACAGCTCATTTTTTTTTTTTAGATTTGTTGAATTGTTAACTTTTCATGTGATTAGGCCTTGATGATCAACTCCCTGAAATTAGAGAGCACAGCTCATACCATAGTGTATCTTTCATGGTGCTTAGCTTGGCGATAGATGTCACTTTGAGGACTAAGGTGCGTCTGACCCAAGCCATGGTATTTTCAGTTGCCTCATATGCATGCAGAAGCTGAACAATGAATAAGGAAGACCACGGAAGAATCAACACCTTTGAGTTGCAGTGTTGGCGAAGAATATTGAATATGTCATGGATTGCCAAAAGAACGAACAAATCTCTCTTTGAAGTACAGCCAGAATGCTCCTTAGAAGCAGTCTCACATACTTTGGACATATTATCAGGAGGGACCAGTCCCTGGAGAAGGACATCATGCGTGGTAAATTGGAGGGTCAGCAAAAAAGAGGAGGACCCTGAAGAAGATGGATTAACACAGTGGCTGCAACAATGGACTCAAGCATAACAACGATTATGATGATTGCACAGGACTGGGCAGTGTTAAGTTCTGTTGTACGTAGAGTTGCTATGAGTCAAAGTTGACTCTACGGCACCTAACAACAACAAGCTTGGCAATAAGCACAAATAAGACATCTGTGGACATGTGCATTTGTCCACCCAGCACCTTTTGTCTCCCTCTGATAACAGAATCCGTTTCTCCCAAGAACTTCCCACCCACACTTCAGGTTGTTCTGTGGGACCCCCCCAATGACGGCATCCAACCCTCCTTGGCCTATCACATTGTTCCCACCCTCCAGGCCACAATAATTGGTCCAGGATTGGGCACATGTTCAAGCCTAGTTAACCAGGCACTTACCAAGGATTTTATATAAGGATGTAAGGAAATTACAGCTTTTTTACTCTAGAGTTTCTAAGCTCGAGGTAATAGACACTCAGAGCTATTTGGGTCTACATTAATATCACATGCAAGCAAAATTTTGCTGAAGACCATTCAAAAGCAGCTGCAGTAGCATATCGACAGAGAACTACCAGAAATCCAAGCCGGATTTAGAATAGGACGTGGAACCAGGGATATCATTGCTGATGTCAGATGGATCCTGGCTGAAAGCAGAGAACACCAGAAAGATGTTTACTTGTGTTTTATTGACTATGCTAAGTCATTCGACTGTGTGGGCCACAAGAAATTATGGATTATATTGCAGAGAATGGGAATTATGGAACACTTAATTGTGCTCATGAGGAATCTGTACATGGATCAAGAGGCAGCTGTTTAAACAGAACAAGGGAATATCACATGGTTTAAAGTTGGAAAATGTGTGTGTCATGATTGTATCCTTTCACCATACCTATTCTATCTGTATACTGAGCAAATAATCCAAGAAGCTGGGCTATATGACGAAAAAGGCATCAGGACTGGAGGAAGACTCATTAACAATCTGCGTTATGCAGATGACACAACCTTGCTTGCTGAAAGTAAAGAGGACTTGAAGTACCTACTGATGAAGATCAAAGAGCACAGCCTTCGGTATGGATTGCACCTCAACATAAAGAAAACAAAAATCCTCACAACTGAACCTATAAGTAACGTCATGATGAATGGAGAAAAGATTGAAGGTGTCAAGGATTTCATTTTACTTGGATCCACAATCAACACCCATAGAAGTGGCAGTCAAGAAATTAAGACACATTGCACTGGGCAAATTGGCAGCAAAAGACCTCTTTAAAATGTTGAAAAGCAAAGATGTTACCTTGAAGACTAAGGTGCACCTGACCCAAGCCATGGTGTTTTCAATCGCATCATATGCATGGGAAAGCTGGACAATGAATAAGGAAGACCGAAGAATGGACACCTTTGAACTGTGGTGCTGGTGAAGAATATTGAATATACCATGGAATGCCAAAAGAACAAACGTCTTGGAAGAGGTACAAGAAGAATGTTCTGTAGAAGCAAGGATGGTGAGACTAGGTCTCACATACTTTGGACAGGTTATCAGGAGGGATCAGTCCCTGGAGAAGGACATCATGCTTGGTAGAGGGTCAACAAAAAAGAAGACCCTCAATGAGATGTATTGACACAGTGGCTGCAACAATGGGCTCAAGTATAACAATCATGAGGATGGCGCAGGACTGGGCAGTGTTTCATTCTGTTGCATATAGGGTATATAGGGTTGCTATGAGTTGGCACCGATTTGATGACACCTAACAACAACATCATTTACTAAAAGTTAAAATCATTTTTGGTATTGACAAACTTTTCGAGGATGATTCCAATTTGATAACACTCTACATTTTTGTTTTTTCAAAACACTTTCCACTCTCTAGCTTCTTTTATTTCCAAATATCAGGAGTGAAGTCAAATTACCATTTACCATGTTAAAGGGAGAGAGGCTCAAAGAAGCATTTTGAGAGTCCTTAGGAAAACACTTACTCATAAGGGTCAAAATCAGACTGAAACTCTGATGGGAACAAAGGAGAGTACAAACATAATTACAACTTGATTTGCTTATGAGAGGTGTATACATAGTAAATATTCTTACGTTGTCTATGTGTACCTACACTTATATCACCAGCTACTAATTCAAGTTTATAGTTTCTTTCACCCACTTATTAGGGTATTATCCTGTACGTATGGAAGGTGCCCAAGTCCGGGCGTGGGAGAAAAGAACTAACATTGACTGTCTATTATGTGCCACGCTTTATAATAGGTACAAATATTTCATTAAAGCCTCGAAACAACCTGCAAGATAGGTATTAATATACCTATTTACATACAGACAGATTGAGAGGCTAAATATACTGCCCACGGCACACAACTGGTAAGCTGGGGTACTAACCTATATTCTTCCAAACAGAAGTCCCTCTAAGGACAAGTGACTTTGACCAGGAAAGAGCTGATCGAAGTCTGGGTAACAGGAAGAACAACATATAATGCTATGTAACATTAGAACAAAGGAAAAGAGTAAAGTCACTTACCCAGTATATCTTTGTGTGTATAAAAGCGTGTCTTAAATGGCTTGTATTCATGGATCCGTTTGAAGGTTTCCCCAACAGGTGCTGGTGGAATTATTTTATTACAAACGGCACAGCAAACAAAACTCGAGTAATTTGGATTTCTGATCATAGTGAAATTTAAGATTCTTCTACTACGCACAATTAAAGTATTCTGAGGATCAGAGAAAGCAGTTTTAAGAAAAGCTGGAAGTTTAAGGAAGCCAAAAGAGGTTCAAAGTTTTAGGACAATGCTAGATGCTGGAAAGGATGAAATGATTCTCCATGATTAGATAGTGGTCATGTGCCTACTGTTAAAAATGGCACCAAAAGCCTCGGCTGCATAAGATAGGGATGCTGGATTTGGGGAGACTTAGCAATTACCTCCTCCCAGACTGTAAAATCAAGTTGTCAACTTACTTAGCAACTGTTGCTAGGTAAGACAAGCTTTGCTCACAAAAGCTACTTGAAATAATGACAAAAGGGAGTTTGGTGCAGCCTTTCAGTTTCTCAGACGCTCTCTTTTAAATGGGTTCTTTAAAGAACTGATTTTTTTACAGCCAGCATGGCAGGAAGTGGCTTAATTTTTTTTTTCAGGTTATTTACAAATACAAATGTGACATTTTGGTGCCATGGTGTTAAAACTCAGAAATAGTGTTTTAAAGGAAAAATTACTTTCATTATGTTAGCACTCAATATTACTAAGCTTAGTTTTTAATTTGTTCCTACCATTTTAGAAAAATAGCCTTAGAAATTCTGCCTATCAATGCACTTTTTAAAATTGTTCAACAATATGGTATATAGCACATACCCAGCAAGACTGATTTCATGAAGAATCAATGCTATGAATGGAATTTCAACAATAAAACTCACACGGGGCCCTGAGCTGAGCGTGCCACAAAAGTTACACTGTAATTTTTACGTGAATTACATTGACTCATTTGATCTGACAACTGGCTCAAGTCCTCTACCAAATGGCACCAGATTTGACTTTAAGAAAAGGGTTAACTGGAACCAGGAGCAGGGTAAAGAAATAGGTGAATTCCTACTGAGTCAAATGCAGCCACACAGGTTAACTACCCACACTAAAACTGGGGCCGCTTGTGTCAACATGACTCTTCTATTTGCTACTGGAAATTCCTGCCCAGAAAGTAGTTGTTGTTGTTGTTCGGTGCCATTGAGTCAGTTCCAACTCATAGCGACCCTATGTACCACACAGAACAAAACACTGCCCGGTCCTGTGCCATGCTCACAGTCTTTCTTATCCTTGAGCCTACTGTTGCAGCCACTGTGTCAATCCATGTTTGCCACCGTTTCTTCTCATTTTGAGTCGTGCCACATCAGAAAATGAAGGTCTCCGAAAGCTTGACTCCATCCACGTCATTAAGGTTGACTCTACTTTGAGGAGGCAGCTCTTCCCTAGTCATCTTTTAGAGTGCCTTCCAATCTGGGGGCTCATATTCTGGTACTATATCAGACAATGTTCAAGAAGGTACAGTGACCGATTTGTCTTGGATTGCCCAGGTCTGTTTTAAAACTAAAAGTCCTGCATCCCAAGAATCCCCTCAGTGCTGGGAAAATTGGGATTGTCAGTCACCCTATGGAAAAGGCTGTAAACCAATACGTCAATTCAGTGTTTGCTTCAGAAAATCCCTGAAAACGAATTTATCAATCAGTTTGATCATCTGGGCAAACAGGTAGCTCCTCTATAAGAACAAGATCTTTTTACCTCTGGTCAAAAAGATTATTGCTTATCAAACAGTAGTCTACTTACCGAGACTTGCTTCAAGATCTATTATATCACGAATTTTGCCCTATCTCAGACAGATTTCCACATTGAAAGACCCTCCCTTAACCACTTGAGCCCAGAGTTCAAAACTGTAAATATCTTCCAGACCACTCTCTTCTGAGACAGAACTGATTTTGTCAAAGTGGCACTGCCCTTTAGTGCAGTAGGTTTAAGAAACTTAGTTTTGTTTGAGCAACAGGCTGTTCTGATGATCTTTTTGGGGAGCTGGCAGTCAACTATCATTTACATAATTGTTTCACAATACAGGAATGTCTTTGAAGTAGGGGCTAGTATGGCTGCTTGCTTATTAATTGGATGTCTATACATGAAGACAGTATGATATGGTTAAAAGATCCCTAGACTTAGAGCAAGAAGATCCAAGTATCCTATACCATTCTTAGCCTGTTTTCTTAACCATAAACTGAATGGATTGGACTAGGTGAAGTCCAATGTTCAAAAATGTTATGACTATTTCAAAAGATATTTTTTATTAGTTATGCCCTCATTACCTTGAAAATATCAACACAGCCAGGCAGCCTTTGAAACTGCACACGCAAAGGCTGTGCTAGAATCTGTAACCACTCTATAAAAAGTATCATAGTTAGGTACTTGCTACGAAAATTCGATGTGATTCTTCCCTCACACTGACTATTTTTCATAATGTGTGCCTGCCCGAATCTACTGTTACCTTTGTTCATTCACAAAGATGTCACATGGCTTAAGGCTGCACAGTGTAGTTTCTGCTGCCCTGCCGTGCTGCAATAAACTTTTGATAGTTCACGCAACCAATACCCCCTGCAGCCAAATGTTGATTTACTTTAAGAGTAAAAGCAGTCTAAAAGACAGCAATGTGAGATTAAAATGCCTAGGTTGCAAAACAGAAGAACCCTGTGTGAGAGTTCCAAAACTGAGGTGACTGACGCATACCAGAATGATTGGCTCAGGTCTGAGCCCCAACTCCATCTTAGTTTTTGCTTATTTCCTCTGTAACTATCAAACCTTTAGAAAGACTTAAGTACGTAACAAAGGAAATGTTTTTCTCTATGGTTAAACTAAAGGTATGAAAAGAATATTCCTAAGGGGGGTCTTGACGCAGGCCATTAACAGAATTCCCTCAGCAACCCTCAAGAAATGTTTTAAGATAATTACCTTGTGACCATCCTCTAATCCCCTGCCCCGTAGTCACGTATTCAAACTAACCAATCCAAATAGCCCACATTTGTGTTTCCAACCAATCACAGTAAAGGCCCCACTTCGAGTTGTCCCATCTTCTGCTTCCCTGATCTTGTAACTTCCCATCAGCATGCTATACCTTTAGTTCTTGATTTTACTCCGTAAATATGCCTCTGTAACGCCATCGTTTTGGAGCATTTGGTTTCTGTTTGTCAGATGAGATGTGTTCCCTGTTCGAACTGTTTTGAACCTTCAATAAATCTCTTTGCTTTTAACAGAGTATGTGTTCTTACTCACTGACAATTCTATTTCTGTGGTAACCAAAGTACATCGGGAAATCAAAAGCAAATGATACTTTAAATTTTAAAAAGCACTTTGTTGTTTTTGTGAGGTGCTGTCGAGTTGGTTCTGACTCATAGCAACCCTATGTACCACAGAATGAAACATTGCCCAGTCCTGTGCCATCCTTACAATTGTTATGCTTGAGCCCATTGTTACAGCCACTGTGTCAATCACCTTGTTGATTATCTTCCTCTTTTCTGCAGACCCTGTACTTTACCAAGCATGATGTCCTTCCCCAGGGGCTGATCCCTCCTGACAACATGTTCAAAGTATGTAAGAAGCAGTCTTGCCATCCTCACAAGGAGCATTCTGGTTGTACTTCTTCCAAGACAGATTTGTTCCTTCTTTTGGCAGTCCGTGGTATATTCTTTGCCAACACAATTCAAAGGCATCAATTCTTCTTCGGTCTTCCTTATTCACTGCCCAGCTTTCATATGCATATGATGCGACTGAAAATACCATGGCTTGGGTCAAGTGCATCTTAGTCTTCAAGATGACATCTTTGCTTTTCAGTACTTTAAAGAGGTCCTTTGCAGCAGATTTGCCCAATGCGATGCGTCTTTTGATTTGACTGCTGCTTCCATGTTTTGTTTTGTTTTTTTTCCATGGGTGCTGATTGTGGATCCAAGTAAAATGAAATCCTTGACAACTTCAATCTTTTCTCCTTTTATCATGATGTTGCTTATTGGTCCAGTTGTGAGGATTTTTGTTTTCTTTATGTTGAGGTGTAATCTATGTCGGAGGGAGACTCATTAACAACCTGCATTATGCAGATGCACAACCTTGCTTGCTGAAAGTGAAGAGGAATTGAAGCACTCACTGATGAAGATCAAAGACCACAGCCTTAAGTACGGATTACACCTCGACATGAAGAAAAAGCATTTTATACTATCTGAATTCATTTTAAGGAGTCCTGGTTGTGCAGTGGTTAAGCGGTTGGCTGCTAATCGAAAGGTTGGTGGTTTAAACCCATCAGCTACTCCACGGGAGAAACATGTGGCAGTCTGCTTCCATAAAGACTATGTCCTTGGAAACCCTATGGGGCAGCCCTGCCCTGTCCTACAGGGTCGCTGTGAGCTGGAATTTACTTGACACCAATGGGTTTTGATTTAGAAGTTCATTTTAAACCATATGAAACATACTATATGGAGAAGCATAGCAAAGAACTATTTAGGTTTTTTTTATATATACACACATATATATATTTTTAATTGTGCTTTAAGTGAAAGTTTACGATTCAGGTCAGTTTCTCAAACAAAAATTTACACACACATTGTTATGTGACCCTAGTTGCCCTCCCTACAATGTGACAGTACACTCCTCCTCTCCACCCGATATTTTCTGTGTCCATTCAACCAGCTCCTGTCCTCTTTTGCCTTCTCATCTCACTTCTGGACAGGAGCTGCCCATTTAGTCTCATGTATCTACCTGAGCCAGAAGCACACTCTTCACCAGTATCATTTTATGTCTTATAGCCCAGACTAATCTTTGTCTGAAGAGGTGGCTTCGGGAATGGTTTTAGTTCTGGGCTAACAGAGAGTCCAGGGACTGTCTCCTGGGGTCCCTCCAGTCTCAGTCAGACCATCAAGTTTGGTCTTTTTACTAGAATTTGATTTCTGCACTCCACTTTTGTCCCGCTCCATCAGGGACTTTGTTGTGCTCCCTGTCAGGGCAGTGACTGGTGGTAGCCAGGCACCATCTAGTTCTTCCTGTCTCAGGCTGATGGGAGTCTCTGGTTTACATGGCCCTTTCTGTCTCTTGGACTCCTATTTTCCTTATATCTGAGGCGTTCTTCATTCTCCTTTCTATTTAGGTTCTTTAGTAAAGATTTAACTGCCTATAGATAAACTTAATTAGCTAAGCTCTTTAATATCTAAAAATCGGACATAGTTGCATTTTACGTACCTTGCAAAACTTTTTTTTTTTTTTTTGCAAAACTACCATAAAGAACTGGAAATTAAAACTAAATCATGGTAACTTTGCCTGTGCCATGTTATTAATAATGAGTGAAACAAAACTACAAAGAGGAGATTTACTACTGCCCCTCAATTACAATGACTTGGAAAAAGGAGGAAGTATCTGGAAATAAGATAGGTACAGAACCCTTGTTAAAAAAATTTAACTTATATAAGGTAAATTCAGGACAGTAAGGAGACCTTCTTTTCTCATCTACTGAGTAGTCCTCGTTTTTAAATAACTATAAGGACACGCGTTCTTATGTTTATAAAATCACTGTGACATATTAATTTACAAAAAGTAAGATAGATAGTTGTAGTCAAATAAAAACATCAAACCTCATTATAGCATCCTTTTTTTTAAAGCAAAACCCCAATTACATTGGGCTATTCTCTTAATATTTACTTTAGTAGTTGAGTAAGGATATCTTTTCAATTAAAATAAAATTCTATACGAAAAAGAGCTGAAATGGAAAACCAAAGTATGTGAAGCAGTGGTGATTCTGTAAAAAAGTGTTTATCACCGCCAACTCAGTTTCCATTTCTCACACCTTAATGTTGTCTGCAGGCTTTAAAATTATAACTTCCTTTTCTTCACGAATACCAGTTCTATTCCAGGTAGAAAAAGAACATTTCCTCTGCAAACAGCAAAACAAAATTAAACCCTCACAACAGCTACAAATGCACAAGTCACCTTAAAATATTGAAAATACCGTACAAATTTAACAGCACAGCATACTTTTATTATAGAAAACTTAATTTACAAAAACTACTTTCATTCTTACGGTACTTTCATAAGAGAATTTAATAAGAAGAAACATTGAGAAGCTCTTTCTGTGGAAAAAAAGAGATAATGGCTACAGCTTTGAAAGGACAAAATTTACTATAGTGGTCTGGTTGCAACTGCTATCTTCTTTCCTCATTAACATATTCTAGAACAAGAAACATGACACTGTGCACTCATAGTCTTTCATTTGAAGATGTTGCAGCCTTTAATAAAATTCCGTAGCACTGTTAATCCCACTTAGATGTTTTTCTCCTCATATAACTGTGTCCCTGACTATCAATAGCTTCATAGAGGTCCTTTTTATTCTCTTCTGTTGCATGTAGATAACCAATATATGCCACGCAAAGTGAAAGGGTTATCAATCCGAAAGCCATTACCGGTTTGTTCTATCAAAGAAAAAAAAAATTACAAAGCTTCATTAAAACTAATCATGTGAGGAGACCCAAATATCTGTTGTACTTTCCTCTTGACATGCTAAGTTTTTATTACCACAATAGCATTCTTACGGCAATAATTTTAATTATTTACCCAGTTCTTTATTCAATCAACTCAACGTATGTAAAGATTATAGATGATTATTGCTTCTCTTCCTGTCTTCCTCCTACCTATAGCCTACACATCTCAGACCTCCACTGTCAGGTAGATGGCAGTTGGGAGAGGAGTGGGAGGCATAAGAGGCATAAAATTGGTCTGGCACTCAGAGTTTTCAGTGTTACCTGTGTGACATGAAGAAGTCACTAGATCTCTATTGTTACAAGTTTACTCATTTGCAAATCTCAAATTAGTTAATTGTATTGGGAAGTGATAAATGAAGCATACATGCTATCCTTCTAGCCTGAGTCACGACTAGCTGGCAAAAAGCCTTTCATGACATATATTAGGCACAGCAACAATGACAGTGTATCCACTCTTATCTAGGAACTGTATTCTATTACCTCAAAAAATGTACAGCGATTGGAACAGGTATTATGCTGTTACAATAACCTTAACTTACTACTGGAAAACCCAAAACCCTAAGAGGCAAAGCAATGTAGCTTTGAATTTAAAAAAAAAAAAAAAGCTTTTAAATATAGGAAAGACATTTACAATTCCAGAGAACTGTTTTGTCTTGTCTATTTCACTTTAGGACTACCTCAAACTAAGAACCTCTTTTTTTTTGCACACATTCACTCAACAAATTGGCCTTTTGTAAGTCAGTAAGAATGCACAGTACTGATACAATTTTTCCTCTATTCAATTAGTATGTATTTTCTGCTTCTGTTACCACACCTGCTGTATTACTATTTCAAACTTTAAACTTATCAAAAGAATAAGGGTCAAAGTTTCTCACTTGAATGGACATATAAGAAATGCCACAAGCTCAGAGCAGTTTAAATGTGCAGTTCTTGAAATGCTTTTAGCAATTAAAGAACACATTAGTTCTTAACATTGTTTTGATATAATGATTTGACTGTTCAGCTGACCTACTTAACTTATAAAAGTTTAATGCATTTAAACTTTTGTTTTATAGTAAGTTGACTTCATTTACATTTACTTAAAAATGAACAGTACCTATATTAAAAAGTAAAATTCATCAAATCAAATGTATTCATTAATTTGCAACAAAAATATAAATGACTGGCTTACTCCCTTACAGTATATAAATGTATGTTTCAAAATTTTTCATAAAATGTTTGTAATATCCCTTGGATAAAAAATATTAATAAAACTAGAATTGCAGTCTGTAATAACCAGATTTTCATTTTTTTTTACTTCAATGGACTGTCTTCTTTACCTAATAGTACTTAATCAAACAATAATTTCCTTCAAATTAATGCAACTATTAAAATGGCATTTTAAATAGTTTGACTAGGTACTCCATTAAAATGTAACCATTTTCCATTATAATTCTCGAATACTCTGAAAATATTTACTTTTTTTAAAATTTAACTTTATATGTGTATTTAGTGAAACTGAATTTAAGATTTTCCTTCCACCTACTTTTTTGATAGCCTAGTTAAACATAAAGCCTTATTCTGGATGTATTTCTTACAGGTTTAATGAAAAGCTCTGGATTCACAGCTCGAAATAAGGTCGTTGTGCGAACACTCCTGAGCCCTGGGTTTCGAAAGTCTTTCTCTTTGGGCGGCTCATTTTTAAAGGCTGGGGGCTCAGGTGCTGAAGACATCTTGATCAATGATGATTTATTACCTAAAATCAAAAGAAGAGACATTTTTTCTTTCATAACAGTGTTTCACAAGCTCCTTTTAAAAATCATTCTCTTGTTCTTTTTTTTAATTCCGGGACCGATACATACCGAAAACAGTCAATTATCTTGTTACTCTGCATAACACACTTTGTAAATGGTGCTTTATGATTTTGTTTCATAAAATTGTTATTTTATTTCTCATCTCAACACATACCCATGAGGTAGACAAAGGCTGTTTTGCTACTTTTACAGAAGTCTGAAGAATTTTTGTCGGTCTGAATCACATGTATCCTGTTACATTAAGGGGGTACTAAGGATATGGAGTGGTCAGTGGGTTATCCACACCCCCCCTTTTTTTTTTTTTTTCCATTTTCCCTCTTTCTCACCTTCCAGTAGCCTTTTCCAGATCCCAACCTGAGGGAAATATCAGCATTCTTTTACTCAATATATTCTACAGTTTCATTGCCCCTGGCCCACCTCCCCCTCTGGCTTCCTCCTTTGGCCCATCCAAGCACATGCCCCAAGCAGTTAGGATAACTAGCTATACTCACTTCCCCTTTGCCTGTCTGCGACTCTCTGGGAAGAACATGCTCTGCTCTCTCCCTCTGAATATCCTTTTCTCTCTTAGCTATTTCTTTATTCTAAATCTATCCTTCCTATTAAATCTAAGTGTGTCTTTTGCCATCTCGTTCTCTTAACTGGAGTGTCAACATTTTGGGAACATTCTTCTCTTCTAGGTAGTACCAGGAACCCTGATAGTGGGGTGGCTAAGTGCTCAGAGGCTTATCAAAAAAGGTCGGCAGATCAAATCCACCAGCCACTCCTTGGAAACCCTACAGGTGCAGTTCTACTCTGTCCTATAGGGTTGCTATGAATCAGAATCGACCTGATGGCAACAGGTTTAGGTACTACCAGGCAAATGCTTATCTTTCTCATTCCTGCTACCTAAAGCTGAGGGGAGGAAGGGGGAAGATGTTGAGAAAGAAACATTCCAAAGAAAGTCTCAATGACAATAAAATTCTCTGGGTGAAATGCTGCAACTCCACTAAATGCTTTGAAATAAGAGTCAAACATTTCAATTTAAACACTGACAAATTCCTCAATGGGGCTTTGTTTACGCAAGTACTCCTTATTCATTAGGTCTTCTGTTTCACGGACTTTATAA
This sequence comes from Loxodonta africana, assembly GCF_030014295.1. NCBI lineage: Eukaryota > Metazoa > Chordata > Mammalia > Proboscidea > Elephantidae > Loxodonta > Loxodonta africana. Next base: position 149,078,319 of record NC_087342.1, on the reverse strand, counting down.
AAGCATTATTTTTGCACTTCATTAGTTGTGAATATTGGGAGTTCTGCTTTTCAAAACAGTTCATTTTGTAGTGGTCATGTAATATTCATCTACGCCACTTACAGAGTCAACACTTCGTCAGGGACATCTGCTTGAATGGAGAGGAATCTCCAAAGACACTCTACACTTGCCAGGGCTTCTGAAATGGTCACTGTTGGCTCTTCCATCACTTGTTCCCCATGAACTGTCACTACCATCATTATCATCATCATCACTTTCTGGTACCATCTTGACACGTTAGCACTACTATAGCAATTTCAAGTTTCTCTCGTTCTTGAGAAATAGTTAAATTGTTATCTGTAGCCACAAAGTCTCCAAAATCAAACTTATTTAGAACACCAGTGACAGGAGCAATGGAATGCCAGGTTGGTTCAAATACCACAGTTAGTCTACTGTCTTCTTTCAGGCTGACCCCCAGAGATTCCACAGGAATCATGGCAACTTTTCACTACTTTGAGTGACTACAGGCCACCAGGCCTCAGCGCTCCTATTAACAGCTTGTTTCATGTTGATTTGCTCAGTTTTCTCTTTATTGTGCAAATTGAGAGATGTTCCAGCAACTGGCTTAGTAGTGCGCTTTCACTGTACAAATCATATTCAATCCAATGGCTGCAGAATGGCTACGTAGTTCAATGGGTGAAACTCAACACACACATGATTCAAGTACAGAAGTGTGTTGTATGCAGAGCAACTGACTATCAGCAAGAGAAGACTGCACTTTGCTCCTTTCATTCTCTTGTCAACATCTCTCCGCTATTCATTACATAAACCTCTTGTCATTCAGGCATGTGTATTGGCTTTGCTATCACAGGGGAGCACATGAGCTTTCTCAAACACTAGGGATTAGCTGACTTGCCACTGATAAGTGGTCTCATTTTTTGCATCCCAGATGCATTATAGTAGAGCTGTCACTCTGTTTACCTCTTTTGCAAAGATATCACCCAAGCTGTAACAGCGATTAGTTTTTCTTGCACACCAGTCACCAATTTCCATACTAGAACAGTGTTTTCTTCACAATTTCTGAAACAATTCCATTATCATGCCCCAAATTTGTTCCATCAGCCCACTCTTGCTTGACACTCATCATGTCCAATACGGTTGGCAAAATCTAGTGCTTTTTGCCAAACAAGTTTCTACTTACATGCCCATTTTTTTGCAAGGACTTCTTGACACCATGCAAGAACTGCTGCATCAGTGTCACTCTAAAGGGCATCTTGCAATCATTTCCGCTTTAGTCCCAGGATTTCTTTAACTTTTTCTTCAATTTTGGCTTAATCATTAAATAATATGGACAATGTAGAGGAAGTTATTCCACATTCCTTTGCTATTTCTCCTTTCTTGCGGTGAGATTTTACTGCTTCTACTACTTTAATTTTTTATTCTAATGAAAACTGCCAGTCCAGTATTTCATCTTTCCTCTCTAAGCTATGATGGCGGGAAGGAGGGACTGTACAAATGTATTTAGTACTTTAAGTAACAAGTGTTGACTACCAAGTGCCTAATCTATGGGCTGGTGATATTTCTCCTTATGCTAATAACTAGTTTAAATACGAATATGGGGAAGAAAAATTTCAAAGAGAAGTGATCATTCCAAGTGAAAGCAGTATTTTAGTCTATAAGCAGGTCATGCTTATACGATATGGTAAGTAGGAAATGGTTAACACATGGTCATACCCTTAGAACTAAATCGCAACCTCAGAGTCTACCATTAATTGAAATTGGGTCATTAGACAAAAATACTAGGAAGGCTTGAATGCACATATGCAAAGGTAAAAGTCATTCTAACCAGAATGTGACACACACAGCATTTTCCTATTATTATTGGGAATCAGCTGCCTGTAATTAGGAAAAAGCCCCTGTAGAAAATGTTAAAAGTTGTTTACTGGGAAGGGAAATAAGGCAACAGGGAAAGGTGGGTGTAGTGTTTTCTTAGTCAAATTGGTACTGGAAAAAAAAAGAACATATTGGGAATACGGTCCTCAGAGCAGTCCATCGTGTACAATTTGTGTAGAAGGCAGTGTGCCAAGAACTGAGGCTGATTAATTCATCATTACCTGAGGTCCAAAAATAAGAAAGGAAGGGGGAAGGAAGGCAGGCTAGTTACGACCTACAGTAAGTTTCACTATATTAAAATGAAAGAGGTGCAGTGATGTAGAATGTTATGAAATTCAACCTATATGTCTGTAAAACCATATATATTAAGAGTGTTCTAACATGGAGCCCCGGTGGCTCAGTGGTTAACATCCGGCTGCTAACCAAAAGGTCAGCAGTTCAAATCCACCAGCCGCTCCTTGGAAACCTTATGGGGCAGCTCAACTCTGTCCTATAGGGTCGCTATGAGTCAGGATCAACTTGATGGCAATGGGGTTTTTTTTTTTTTAACATGAACTAAGGAGCCTTGGTGGCGCAACAGTTTAGCGCTTGGCTGCTAACCAAAAGGTCCACAGTTTGAACCCACCAGCCATTTTGTAGGAGAAAGACCTGGTGATCTGCTTCTGTAAAGATTATAGCCTAGAAAACCCTATGCGGCAGCTCTACTCTGTCCTATAGGGTTACTGTGAGTCGAAACTGACTCAACGGCACACAACAACAATATGAACTATAATAGCTTAATTTTAGTTGCAAGATTCCTTGGACTCCCCTTTTCCTTAGCAGAACCTCCATTTCCTTTGTAAAGAATCAAGAAAATAAGCAATCAAGGTAGTATCTATTACACTGCAACCTCCAGGTATCCATATTCACCTTAACAATGTACTGGTAAAGTTGAATGCTTTTACCTGAAATGACAAAGAAGAATACCTGGGCTGAAAACCACTGCAAATGTTTACTGAAAAGTCATTTACAAATTAAGGGACTACCTACTATAGGATGTTTTTAAAGATTTAATATACCACAATTTCCACTGTTTGTGATACTTTCTGGAAAGTATAAAAGTAACATTTCCCATTATATGTCATTCATTTTTCAAAAGTGGTACAGTATGACAGCTCATTTTTATTGCTGCCTCTCCTTTTATGAGCCATAATCACTGAAGATGTTACTAGTTCTTCCAAAATTGTATGAACTTGCTTATACCATCTGTAAACTAATAATTTTTAACCATTCATACTTTAAATAAAAAATACAGATTATCAAGGCCAAAAAGGATCTTAGTAACCAAGAATTTGTTATATATAAAATGCAAAAAACAACATTTTTTCCACATAGAAGGCTCTCCTTTATCTATTCAACATGTCGGGCCCACAGAGCTGTAAGTGCAAGCCTGTCGCAGAAATTCTAGAAATGGTAGCTGAATCAATAAAGTATAAAGAATGCAAAACCTCAGACGTTTCTTCAAAGATGTGTAATCATCAGTACTTTTACTCTAGAAGTAAAAGCCGACTAGCTATTTTCAAGTACAGAACTAATATAAGCTCAATTTTTTAAGTTGTGGAACTAAGTTCATAGCACAGCAATAGCCTATTCTAACATTATCACTCAAATGAAGTGTAACAAAGACAAAAACAGTTAACATCTAGCACACTTCCCTCAGAACTTCCTAAAGTACTCCCATCATTTTCTCCAACTTCCTCCCTTAAAAAAAAAAAAAAAAAAAAATTTTTTTTTTCCTCCCTTACTCTCTTTCTCCCCCACTGTAAGTAATTAGCACTCACTTATTTGCATATGACACTGACCAATCTATAGCTACACTCACTTTCAAGGTGTTTATTTTCAAGGTTGGTGGAAAAATCCCATTTATTGCATTAAAAGTGGAATCACACAATACACACACACCAGCAGGTATGATGGGAACTTGTTCTGCACTGCTCCTGGCTAAGTCATTTGGAGACTCATTTGAGGGGTGGGGAGCTCCTGCAGAAATATTTAATAAATCAGGCACCTGAGCTGCTGCCACTGGCTGTGCAATTTGTCCAGGCGATCCTACTCTTACTTCCTCTTCATTTTTTTCATTATGGTCCCACTCTCTGATCTCTTATCTATGATAAAGAAACTGTTGTTTTAAAATGTTGTTGTTGTTAGTTGCCATCTAGTGGATTTTGACTCAGGGCGATGCCATGTGCACAGAGTAGAACTGTTCCATAGGGTTTTCAAGGCTGTGACCTTTCAGAAGCAGATTGCCAGGCCTGTCTTCTGAGGGCCTTTGAGTGGATTAGAATTGCCAACTTGTTGGCTAGTAGTCCAGAACATAACTGTTTCTAGACTAAACTGCCATTACTTCTTATATCCCTCCCTGGTAAAAAGTTCTTCACCTTTATCTTCTGCCCATCCTCTTGTGAAGAAGACATACAATGAGAAAAGGAAGCAGCAGAGATAAAGGCAGGGCTGCCCCTTTGCACTACCCCAGAGGGTCATTCACACAACTCCAGAGAGTCATTAACATCTCGTGGTAGCATGAGAATGCCAGGGAGGGAGCCTCCTGCCCCAATTAATATTGCTCAACTTGCAAAGCTATACAACGTGGTCCTGGGCAGGGAGTCAGGGCCCGTTATTTTCAAATGATTTTCCCTCCCTTAGTAATACTTTTTCAAGATGATCCAGAACATACTTGATAACTTGATACTAAACAATTCACTGGCATAGAATTGGCATGACTATCTATATTATACTGTACATGAAAATTAAACCAAGATATAACGAACATAAAAGTTACTTGGTGGAAAAAACAATCTTCTGGTATACATTTTACAAAATAAGCACCTCAACAGAAGATAAATCAAAACAAAATTATCAGAATGTTAGTGAGAAGAAACCTTAGCAATAACGGAAGGCTTTCTTTTAAAAGACTTAGGGAATTATAAAACAGACAAAATATTTTAATTAGAGTACAAATAAACTTGTTATTATTGTTCCACATACTATCTTAAAATTAAAAAAAAAAAAACTTTAAGTCTGGGATAGAACCCTGAAAAGTAATTTAGATTAGTATAAATAAATTTGGGATAGACTCACAGGACTCTATGGCTAAAGGTAATCCAGCATAGCCTCAAATTCCAGCTTCACTTATATGCTGTGTGCCTTTGAGTGACTTCACTGATCCTCAGTTTCCACATTTGTATAAGAGGTAATAGTATTTCACAAAGTAACTGTGTGGATTAAATAACATCTTACAAGGATATACATTCAATAAATAATAGCTATAGTTATCTAGTCCAACCCCTTTTTGAAATCAAGAGAAACATAACATTTTAATTACCTTAAGTTCAAAAAATAGATTCTCTATTTGTTATTTTAATGTAAAATACAGTTTTTAAAAAGCATCCTTCAATCTGTTGAATTTACCGAAGAAGGATAAAGGTTTTGTCAAAATTATCTAATGCAGGGTTATTGCATACTGGGGGCTGGAAAGTATTATTTGGCTTTCCTCTAATGTTGCAGTACCTACGTGGCTGTTGGCTGTTAAAAAAAAAAAAAAAAAAAAGGGCATACTTAAACACAAATTCATTCGAAGCTTCCAGAACCAACTGCACTCAATTAAGTTCCAGACAGCATATGGTGAGGAGGTGGGGGGCCATGTCTGTTAGGACAATTACAAAAGAAAAGGGGCATATCATATGAAAGCAATTACATAGCCATCTTCCCTGAGAACGGGTCTGGTGGGTTGGGACACCAAGAAATTGTGGAGGAAATGGGAGGGTTCTGCTCCAGCAGGAATCGTCCGTGCTGTGCCAACCTCCGGACTGGGTAATATGTTTGGGATGGGGGTATCTGAGGCTCCGGCTACAGGCGCCTGGAATATGCGGATGAGGAAACGGGCTTGTGGGGCCAGAGAACTCCGAGACCTAAGGGGGTTCAGGGCGCCCACGGAATGGCGAAGGTTCGGAGTGCCCAAGAGAACGCCGCCGAGTCCGCGACACCTAGAAGTGAGGCGGCGGTCCTGTGCCCCTCGAGATGGCCGGCAACACCACCGCCCGGGAACTCGCCGCCGCTCACCTTCCGAGAAGTCACCTTGTCTCAGCGCCCGCTCGCGCTCCGCCTCGCCGCTGCCCGCGGGAGAGAGGGGCCGAACGCGCTGCAGCGGCCCCTGCAGCCAGGAGGCTGCAGTGCAGGGGTTTGGGATCTGCAGGGACCAGGCCAACGCAAAAGAAGAAAAGACATCCCCTATAAACATAAATTTATTTAAAGGAGGTAGAAACCATTCTAATTTGGGAAAGAAGGCTTAGACCTCATTTTAGGAGTACTGTTAATTAAGTGTACAGTTAATACTCTGCCATTCTGTTAGCACCTTGAGATTCCAAGATGCAAGGTGTATGTAGCTATGGTTGAGATAAGAATAGGTATGAACGCAGGTTTGCACATACTTTGCTAATGCTTAAGTTTGCTGGACTTCAAGTTATATTAAAAAACAAACAAATAAAATAGTTGGAATAGCAGTACCCAGAATTTCGCATTATTTAGTGTCCCTATTTTTTTATGGGTTGGAATCGACTCAACGGCAATGGTTTTGTTTTTTTTTTTTAATGTAAAGCTTTGGCAAACGGATTTTGAATTTAAAACTGGTTCTCCCAAGCCAAATTAACTTTATTTTTGATTTAAGGTTTAATTTTTTAAAAGTCATTAACATCTGGTATTACTAGGCAATCTAACAAAATAAGTTAAATGTCAATAAAAAGGCTGTTTGGTGTAGTAGTTTCAGAACAACTACAGGGCTAGGAAACACTGTGGTGCATTATCAACGGCCCAAATTTTCTCCTTATGCCTTAGTATTCTCTTTACAAATCAGTAAAATGACAAATATCGCTATGGAAACCAAAGGATTTTACTGCCATAATGAATCCAAACTGATCAGAGAAAAGATAACATCCAAGGAAAGAGCAGGCAAAAACGACAGAGAAAAAAGCAGAAAGGCCTTGCCAATTTCATGGATATGAATATAATGGAAAACATATGAATAAACAGTAGTTCTTTCCATTTAGTGATGCTTTTAAGAAATTACTTTGAAGAGTGACCCAAGTCTTGACTCAGCTTTTATAATCTTCTTTTTAAATGGCACTATCAATATTTAACAGGAGATTTAGCATTTGCTAGGATTAGGAAATGTTATATTTGGTAGGATTAGCTGTGCAAAGCAAAGGCTCATCTGTGTGAACACACACACAAATTTGTAAAAGATCCCCATTTTAATCAGGAGTTCCCCAAGTGTGGTCCAGGTATGACACTGGTGGGCTGCGAGCATCCTCAAGGGAATCTTTGATGGTGCTGGTGCTTTTCTTCAGGCAAGACTTAATAGTTGAGTTACCATATTTAATAAAAATCAGACATTACTTTATTGGTATTTTGTCAAAGGCAAGGTTTATTTATTTATTTATTTTTTAATAACAAGAGATACTGGACTTTTTTTCTTGTCTAGCAGAAAGCCAAGCTCATATAATGCTGTTATAATTGATGTGGAGGAACTCCCCCAGGTGGTACACACAGTTAATCGCTCAACTACTAACTGAAACATTGGCAGTTTGAACCCATCCAGAGGCACCTTGGAAGACAAGCCTGGTGATCTACCTCTGAAAGGTCGCAGACTTGAAAACCCTGTGGAATGTAGTTTTGTCCTACACACGTATGGTTGCCAGACCTGGAACCATAGCAGCAGGTTATTAATGTGGACCAAGTATATCTGATTCCATTGAATGAATTATTAGCTAACAAACTGGAAAAAATTAATAAGCATGTTGTGGTAGATTACAGAAATAGTCCCCATTCTTCACCCCTTGTATTTACATGGGGTCACCATGAGTCATACTGGATGGCAACTGGTTTTTTACTGCTTTTATTCTTGTATCCACACTCTTATCCTGGCCCTCCCATTCAGACTCTGAGCTGTGCTAATAAGATGTTAGCAAATGTGACACAAACAGAGGCTTGAAAAGTGCTTAAGCTGGTGAACATGCCCCAACTAGCCTGCATGGGCCCATGGACCACGGGGGGCTGCTTTCCCAGGAGGGGTGCGGGAGTGAGATATTGTCAATGGGGGGGACCCTAAGCCTCCACTCAGACCAGAGCAGGCCCGTTGATGTCGAGCCATTTCCTACTCATAGGAGACCCTGTAAGACAGAGTAGAACTCCCCCCTCCCACCCCCATACGATTTCCAAGGAGCAACTGGTGGATTCTAACTCCTAACCTTTTGTTTAGTAGCAAAACTCTTAAGCACTATGCTACCAGGGCTTCCACTCAGGTCCCAGTCAACTCTATAACTGCCTTCAACAACATCCAGGGCTACAGGAACAATTTATCTCTAGGTGCCGAGTCATAGATCTTTCATTCCTTTGTAAACCTGCTCCCACCACTGAATAAAACCACGAGTCCATCATTCTTCTCACTCTTCTACCTTAGCCCAAGCCCACTTCCCAGAAAGGAGGGGGAAGGAGGGAGCTCTCAGGTAGAGAGGGGCCCCAGATGAGGCTTTGTTATTGGCCCATTGTAACTAGCCACACCCTTGACTGGGGTGGGTCTAGGTCCTGAATGTTGCAGGTAGGGGCTATAAGCCAGTAAAGTGCCAGGTCCAAGTGACCTTATTTTTACCCAAATACTGGAGAAGTACGGAGACATTTGGGTTTTACTAAAAATTGCTCTTCACTGCACGATGCCTTTGAAACAAAACAAATTTAATGAAGATGTGAAATGCAGTGTATTACAAAATATACAGACCTTACGGGAGGCATAAAGCACTCAAACACTTGGTATTGAAGACTTGTCAATTGGTCCAACGTCTATAACCCCCACAGTATTATCCAACATCAAACACTTGTCTTCTGGTAAATTCCAGCTCATCAGTGAGTCTTGACCCTCGGCATGCATCAAAATCACTCAGAGGGCTTGTTAATACACAGATTACAGGATCGCATCTCCTGAGTCTCTCATTCTGTGGGTCTGGTGTAGGGGCCTAAGAATCCCTGTTTCTAACAAGTTCCCAAGTGTTACTGCGCTGTTCCTTCAGGGACCACACTTTGAAAAGCACTGAGTACACAATGGCATACTTTCTTTCCTTTGCCATTTGCCAAATTAGGCATAAGTAGCTTTTATTATATAGTTTCTATTTGAGGGAGAGGGACATATGATATTTTAACTCTTCTTTAAAATTTCTCTGAATATTTAAACTTCTTGGGGAACTGAATTGCTGGGCTGAGGGCTGTGGGGACCATGGTCTCAGGGAACATCTAGCTCAATTGGCATAACATAGTTTATAAAGAATATATTCTACATTCTACTTTGGTGAGTAGTGTCTGGGGTCTTAAAAGCTTGTGAGCGGCCATCTAGGATACTCCACTGGTCTCACCCCTTCTGGAGCAAGGAAGAATGAAGAAAACTAAAGATACAAAGGAAAGATTGGTCCAAAGGACTAATGGACCACATCAACCACAGCCTCCACCAGACTGAGTCCAGTGAAATTAGATGATGCCCAGCTACCACCACAGACTGCTCTGACAGGGATCACAATAGAGGGTCCTGGACAGAGCAGAAGAAAAATGTAGAACAAAATTTTAACTCAAAAAGAAAAGAAAGGCCAGACTTTCTGGCCTGACAGAGACTGGAGAAACCCTGAGGGTATTGGCCCCCGGTTACCCTTTCAGCTCAGTAATGAGGTCACTCCTGAGGTTTACCCTTCAGCCAAAGACTGAACAGACCCAAGGAACAAAACAAGACTAAAGGGTGCATCAGCCCTGCAGCAGGGACTGGAAGGCAGGAGGGAAGAGGAGAGCTGGTAATAGGGAACCCAGGGTTGAGAAATGAGAGTGTTGACCTGTTGTGGGGTTGTTAACCAATGTCATAGAACAATGCACGTACTGTTTATGAGAAACGAGTTCGTTCTGTAAACCTTCATCTAAAGTACAAAAAAAGAAAAAGGATTTAAACTTCTGCTCCAAGGAAATCTTCAGCAAAGCAGACAAAACAACCATTTCAGTTCATTGGGATTTAATGATCTTTGTAATTATAACTGGTGTTTTTCATAGATCTTTATGGATTATGATCAGTGCAAATAAGATCAAGTAAGTGGGATAATTTTATTTGGATATAATGACACTTATTCCAAGCTAATGCTTCCTATGAGTCAAAAAATAGAGAGATTTTTAGGAAGATTAGAACTCCATTTAAATTATTTTAACTCCATCTTTTTAGGGCATAAAACAAACAATTGAGTCACTTCAAAAGCCAAAAAAAAAAAAAAAACCCAAACCCAGTGCCGTCGAGTCGCTTCCAACTCATAGCGACCCTATAAGACAGAGTAGAACTCCCCCATAAAGTTTCCAAGGAGCACCTGGCGGATTCGAACTGCCAACCCTTTGGTTAGCAGCCGTAGCACTTAACCACTGTGCCACCAGGGTTTCCTTAGATATATAAAATATGATAAAGTACTCTTCAGTAATACTCCTAAAAGAATGTCCTGTTGTAGAGAAAAACTTGAACACTGTTTCAGGTGAAAAGAGGTTTTATTAAGGGTTTAAAACAATTACAATTGAGGAACCACATAGCCCATTGAAAATGGAACCAGGTAGTCACAAGGCAGTTTCATTAAACAAGTGTTCTTATGGGGTAAAAAGAGGAACCAAATCATAGGGAGGGCAATTATAGGAAAATCAATGAATATTGTAATAATTACACTCTGAATGGTAACTAATTATTAATAGTATAGTTAGTGTTTACAGACAGTTTCACAGGCTACTTAGGTCATGGTCACAAGATGCTTACATGTATTTTCTTTGTCTTGCAAAAATATCTTGTTGGCAACGGCTTCCAGACAGCACTCTTCCTGAGTACGTGTATTTTGAGGGGTGCAGATGGTTACTTGGTTAAGACCTCTTGGGGCATATGGTTTCACATCCTGGTTTTGACCACCAAGGAAAAACATGTTTTTCTCAAAAACATAGCTGTTAGTCTAGAAATCCAGATTATAATTAAATAGCACGGTCAGCATATTATGCCTGTCTCACTGATCGCACTGAAAGTTGTCTTTTCCTGAGACAATTCCATGACACCTTAAGAGAAACTGACAGCAAGTATTAAGGATTCCCTTATGCTTTTATTTTCTTTTTCCCCCCTCCTGTTCCTTCTTTCATCTGAAAACGTGGAGTTTTTTTCCTCAAGTCGTTTGCAAGTTGTTACACAACAGATGACACACGAGGCAGTGTTATTTGTAGATTACAGTCCGTGTTTTTATTCACAGTAAAGCTGTGAATGTCCTGAATGAAGGTAATCTGCTGACAAGCTAAATGCGTTTCTTGATTAATAAAAGAGGTTATTAAAGATTCACAAGCAAAAAGACTGAAATCTCCAGAAGAGCATAGTCTCACATAAGAGTGTGGCTCTTGGGTTTTTCTAGTCTGTGACCTATGTTCACTCTACTTGTGTTTTATTTCATTTGTTTATTTTTTTAATCATGCTTTAGATGAAGGTTTACAGAGCAAATTAGTTTCTCATGAAACAATTAATACACATATTGTTTTGTGACATTGGTTGCCAACCCTGAGATGTGTCAACACTCTTCCCTTCTCAACCTTGGGTTTCCTGTTTCCATTTGTCCAGGTTTCCTCTCCCCTCCCACCTTCTCATCCTTGCCTCTGGGCTTGTATGCCCATTTAGTCTCATATACGTGGTGAAGTTATGTGTATTTTTGTTTGTTTTATGGACCTGTCTAATCTCCGGCTGAAGGATGAAGCTCAGGACTGACTTCAGTACTGAGTTAAAAGAGTGTCCAGATGCAGGAGAGGTCGGCACTACTGGACTAAACCAAAAGCAAAGAAGTTTCTTGAATAAACCGAATGCTTCAAAGGCCAGCGTAGCAGCGGCAGGGGGTTTGGGGACCATGGTTTCAGGGGACATCTAAGTCAATTGGCATAATAAAATTTATTAAGAAAACATTCTGCATCCCACTTTGGAGAGCAGTGTGTAGGGTCTTAAACGCTAGCAAGTGGCTATCTAAGATGCATCAACTGGTTTCAACCCATCTGGATCAAAGGAGAATGAAGAACACCAAGGACACAAGGTAATTATGAGCCCAAGAGATGGAAAGGTCCACATAAACCAGAGACTCCATCTGCCTGAGACCAGAAGAACTAGATGGTGCTCGGCTACAACTGACGACTGCCCTGACAGAGAACACAACAGAGAACCCCTGAGGGAGCAGGAGAGCAATGGGATGCGGACCCCAAATTCTCATAAAAAGACCAGACTTAATGGTCTGACTGAGACTAGAAGGACCCTGGTGGTCATAGTTCCCAAACCTTCTGTTAGCCCAAGATAGGAACCATTCCCAAAGCCAACTCTTCAGACATGGATTGGACCAAACAATGGGATAGAAGATGATACTTGTGAAGAATGAGTTTCTTGGATCAAGTAGGCGTATGAGACTATGTTGGCATCTCCTGTCTGGAGGGGAGATGAGAGGGCAGAGGGGATCAGAAGCTGGCCGAATGGACATGAAAAGAGAGAGCGGAGGGAGTGTGCTGTCTTATTAAAAAAAAAAAAAAAAAAAAGGAGCAATTAGGAGTATATAGCAAGGTGCATATAAATATTTCTATGAGAGACTGACTTGATTTGTAAACTTTCACTTAAAGTACAATAAAAATTAAAAAAAAAAAAAAGTGTCCAGGGGCCATACTCTTAAGGATTCCCCAGTCTCTGTCAAACCAGTAAATCTGGTCTTTTTTTGTGAGTTAGAATTTTGTTCTACATTTTTCTTCAGCTGTGTCTGGGACCTTCTATTGTGATCCTTGTTGGAGCATTCAGTGGCAGTTGTTGGGCATCATCTAGTTGTACTGGACTCAGTCTGGTGGAGGCTGCAGTAGTTTTCTTCCATTAGTCCTTTTGGATTAATCTTTCCCTTGTATCTTTGGGTTTTTTGATTCTCCCTTGCTCCACACAGGGTGGGACCAGTAGTCGTATCTTAGATGGCGGCTCACAAGCTTTTAAGGCCCCAGACACTACTCACCAAAGTGGGATGTAGAACATTTTCCTTATAAACTACGTTATGCCATTTGAGCTAGATGTCCCCCAAGACCATGATCCCCAGCCCTCAGCTCTCTACTTGTTTTTTTAGATTGCTAAACCTCTTCCTCTCACTCAAGCAACTAGGAATACCCAGTCTCTCTTCCAGCTATGTTTCATAAACCAAAACATGTTGCCATTGAGTCAGTTCTGACTCGTAGAATCTTATTTTCCTTGTTTTCTTTTTCAGATGCAAGAAGAGTTTTAATCATATGAGTAAGCAGGCAGGTGAAGAATGCTCTGCCATCAGCCCAGGAGCCTTACGAAATAAGGCAAAGTGACACCAGCATGTAATAATAAAAAGAAGGTGGATCAAGACAAAAAGTATAACAAGGTTATGTAACCAAAAAGGATTAGATTCTTTTCAAATATACTTTAATGTTTTTGTTACATTTATTTTAAGTCACAATTATTTGATATAAACTGGTGCCAGAATTTAGGCCTTTGCCTTGCCTCACCTCCATATGTTAAGTAGGTTTTTGTTTAATTGAAGAATAATATATGTACAGAAAAGCACACCAGTCATGAGTGTACAGCTTGATGAATTTTCACAAAGTGAACACACTCATGTAACCACTGCCCTAAATACAAAAAAAAAAAACCCAAAAACCTGTTGCCATTGGGTCCATCTCAGCTCATAGTGACCCCAAGTGTTATAGAGTAGAACTACTCCATAGGGTTTTCTTGGCTGTATTCTTTACAAAAGCAGATCACCAGGCCTTTCTTGCACGGTGTCTCTAGGTGGGTTCAGACCACCAAGTTTTAGGTTAGTTGTCAAGCTCAAACTGTTCATGCCATCCAGGGACCTTACCACCCAGAATTATAAAAAAAAAACAAAAAAAAACTTGTTGCCGTCAAGTTGATTCCACCTTGTAACGACTCTGTAGGACAGAGTAGAACTGCCCCATAGGGTTTCCAAAGAGCAGCTGGTGGATTTGAACTGCCAACCTTTTGGTTAGCAGCCAAGCTCTTAACCACTGTGCTACCACGGCTCCACTACCCTGAATAGAAACTAGAATATTACCAACACCTTCCAGTCACTATTCATGCCCTCTCTTAGTAACGACTATTATTACTTCCATCACATGTATTAGTTTTTTTTTAATGTTATAGTTTGAAATTCATTCACATTGATGCATTTAGTAATAGATTATTTTTTTGCACCCTGTTGTATTGAGAATTGAGATTACCTACATCAACATAAACTTAACTGATGAGACTGAGAGCTGAGGCCACCTGGGTCAATATAACAGCTCCCCCACTCCCCAGGAAATTCTTGCCCAGGAAGATACAATTGTAGACCAATAAAGAACTTTACTGATTACTTCAAGGGTTTTTGTAAAGTGACTTCTCCAAACAAACAGTCTGATTGTCTGTTTAAACAATTGTTTCATCAGGACAACAATTTGCTTACATGGACAAACACCACACTTACCAGAACAACAGTTTTTTCCTCATAAAATTGCTCTACCAACCCTAAATGTTGTATTAGGAATTTCATCGAGTTCCAATCAGTTCCCCACCTTCAAAGACCTGCCTTAACCTCTTGAGTCTAGAATTTCAAAACTTATGTATAATAATATTCCCTAATTTCCTCTTTTGAGAAGTTACAAAGACTCTATAAGATTTGCTTATCAACAGGTTTTTCTGGTGGTCTTTGTGAAGAAGCTGACAATATGAATATATTACAATTTGCCTAACCATTCTAATGTTGATGGGCATTTGAACATTTTCAGTTTGGCGCTATTGCGAATGGAGCTGTTATGAACATTACTGTATTTTGACGCATGTATGTATGCATTTGGAGTCCCTGGGTGGAATGAACAGTTAAAGTTGAAGGTTCAAGTCCACCCAGAAATGCCTCAAAAGAAAAACCTGGCAGTTTACTTCCAAAAAATCAACCATCGAAAACCCTGTGTCATGGTTTCATGGGACATACCATTTAATTGGCTTAATAATGTGTTTAGTGCTTCTGTTCTTTTCTACCTCCTACTTTGTTACATACTGCATGGCGTCTTAAAAGCTTGCAAACGGCCAGCCAAGGCATAACAATTGGTCTCTATTTGCTTGGAGCAACAGAGGAAGGAGAGTCAGGAACAGGAGGAGGGTATGGAATGTGTGGCTAATTGCCTCCATGAACAACAGCCTCCTTTGCCATGAGACCAGAAGAACTGGATGGTGCCTGGCTACCATTACTGAATATTTTGATCAAAAATTCTGTAAAAGTATACTGATCAAATGGCAGAAAATGCAGAACAGGAGTAAATGGAGTAGAAAGAGACAGCAGTCTTGACTTATTACACTTAAAATATATTTGCAAATTTTACAGAAACATGTGATTATGAGGCTACATTGCCGGGGCCCTTGGAAGGGGTCTGTGAAAGTGAGGGGCCTGGGAGCTTAAGCTTCATTAGCTTCAGGGTAAATCACTTGTGTTAAATATTATTAATAAAAAATTAAATATTATTAAAAGCCCCCAAGAGTTGGCTTCCAAAATATAACTAGTTTAGAACTAAGGCTCTGGCATAATCATAGACCAATAAAGGAGAGTTCAGTCCTTGCCCTTTATGTAAGTCCACACACATGATCTTGGAGGGATGGGGTACTGCATCAAACCCCATACCCTAGCAGTCTCATTTCAGGAGAGCTTGCAGAGAGGACAGGCAAGACAGCAATAATTTTTCCCCAATTTTCTTCTCTGTTTCTCTTCTAGTCTCCAGTTCAATACACTACTTTCAGCACTTTTTTCTTCTTACTCCCAGAGTTTTCAGAGAATAAAAAGTGGTGGCATTCTGAAATACATCACCCTTACAGAAAACTTAAATGAATAAAGCCTTATTCCTTTCCATTCCTGCCTCCCCTCCAAAAAAAAAAAAGCAGGGGAATAATCTTTAATCCTTCTTCCTCTCAAATGCCTGTGTTAGGCCATCATACTTGCTGGGTTTACATCTACTCAGTGTTTCCAAATAGGCTAAAGATGCTGAACAGTCTCCATGATTCAGGATGTGATTAAGAATGGTGACTGGGTTCCATGGTCTTAATTCTATGTATGATCATATGTAGGCTGTGTACACAGTTAACTTGTTTATTATACTACGAGAAGCAAAATGTAAACATACTTGGACATCAAGATTTAGAAGGATGGATGGCTGTTTTATGTTTACCTTACGGAACACCATCTGTTGAGCTGTATGGCCACATGAGGAGTGGTGCAAGCCACAGACTTTAAACTCTGAATGGGATTTGAAGGGCATGCTTCTCATCTGAACCACAGAAAGAGATGTTTAAAGTACTTTTTAATCTTGGTTTTTTGTTTGTTTTTTTAATTTAGTCAAATACTGGAGGGAGTATTTGACCTAATTATTTTATCTTCTATAAATTGTATACTAATATTTTCATCCATTTTTCCTGTTGGAATAACCAGCAGCCTGAAGAAATGGATGGAAGAAATAATGCCTCTACTGTTTTTTAAAAATAATATTTGATTGTGTTTTTGGTGAAAGTTTACAAGCAGTTTAGGTTCCCATTCAACAATTTCTACACAATTGTTCAGTGAAATTGATTAGATTCTTCACAATGGGTGAACATTCTCATCATTTCCATTCTGGCTGTTCCGGTTAAGCCCTCTGCTTTTAACCCTTTAAGATCTGCTTTCGTATGAAAATCTCGAATTGCTTCATTAACTATTATTGACAATTTGCTTTTTCAACCTTAAACTGAATTAAAAAAAGAAAGAAAGTAAACACAACCCAAACCCACTAGTGTGGAGTTGATTCTTACTCATAGCAACCCTAGAGCAGCTGGTGTGTTCCAGTTGCTGACCTTTTGGTTAGCCCATTTTATGTCAGACACTGTACACAATCCTTTCACATTATTGCCAAATAATCAGAGCTAACAATTTCTGAGCACATAATGAACACGTGGTTGCAATGATTCTATTCCAACCACTCTGGATTGGGAGATCCTTACCTATGAATGCATTTATTTATGTTTCGTATTATTAATCGCCAGGGTACATTTAAAGTGCAAGGATTTGTATAGATTTTCTAAAAGGAATGAGATTTTGTTGCCTGTGTTTATGTCTCTATCTAAAATTTCACCATTAAAACTGTATTTTTTTTTTTTTGGAAGGCTGTTAATGATTAAATTAAGAACTATTTTTTCTGGCAAAGTTAATGGAGAAAAGATATATTTGGTGTTCGTTCTATACCTGTATTAACATCTATATGTGCACACAAAACCATTCATAACACTGTTCTTTTAGCAAACTCAAATAATAACGAAGGAGAGAGATTAAAAACCTCGGCTTATCTGTGACACAAGTATAATAACCGTTGTGCTCTCTATACAGTGAACATATCAATTAGATTTAAATGTTTCTGGTACTGTACACTTACTGTTTTCTTAAGTAAATTCCACAAAATGCTGACGAGTGAAATATGGCCTTTTATTTGTTGACTCAATAACAGGAAAAACTAATTAGGGCTAGAGGCACATATATTCATCAACATAGAGCCTTGTAAATCCCTGAACGGTTTGAGAAAGCCGTGGCTAAACTGATGGAAGGTAATTTGTGAGCTCCTTTTTCTTAGGAAGAACAAGCTGTCAAAGCATTTCTTGAACATGGAAATTGCTTAGAAAATATTTAATACTTTAAATGCAAATACTGAAAATATAAGCCCCTTCAGTTACCAGGAAAGAGACCTGGTGTCTGGATGGGGCCGGAGCTCTGGCTCTGTGACAGCCAGCTGTGGTACTGGAGCAAGCCCCTTCTTGCCACTGAGTCACCAGAAAGGGCACTGTGTTTAAAACCAAGGCGATCAGGCTCACATTTGCATCTGAAAAAAGTTTGAAAATTTATTTCTGAAATAAAAATGGTACTAAAATGTGACCATTCCTACATCTCTCAGATATTCTATACCCATGAAGTATTTTTCCCCAATCATTTCCTACACCAGCCAGAAGGTGGATGAGCCAACTATGGCACCAGAATAAGAGAAGGCAGCTCATGGCAGAGACCTCTTCCATCCGTTCTTCCTAGTACTTGAAATCTGAGAAGCAATTGTTATTCCATAGGCTTGATATCACAAATGTCAATCATTATTAAGTAATATATATTGTGTTCTTGGAGTTGCTCTAAATGCTACAGACTTCCTGTAAGCTCCCAGTGTAACTGGGAACTGCTGTATTAGAGTTAGAAAGAGACAAGCGCTTCCTTCCTCTGTTAGGTATCTTATGTCCCCAAATCGTACTGAAAAGGCTTTGTTCTGAAATGTAGAGGCGAGTCCTCCCCAGATGTGCTTTTCTGCCCAGCATGACAGGTAATTTTCTTGTTTTCAGTGATATACATACTTCTCTCATTTCTTGTGCCATTTTGAGGCAGGAAATCTTGCAACCAAAGATAGTATTACTTTCAGTAGACAAAGATAATGAAAAAAAAACTACCACTTATAGGGCAGCCGTTACTTCATTTAATCATTATAAGAACACTGGGGAGTAAGGAGTACCTTTCCCATTTGCAGACAAGGAAATGGAGGCTCAAAGACACCAAGCTTCTTGCTCAAGATTACAAAGTAAGAATTAGTTCCAGGATTTCAACCCCCGTTTGTCCAAACTCAGAGCCCATGGGCTCTCTACTATTGCAAAAACAACAAAAAATTTGAAATAGAAGTGTCACCAATCCTGACAAATAACTCCCTTAGATCTCCTCTCTCCAGGCTAAACACCTTCAGTTGCTCCAAATCTTCCTTTTTATGACATGTTTAGAGACACCCTCGTCACCTTGTTTACTGTCTTCTAGACCTACTTGAGTTGATCAAAGTCTGTACCAAGGTGAGAACAAAACAGTAGTCCAACTGTGTTTAACCAGAGCAGAAAAGACCAGAACTCTGACTTCCCTTGGAAGGGACACTACACTGAGAAATAATAAAGGCCTAGTTCAGAGCACAGTGCCATGTGCCTGATGATTCCCAGTGCATGGTAATATTTATACTTCCATCACTGCAGCCAGCTGTGGTGTTAACTCTTAGAATTTTGATCGTGTTCTCATATGGCAAAGGATTTCAGCGTAACTCTGTGGTTTTAAGTGAGTGATCATCAGGATGGGTCTTCCTGTGGCCCCAACCCTGTTCCTTTCCTACAGGGGGACATGCTAGCCATTCAAAGGCTCAGGTTTATACTGCCTCAGTCTGTTCTGGACTGCTGTTCCTGATCATCCACTGAGGCCACATGCTCATGGTGAAAAGGCATCTATTAAAATCCAAGTCTAAAATGAGCAGATGAGAACAAGGTTTACAATATCTACTCTATCTTTTCTCCAGGTCTATTTTCTTTGTTTTTTTCCCCCTTAGGTCTCTGACTTCAAAATGGTGTTATTTCCATTACAGTACTCCATTCTCTTTTGCAGTCTTTATTATGTTTATTTTTCCCAAGCCAAAAATGAGGTAGGAAGATCAAATTTCTTTGTTGAAAGTATGGAAAGAACTGGCATTGAAGCTGGGAGTATAAATGAAAAGGTGTAGAGTTCAGCAGTATGACAAATTGACAGTTCAGAATACCAGCACGGTCACCTGTGGTGGACAGGTTTCAGCAGAGCTTCCGGACTAATACAGACTAGGAAGAAAGGCCAATGTTCACAAGAAGGAAAAACTATTCATTAACTTTACATGGAAAGGAAAGAGGCCCTGATAAGTAAAGCATTACTGAAGAAGAAGAACAAAATAGGAGGCCTCACACTACCTGATCTCAGATCCTACTATACAGCCATGGTAATCAAAAGAGCCTGGTCCTGGTACAATAACAAACACATAGACCAATGGAACAGAATTGAGAAGCCAGCCATAAATCCATCCACCTGTGGTCAGCTGATCTTTGACAAGGGTACAAAGTCCATTAAATGGGAGAAAAGACAGTCTCTTTAACAAGTGGTCCTGGCAAAACTGTATGTCTGTCTTTAAAAAAATGAAACAGGACGCATATCTCACACCATACACAAAAACTAATTCAAAATGGATCAAAGACCTAAATATAAAACCTAAAACAATGAAAATCACGGAACAAAAAATAGGGATGATGCTAAGGGCTCTAATATTTGGCATAAATAGGATACAAATCATAACTAATGATGCACAAACACAAGAAGATAAACTAGATAACTGGAAGCTCCTAAAAATTAAACACTTATGCCCATCAAAAGACTTCACCAAAAGAGTAAAAAGAGAACCTCCAAAAAATTTGGGGTATAACATATCTGACAAGGGTCTAACCTCTAAAATGGATAAGATTCAGGAACACAGTAACAATAAAAAGACAAATAATCCAATTAAAAAACAACAGAGGATATGAACAGACACTTTACCAAAGAAAACATTCAGGCAGCTAACAGATACATGAGGAAATGCTCACAATCACTAGCCATTAAAAAAAAATGAAAATCAAAATGACCCTGAGATAACCATCTCACCCCAACATTACTGGCATGAATTTAAAAAGACAGAAAATAACAAACGTTGGAGAGGTTGCAGCGAAATTGGAACTCTTATGTATTGCTGGTGGGAATGTTAAATGGTACAACCACTATGGAAAGTGATATGGTACTTTTTCAGCTAGAAATAGAAATACCATAAAATCCAGTAATCCCACTCCTAGTAATATATCCTAGAGAAATAAGAGCCATCCCACAAATAGACATATGCACACCCATGTTCTTTGCAGCATTATTCACAATAGTAAAAAGATGGAAACAACCTAAGTGCCAATCAACAGATGAATGGATAAACAAACTACGGTACATATATACACAATGGAGTACTACACAACGATAAAGAACAATGATGAATCTGTGAAACATCTCACAACGTGAATGAATCTGGAGGGCATTATGCTGAGCAAAATAAGTCAATACAAGAGGGCAAATACTGTCTGAGACCATTATTTTAAAAACTCATGAAAAGGTTTACACACACAAAAAAACAATCTTTGGTGGTTACAAAGGTGGGGAGGGGTGAGGAGAAGAAATCTCTTAACTAGAGAGTAGGTAAGTGGTAACTTTGGTGAGGAAAAAGAGCACACATTATAGAGGAAGTCAGCACAATGTGACAAAGGCAAAGTCACAGAAACTTCATAGACACATCCAAACACCCTGAGAGGCGAAGTTACTAGGCTGAGGGCTGGGTACCATGGTCTTTGGGGACATCTAGATCAATTGGCATAACGTAGTTCATACAGAAAATGTTCTACATCAACTTTGGTGAGTAGCATCTGGGTTAAAAGCTTGCAGGCGGCCATCTAAGATACATCTGCTTGTCCCATTCCATTCGGAGCAAAGTAGAATGAAAAAACACCAAAGACACAAGGGAAATGTCAGTCCAAAGGACTAATGGACCACAAGTACCACAGCCTCTACCAGCTTGAGGTCAGAAGAACTAAATGGTGCCTAACTACCACCACCAACCGCTCTGACAAGGATCACAATAGAGGGTCCTGGACAGAGTAGGAGAAAAAAGTAGATAAAATTCAAATTCACAAAAAAAGACCAGACTTACTGGTCTGACAGAGACTGGAGGAACCTGCAAAACTATGGTCCCTGGACACTGTTTTAACTCAGGACTGAAGTTACTCCTGAAGTTCACCCTTTAGCCAAAGATCACACAGGTCTATAAAACAATAACACAGATGAGGAATGTGCTTCTTAGCTCAGTCATGTAAATGAGACCAAATGGGCAACACTTGCCCAAAAGCAAAGACAAGAAGATAAGACAGACAGGAAAACAAGATGAACGGACACAGAAAACCCAGAATGGAGAAGGGGAGATTGTTGACATATCGCTGGGATTGCAACCATGTTATGTCACAAAACGGTTTGTGTATAAATTGATGAATGAGAAATAATTTGCTCTGTAAACTTTCAACTAAAGCACAATAAAATAAATAAATAAAATCTGTCTTACAAAAAAAAAAAAGAATTAGTCAACGAAAACCTTACGGATCACAGCAGAATGTTGCCGAATACAGTGCTTGAAGATGAGCCTGCTAGGTTGGAAGACACTACACAATAACCAAAACGATGTACTCAGACATACCAAGGATCATGAAGATGGCACAGGACTAGTCAAGGTTTTGTTCTGTTGTGCATAAAGTTGCCATGAGTTGGTGCCAACAACAACAGGGTTCAGCAGTGGTACTGTACCGAGAACACTTCCATGTTCATATATTTTGCTCCTTAAAGATCCAAGCCATATCCTGCCTCTTCTACAGCGTCTCTCCTGATTACCTCCTGACCCTGGTAATTTCTCCCTAGCCCAGCTTCTGGGGAAGATACTGTGAGATCTTTGAGGACAGGGATCTTTCTCTAGAAAAACACACCTTTGCGCATACTGGATCATTGAATGTTGCCTTTGTTTGGGTTGGCGCTGACTTTATTGGAAGGCTGGGATCCTCTGAATCATCAGTGGCCGGGGCTTCAGGAAGGTCACCCTCAAGGTTGTCACAACAATGAACTACCTCAGCCCAACTGTTCTAGCAAAAATTGTTTCAGTACAAACAGGTAATGTTTCAAGATCATGGATAATGTTTGGTAAATGCTAATTATAAATGCAGGAGTGGTAACTGTGAGGGATGAATAATTCCAGAGACAAAGCCTTTGGTTTCTTATTGTGATGGGAACACTTTGGGAACTAGATCAACATTCTGGGATCCTGAAAGCTCTAAAAGCAAAGGAAAACAGTTGAAATGGCAAATGTTTTGTTACAGTACACATTTACCACAATAAACACATGCACACAAAGCAAAGCAAAACAGAAGATAATTTGCTTCACTGGGTATGGAGAAAGTTTGGTTAGAAGTACAATAATCCTCCAGTTATAGAATGAATCATGAACATCTGTGGTTTTGAAAATAAGCTGCACTCTTGTTTGAATTTTAGGTTGAATACATGGAGTTATTTGAAAGGTCATGAACATTAAGAGCAGCAAGACAGAACCTGCAAATGAAACTCAAATCATCTGTAGATGTGGAGATGACAGTGTGGAGGAAAGGGTTCGGAGACTTGAGCTCTTTTCTATACTTTCTATACTGGTCCTGGGATCTCAGGCAGACCACCCTCTCAGCCCTTCAGTTTTCTCATCTCTAAAATGGAGGCATTGAATTTCGTGACATGTAATATTATCTCCACCTGTAAAATTCTGTTTCTAAACCATTCTCATTCTCAGAGAGAAATAATTTCCGTTACATTTCTACGTATCTTCTACTTCAGCCAAATTCATGCCTTGAAATTGTAAAAAGATAAATTAAAGTATTTTAAGTCTCTTTCCCTTCCCCTCTTCCTTCTTTTTCCCTCCCTTCCTCTCCCCCTTTCTTTCTCACTTATTTGTTATAAAAACCAAAACACCAAACCCAGTGCCATCAAGTCGATTCCGACTCATAGCAACCCTATAGAACAGAGTAGAACTGCCCCATAGAGTTCCAAGGAGCACCTGGCAGATTTGAACTGCCAACCAATCCCTTGGTTAGCAGTCACAGCACTTAACCACTGCGCCGCCAAGGTTTGTTTGTTATGTACATGGAAAACGCCCGTTAGCGATTATTATCAGGGTTTGGGTTTGGGAAAGTGATTTTTATTTCTCACTCTACTGTACTATTAGATTTTTTTCATAATAGTATGCATTAAAAAAAAAAAAACCCACTGCAGTCGAGTCAATTCCGACTCATACAAAAATGCTAACACAGAATTTGCAAAACATAACACGGATGAATCTGGAGGACTATATGCTGAGTGAAATAAGTCAATCACAAAAGGACAAATATTGCATGATTCCACTATTATAAAATGTCAGGAATAGATACCCATACAGAAATAAACGTTCTTTGGGGAGGGAAGAGTAATCACTTGCCAGATAATCCCCCCACCATTCCAGATAACTGACACTTGTTATTTTTGGTGATGGGAAAGGCAATATCAAATATAGGTGAAGTTTGCACAACTTGACCAAGGTAAATGAAGACACTGCAAAGTACACAAGAAAAAAGGACAACTTCGGTAAATGCTGTAACATACACAATTTTGCAACAATTGTTGTTGTTAGGTGCAGTTGAGTAGGTTCTGACTCATAGTGACCCTGTGTACCACAGAATGAAATGCTGCCTTGTCCTGAGCCATGCTCACAATTGTTTTTATGCTTGAGCCTATCATTGCAGCCACTGTGTCAATCCACCTTGTTGAGGGCCTTCTTCTTTTTCACTGACCCTGTACTTTTCCAAGCATGATGTCCATCTCCTGGGACAGATCCCTCCTGACAACATGTCCAAAGTATGTAAGACCCGGTTTCTCCATCCTTGCTTCTAAGGAGCGTTCTGGTTGTACTTCTTCCAAGACAGATTGGTTGTTCTTTTGGCAGTCCACGGTATATTCAATATTCTTGGCCAACACCACAATTCAAGGGCATCAATTCCTTGGTCTTCCTTGTTCATTGTCCAGCTTTCATATGCATATAATGCAATTGAAAATATCACGGCTTGGATCAGGTCCACCTTAGTCTTCAAGGTAACACCTTTGCTTTTCAATACTTTAAAGAGGTCCTTTGCAACAGATTTGCCCAATGCAACGCCCCTTTTGATTTCTTGACTGCTGCTTCCATGGGTGTTGATTGTGAATCTAAAATGAAATCCTTGACAACTTCCATCTTTTGTCCATTTATCATGATGCTGCTAATTGGTCCAGATGTGAGGATTTTTGTTTTCTTTAATGTTGAGGTGTAATCCATACTGAAGGCTTTGGCCTTTGATCTTCATCAGTAAGTACTTCAAGTCCTCTTTTTCACTTTTGGCAAGCAAGGTTGTGTCATCTTCATAATGCGGGTTGTTAATGAGTCTTCCTCCAATCCTGATGCCCTGTTCTTCTGCATACAGTCCAGGTTATTGGATTATTTGCTCAGCATTCAGATTGAATAGGTATGGTGAAAGGATACCACCCTGATACACACCTTTCCTGACTTTAAACCACTCAGTATCACCTTGTTATGTCCAAACAACTGCCTCTTGATCTATGTACAACTTCCTCATGAGCACAATTAAGTGTTCGGGAATTCCCATTCTGTGCAATGTTATCCATAATTTGTGATGAACCACACTGTCGAATGCCTTTACAGAGTCAACAAACCACAGGTAAACATCCTTCTGGTATTCTCTGTCTTCAGCCAGGATCCATCTGACATCAGCAATGGTATCTCTGGTTCCACATCCTCTTCTGAAACTAGCCTGAATTTCTGGCAGTCCCCTGTTGGTATACTGCTACTGCCACTTTCGAATGATCTTCAGCAAAATTTTACTTGCGTGTAATATCAATGATATTGTTTGATAATTTCCACATTCAGTTGGATCACCTCTCTTGGGAATAGGCATAAATATGGCTCTGTTCCAGTCGATTGGCCAGGTAGCTGTCTTCCAAATTTCTTGGCATAGATGAGTGAGCACTTCCAGCGCTGCATTTGTTTGTTAAAACATCTCAATCGAAATTCCATTAATTCCTGGAGCCTTGTTTTTCACCAGTGACTACAGTCAGCTTGAACTTCTTCCTTCAGTTCCATTGGTTCCTGATCATATGCTACATCTTGAAATGGTTGAACGTCCACCAATTCTTTTCGGTATAATGACTCTGTGTATTCCTTCCATTTTCTTTTGATGCTTCCTGTGTCATTTAATATTTTCCCCATAGAATCCTTCTCTATTGCAACTCAAGGCTTGAATTTTTTCTTCAGTTCTTTCAGCTTGAGAAATAATGAGAATTCTGACACATTGTGAAAATTATCACAATGTCATGGAACAATTTGTATAAAAATTGTTAAGTGGGAACCTAATTTGATGCATAAACTTTTACCTAAAACACAATAAAATATTTAAAAAAAATGTTAACATGGAAACTATGCCTTTTTACTTTCTGAATTTCTAAGAACAGGATACTTGAAGGCAAAGTTATAAACTCAAAAATCATAGATTGACGTAAATTGTTCTTTGCCTTTTTTTTGGCAGATAGCTTTTGATAAATAATCTTGGAAAACCATTTAAAGAGATTAAACACTCTGCCTCATTGTTCTAGCTTCTTTGTGTAGATGATGACAAGGCTTTACACAAAGGAATATTCAACGAACTGCTTGTATATGAGTAGCTTTGAATTCTCTTTTCCAGCTTCAGTTCTTTTCTAACATATATCCTAAACAGTAGAGTCAAAAGAATTCTCCTCTAAGTTATGAGCCAAAACAAATGATCAGGTTACACTTGTTTGGCTTATACTACCTTGGAAACCACTAGACTCCATTTTCCTGGGCTTAAAGCACTAGCTCCCTTTCAGGGAAATAATATAATCAACTCATAATTTCTTTTAATGGAATGAGCAACTGACTGGATTTCTCCTTAATCTCCACATCTGTGTCAAGGTAAGTTAGCCTTATTTTTCTTATGGTAGAATTTTTGATTTCATGGAAAAACCTCATTTCTTATAAATGGGTAGTCATTACCTCAGAGAAATAACCTTCCCCAAAAGTTTCAGCAAGTAAAGTAATCCTAATAATTGTAAACCCTGATATACTGCTGTTCAGTTGCCACAGATGCCCTTCTGGGTAAGCTGCCACTAAGCAAAATTGTCCGTTGGGGATACGTGATTGACTTGAGGGCTTTTTATGCCGTGGCCAGGTCAGAATGCCAGGCCTGGGCTAATGTGGTGAGTGGGACAATGGGGACAGCCTAGGACCTTTTAAATACCCTTTCTGGTTGGGTCAAGGACAACCTTAGTCCTGTTCCTAATAGGGGAATCCCCTAAAAATGACAATGCCTTAATTTAATACAGGGAAGTAAAATATTTTGCCAGCCGTATATGTGTTCATACGTGGGCTGGTGTGGCTGCTGCTATGCTCAGTGCTCCTCCTGGATCCTAGTGTTGATTTTTTTTTTTTTTCAATTATACTGTTATTTACATGGAAACCCTGGTGGTGTAGTAGTTAAGCGCTACAGCTGCTAACCAAGAAGTCTGCAGTTAGAATCTGCCAAGCGCTCCTTGGAAACTCTCTGGGCAGTTCTACTCTGTCCTATAGGGTCGCTATGAGTTGGAATCGACTCGACGACAGCGGGTTTTTTGGTTATTTACATGTGAAAAAAAAAAACAACTAAAACTAGACATAAAAGCCTTAGGTTTATAGCTCTTATGCAACTGTATTTGCAAAACAAAAATTAAATACCACATAACCAATAAAATTAAAATGAATTAAGGTTGAGTGGACAAAAGATATTGTTTTGCTGAAACTAAATTGCTACCCACTAAGAGAATAAGACACTGACTGTAGAAGCCCGGATTGTTGAAGCTGGGCCTGCCAGTACCCCCCTGGGCCGGGTGATGGCTTGTTCTTCCACCACTTGTCTCCACTCAAACTCCCAGCAAAACTTCACTCCCACTGCACACCTACCATGGCTTTTTTCTTGAGCAAAACCTATCACGTGTTATTTCTCATAGACTTAGAGAATTAAAGTTCTGAAACTTGGCTTCAATATAATTTTATGCACAATTAAATACCAGGGGTCAGCAATGTTTTCCGCAAAGGGCCAGATAGTAAATATTTTAGGCTTTGTGGACCACACTGTCTTAACTGCAACTACTCAGCTCCACTGTTTTAGAGTGAAAGCAACGATAAACAGTAGTAAACAATGGGCATGGCTGCGCCCCCAAAAAACTTTATTTACAAAACAGGCAGTGGGCTGGATGTGGCCTGAGGCCTGTGTAGTTCGCAGAACCCTGTGCTAGCCCTTAGTTATGTGCTAGTCATTCAGTGTATTTTTTTTTAAGGATCATAAAAATACACACGTAGAATTCTCATTGACCCTTAAGAATATGTTCACAGACCCTTAGGAGGCCACAGATCCCAGGTTGAAGAATACTTTTTGGGTATTTTCCAAATAGACCTGTAAAAATGAAGATGCCTTGTTTTCAAACACGGGTTAAAGTGGTTTGCAAGTGTCAGCAGGGGCAACATGCTGCAGTGGGGGAAAGAGGCCCCTAAAGGGAAACTCCCTCAGGGGTTAAATGACTTGTGCGCAAGGTGGGACAGTGAGCTATGGATGGACGAGAGAACCCAGCACCCCATGAAAGCTGGAGACCAGCCATTCAGGATGTGGGTTCTGCTGGCCGTTTTTCTGCTGACTGAGTAATTGGGAGAGTCTCCTACCTCTCTGAGTTTCAGTTTCTTAATCACTAAATTGAGGGGTCAGACCATACATCCTGCCCGCTACAGAAGATGCAAGTGAGGGTTAGATGAGATGCTGTGAAATGGTGATCAAGCGCTCTCCAAGGACACACACACACACACACAAAACCAACCCATTGCTGTTAAGTCGATTCTAACTCATAGCGACGCTATAGGACAGAGTAGAACCATCCCATAGAGTTTCGAAGGAGCGGCTGGTGGATTTGAACTGCCAATCTTTTGGTTATCAGTTGTATCTCTTAACCATTATGTCACCAGGGTTTCCTCTCCAAGGATAGGTATTTTTATTACTAAGAGGTAAAAGGAGCTGGGTGTGGAGGCTCATGTCTTTTCCAAGGCCTGTCACTGGTGGTCTTAAAGGCAATTGGAAATCCAGTGCCCCTGAAGCAGAAATTTCAAAACAGTGTGTCTTGGAATTACAAAGCTGCTCTCTGACTCCTGGAAATGCCAAGGCTTCCTAGACAGTGTTTGTGCCCATTCAGAGGACAGACGGTTCTCTTAGTAGAGCCACCTTGCCTGCCTTCCTGCCTGGTGGCTAGCTTGCTTGGGCATTGCTTGAACCACACAAATGAAACCTTCTGTGTGGGCACAGACATTGCTGGCATACAACTT
Organism: Loxodonta africana; assembly: GCF_030014295.1. Classification (NCBI taxonomy): domain Eukaryota; kingdom Metazoa; phylum Chordata; class Mammalia; order Proboscidea; family Elephantidae; genus Loxodonta; species Loxodonta africana. The sequence continues at coordinate 149,049,447 of NC_087342.1, read as the reverse complement.
TTCATCCTGCACTAAGAGAAGGAAGGGCGTGCTATTCAACAGGCATCTGAATGGTGTCATCACAGTCAGGGTCTGGTGCTCGGTTCCAAAGGTTCAAAAGCTCAGGTTTACAGCTTACCCAGAGTTGAGTCGGCTTCCCAGGGGCTCATTCACAATAACTAAGCCTTGAGGAGCCTGATTTATACAGTAGATGGAACTCATTACAGTTGGTATTCAGCTTACCAGTGACTGAAATGATTGTATCTAATCTCAGGAGAACTTCCTTGTGAAGCTTAAGGCATATGAAGAAGAAATTGATTACTCAGAAGTTTATTTAGTAAATTGGAATAATGAGAGTCAGATCATTTCAAAAGACATATAATCCAGGATGTAGAAAAACCAGATGAATTAATTATCCTTGCCCCTGTGTAGAGTTGTTGTGAAGTCAATATTCTGAGCAAGAATACCAAGGATTGGTGGGACCAGGGAAAGCCTCTCGGGGAAGTACTATTTGAACTAGGTGACAGAGGACAAGAGCTTTGCAGGTAAGAGGGACAGAATGTATGTAGGACCTGAAGGAGGAACTGAAAGAAGGTGAGCATGCCTGGAATTCATGGTACGTATCTTAGAGATGTACAGGGTAAGGTTGGAAAGACAAACAGGGGCATTGCTACACAGGAGTTTGTAGACCAGATAAGTACTGGACTTTTTTTGCTCCCACCCTAAAAGCAATGGGAAGTCATGGTAGGATGTTAAGCAGAGAAATGAAATGATATAATTTCCATTTTGAATGTTAATCTGGTTACCGAATGGAGAATTTATTGGAGGAGGCCAAGAATGCTAAAAGGGAAGACAGTTACAAAGCTGTTATTGTGTTCTAGGCAGGAGAAGAGGGTGGTTTAGATTAGGATGGAGCCCTGATGGTGCAGTGGTTAAGAGCTACAGCTGCTAACCAAAAGGTCAGCAGTTCAAATCCACCAACTGCTCCTTGGAAGCCCTATGGGCAGTTCTACTCTGCCCTACAGGGTCACTATAAGTCTGAATTGGCTCCACAGCATGGGTTTCAGTTTTTTAGATTAGGGTGGTAGCAATGCAGATGAAAAGAGTGAAATATTTTGGGATATATTTCAAAGGTAGACATTTTGGGCTTGAATATAAATTGGATGTGTGGTTGGGGCACAACTTCCAAGTTTCTGGCTTCAACACTTGGGAGGAAGGTGGTGAAATTTACTAAACAAAAGGCACTGAAGGGGCAGCAGTGTTCTTTGGGGAGTGAAGGGGGGTCAAGTAAATAAGAGCAAGAGCCCACTTTTAGGTTTTTTAGGTTTATGAGAAGACATCCTAGTGGATGTAACAAGGAGGCAGCTGGAGCTTAGAGAGAAAGGTCTAGACTGGAGATACAGAATTTGGGAAGTCATTTGCATATAAGCAGATTTAAAACCATTCACCATTGGATTTTCCTGCATGGTAACCTTCTGGGTGTATATTGATAGACTTGGTTTAAAGCATGTACTCTATAAACAACCTTTCCCATTATTATAAAAAACAGATATACATATATGAAAGAGTGATGGCTCTCTGGTTTCTTAGTGTTTCTTTTTTTTATAAGGTTTATTTTTCCAGATTCAATTTTGTATTTTCTTATTGGGAAATCATAGACAATACAGAAAATCATGAAAAAATAAAATCATTCATAAGAACTTTATTCATTGTTAAGCATTGCTAATATTTTGTTGTTCTCCCTTTTTACCCCTTTCTACTTTCTATATAAACTCTTCTCCTTAAATGTTGAGATTATATGGGCCTAATTGCTTCCTTAGGAGCCCTGATGGTGCAGTGGGTAAGCGCTCAGCTGCTCACCAAAAGGTTGGCGATTTGAACCTACCAGCGGCTCCAAGCGGAAGGCTGTGGCAGTCTGCTTCCATAAAGATTACAGCCTTGGAAACCCTATGGGGCAGTTCTACTCTGTCCTATAGGGTCACTATGATCCTGAACGACTCGGTGGCAATGGATTTGTTTATTATTTCCTTAAGGAGCCCTGGTGGCACAATGGTTAAGCACTTGGGTGCCAACCAAAAGATCTGCTGTTTGAACCCATCAGCAGCTCAGAGGGAGAAAAGACCTGGTGATCTGCTCTCGTAAAGATTAAATCCAAACCCATCGTTGTTGAGTCAATTCTGACTCATAAGATCACAACCTAGGAAACCCTAGGGACAGTTATACTCTGTTCTGTAGTGTTGCTATGAATGAGTACCTAACAACAATTGCTTTATTATATTTTAAGTAGGTCTCTTGCTACCCTCCACCCATACCCACACCCACACTTTTTTTTTCTTTTAATTTAGATGAACATTTACAGAGCAAATTTGTTTCTCTTTAAACAATTAATACACATATTGTTTTGTGATATTGGTCTCCAACTCCACGACATGTCAACCTCTCCCCTTCTCAGTCTTGGGTTCCCCATCACCAGCTTTCCTGTCCCCTCCTGCCTTCTTGTCCTTGCCCCTGGGCTGGTGTGCCCATAGTCTCATTTTGTTTTATGGGCCTGTGAAATCTTTGGCTGGAGGGTGACCCTCAGGAGACACTTCAGTACTGAGTTAAAAGGGTGCCTGGGGGCCATACTTTCAGGGTTTCTCCAGTCTCTGTCAGACCAGTAACCCTGGTCTTTTTTTGTGAGTTAGAATTTTGTTCTACATTTTTCTCCAGTTTTGCACGGGACTTTCAATTGTGATGCCTGTCAGAGTGGTTGGTGGTGGTAGCCAGGCACCATCTAGTTGTGCTGGACTCAGTCTGGAGGAAGCAGTGGTGGTTATGCTCCATTAGTCCTTTGGATTAGTCTTTCCCTTGTATCTTTGATTTTCTTCATTCTCCCTTGCTCCAGATGGGGTGAGACCAGTGGAGTATCTTAGATGGCTGCTCACAAGCTTTTAAAACCCAAGGTGCTACTCACCAAAGTAGGATGTAGAACATTTTCTTTATAAACTGTGTTAAGCCAATTGAGCTAGATGTCTCCCGAGACGGTGGTCCCTAGCCCTCAGCCCAGTAATTTGATCCCTCAGAGAGTTTGGATCTGTCTATGGAGTTTCTATGACCTTGCCTTGGTCAAGTTGTGCTGGCTTCTCCAGTACTGTGTACTGTCTTACCCTTCACCAAAGTTACCACTTATCTATTTTCTATTTAGTGTTTTCCCCTTCCCACCCCTTCCTTCCCTCATAATGATCAAAGATTGTTTCTTTTTGTGCATAAACATTTTCATGAGTTTTTGTGATAGTGGTCTCATACAATATTTGTCCTTTTTTGATTGACTTACTTCACTCAGCATAACGCCCTCCAGATTCGTCCATGTGGTGAGATGGTTCGCAAATTCATCATTGTTCTTTATCGTTGCTTAGTATTCTATTGCGTGTATGTAGCATAGTTTGTTTATTCATTCATCCGTTGATGCGCACTTGGGATGTTTCCCTCTTTTTGCTAATGTGAATAATGTTGCAATGAACATGGATGTGCATACATCTATTCATGTGACGGCTTTTATTTCTCTAGGATGTATTCCTAGGAGGGGGATGGCTGGATCATATGGTATTTCTATTTTTAGCTTTTTAAGGAAGCGCCATATCATTTTCCAAAAGAGTCGTACCGTTTTGTATTCCCACCAGCAGTGCAAAATAGTTCCAATCCCCCCGCAGCCTTTCCAACATTTGTTATATTCTGTTTTTTTGATTTGTGCCAGTAATGTCGAGGTGCGATGGTATCTCATTGTGGTTTTGATTTGCATTTCTCTAGTTGCTAGTTATCGTGAGCATTTCCTCATGTGTTTGTTAGCCACCTGAATGGGTATGGGTCCTGCTCCATTTTTTTGCAGATAGACATCCAATTTTGCCAGCACCACTTGTTAAAAAAGACTGTCTTTTCCCCATTTGATGGACTTTGGGACTTTGTCAAAAATCAGGTGACCATAGGTGGGTAGATTTACATCTGGGTTCTCAATTCTGTTCCATCGGTTAATGTGTCTATCATTCCGCCAGTACCTGGCTGTTTTGATTGGAGTTGTATAGTAAGTTTTGAGGTCAGCTAGTGTGAGTCCTCCTACTTTATTCTTCTTCTTAAATAATGCTTTACTTACCTGGGACTTCTTCACTTTTCATATAAAGTTAACAATTAGTTTTTCCATCTCTTTAAAGAATGCTGTTGGTATTTGGATTGGGATTGCATTGTATTTGTAGATTGCTTTGGGTAGAATTGACATTTTCACGATGTTGAGTCTACCTGTCCATGAATGAGTATGGTATGTTTTTATTTATGCAGGTCTCTTTTGGTTTCTTTGAGTAGTGTTTTGTAGTTTTCTTTGTATAGGTCTTTTACATCCCTGGTTAGATTTATTCCTAAGTATTTTATTTTTTTATGGATTGTTATAAATGGTATTGTTTTCTTGGTTTCCTTTTTTGTAGGTCTCTTTATTGGTGTATAGGAATCCAACTGATTTTTGTACGTTTATCTTGTATCCTGCTAATTTGCTGTTATCTTTCTATTAGTTCCAGTAGTTGCCTTGTGGAGTTCTTTGGGTTCTGTGTGTATAGTATCGTATCATCCACACATAGGGACAGTTTTACTTCTTCCTTACCAGTTTGGACACCCTTTATATCTTTTTCTTCCCTTATGTTTCCAGCTAGGACTTCCAGCACAATGTTAAATAGGAGTGGTGATAAAGGGCATCCCTGCTTGTTCCTGTTCTCAAGGGGATGTGTTCAGCCTCTCTCCATTAAGAAGGATGTTGGCTCTTGGTTTTGGTTTTGTATAGACACCCTTTATAATGCTGTGGAATTTCCCCTCTAAAACCCATTTTACTGGAAGTTTTTATCAGGAATTTTTTGCAACAATTGAGAGGATCATGTGATTCTTTTATTTATGTGGTAGATTATTTTGATTGATTTTCTAATGTTGAATCATCCCTGCATACCTAGGATGAATCCCACTTGGTTGTGGTGTATTATTTTTTTGATATGATGCTGTATTTTATTGGCTAGAATTTCATGGAGAATTTTTGCATCTATATTCATGCGAGATATTGGTTTGTAATTTTCTTTTTTTGTGATGTCTTTGCCTGGTTTTGGTACCAGGGTTATGCTGGCTTCATAGAATGAATTCGGAAGTATCCCTTCCTTTCCTGTCTTCTGAAATAGTTTTGAGTAGTACTGGTGTAAGCTCTTTTCTGAATGTTTGTTAGAATTCTCCAGTGAAGCCATCTGGCTAGGGTTTTTGTTGTTGTTGTTGGGAGGCTTTTATTATTATTATTATTACCTTTTCAATGTCTTCTCTTGTTGTGGGTCTGCTCAGATTTTCAAATTCAGTTTGTGTTAGTTTGGATAAGTAGTGTGTTTCTAGAAATTTGTCCATTTCCTGTAGGTTTTCCAATTTGTTGGAGTATAATTTTTTTTCGTAGTACTCTGTTATGATCCTTTTTATTTCAGTTGAGTCTGTTGTAATATCTCTCATTTTATTTCTTATTTGGGTTATTTGTATCCTCTCCTGTTTTTCCTTTGTCAGTCTGGCCAGTGGTTTGTTGATTTTGTTGATCTTTTCAAAGAACCAACTTTTAGGTTTTTTTATTCGTTTGTTTTTCTAGTCTCTGTTTCATTTATTTCTGCTCTGATCTTTATTATTTCCTTTCATTTGGTGGCTGTGGCTTTCTTTTGCTGTGCTTTCTATTTGTTCAAGTAATGTAGCTTATATTTTCATTTTGTTTCTTTCTTGTTTTTTGATGTGTGCATCTATTGCTATAAATTGATCTCTGAGCACTGCCTTTGCTCTGTCCCAAAGGTTTTGGTATGATGTGTTTTTATTCTTGTTTGATTCTAGGATTTTTTAAAATTACATCTTTGATTTCTTCTATTACCCGGTGGTTTTTAAGCATAGTGCTATTCACTTTCCATGTATTTGATTTTGTTCCTTGCTCTTCCTGTTATTAATTTCTACACTTATGGCATTGTGATTAGAGAATATTCCTTGTATTTTCTCAATGTTTTGGATTTTGTTGATGGTTGCTTTGCGACCTAAGATGTGGTATATTCTGGAGAACATTCCGTGTGCACTGGAAAAGAATGTTTACTTTGCTGCTGTTCAGTGGAGTGTTCTATATGTCTGTGAGGTCTAGTTGGTTGATTATGGGCTTTAGATCATCTGTACCTTTGTTGAGTTTCTTTCTAGATGGTCTGTCCTTTACTGAAAGTGGCCAAATATACACTTTTAATTTAGATAAAATGTTTAGGAAAAATATGCAACTTCCCAAAATTATTTCTGATGTTGGGTACTTTACCTTCTGAAGATATTTGATTAGTTGAATTTTCCAAACTAAATTCCTATTGAAGTTAACTGCTACTTCTTTTTTAAAAAAATTTTTATTGCACTTTAAGTGAAAGTTTACAAATCAAGTCAGTCTCACACAAAAACTTATAAACACCATGCTAAACCAAAAACCAAACCCAGTGCCATCAAGTCGATTCTGACTCACAGCAACCCTATAGGTCAGAGTAGAACTGCCCCATAGAGTTTCCAAGGAGTGCCTGGCAGATTCAAACTGCCGACCCTTTGGTTAGCAGCTGTAGCACTTAACTGCTACACCACCAGGGTTTCCTACACGTTGCTACATACTTCCAATTGCTCTTCCCCTAATGAGAGAGCCTGCTCCCTCCCTCCACTCTCTCTTTTCGTGTCCATTTCGTCAGCTTCTAACCCCCTCTACCCTCTCATCTCCCCTCCAAGGAGGAGATGCCAACATAGTCTCAAGTGTCCATCTGATCCAAGAAGCTCACTCCTCACCAGCATCCCTCTCCATCCCATTGTCCAGTCCAATCCCTGTCCGAACAGTTGGCTTTGGGAATGGTTCCTGTCCTGGGCCAACAGAAGGTCTGGGGGCCATGACCTCCAGGGTCCTTCTAGTCTCAGTTAGACCGTGAAGTCTGGTCTTTTTATGAAAATTTGAGGTCTGCATCCCACTGCTCTCCTGCTCCTTCAGGGGTTCTCTGTTGTGTTCCCTGTCAGGGCAGTCATCGGTTGTAGCCGGGCACCATCTAGTTCTTCTGGCCTCGGGCTGAGGTAGTCTCTGATTTATGTGGCCCTTTGTGTCTCTTGGGCTCATAATTACCTTGTGTCTTTGACGTTCTTCATTCTCCTTTGGTCCAGGTGTGTTGAGACCAACTGATGCATCTTAGATAGCCGCTTCCTAGCATTTAAGACCCCAGACGCCACTCTCCAAAGTGGGATGCAGAATGTTATCTTAATAGATTCTATTATGCCAATTGACTTAGATGTCCCCTGAAACCATGGTCCTCAAAGCCGTGTGCCTGCTATGCTGGCCCTCTAAGCGTTCAGTTTATTATTCAGGAGACATCATTGCCCTTGGTTTAGTCCAGTTGTGCTGACCTCTCCTGCACTGTGTGTTGTCTTTCCCTTCACCTAAAATAGTTCTTACCTACTATCTTAACTAGAGAAAATCCCTCTCCCTCCCTCCCTCCCCTCCTCTCGTAACCATCAAAGAACATTTTCTTCTCTGTTTAAACTATTTCTCAAGCTCTTATAATAGTGGTCTTATACAATATTTGTCCTTTTGCAACTGACTAATTTCACTCAGCGTAATGCCTTCCAGATTCCTCCATGTTATGAAATGTTTCACAGATTCCTCACTGTTCTTTATTGGTGTATAGTATTCCATTGTGTAAATATACCATAATTTATTTATCCATTCATCCATTGATGGGCACCTTAGTTGCTTCCACCTTTTTGCTATTTAAACAGTGTTGCAATGAACATGGGTTTGCATATATCTGTTTGTGTAAAGGCTCTTATTTCTCTAGGATATAGTCCAAGGAGTGGGATTGCTGGATCGTATGGTAGTTCTATTTCTAGTTTTTTAAGTACACGCCAAATCAATTTCCAAAGTAGTTGTGCCATTTTACATTCCCACCAGCAGTGTATAAGTGTTCCAATCTCTCCACAGCCTCTCCAACATTTATTATTCTGTGTTTTTTGGATTAATGCCAGCCTTGTTGGAGTGAGATGGAATCTCATTGTAGTTTTGATTTGCATTTCTCTAATGGCTAGTAGGAAACCCTGGTGGCATAGTGGTTAAGTGCTACGGTTGCTAACCAGTTCAAATCTGCCAGGCGCTCCTTGGAAACTGCAGAGCAGTTCTACTCTGTCCTATAGGGTTGCTATGAATCGGAATCAACTCGACTGCAGTGGGTTTGGTTTTCTTGTTTGTTTTTTTAATGGCTAATGATCGTCAGCATTTCCTCATGTATCTGTTTAACTGCTACTTCTTAGAAGAAAGGAGAAAGATGTAGGAGAATTGTCATTAGAATTAGTAAGTGGAAACTTAAAAATTAGAAGAAACCTTTGGAAATTTAAGAGACCAGGTAAATCAAAGACCCTTATGGAAAATAAGGAGATAATCTGGAATTATTAGATTAGGAAATAAAAAGTCAAGCTAAAGATTTCACTGTTTTTTAATCTTTACAGGGCTATTATATGGACATTTCTGACTCACCATCATCCACCTTCACCGGAACAGGGCTAGAGAAAAAAATGTATTTAACTTGTAATTGGAAAAATTTCTATTGTCTTTCTTTGGCACAAAGAAAAGCCTTTGAATGGTAAAATAAGAAAATAATAGTAATGCTGATGCTCACTGAGCACCTATCCTGTACCAGGCCCTGTTTTGACAGTTTTACAGTATTAATTTATGAAAGCCATAGGTACTATTATTATCACATATGAGCTTGGACTTGAGCCCAGGAGATCCAGGTCTATGCCCAGGCTCCTATCCACTATGCTAAACCACCTCTGTTAAAAGTGAATGAACATTAGAACATCCTCCCGAGAAAAGCCAGGGTCTTTCCATCAGCAAAGGGCTTGAAGATGGACATCTATCAGTCAAATGAATGTCAGAATCCTGACACATTTGATGGCACCAGCCCTCTGATTCTATTCACAGACTAGTTGCTTTCTTACTGTCTTTCTTTTAGCAAAACGCTCTGGAATTACTTTTAACTTCCTCCTTTCTCTAAAATGCCCAACAGGGTACTTTCAGATGTTCTTAACTTTACATAAATATCCTTGAGGTAATATGGACAGATGCCCAGTGACACATGTCATAGGGAAACATAATACCTTTTTTTCCCCTTTTTAATCTTTGAGGCTTTATTTCAATAATTCATGGAGACATTGACTTTTCAGGTGAATTTGAGAATCCTTTTTACTTAATACAATTTTGTTTGTGTTCTGAAAACCAAGGGCATTGAAGTATTCCCTGTTGAATAGAGCATTGTGTACATGTACCTTTGTTTTCTCTGAAAACATCTCTTAATCTTCATACATCTTCTCAGGGCTCTAGTGTGTGGGTTTGCTGCATATTGTTCCCTCTGAGAAATAATGTGATGTGGTCTGACAGGTGTGCTGTTATAACAATGTCCCAGCTTTCTTAAGCCCTGGCTCCCCTTAAAAAAAAAATTTTTTTTTTTTTTTTTTTTTTTACACACTCATTTCCATGATACTCTTTTGGCTGAGTTTATGGAGAAGGCAAGATGTAATTAGTTTTTGTAACAGAAAACAGGACCTGCAATAGCAAGGTATTCATCTGAGAAATCACAAGGTAAATCAGTGGCAGACTTGGAGTTTTAGCCCACATCTTCTGATTATAGTAGATAAGTTTAGTGCAGTAGTTATCATCTTGGGAAAGTTTTGCCCCCAACCTCCAACCTAAGAGACGTTTAGCAATGTCTGGAGATGTTTTGGTTGTTACAATGGGGTGGGGATGCAGAATCCTACTGGCATCTAATGAGTAAATCCAGGGACGTTGCTAAACATCCTACAATGCACAGGATAGCCCTCCCGCGCCCCTCCTCAACAACAACAAAAAAAGAATTATCTGTCCCAAAATGTCAATAGTATCGCTGTTGAGAAACCCTACTTTAGAGTAATGGGTTTCAGTCCTGTCTGTATCTTAATTTGTGAATTCGGGAAAGTGGCTTTATTTCTCAGAGTCTGCTTTCTTATTAAAAAAAACCACTACCGTTAAAAAAAAAAGTCACCTCTTCCTGGGTGGTTGTGAGAGACCAACACAAGAGCACTGAACAAAGTGCTGAATATGTGATAGACCTAACAAACAGAAATCAGGGCCCATCCCATGGAGTTCAATTATAAGAAAAGATGGAAGCAGGAAGTGCCAAGAACACAAAGTCACTGAGGTGAAAAAGAAGGTTCCCAGCTCTTTATCAGCTTTTATAGTGAAAAGAGCAAAAGATGTAGAGAGAGGGGCAAGGGAATTAAACAGCACTGAGGGGAATAAACTGGGAAAGGAGAGAAGGAGATGATATAGAAGTAGTGGTAGGGCTGTTTAGGCTAGAGAGATTTTGGTAGTGACTTGGAGATGCATTTGAGAGATATTTGGAGGGAATCAGAAGAACTTGGTGAACAATTTAAAAAAGGGCCCAGGATGAATATGAGATTTCTGGCTTGGATCCTGGGTTTTGGTGATGTCATTCAACAAGATAAGGAAATTAAAGAACAGGGATGATAATAAATTTATCTATAAACGTATCAAGTTTGAGATGCGTATGGGACATTAGATGATAATCTAGAAGTAGTTAGATATGGCAGTCTGGGGAGGAGCCAAGGGTTTAAGAGTCAGGAACCTGAAGGCAATAGTTGAATCTATAGGAATGAATGAGATTTTCCAGGAAGCTTGTGTCGTGAAAAGAACAGAGAAGAAAGAAAACTGAGATAGTGCAATCAGAGGAGTAGAACAGGAAGAGAAAGTAGAGCAGTATAAAGTCAAGGCAGAAAGAGGTTCAAGAACATAAGTGCAGGCAACAGTAACATGTGCAGGCAATATGTCACAGAAAATTAAGTGAGATCTAAATGTCCAGGAGATTTGGTAATTGAGTGGTAGTGATGACCTTATCAAGGAGAGTTCAGTGCAATGGTGAGCAGAAAAACTTGGCTGAGGGAGTTGAGGAGTAAATAATAGTTGGAAAACAAGGGATAAAGGAAGATAGAGTGATTATCAGACAGAGAGGCTGTGAAGATTTCCTCCCACTAAAAATGAACGACTCTTAAGCATATTTATAAGCTGAGAGGAAGGGGACAGTGAAGGTTAAAGTTGCAGACCATAGAACAGAGCAAACATAGATCAAGAATGGGATGTAGAGTTGGAATGGTAATTTTGAGGCAAGAGGAAACAGACCTCTCCCTCTAAACTGCGTAAGAGAGGTTAAGTTGGATGTGGATGTAGGTAAGTCTGAAAGGAAGAGGAAGCATAAATTTGAGGAAGTTCACATTGGAGATTCACACCTTTCACTATCAAATTGTGCTTAAGGTCAACTGCAGGTATGCGATAAGGGAGTTAAGAGCAGGTAGGGGGAAGGAATAACTTTTAAGGGTTGAGGAGGAGCATTAATAAATTAGAAAAATAAGTAGACGGTACAACTTCAAGAAGCTGGCATATGAAGTACCTCTCAAGGTACCAGAGTCACTGTGGAATTTTGTATCAAGTTCTCCCCAGACCAGTAACAAAACTCATCCATCTTTAGAGGAAAGCACTAAACTAGAAGGATTTTGCCAACCACAGAATTGTCTGAGACTGGCTAGAGTGTGTGTAGGGGATGATCACTCAAATTCCAAATAAAAGTGGGCATGGGATCACTATGGTTTTGGACTTTTTGTGTCATCTCCTTATATGAAAACAAGCATATCTTATGAGTCTTCTTAGAGTTGTAATAATGCAGAAATAGTGCTGAGTTTACTTTCCAAAGGAAGTACTGTCGAGTAAAGTCATAGAAATGATCAGTGGAATAGAAATGAATCATGATGAAATTGTTTTCTTTTGCAGAGTCTTGCCTTTCTTGAGCCTGAGTCATGAGTTGGAAGTTCCTCAGAGACCTCCTAAGTGGAGTAAATAAATATTCAACTGGGATCGGGCGGATTTGGCTGGCTGTTGTATTCATCTTCCGCTTGCTGGTCTACATGGTAGCAGCAGAGTACGTGTGGAAAGATGAGCAGAAAGAGTTTGAGTGCAACATTAGACAGCCTGGTTGTGAAAATGTGTGTTTTGACTACTTCTTCCCCATCTCCCAAGTCAGACTTTGGGCCTTGCAGCTGATCATGGTCTCCACACCTTCGCTTCTGGTGGCTCTACATGTAGCCTATCATGAGGGTAGAGAGAAAAAGCACAGAAAGAAACTCTATGTCAGCCCAGGTGCAATGGATGGGGGCCTGTGGTACACTTACCTTATCAGTCTCATTGTTAAAACTGGTTTCGAAATTGGCTTTCTGGTTTTATTTTATAAGCTGTATGATGGCTTTAATGTTCCCTATCTTGTGAAGTGCGATTTGAAGCCTTGCCCCAACACTGTGGATTGTTTCATCTCCAAACCCACTGAGAAAACGATCTTCATCCTCTTCTTGGTCATTACCTCATGCCTATGCATTGTGTTGAATTTCATTGAATTGAGCTTTCTAGTTCTCAAGTGCTTTATTAAGTACCATCTCCAACAATACTCTAAAAAGCTTAAGACCTCGGTGTGTGAGTGCCACAACCTCAGCTATGTCGAACGTGGTGAGATAGGAGGCCCTCCCTTACTCCAGAAGCACAACTCAGACTCGGCCATAAGCACAGCCCAGCAACCTGAAGCAAAGCTACTTTGTGACACCTAACAGAATTAAATGAAGAAAGCCAGAATCCCTCTAAGCAAGACCTAAACTGGATTAGAAAACCAAGGATGTCAGCCTTACTATTTGTGGGAGATTTAAAAAAAAAAATTGTAATATGTTCTCAGTTTTGAACGCTAGACAGAGGTCTCATTGTCTTGCAGGGTTCTCCGATGCATAGATACTTGAGTTGTGTTTGAATGGTTAGTTGAAAATTAGTCTGAAGAAATTCTGCTCACAGCATTCTTTCGAGTGTTTAGGTCTGTCAACTGGAAAATATAAAATGTGACACTTCTGACAAATGTAATGGCCTCCACACTGCTGTTGAGGCACTGGCAATCTTTCTAAAGTGGCAGCCAGGGCTCCGATAATTCTGTCCTACTCACTCCTTGTAGAGAAAGACCAAGATGTTGGGTGGAGTAACAGTTACTTCAGGGTACACAGAAGCACATCCAGTGAGCAGGCCCAGGCTGGGGAAAAGGCCACAGAGCCCAGGACTCTTGGCAGTTTAAGTATCCCTGGATATGAGTGGCTAGCAAAGAGGGAAGCCTGAATTTTAGTGCTCTCCAAGTTAAGTATAAATATTACTGGAAGATAACTTCTGAAAAGACCACTCGAGTCAAAAGGGAAGGCAGGTCCCACAGAAAGAAGTGCTTTGATAGGGAGGAGGGGAGGCTCCATAAAAAGAATTTGCTCATCTGATAATTATCAAATGCTTCTCTCTAACCATAAGAATGTTGACATGCTTTGTAAATTCCCATACTGTTGAACCTTTTTATAATCAGGAACTTACAGTGTGCTACGCGATATGTCACAGTCTGCCTGCAATTTACTAGCACGTCTCCCTCTAGGACAGACAATAGAACTATGCTGTTACGTTGGTGTAAAAAGATGTAAACAAAGAAATATGTTTATTAGCACTTGTTTTGAAGACTATAGCTTTCGTTTACTTTTTTATTTTTAAAAAAATTCATAGGTATATTCTCTTTGGACTTAATGTTCTAACATAGGTGCATTTCTCCAGAGTAAAAATAAAGTAGTTTTGCAGTGTTTTGTGGCTGTCACTGATATATTTGGCTGCACTGGGTATGATTATTCTGTGAAATAAAATTTGTTCTGACAAATTCAGAACAAGATTTGCAACACTATTTGGTAAGGAAAGCTCAGAAATCATTCTTCACTGGGAATTTCTTAATGGAAAGGCAGTGCATAAAAATATAATTTTAACTAAAAACCCAAGTACGTCATGTCTTCCATGCCCTGCCCTCTTCAAATAAAATGTATCATTACAATTCATGCATAATGAAGGTTAATTGAGTCATTATGTAGTCTACAGACCATGTCAGCAGCAGTGGTCATAATTTTTGCCTTAAAGACTGTTTCTGCATCTAGGTCAATTGGCATAACAAAGTGTATTAAGAAAACATTCTACACCCCACTTTGGTGAGTCTGGGGTCTTAACTAGCAATCGGCCATCAAAGATGCATCAGTTGGTCTCAACCCACCTGGAGCAAAGGAGTATGAAGAACACCAAAGACACAAGGAAAATATGAGCCCAAGAGACAGAAAGGGCCATTTAGACCAGAGACTCCATCAGCCTGAGACCAGAAGAACTAGATGGTCCCTAGTTAACACCAATGACTGCCCTGACAGGGAACAAACACAACAGAGAATCCTGATTGAGCAGCAGAAAAATGGGATCCAGACCTCAAATTCTAGTAAAAAGGGCAGACTGAATGGTCTGAGACTAGGGGGACCCCAGAGCTTATGGCCCCCGGACTCTCTGTTAGCCCAAAACTAAAACCATTCCCAAAGCCAGCTCTTCAGATAAAGTTTAAACTGGATTATGAGACATTAAATGTTACTGGTGAGGGGTGTGCTTCTTAGCTCAAGTAGACACGTCAGACTATGTGGACAGCTCCTGTCTGAAGGCAAGATGGGAAGGCAGAGGGGGACAGAAGCTGGTTGAATGGACACAGGAAATACAGGGTAGAGAGAAGGAGTGCGCTGTCACATGGTAGGGAGAGCAACTAGGGTCACATAACAATGTATGTATAAGTTTTTGTATGAGAAACTGGCTTGAATTGTAAACTTTCACTTAAAGCACAATTAAAAAAAAAAAAAAAAAAAAAAAGACTGTCCTGGCAGGACTAATAGCCAATGTAAACCACAGCCTTATCTAGCCTGAGACCAGAAGAACTAGATGGTACTTGGCTACCACTACCAACCGTTCTGACCAGGGACACAGTAGAAAGTCCTGGACAGAAAGGCAGAAAAATGTAGAACAAAACCCAAATTCCAAAAAAGGCAAGACTTACTGGACCGATAGAGACTAGAGGAACCCCTGAGACTATTGCCCTAAGATACCCTTTGAACTTGGAAGTGAAGCCACTCCCGGCAGTCACCTTTCATCCAAACTACAAATTGGCTTATAAAATACGCAAAATCACCTGTGAATACTCTGCTCCCTTAAATAATCAACTCTATGAGACCAAATGGTCAACATTTACCCTAAAAGATGAGAAGCTAAAGAGGGGCAGGGAAGCTAGATTAATGAAAACAGAACAAAAAGAATGGAAATAATGAGAACGTTGACACATTCTGAAATATATAACCGATGTCATGGAACAAGCTGTATAAAAATTACTAAACAGGAACCTTACTTGCTATGAAAATTTTCACCTAAAACACAAAAAAAACAAAAACTATCCTGGATTACTGAGAGAAGGATGAACTCTGTGGTTTTCCTCTTTTTCCATTGTATATCATAGACCACCATTAGCCTCACGAGTCAATACCCACATACTTTAACATTTGACATGAAAACATCTAGCTTCCACAAATACAGGTAATGACTGAAGGACTTATTAAAGGAAAAAAAAAAAGTTTTTTTTTTTTTTTTGACAGTGATAGGTGGTTGTACAGGTTTAAGGTTTTTGAAGCCCTGGTCATGACATGGAATTCAGAAAGTAGTGTTTTCATGGGCAGAATTGGAAGAAAGAAAGACTTTTTCAATCTGAGGATGAATTTGCTACCCAACATATCTTTTTCTGGGTGGACCTCAGCATCGTCGTATCAGTTATGACAAGCCCTGCCCAGGTAGAAAGGTTTGGCTCCTTGGATATACAGTTCTTGCTTTTCCACTTTCCAGTTATGACTTGCCTGGCCAAGCAGAAAGGTTTGGTTGCTCGGATATGCACATTTCTTGCTTTTCCGAGGGGAAACTGAATGGAAATATGAGCAAGGGCAATGAAAACGAAGTTGTTTAAATAGGAAGGTGAATGGCTTTTTTTCTCTTTTAAGCTTGTGGGCATGAGTATCCTGTGAGAAGATTCTGAAGGCTGTCTTGGTGTTAGTAAAGACCCAAAGCATTCAATTGTGATAAATTGGGAGCTAAATTTTGCCATCTTTATTCTGCTTTATCTTATCAATAAATTAATATTTAATAAGCACCCAGGACCAAGACTCTGTCTATGAACCTTGTGAGATATAATACATAATGCCTGCTTTGAGAAAATTTCCATGTAAGGAGTATAGAAGTGTTGATGGGGTGGAGTAATTTTACACCTTTGTCCTGCATCCACCTGCATCAATTTACTTGATCCACCCTACAGCCTTCGAGGGCTTATAAAGCAGACAGCAACCCTAGAGATGAGGAAAGTGAGACCTAGAAAGGCAGCCACTTTTTCAGGGACATACAGCTAGTAAAAACAGAGTTGGCAATCGATCTTAGGTCTTCCTTAAGCCATTTTCCCACCATACCGTGCTTCCCAGGTCTCTAAACAGACCTCTCCCTAATTTCACTTATGCCATTCCTGACTTTCAATGATTATTTTCTGTGCCCAGCCCTTGTCCCCACAATCTTTCTGGTTACATGCCTTGCCCCTCCGTGGCCACAAGGATTCTTCTAATTGGAGCTGGAGGGAAAAGTTTTTTCCAGTGCTTGTACCAAAGAATATCCAGACCTGCAAGTGGCTATGGTCCAACCAGTCTCCCTGAGGAAATGCAGCCAATCCAGGCGGAAAGACTGCCAAGATGCAGGGGAGGAGAAAAAGGCAAAGGCCTGAGGATGCTTGAATTCCTTCATCCTGTTGTCCCTGAGAGTGGCTCCATCCCTACCCTTTTTGCTGTTATTCGAAAGATTGCCAGTTACCATGGAGTCAATTCTGACTCATGGCTACCACGTGTGTGTCAGAGTAGGACTCTGTTCCATAGGGTTTTCAATGGTTACTTTTTGCGGAGGGGGAGAGGGAGCAGATCTTTCTTCCATGGTGTCTCTGGGTGTACCCAAACCTCCAACTTTTCAGTTAGAAGCTGAGTGGATAAACTGTTTGCACCACCCAGGGTCTCCAACGTGAAAGATAAATACCTTCCTCCTTCTCACCTTTTTTTTTGTTTTGTTTTGTTTTGTTTACACTGTCTGGGTTTCTGTGTCTTGCAACTTTTTATCTGATTAGGCAACTAAACACGTATAATGCATGCAAGGTGTCTCTTTTCTGTTTCCATTATGAAGAGTGGTATTTCATCCTAAAATGGACTAGCAGCTCATGTATCATAGTCATCACCCACTTTTTAAAAACTGTACGTCAATGAGGAGCCCTGGTATCATAGTGGTTAAAGTGATCAACTGCTAACTGAAATGGTGGTGGTTTGAAACCACCATCAGCTCTGCGGGAGAAAGATGTAGCAGACTTCTTCCGTAGAGATTTAGAGCCTTGGAAACCCTATGAGGTCACTATGAGTGGGTTTGGTTTGGGTTTTGTACTTCAGTAACTGTTCAACTTACCGTAAGCATTCAAAAATATAAATGACTACCACGTTCTAACCCACACCCCTTATAAAGTATGAGTAAACAATAATGGAAAAGTAATTTCTGGTTTAATTTCCAGACCTTAACTACACATACTTTTCCAATGTTAGCTTGCCATCTCCTGGCCTCTTACTCCTGTGCAGCTCGTCTATTAGAAGACCTAAGAAACTGACGAGCTTTATATACGTGTGTGTGTGTCCACATTTAAACTTATTTAAACATGCAGCATGTAAGCTAACTGCACTTCTAATTTCACTCCCAAAGCAATTTCAGGCAGACAAACCTTAATCAGAAAGACAGATGTTGACAGCTACCAGTGAAAACAAGTTACCAAATTTAAAAAGTATTCTCTGAAAGGCAGGTACTCAAAAAAAATCTGAATATTTATTGAATATAACATGCATACATGTTTATTGAAAAGGAGTCTATGTAATGTAAAGTCAATATTAATATGGCCTCTGATAAAGGTGGGGAAATAGGGTAATTACAAGCAAGATTTAAATGTAGATTTTTCAAAATCCAAATGGTCTTTCTTCCTACTCCAACCAACAGGATTAAAAAATCCATTACAATGTCTACTTTTATTGTGACTACTATATAACTTTTCCTCCAAGCAGAATTTTAGCAAGAATACATGGCTCCCTTGGAATAGAGTCATGTGGTAACATGTGAACAAAAACTCTGTGACAGTTATCTCCAACGCCAGTTAATTCCTTTCTTAGAGTTGTGATCAGATCAGTTACTCTATGTAAACAGCTCAAAACAGTGTCTAACGCATGTTTACTAAATGTCACCTACTGTCATTACTATCTAGACAGAGAGAGCCAGGCCTCAGTCTTGGGCTTCCCAACCCTTTCTTCCAGGATCTTTGAGCCCCGTGCTTTCTCTGTAACTGCTACTCCCCTGAGTGCACACACACTGAGTTTCTGTGTGTCAATCAGGCTTGAAGGCTCTGCTGGAGCTTATCTGCTCTCCCCTTCATTACAGTACTTCTCATGAGGAAAGCTGCCAAAAATTACAGTTTTGTCAGCGTAAAGGAAAAGAAAAATGAAGCCAGGCCAAAGGAAAAAATTCAGATTTTCTTTCATTGTCAGGAATATCAGCTTTGAGATGAAAAAAAAAAAGTCCAATAACAACCATCCTAAAAGCTCATTATGGAGCCCTGGTGGCGCAGTGGTTAAGAGCTATGACTGCCAACCAAAAGGTCAGCAGTTCAAATCCACCAGCTGCTCCTTGGAAGTTCTATGGGTCAGTTCTACTCTGTCCCATTGGGTCACTATCAATCGGAATCAATTTGATGGCAATAGGTTTTAAAATGTGTGATTACCCACCACCAGCCACTATTTTGTATTGGAAAGGCCCATACCACTATTACAGAGTATCCTAGATGTTGCTGGTCTTTACACTTTTGTGCTGTCATACTTCTGCCTTGTTTACTTGGTGAGGGAGTTGGGGTGGAATCAAGATTTTGTTGGAAGAAACCAGTATTGCTTCAGTTTATCATTTTTACTGGTAACATGTAGATTACATTAAGAAAATCTTTTTAAAGCATAAGACATCAACATGTGACATGTGACATTTTGCTTTATTTACTGGAATAAATATATTGCATTGCTTCTCATATTTTCCAATGAAAACCTAAAAACTTTGCCTGTACAATCCTGATGTCTTTCACTTTCATCCTTCTTGAAATAGCAACATACTTACCAGCCTAGCAAGCAGGACAGTAGAGACAGCGTAGTGAACCCAGAGTCAGGAGGCCTGTTTTCCAGTCTTATCCCTTCCTTTGGTTTGCAGTCGGAAGTCATTAAATTTCCTTATAGGCCACTGTCTTCATTTACAAAATGGGGTTGCTATTTTTCCTATTTTTCTCATAGGGCAGGGCTTATTGTGAGCATAAATTTTAAACTGCATAAATATATGGTTATAAGACCCTTTGAGGGCTAATATACTTGTGAAAATCTGTTAATGCTCCAGCTGCACTCGGCTGCCCACCAAAGAGTCAGCGGTTCAAACCCATCAGCCGCTTGGTGGGAGACAGATGTGGCAGTCTGCTTCCATAAAGATTACAACGTTGGTAACCCTAAGGGCAGTGTTCTGTTCTATACAGTCGCTATGAATCAGAACCGACTTGACAGAAACGGGCTTAGCTGTAAATACATTGTTTTAAAGTGATGGTTTTGAAATTTTCAAACAAGTAAATGTGATGAGTTTACCAGGTAAGTGGCTTTTTAGGCTTGGAAGTAGCAAACAATGATTACCAAGAATGACTTAGTTATTTGAAGCATTTGGATTATAATGACTATAAAAGTGCACTGGAAGTATGTAAAAGATTACAAGTACACTTGTAATACTGATTACAAGAACCGATTTCAATAAAGAATTTCCTGGTGTGATTTGCTCCCGAATAGTTTGAAAACCACCCTGTGTCCTCAAAAGCCTGGTGACTTCTTGAACACCTCACTGCTGCAGGGGGACCTGGGCACCTGAGGGCTATTGCATCACCCTGATGCCCCACTCCTCTTCTCCAGTCTACCTCTAGATTGGGGTACCTAGGAGATCTAGGGGTAGAAGCACTGAAGTCTGCATAAGTGTAACTTGCATAATGAATATTCTTTCACCATGTCCAGAGCTATTTTGGGGAAGTTGCTATGTAACACAAGAACATGGTAGCTGACAGCAAACAAAACCTCTGGCTACAAATTTCAATCATAGCTCTCCCAGTACACACTGACTAGACAGCTGGTTGGAATTCATTCAACCCATGCATGATTGCTTCTCATTCGCTTTTTCAGTGCAGATGTCCTGTAGCCAGTCTCTTTGTTCCTCCTGTGTTCCCTATCTGCATCAACACAGCCACCTCTTCATGACCCCAGATTAAACCATATTAATTAAATCATAAAAATATACCATAAATGTGACCTTTAAAAAAAGAATATAACTCACGAATTATCTCCTAATATTGTTTCCTAATCACCCGGGGGGTGAATTCTCTTCAGAGAGCAGGACAATTTTTACAGTATCATTACAGCTAAACACTGAGCGACCTGCTCATTTGACTGCCGGTGTTCTCCAAATCAAGGGATTTGGAGTTAAGAGTGCCTGGCTTCACATCTCAGCTCTGTCACATACTAGCTGTGTAACGCTTAGACCTGACACCTAGCCTGTTCTCATCTTACTCAATTTTCTCAATGTAAAATGGGGTTAAGAGCACCTAACTCTAAAGTTGGTGTGAGAATAAATGTTAATACAAAGAAAGTTCACAGCACGGAGCCTACAGCACATAGTAAGCAGTCAATGAATGTTAACTGTTGTTATCATTAAAAAAACAAAAAACAAACCCATGGCTGTCAAGTCAATCCTGACTCATAGCGACCCTGTAGGACAAAGTAGAGCTGCCCCAGAGTTTACAAGGAGCAGCTGGCGGATTTGAACTGCCAACGCTTTGGTTAGCAGCCAAACTTCTTAACCACTAAACCAAAAACCAAACCTGCTGCCTTCGAGTCGATTCCGACTCATAGCGACCCTATAGGACAGAATAGAACTGCCTTATAGAGTTTCCAAGGAGCACCTGGTAGATTTGAACTGCCGACCTTTTGGTTAGCAGCCATAGAACTTAACCACTATGCCACCAGGGTTTCCCTCTTAACCAGTAGCAGATATCAATATATTATGGGACCTAGGCCTGGGAAGGTCAGATACAGCATATTCCTGTTAGATAGTAGCCTTGGACTTGATGACAGCACATTCAATTATAAAGCTCCTCTTTCCTCTTGGCCACTAAAGAAAATGTTCTCCCATTACGTGTACTTCTACTATTCCTACTATTCTAATTCCCCTTCACTGACTTCCTCTGCTTAAGCCTTCCAATCCTGTTTATTATGCTCCCTAGGAAGGCTTTCCTCCAGAACTGTTTTGTGCTGCTTCACTAATTTATACTCTGTAACTTCATCTTAACTGAACCTGGATCTCCCAAGACTCTTACTTAGATCAAGAGGATATACTGTGGAGGTGTTTTCCCAAACTCCTTGTAAATACCTACACAACCTGGAAGCACTGTCCCTGAAAAACCTGTTAATTTAGGAGTTTTAGCACTTGGCTCAGTCTTCTTACTCAAATTGGTTCCTATTAAGGGCATATTGTGTGTACACTCTATACAATTAACTGGACTCAATGTTCGTTAAATTCCTCAACTCCAACCAGCTACACCTACATTCTACCTCAGTAACCCACTTCTATGGCTGCTTTAAGACTCTGCAAGCTGAATTACTCCTAAAGTCTTCCTCCCCCTCCCAGATACTTCTGTTTTTATTTATTAATAGCAAAAAACCAAACTTGTTGCAGTTGAGTAGATTCCGACTCATGGCAAATCATGTGTTTCAGAGCAGAACTAGGCTCCATAGGCTTTTCAAAGGCCCATGCAAACGCTGGAAATGAACCACTATTGGACTCTAGTTCAATGTGAAGGTGTTCTGGTATGCTGAAAGCCTGAAGGAAAATGTCTTTACAAAATGTAAATGCTGCCTATAAACAACTTTAGCATTTAGCAGAGGCATTGTCCATTCCTGTCTTTCTGGAAATCTGTCTCCAATCCCAGCTAGATCAGGTTCTCCTTCCCTCTGCTCACGTAAGACTACGTGCTTGTCAACAGCGTATGGAAATAATATGTTTTCACAATTCCCCCAAGACCGTACCCAAGTATTTGTTGGTAATATATCTCCTGCACTTAGTGAAGTGCCTGGCATATAGTAGGCATTGAGTAATTGTTTGATAAATGTATGAGTGAATAAACATGTGCCTGACACAGTTGTGGGAGGCAGAGTTGTATTGATTTACTTGAATCTTAGGTAAAAGGGGGGGAAAAAAAGAAAGAACTAATACATTGAGTCTTATCCTAAAGACACTTGAAGATGCTCAGAAACTTATTTATTTATTTAGAGAAGTGGGGATGACCACTCTTGGCCCTGCAGGGGAGGATTTTTTTAAAAAATTTTTTATTGCACTTTCAGTGAAAGTTTACAAATCAAGTCAGTCTCCCATACAAAAACTTACATACACCTTGCTATATACTCTTAGTTGCTCTCGCCCCAATAAGAAAACACACTCCTTTTTTGTGTCCATTTGGGAAGCTTCTGACCCCCTCTGCCCTCTCATATCCCCTCCAGACAGAAGCTGCCCACATACTCTTGTGTGTCTACTTGATCTAAGAAGCTTACTCCTCACCAGGATCATTTTCTATCTCATAGTCCAGTCCAACTCCTGTCTGAAGAGTTGGCATGGGTATGGTTCCTGTCTTGGGCTAAAAGAAGATCTGGGGACAATGACCACTGGGGTCGTTCTAGTCTCAGTCAGACCATTAAGTTTGGTCTTATGCGAATTTGGGGTCTGCATCCCACTGCTCTCCTGCTCCGTCAGGGGTTCTGTATTGTGTTCCCTGTCAGGGCAGTCATCAGTTGTAGCCGAGCACCATCTAGTTCTTCTGGTCTCAGGCTGAGGTAGTCTTTGGTTTATGTGGCCCTTTATGTCTCTTGGTGTCTTTGGTGTTCTTCATTCTCTTTTGCTCCAGGTGGGTTGAGACCAATTGATGCATCTTAGATGGGCACTTGCTAGCGTTTAAGACCCCAGATGCCACTCTCCAAAGTGAGATGCAGAATGTTTTCTTAATAGATTTTATTATGCCAATTGACCTAGATGTCTCCTGAAACCATGGTCCCCAAACCCCTGCCATGCTGGCCTTCGAAGCATTCGGTTTATTCAGGAAACTTCTTCGGTTTTGGTTTAGTCCAGTTGTACTGACCTCTCCTGTGTTGTGTGTTGTCTTTCCCTTTGCCTAAAATAGTTCTTGTCTACTGTCTAGTTAGTGAATACCCCTCTCCCTCCCACCCTCCCCACTCTCATAACCTTCCAAGACTATTTTCTTCTGTTTGAACTATTTCTTACAATAGTGGTCTCATACAATATTTGTCCTTTTGCAACTGACTAATTTCATTCAGTTGAATAGCTTCCAGATTCCTCCATGTTATGAAATGTTTCATGGATTCATCATTGTTCTTTATCGATACATAGTATTCCACTGGGTGAATATATCATAATTTATCCATCCATCCGTTGACGGGCACCTTGGTTGCTTCCATCTTTTTGCTGTTGTAAGCAGTGCTGCAATGAACATGGGTGTGTGTATCTGTTCGAATAAAGGCTCGTATTTCTCTAGGATATATTTCAAGGAGTAGGATTGCTAGGTCCTGTGGTAGTTCTATTTCTAGCTTTTTAAGGAAGGGCCAAATCAATTTCCAAAGTGGTTGTACCATTTTACATTCCCACCAGCAGTGTGTAAGTGTTCCAGTCTCTCCACAACCTCTCCAACATTTATTATCTTGTGTTTTTTTTCTTTTTTTTTAATTTTTATTGTGCTTTAAGTGAAAGTTTACAAATCAAGTCAGTCTCTCATACAAAATTTTATATACACCTTGCTATATACTCCTATCTGCTCTCCCCCTAATGAGACAGCACACTCCTTTCCACTTTCTATTTTCATGTCCATTCGGTCAATTTCTGACCCCCTCTGCCCTCTCATCACCTATCCAGACAGGAGCTGCCCACATAGTCTCATGTGTCTACTTGTTCCAAGAAGGTCACTCCTCACCAGTATCATTTTCAATCCCATAATCCAGTCCAGTCCCTGTCCGAAGAGTTGGCTTTGGGAATGGTTCCTGTCTTGGGCAAACAGAAGGTCTGAGGACCGTGACCTCTGGGGTTGTGTTTTTTTTTTTAAGGAGTGAGATGGAATCTCATTGTAGTTTTGATTTGCATTTCTCTAATGATCGTGAACATCCCCTCATGTATCTGTTAGCTACATGAATGTCTTCTTTAGTGAAGTGCCTGTTCATATCCTTTGCCCATTTTTCAATTGGGTTGTCTTTCTGTTGTTGAGTTTTTGCAGTATCATATAGATTTTAGAGATCAGACGCTGATCGGAAATGTCATAGCTAAAAACTTTTTCCCATTCTGTAGGTAATTTTTTTACTCTTTTGGTGAAGTCTTTGGATGAGCACATTGGATAAGCACAGGTGTTTGATTTTTGGGAGGTCCCAGTCATCTAGTTTCTCTTCTGGTGTTTGTGCATTGTTGGTAATGTTTTGTATACTCTTTATGCCACGCATTAGGGCTCCTAGCATTGTCCCTATTTTTTCTTCCATGATCTTTATTGTTTTAGATTTTTTTTTATTAACTTTTATTAAGCTTCAAGTGAACGTTTACAAATCCAATCAGTCTGTCACATATAAGTTTACATATATCTCACTCCCTACTCCCACTTGCTCTTCCCCTCTTGAGTCAGCCCTTTCAGTCTCTCCTTTCGTGACAATTTTGCCAGCTTCCCTCTCTCTCTATCCTCCCATCCCCCCTCCAGACAAGAGTTGCCAACACAATCTCAAGTGTCCACCTGATATAATTAGCTCACTCTTCATCAGCGTCTCTCTCCCACCCGCTGACCAGTCCCTTTCATGTCTGATGAGTTGTCTTCGGGGATGGTTCCTGTCCTGTGCCAACAGAAGGTCTGGGGACCATGGCCGCCGGCATTCCTCTAGTCTCAGTCAGACCATTAAGTTTGGTCTTTTTATGAGAATTTGGGGTCTGTATCCCACTGATCTCCTGCTCCCTCAGGGGTCCTCTGCTGTGCTCCCTGTCAGGGCAGTCATCGATTGTGGCCGGGCACCAACTAGTTCTTCTGGTCTCAGGATGATGTAGGTCTTTGGTTCATGTGGCCCTTTCTGTCTCTTGGGCTCTTAGTTGTCGTGTGGCCTTGGTGTTCTTCATTTTCCTTTGCTCCAGGTGGGTTGAGACCAATTGATGCATCTTAGATGGCCGCTTGTTAGCATTTAAGACCCCAGACGCCACATTTCAAAGTGGGATGCAGAATGATTTCATAATAGAATTATTTTGCCAATTGACTTAGAAGTCCCCGCAAACCATGTTCCCCAGACCCCCGCCCTTGCTCTGCTGACCTTTGAAGCATTCATTTTATCCCGGAAACTTCTTTGCTTTTGGTCCAGTCCAATTGAGCTGACCTTCCATGTATTGAGTGTTGTCTTTCCCTTCACCTAAAGCAGTTCTTATCTACTGATTAATCAATAAAAAACCCTCTCCCACCCTCCCTCCCTCCCCCCCTCGTAACCACAAAAGTATGTGTTCTTCTCAGGTTTACTATTTCTCAAGATCTTATAATAGTGGTCTTATACAATATTTGTCCTTTTGCCTCTGACTAATTTCGCTCAGCATAATGCCTTCCAGGTTCCTCCATGTTATGAAATGTTTCAGAGATTCGTCACTGTTCTTTATCGATGCGTAGTATTCCATTGTGTGAATATACCACAATTTATTTACCCATTCATCCGTTGATGGACACCTTGGTTGCTTCCAGCTTTTTGCTATTGTAAACAGAGATGCAATAAACATGGGTGTGCATATATCTGTTTGTATGAAGGCTCTTGTATCTCTAGGGTATATTGCGAGGAGTGGGATTTCTGGGTTGTATGGTAGTTCTATTTCTAACTGTTTAAGATAACGCCAGATAGATTTCCAAAGTGGTTGTACCATTTTACATTCCCATCAGCAGTGATAAGAGTTCCAATCTCTCCGCAGCCTCTCCAACATTTATTATTTTGTGTTTTTTGGATTAATGCCAGCCTTGGTGGTGTGAGATGGAATCTCATCGTAGTTTTAATTTGCATTTCTCTAATGGCTAATGATCGAGAGCATTTTCTCATGTATCTGTTGGCTCCCTGAATATCTTCTTTAGTGAAATGTGTGTTCATATCCTTTGCCCACTTTTTGATTGGGTTGTTTGTCTTTTTGTGGTTGAGTTTTGACAGAATCACGTAGATTTTAGAGATCAGGCGCTGGTCGGAGATGTCATAGCTGAAAATTCTTTCCCAGTCTGTAGGTGGTCTTTTGACTCTTTTGGTGAAGTCTTTAGATGAGCATAGGTGTTTGATTTTTAGGAGCTCCCAGTTATCGGGTTTCTCTTCATCATTTTTGGTGATGTTTTGTATTCTGTTTATGCCTTGTATTAGGGCTCCTAAGGTTGTCCCTATTTTTTCTTCCATGATCTTTATCGTTTTAGTCTTTATGTTTAGGTCTTTGATCCACTTGGAGTTAATTTTTGTGCATGGTGTGAGGTATGGGTCCTGTTTCATTTTTTTGCAAATGGATATCCAGTTATGCCAGCACCATTTGTTAAAAAGGCTACCTTTTCCCCAATTAACTGGCACTGGTCCTTTGTCAAATATCAGCTGCTCATACGTGGATGGATCTATGTCTGGGTTCTCAATTCTGTTCCATTGGTCTATGTGCCTGTTGTTGTACCAGTACCAGGCTGTTTTGACTACTGTGGCTGTATAATAGGTTCTGAAATCAGGTAAAGTGAGGTCTCCCACTTTCTTCTTCTTTTTCTGTAGTGCTTTGCTTATCCGGGGCTTCTTTCCCTTCCATATGAAATTGGTGATTTGTTTCTCTATCCCCTTAAAATATGACATTGGAATTTGGATCGGAAGTGTGTTATATGTATAGATGGCTTTTGGTAGAATAGACATTTTTACTATGTTAAGTCTTCCTATCCATGAGCAAGGTATGTTTTTCCACTTAAGTATGTCCTTTTGAATTTCTTGTAGTAGAGCTTTGTAGTTTTCTTTGTATAGGTCTTTTACATCCTTGGTAAGATTTATTCCTAAGTATTTTATCTTCTTGGGGGCTACTGTGAATGGTATTGATTTGGTTATTTCCTCTTCGATGTTCTTTTTGTTGATGTAGAGGAATCCAAGTGATTTTTGTATGTTTATCTTATAACCTGAGACTCTGCCAAACTCTTCTATTAGTTTCAGTAGTTTTCTGGAGGATTCCTTAGGGTTTTCTGTGTATATAATCATGTCATCTGCAAATAGTGATAACTTTACTTCTTCCTTGCCAGTCCAGATACCTTTTATTTCTTTGTCTAGCCTAATTGCCCTGGCTAGGACTTCCAGCACGATGTTGAATAGGAGCGGTGATAAAGGGCATCCTTGTCTGGTTCCCGTTCTCAAGGGAAATGCTTTCAGGTTCTCTCCATTTAGAGTGATATTGGCTGTTGGCTTTGCATAGATGCCCTTTATTATGTTGAGGAATTTTCCTTCAATTCCTATTTTGGTAAGAGTTTTTATCATAAATGGGTGTTGGACTTTGTCAAATGCCTTTTCTGCATCAATTGATAAGATCGTGTGGTTTTTGTCTTTTGTTTTATTTATGTGATGGATTACATTAATGGTTTTTCTGATATTAAACCAGCCTTGCATACCTGGTATAAATCCCACTTGATCAGGGTGAATTATTTTTTTGATGTGTTGTTGGATTCTATTGGCTAGAATTTTGTTGAGGATTTTTGCATCTATGTTCATGAGGGATATAGGTCTGTAATTTTCTTTTTTTGTAATGTCTTTACCTGGTTTTGGTATCAGGGAGATGGTGGCTTCATAGAATGAGTTGGGTAGTATTCCGTCATTTTCTATGCTTTGAAATACCTTCAGTAGTAGTGGTGTTAACTCTTCTCTGAAAGTTTGGTAGAACTCTGCAGTGAAGCCGTTCGGGCCAGGGCTTTTTTTTGTTGGGAGTTTTTTGATTACCGTTTCAATCTCTTTTTTTGTTATGGGTCTATTTAGTTGTTCTACTTCTGAATGTGTTAGTTTAGGTAGGTAGTGTTTTTCCAGGAATTCATCCATTTCTTCTAGGTTTGCAAATTTGTTAGAGTACAATTTTTCATAATAATCTAAAATGATTCTTTTAATTTCATTTGGTTCTGTTGTGATGTGGTCCTTTTCGTTTCTTATTCGGGTTATTTGTTTCCTTTCCTGTATTTCTTTAGTCAGTCTAGCCAATGGTTTATCAATTTTGTTAATGTTTTCAAAGAACCAGCTTTTGGCTTTGTTAATTCTTTCAATTGTTTTTCTGTTCTCTAATTCATTTAGTTCAGCTCTAATTTTTATTATTTGTTTTCTTCTGGTGCCTGATGGATTCTTTTGTTGCTCACTTTCTATTTGTTTAAGTTGTAGGGACAGTTCTCTGATTTTGGCTCTTTCTTCTTTATGTATGTGTGCATTTATCGATATAAATTGGCCTCTGAGCACTGCTTTTGCTGTGTCCCAGAGGTTTTGATAGGAAGTATTTTCATTCTCGTTGCTTTCTAAGAATTTCCTTATTCCCTCCTTGATGTCTTCTATAACCCACTCTTTTTTTCAGGAGGGTATTGTTAATTTTCCAAGTATTTGATTTCTTTTCCCTAGTTTTTCTGTTATTGATCTCTAGTTTTATTGCCTCGTGGTCTGAGAAGATGCTTTGTAATATTTCGATGTTTTGGACTCTGCAAAGGTTTGTTTTATGACCTAATATGTGGTCTATTCTAGAGAATGTTCCATGTGCGCTAGAAAAAAAAGTATATTTTGCAGCAGTTGGGTGGAGAGTTCTGTATAAGTCAATGAGGTCAAGTTCGTTGATTGTTGTAATTAGATCTTCCATGTCTCTATTGAGCTTCTTACTGGATGTCCTGTCCTTCTCCGAAAGTGGTGTGTTGAAGTCGCCTACTATAATTGTGGAGGTATCTATCTCACTTTTCAATTCTGTTAAAATTTGATTTATCTTTCAGCCCTGTCATTGGGTGCATAAATATTTAATATGGTTATGTCTTCCTGATCGATTGTCCCTTTTATCGTTATATAGTGTCCTTCTTTATCCTTTGTGGTGGATTTAAGTCTAAAGTCTATTTTGTCAGAAATTAATATTGCTACTCCTCTTCTTTTTTGCTTATCGTTTGCTTGATATATTTTTTTCCATCCTTTGAGTTTTAGTTTGTGTCTCTAAGTCTAAGGTGTGTCTCTTGTAGGCAGCATATAGATGGATCGTGTTTCTTTATCCAGTCTGTGACTCTCTGTCTCTTTATTGGTGCATTTAGTCCATTTACATTCAGCATAATTATAGATAAATAAGTTTTTAGTGCTGTCATTTTGATGCCTTTTTATGTGTGTTGTTGACAATTTCATTTTTCCACATACTTTTTTGTGCTGAGGCTTTTTTCTTAGTAAATTGAGAGATCCTCATTTTCATAGTGTTTGACTTTATGTTTGTTGAGTCGTTACGTTTTTCTTGGCTTTTATCTTGAGTTATAGAGTTGTTATACCTTTTTGTGGTTACCTTATTATTTACCCCTATTTTTCTAAGTAAAAACCTAACTTGTATTGTTCTGTATCGCCTTGTATCACTCTCCATATGGCAGTTCAATGCCTCCTATATTTAGTCCCTCTTTTTGATTCTTGTGATCTTTTACCTATTGACTTCCATGATTCCCTGTTATGTGTATTTTTTTTTTAATTAATCTTAATTTGTTTGTTTTTGTGATTTCCCTATTTGAGTTGATATCAGGACGTTCTGTTTTGTGACCTTGTGTTGTGCTGATATCTGATATTATTGGTTCTCTGATCAAACAATATCCTTTAGTATTTCTTGTAGCTTTGGTTTGGTTTTTGCAAATTCTCTAAACTTGTGTTTATCTGTAAATATCTTAATTTCTCCTTCATATTTCAGAGAGAGTTTTGCTGGATATATGATCCTTGGCTGGCAGTTTTTGTCCTTCAGTGTTCTGTATATGTCGTCCCATTCCCTTCTTGCCTGCATGGTTTCTGCTGAGTAGTCTGAACTTATTCTTATTGATTCTCCCTTGAAGGAAACCTTTCTTTTCTCCCTGGCTGCTTTTAAAATTTTCTGTTTATCTTTGGTTTTGGTGAGTTTGATGATAATATGTCTTGGTGTTTTTCTTTTTGGATCAACCTTAAATGGGGTTCGATGAGCATCTTGGATAGATATCCTTTCGTCTTTCATGATGTCAGGGAAGTTTTCTGTCAGGAGTTCTTCAACTATTTTCTCTGTGTTTTCTGTCCCCCCTCCCTGTTCTGGGACTCCAATCACCCGCAGGTTATCCTTCTTGATAGAGTCCCACATGATTCTTAGGGTTTCTTCATTTTTTTTAATTCTTTTATCTGATTTTTTTTCAGCTATGTTGGTGTTGATTCCCTGGTCCTCCAGATGTCCCAGTCTGCATTCTAATTGCTCGAGTCTGCTTCTCTGACTTCCTATTGCATTGTCTAATTCTGTAATTTTATTGTTAATCTTTTGGATTTCTACATGCTGTCTCTCTATGGATTCTTGCAACTTATTAATTTTTCCACTATGTTCTTGAATAATCTTTTTGAGTTCTTCAACAGTTTTATCGGTGTGTTCCTTGGCTTTTTCTGCAGTTATCCTAATTTCATTTGTGATATCTTTAAGCATTCTGTAAATTAGTTTTTTATATTCTGTATCTGATAATTCCAGGATTATATCTTCATTAGGGAAAGATTTTGATTCTTTTGTTTGGGGGGTTGGAGAAGCTGTCATGGTCTGCTTCTTTAAGTGGTTTGATATGGATTGTTGTCTCCGAGCCATCACTGGGAAACTAGTTTTTCCAGAAAATCCGCTAAAAAAAAAATGCAGTCAGATCCCTATCAGAGTTCTCCCTCTGGCTCAGGCTATTCGGATGTTAATGAAGCCGCCTGGGGAGGGTGGTGGGGGGAACAGAGAGATAGGAGAGTAGCACCTCAGAATATAGCCAGAGTTGCTTGTCTTGCTTGGAATGACTATTTTACCTGAGATTCCCGTGGGGCGCGTCGCCTATGTGTGCTGGCTGTGTGGAGATTGCCCCCGGGGGGTCTGGCCCGCTGGAGTCACGGTCAGATCCTCCGCTTCCAGCCCCACGCCCAGCGTCAAGTCTCCCCTACTGGGACGGTGCACTCTCGACTCCAAAATCAGTCGCTGCCTCCTGGGGACTTCTCGTCCCTCCAGCCTCGTGGCCGTGCCGCCTCCGCGAACCAGTTGGGCCCCCTCCCGGGTTTAGTTCAGATGGGTGGAGCAGCTCCCCGTGCTTGTGCCGTGACTGAGTGTCCCGGCTGGGACGCTGTTCTCCCCGCTCCAATACCAGTCGCTGCCTCCCGGGTACTTCTCTTACCGGCTGCGTCCCACTCCACCCACGCGACCCGGCTGGGCCCCTTCCCGGGGTTAGTTCAGGGGGGTGGAGCAGCTCTCCGTGTTTATGCCATACCTGCGTCCAGTCCAAACCCCGGCGGGACGGTTCCCCGGCTGGGATGCTGCTCTCCCCCTTTCAAGACCAGTCACTGCCTCCCGGGGAATTCTACCGGCTGCGTCCCATGCCGCCCACGGAACCGGCTGGTCCCCCTCCCGGGGTTAGTTCAGGGGGGTGGAGCAGCTCTCTGTGCTTGTGCCATACCTGACTGGTACGCTGGCTCCAGGCTCTGAAAACAATTGCTGCTTCCCCGTATTAGTTCGTTCTCCGTCTCTAAATCTGTGTTTGTTGTTCAGGGTTCGTAGATTGTTATGTATGTGATCGAGTCACTTGTTTTTCCGTGTCTTTGTTGTAAGAGGGATCCGAGGTAGCGTCTGCCTAGTCCGCCATCTTGGCTCCGCCTCCCTGTTTTAGATTTTATATTTAGGTCTTTGATTCATTTTGTGCATGGTGTGAGGTGTGGGTCTTGTTTCATTTTTTTGCAGACGGATATCCAGTTATGCCAGCATCATTTGTTAAACAGAATGCCTTTTCCCCATTTAATGGACTTTGGGCCTTTGTCAAATATCAGCTCCTCATATGTGGATGGATTTATGTCTGGATTCTCAATTCTGTTCCATTGGTCTATGTATCTGTTGTTGTACCAGTACCAGGCTGTTTTGACTACTGTAACAGTATAATAGGTTCTAAAATCAGGTAGAATGAGGCCTCCCACTTTGTTCTTCTTTTTCAGTAATGCTTCACTTATCTGGGACCTCTTTCCCTTCCATATGAAGTTGGTGATTTGTTTCTCCACCTCATTAAAAAGTGTCATTGGAATATGGACTGGAATTGCATTGTATGTATAGATAGCTTTGGGTAGAATAGACATTTTTACAATGTTATGTCTTCCTATCCATGAGGAAGGTATGTGTTTCCACTTATGTAGGCCTCTTTTGGTTTCTTGCAGTAGTGTCTTGTAGTTTTCTTTGTATATGTCTTTTACATTTCTGGTAAGATTTATTCCTAAGTATTTTATCTTCTTGGGGGCTTCTGTAAATGGTATTGATTTGGTTATTTCCTCTTTGATGTTCTTTCTGTTGGAGTAGAGGGATCCAACTGATTTTTGTATGTTTATCTTGTATCCTGATACTCTGCTGAACTCTTAGTTTCAGTAGTTTTCTTGAGGATTCTTTAGGATTTTCTGTGTATAAGATCATGTCACCTGCAAATAGAGATACTTTTACTTCTTCCTGACCAATCTGGATGCGCTTTACTTCTTTATCTAGCCTAATTTCTCTGGCTAGGACCTCCAGCACAATGTTGAATAAGAGTGGTGATAAAGGGCATCCTTGTCTGGTTCCCAGTCTCAAGGGGAATGCTTTCATACTATCTCCATTTAGGATGATGCTGGCTGTTGGCTTTGTATAAATGCCCTTTATTATGTTGAGAGATTTTCCTTCTATTCCTATTTCGCTGAGAGTTTTTATCATGAATGGGTGTAGGACATTGTCAAATTCTTTTTCTGCATTAATTGATAAGATCATGTGATTCTTGTCTTTTCTTTATATGATGAATTACTTTAATTGTGTTTCTAATGTTGAACCATTCCTGCATACCTGGTATGGATCCCACTTAGTCACAGTGAATTATTTTTTTGATATGTGGCTGAATTCTATTGGGTAGAATTTTGTTGATGATTTTTGCATCTAAGTTCATGAGTGATATAGGTCTGTAATTTTCTTTTTCTGTGGTGTCTTTACCTGGTTTTGGTATCAGGGATATGCTGGGTTCATGGAATTACTTTGAGACTATTGTGTCCTTGTCTATGCTCTAAAATACCTTTAGTAGTAGTGGTGTTATCTCTTCTCTGAAAGTTTGGTAGAACTCTGCAGTGAAGCCATCCGGGCCAGGCTTTTTTTTGTTCAGAGTTTTTTAATTACCTTTGCACTCTCTTCTTTTGTTATGGGTTTATTTAGTTGTTCTACCTCAGTTTGTGTTAGTTTAAGTAGGTAGTATGTTTCTAGAAATTTATCCATTTCTTGTAAGTTTTCAAATTTGTTATGAGTACAATTTTTCATAGTAATCTGATTCTTTTAATTTCAATTGGGTCTGTTGTAATATTGCCCATCTCATTTCTTATTTGGGTTATTTGCTTTCTCTCCCGGTTTTCTTTTGTCAGTTTGGCCAATGGTTTATCAATTTTGTTAATTTTTTCGAAGAATCAGCTTTTGGTCCTGTTAACTTTTTCAATTATGTTTCTGTTCTCTATTTTGTTTAATTCTACTCTAATTGTTATTATTTGCTTTCTTATAGTGCCTGAGGGTTTCTTTTTTGCTATTTGCTCAAGTTGTAGCAATAATTCTTTGATTTTGGCCCTTCTTTTTGTATGTGTGCATTTATTGATATAAATTGACCTCTGAGCACTGCTTTCACTGTGTCCCAAAAGTCCTAATAGGGAGTGTTTTCATTCTCATTGGAGTCTAGGAATTTCTTTGTTCCATCCTTAATGTCTTCTATAACCCAGTCGTTTTTGAGCAGGGTATTGTTCAGTTTCCAAGTGTTTGATTTCTTTTCCCTGCTTCTACTGTTATTTCTGCTTTTAAAGAAGATGCTTTGTAATATTTTGAGGTTTTGGATTCTCTTAAGGCTTGCTTTATGACCTAAAATGTCTATTCTAGAGAATGTTCCATGTGCACCAGAGAAGGAAGCATACTTGGCTGCTATTGGGTGGAGTGCTGTGTGTATGTCTAAGAGGTCAAGTTGGTTGATTGTGCCATTTAGATCTTCCATGTCTTTGTTGAGCTTCTTTCTGGATGCTCTGTCCTTCACTGGAAGTGATGTGTTGAATTCTCCAACTATAATTGTGGTGCTGTCTATCCCACTTTTCAATACTGTTAGAGTTAGTTTTATGTATCTTGCAGCCCTATCATTGGGTCCACAAATATTTAATACGGTTATATCCTCTTGGTATATTGTCCCTTTAATCATTATATAGTGTCCTTCCTTATCCTTCGTAGTGGGTTTAACTTTAAAGTCTATTTTGCCAGAAATTAATATTATCACTCCTGCTCTTTCTTGATCGTTTTTTGCTTGATATATATTTTTTCATCCTTTGGGTTTTGTTTGTGTCTCTAATTCTAGGGTGTGCCTCTTGTAGGCAGCACATAGATGGATCCTGTTTTATTTAATCCATTCTGCCACTCTCTGTCTCTTTATTGGTGCATTTAGTCCATTTACATTCAGTGTAATTATGAATAGGTATGAGTTAAGTGCTGTCATTTTGATGTCTTTTTTTGCGTGTTGTTGAGTTTCTTTTTCCCACTTTTTTGCTGAGTAGTCTATATATTTTCTTTTCCTCTTAATCATTGTAGTTGATTTTGTTTCTGCTGAGTCTATTTTTTTTCTTGTATTTTATTGTGATCAATCGGATTGTTAGTCTCATTTGTGGTTACCTCAATATTTACCCCTATTTTTCTAAGTTTAAACCTAACTTTTATTTCTTTATATTGCTTTGTCTTCCTCTTCATATGAAAGATCTATGACTATATTAAAAAATATTTCTTAGTCCCTCTTTATTGTTTTAATATTGTCTTCTTTTACATAATGACATCATTGTTTTCCTGTTCTGAGCGTTTTTTACCTTAATTTACGTCTGTGATTTTCCTATCTGGGTTGACATCTGATTGCTCTGTCTAGTGTTCCAGTCTTGGGTTGATATCTGATATTATTTATTTTTCTAACCAGAGAACTCCTTTTAGTGTTATTTACTATAGCTATGGTTTGGTTTTTACAAATTCCCTAAACTTCTGTTTATCTGGAAATGTCCCAATTTTGCCTTCACATTTAAGAGACAGTTTTTCTGGATATATGATTCTTGGCTGGCAATTTTTTTCCATTAATGCTTTATATAAGTCATCCCATTGCCTTCTTGCCTGCATGGTTTCTGCCTAGTAGTCCAAGCTCATTCTTACTGATTCTTCTTTGCAGGTGACTTTCCATTTATCCCTAGCTGCTCTTAAAATTCTCTCTTTATCTTTGGTTTTGGCAAGTTTGATTGTGTCTTGGTGACTTTCTTTTAACATCTACCTTATGTGGAGTTCAATGAGCATCTTGGATAGATACCTTCTCATCTTTCACGATATCAGGGAAGTTTTCTGCCAATAAATCTTCAACAATTCTCTCTGTATTTTCTGTTGTCCCTCCCTGTTCTGGTACTCCAGTCACTCATAGGTTATTTCTCTTGATAGAGTCCCACATTATTTTTAGGGTTTTTTTTTTTTTTCATTTCTTTTATCTGATTTTTCTTCAGTTATATTGGTGCCAAGTGTTTTATCTTCAACCTCACTGATGCTGCCTTCCACTTCCATAACCCTGCTCCTCTTTCTATTGAGTTGCCAAATTCTGTAATTTTAATCTTCCGAATTTCTGATTGCTGTCTATGGATTCTTGCAGCTTATTAAATTTTTCATTATGTTCTTGAATAACCTTTTTAATTTCTTCAACTGCTTTATCTGTTTGTCCCTTGGCTTTTTCTGTGTATTGCCTGATCTCGCTCCTGATGTCTTCAAGACTTCTGTATATTAATGTTTTGTATTCTCCATCTGGTAATTGCAGGAAGGCACCTTTATCCAGAAGATCCCTTGATTCATTGTTTTGAGGGATTGTTGAAGCAATTATGGTGTTTCTTTTTATGATTTGATATTGACTTTTGTCTCCAAGCCATCTATAAGTTAGCGTATTAGTTTATGCTTGCTTACTGTATCCTAGCTTCTTGCTTTGTTTTGTTTTGGTATGTCCAAATAGGTTGCCTTGAGTGAGCTAGCTTATTTTTGCCTTTGAAGCACTAACGTCCTTTCAGCAGATGGCTAAAGATGTTATCAAGTATAACATCCTACAACTGCACTCACTTTTCTTGTATGGATTCAGCTCAGGTGTCCAGATAGTTTGTCATCAAATGTGTGCTACAGGCACTGTCCTACAGTCTTAGAGGGGCAGGGATGATTGCTGTATGTAGAGGTATCTGGTTGCAGCAGGGGGTCATGCTCTCAACAAGCCAGGGGGCTGACAATCATCCCCCAAGTATCTATGAGGAAAGCGTGTCTCTGTTCCCTACAGCGCGTAGGTGGGTGGGTTCTGCAGATGGACAATGGGCACCCAGTGGTTTTGGTTTTAAGGACTGGGAGGTACCAGTTATCCTTGAACCTCTGTTGTGGGTGGCTGGGTGACTTCAGTGGAGCCACCAGGTCTTAGGCCCCTGATGTGGGTAGGTGAGGACCCAGTTTAATAGGCAAAGCATTGTCAACCGTCATACACCCACCTCTCTACCACACAGCTGAAACAGTTGCAGTCTGCCAACAAGGGCCTAATCTCCTGAAATAGGCCCACACAGGTCTATGCAGGTGGGAAAGGCATTCAAAGTCCACGGACTGTTTATGCCTGGTCAGGAGCTGCTTCTGTTCTGAGTTCCCCAGGTTAGTGGAGCTGGCAGATTCTCTCTTTCCTGAATTGTGAATTTATTCCTTCTCCAAGGCCAGGAAATTGGCTTAGGGTGCACAGCAGGACCTATCTCAGGCCCAGGGAAATCGACAGCCACTGAAGCTGGTTTGGGGGCTAGGGGCGTGGTAAAATATACGCGAGTACTTAGCTTTTGCCGAGAGTGCTGTTTTTTGTTTCCAGAGGTGTGAGTAGGCTGTGTGGCTGGCTGTGTCTCCCTGAGGAAACTGCGACTGGAACGCTACTGCCAGCCCGCTGCAGCCGCTCCTGGGAATGGTGCCTGAGGGTTCTCGGTGATTCAAGTCCAGCTACTCTTCTCCACTTCTGAGCTGTCTCTCCCTCCCCTTCCTGCTCAGTCCATTTTCTTACTTTGCCTTTGATGTCCAGGGCTCCTACATTGTCTCCTTTTTTCCTACTATACATACATACATACATATATATATATATAAAGGGGCCCTGATGGCACAGTGGTTAATTGTTTGGCTGCTAACCAAAATGTCATTAGTTTGGATCCACCAGCTGTTCCTTGGAAACCCTATAATGCAGTTCTACTCTGTCCTATAGGGTCGCTATGAGTCAGAATTGACTCTATGGCAATTGGTTTGGTTTTGGTTTACACGTGCATATATGCTTTCTGGATATTTCATCCTCCCGTATGCTTCAAACTACTTTTAAAAATTGCTAATCCCTAAACGTACTTGTAGCTCTTTAGGCTGATTTTCTTGCTCCTTCAATTTCAACAAAATGTGTTAAGTGCTTACTATATTGCGGACTCAAAACAAAACAAACCAGGATGCTTGCCCTTAAGGGATTTAAAGCCTGGAACTGTAGTTGCAGGCCCCTATAAAGAGCCAATCACTATACCTCTCTATCTTGATGACCTACAGGAACCCCAAACTAACCATTACCCTTTCCACCCAAACTGATTCCTTATCTATTTTTTATGTTGGTAAACACCAGCACCATTCAGTCACTCAAACCAGAAGCTTGTGAATTTTAAAATACATGGTACTTTTCACATCTTAACCTCTCTCTACTGAATCCTTATCACTGGCACTTGGACTTGCTCTAATTTGTCCATTATTTTAAAAACTATGACTAGACTCCATGATATTCTCCAGCTACCATTCTATTATACTCATCACAACCAAACTTTGAAAAATTGGTGTTTACAATTGGTTTCTATTATGTCTCAATCTGCTCCAAACTAAAACCAAGCAATTACAAAGGTCACGAATTATTTCCTTACCATTAAATCCAACGGATGTTACAATTATACTTAGCTTGGCTGAATCTGACAGAACTGTAAATACCTCACCTTGAAATACTTCTATTCCAGTAGGCTCATGGTTTTCCTATTTCCCTTCTAATCTACGTTTAAATATTGAATTCCTCAGGGTTCCGGGACATTTTCTATGCACTCTCTCACCAGGCAATCATCCATTCACAAAACTGTTCCTCTCCCAATCTTACCTACCTGAATAAATGGCACTCCTAATTAACCACTTATTAAAACCAAAAACCAGGAAATTTCTCAACATCTCCCTTCTCCCAATAAGTAATGATCAAGTCCTGTCAAATCTTCTAAATCTCTGAACTCTATCCACTTTTCTTCCTCTCTGCCACTACCACCCAAGTCTATGTCAGTATCCTTTTCCCTAGGAGACTCAAGCAGCCTTCTTAACTGGTCTTTTGGAAGCCCCCACTGTAACGCCCACACAGTGAACTTTTAAAACTGCTAAGTCTAAGAATCTCATTCTTCTGCTTAAAACTCAAATGTTAACTCACTGCTTAGAATGAAGTATACGATCAATAATTAGGTCTTTTTAAGACACTGCATGATCTGGCCCTTGATTACCTCTCCACCTTCACTTTAAGCTCTACCCGTACCAGCTTTCTACCATTTCCTCCAGTTATTCCTATCAGAGCCTTATATACAAGCTTTTTCCTTAGCCTGGAATTTTCTTGCCTTCCCTCCCCCAAGCCCTCCTTCTTTAGGGAAGTCTTTATTGACTGCTTTCTCTCACTGCAAACTAATAGTACCATATTCTCACCCTATTATACATACTCATAAAGCCCTGTACTTTTCCTTCATAGCACTTACCACAACTGCAATTGTGTAATTAGGCTCTGAACTTCATGAGTCAGAATCACAGGTTTTCTCATCATCCATTTATGCATTCCATGAATATTCACTACTGCAAAGTACGTACTATGTGCAAGGTACTGTAATGGGCACAGAGCAGTGGGCGATCAAGAAAGAATTTTGATCTCGTGTAGAACATAGTATAGTGGGAGGGTGGAGAAGGGCACAGAGAATAAAGCAGAAAAAAAGCAACTGCAATTTATGATAAATGCTATCAAGGGAACAGACTGCTATAATGGAGAACAATCCGTCATGGGTCTAGAAGCCTGAGACCTGAAGGAACAGACAGTGCAAAGGCCTTGAGATGTGAAAGCTTAGCTGGTTTGAGAAACTCAAAAGAAATCAGTGTGGCTAGAACACAATGAGTAAATTAGAGTAACAAGATCTGGTTAGGGAGATAGGCAGGAAGAAGAATAACCATATTTTATTCAAAGTGTAGATTACTAAAAACAAACAAACAAAAACCCTCCTAGCTGCTTGGTGGGGAATTTTTTGGAAGTCAGTAGAGAGACTATTATAGTTGTCTAGGCAAGAGATGACAGTGGTTTGGATTAGTGTGGTGAAAAGGCATGGTGTGGAGTAGAGGGGTTATTGTACTTAGGACATAGAAACGACAACTGTGACTGAACATAGGGAAAGGAAATTAACTGGTTACTGTAATACCAAAAAGCCTACCTTGAGAAAATTAGGTAGTGACATTTATCCAGATAAAACATATTGGGAGGGGAACAGACTGAAGGTGGGGTCGGTATGGAGATAAGAGTTGTTTGGATATAGGAGGTAGGCAGTTGAATACACTAGTCTGGAGCTATGAAAAGTTTGGTTTTGGAGGTATAAATTTGGGTTTGACAGGTGTATGGTTAATTCTAAATGCCATGGAGCCAACTATATATTTTAAAGAGTGCAGAAAGATATACATGATCTACAGGTCAGATACTAGGAGAACTAGGAATGGATTTAGAGATGGAGCAGCCAGAGTTTAAGAACACCAAGAGAAAATGTTGCCAAAGAAACCAGGAGAGGATTTCAAGGAGGGACTCATCAACACTATGGAATGTTTCTGAGGCAGCAGAAAAATACCCAACAGATATTGAAACATGAAAGAGACTAGTGACCCTAACAAGAGCAATTTCAGGACAGTCGTAGAGACATACAAAGGGGTAGTGAAGGAGACGTGAGGGAATGCCGTGTATTTGTATAAAAAACGATTCAAATTAGTTGTAAAAATGTTTTTTGTTGTTAGATGTCTAACCCGAGTCTCCTGCATGGAAGGTTAAGAATTTTGCCACTGAACCACTAATGCCTCCTATTAGCTGTAATAACCCATGGCCACTGAGTCGATTTGAACTCATAGTGACTCTATAAACCAAACTTGTTGCCTTCGAGTCAATTCCGAGTCATAGCGACCCTATCAAAAAAAAAATAAATAAATAACCCATGGCCACTGAGTCGATTTGAACTCATAGGGACTCTATAAACCAAACTTGTTGCCTTCGAGTCAATTCCGAGTCATAGCGACCCTATAGGACAGAGTAAAACTGCCCCATAGGGTTTCCAAGGAGCACCTGGTGATTCGAACTGCTGACCTTTTGGTTAGCAGCTGCAGAGCCACCAGGGTTTCCCACAGTGACTCTATAAAACAAAAACCAAACCAAACCCGTTGTTCTTGAGTCATACTGACACATAGCAACCCTACAGGACAGAGAACTGCCCCATAGGGTTTCCAAAGCTGCAAATCCTTAAAGATGCGGACTGCCACATCTTCCTCCTGTGGAGTTGCTGGTGGTTTGATCGAGCGACCTTTCAGTTAGCAGACGAGTACTTAACCATTATGCAACCAGGACTACCTATTTTAATAGGGACCAAATGGGTTATAGTTCAATGACATCAAATGGATTCCCCTCCTTCGCCCCCCCGCCCCACTTCTTTCAAGATTAGTAGCTACTAGTGCATATCTATAAGCTGTTGGAAAGGATCTAGTAAAAGAAAAGATTGATGAAGTGAGGAGTTAACTGACAGTTCTTGTGGTGGTGAAGGAATGGAATCCAGAGAGTACAAGGAAGGATTAGTTTTTAAATAAGTAGTAGAAAAGGGTGCAGATACAAGCAGGTGTGTGGATTTGGTGATGGAAAGTTAACAGAGTTCCTATCAAGTTTCTGTTTTTCAGTGAAATATGACAAAAAGATCATCAGGTAAGGGGAGTAGGAAATATGAGAGAAAAAGTGTAAGTCATAAGCTTGGAGAAACAAGTTACAAAAAGTACAGAAAAATTGCTAGGCATTGTTGAGAGTCTACCTAAGTTTTGAGATTATAAACCCATCTGATGGAATACTTTTCTTGCATTCAGCTGCTCAGGAGTAGGCAGGTTTGGGGATTTTTCGAGGAAGAGTATGAGAGGGGCAAGACCTGAGGATATCTGCAAAGGACTGTGTATAACAACTGGGTCTATTCTCTAACCTGGCCAAGTTCAGGATAGGAGTTGAATACGGAGCAAGTGATAGGGTTAACTAGTTAGTAGTTGTAATGAGGCAGAATTAACTTTTAGGGGAGGTGTTTTGAGGTGAGCTGGAAGGAAAAAGTTGGTGGTTGCAGAGAAGGAATCTGAATTCAAGATCTGGAGGTGATACAGGTTTTCATTATGACAATGTATAGGGCTCCCATTTTCGGAGGAACAGATCACTGAAATGAGGAGCACTTTTAATAAGCAAGGCTATTGGGGACTAAAACAAGCTATTACCACTTTCTTCATGGAGTGGTAGTGTTGGGAGGCACAAATAACAAGTAACAAAAATAAATAAAAATGTTGTTATAAATAAAGGGCCTGTGAAACAATTAGAGTGGTCTGGGCAAGTCTCTTTGATGAGGTGACATTTAAGGTGAGACAGATATGGAGTCAATCATACAAGTAGTGCAAACCCTGTTTGTGTACTGGCTAAGACCTATGGCTGCTAACCACAACGTCAGCAATTCAAATCCACCAGGTGCTCTTTGGAAACCCTTTGGGGGGTGGGGGGGCAGTTCTACTCTGTCCTATAGGATCGCTATGAGTTGGAATAAACTCAACGGCAACAGGGCTTTTTTTTTTTTTAAATACAAGTAGTAAAAGAATAAGCATTTCAGACAGACAGGACAAGTGTAAAGGCCCGAAGGTGAGGACAAAAGCTTAGTATGTGTTCAAGGAAATGGAAACAGCAAGAAACAGAAGTAGGGTACCAGTGTTTGGAGAGGTCAGCAGGGGCTTTGAGTAAGGAGATTGGATTTTAGTTAAATCACTCTTAGCTGATGTTCAATACTTTTTGAACGCACAGTGACATTCAAAACATTAACAACCAATACAGCTGGGGAAGCAATCAATTGCAGTGGATGAATTGGCCAATCAGAATAATCACCCATTGTAAACAGCTGGTACGGGCGCATTGGTGTACACCTTGACTATTTGGCCTTGGCTGAACAAATGCCATTTTAGATCAGTGTTGCCCAAAGTGTGTTCCCAATTCTGTGGGATATACCTAAGTATTAAAAACAAAAACAACTTCAAGGTCATTTAAATCTGGAAAGCCCTCAGTCTAACAGTAAACATGTTTCTTTATAATAGGACTTCTAAGTCCTTAATATGCCAATGTACACTGGATTCTTTATAAGAGGGAATTATAACATGCTATAGAATTTTTTAAATCACAGAACACAC
Organism: Loxodonta africana; assembly: GCF_030014295.1. Taxonomy (NCBI): domain Eukaryota; kingdom Metazoa; phylum Chordata; class Mammalia; order Proboscidea; family Elephantidae; genus Loxodonta; species Loxodonta africana. Next base: position 149,006,510 of record NC_087342.1, on the reverse strand, counting down.
CTTCCACTCTCCTGGCATCCACTGCAATACAGATTTTAAATAGACTGCCTTAGACCACCCTACTTTTAACATCGCTCCTATTCATGAGCCTGTTGCCTATCTTCATTAACACTTTCTTTCTTCTGGCTTCCATCATAGTATTTCAAGTCTCCCTACTTCTAATAGCCAACTCATCCAATCTGTCCTCTACAGAGTGCCAATTATATTTCTAAATTAACACAGAAAAAGACTAAATATGGCATACAAAAAACTTCATGATCTGGCCTGTTTACCTCTTTGGTTTAATCTCCTCCCTATTTTGCCACACATGCCACTTGCAATACAGAAAATGCACTATGCTGCTTCATACCTCCAAGCCTAGAATTACCCTTTATCCCCTGACCATCTGATAAACACTCGTTCATCTTGCAAGACTCATCCATCTTCTCTACAAAGACTTTCGTTAAACTGCTCCCCTCCTTTTCCCAGAATAGGGCATTTTCTCTTTGATGTCTCCAGCTGTGATTTTTATATGCTTCTATCTTAATACCTAAGAAGCCCTGGTGGCACAGTGGTTAAGAGCTCAGCTGCTAGGCTGCTAACCGAAAGGTCGTCAGTTCGAACCCACCAGCCGCTCCTCAGGAGAAAGGACCTGGTGATCTGCTCCCGTAAAGATTACAGCCTAGGAAACCCTATGTGGCAGTTCTACTCCATCCTATAGGGTCACTATGAGTCAGGATGGACTCGACAGCACACAACAATCTTGATACCTGTAATAATCGTGTTTACCTGATGATCAACATTTGCCTTGTTAAAAATCTATCTCCATCTAGCCTTTAAAACAATGAATTATGCTGAATTTAACATTGCTAAAAATTTCCTGAATTGATAGATTTCACTTAAGATAATGACGTATCTTGAATAACATGGTTCTGATCTGTAATATTATAGTTCTTTGGGTTTAAAAGAGGAAAAACCTATTTAAAAAAAAAAAAAAACTGATGAAAACTTAAGCAAATTCAGGCTGTAGGAAGAAAATATCTCAATAGACTGAGGAAATATATACCATGAAAAATATACTTGCTTTTTTAGTAAACAGGCATTATCTTCCATATCAAATTTTACCAACATGCTGTTCTATAAATTCATCTATTTTACACCATAATTTGATTTTCCTGTTCCATGCTAAAAAGCCCGCTTTCCCATAATTACTTTTAATATAAAGCACCTGGAATATAAAAAACTTAACTCAATGTTGGCAAGCTCTCCCCCTTCTTATGTGGAAGAACAATTACAGAAATGTCTAGTGGTCAGTTTTCTTAAGCTAGTAATCAAAAGAAAAGCCAAAACTGGCATTTTCATTTAATGATGGCTCATCACTACATTTATCAGGAAAAAACCTACTTGCTACTGCAATATTACATAGGCAGTTTTGCTGAATGCCTACCTTTAGGGGTTAGGTCAACTTCTAAGAAAATCGTACAAAAACATTCTGTGGTTAACAAAAATTTAATATCATTTAGTTATTTATTGTTAATTTGGGCAGGAAAAAAACATGTATTATTTATTGTTAATTTGGGTGGGGAAAAAAAACATGTATTAGCCACCCATAAAAACAACTTTTATTTTAATAAATAACAGTGGGCTTACCAAAGGGTAGGAATTTTAATGTGTCAAGTTTTATGCATATTGGTAATAAACCTTAAGGAGGTGAAATCAGGAGTTATAACCAATTAGGCCCTAAAAATAAAACTATAATAATAATAAAACTTTAAAAAATATTTTCCAAAAGAAAATAATTCACTCCTTGACCATGCTTCTTTATTCAGAGTACCAGCAATTTCAGTTAATGTTAAGTGCTTCATTTTTCCTGAAATATGATGTTGCACAGGGAATATACACATTTTCAGATCATCACAATATCTTCAATATCTCAGGCTAATAATATTGTGAACGCAAATTTTATAACAAACACAAAGTCAAAAATCAATACTACTATTTATGGCAAACAGTAACAAAAGTAGATCTTGAAAGGGTGTTTTCTTTTGTTTCCAGTACTGATTTTGGTTGGACTTTAAATGAAGGTCATAAGCTCTCCTGAACCTCTACTTCTGGCTGTGAATCCACAGTATAAATATGGTGAATATAGCTAAATTATAAGAGCTAACTATATATTGAATAACCAAAATAATCAATTATAACAACTAATACTGCTCTTGCAGACCAATCTAATGAAAAAAGTATCATTAGATATGGTGGGAAAATACAGACAAATCTGTCAATCTAACTTCTATAAACAGTAAAATCAAAACATCCAACTTCCTTATAGAAAGTGTTTTACCTATGTAATTATAAATGTTAAGGACTCTTGCATTTTATAAACACAAGATGGGCTCACTTTGATGATATCAATATTAAGATTTATAAAAATGTTTAAAAAAATCTTTCCACAAAAGTTTATACAGTTTAAAGCTATACACCAATCTATAAATTTCAGAAAATGGAGGGGAAAAAACAAAAACAAAAAAACCACCTTTATAAGATCACATGTATAAAACAAGAAATGAAATGTGATTTTATTTAAGGCAATACTGGGCTACTTCACAAATCACCACCTCAATATTTACACTGCTCCACACTACTAGTTTCTATCACATCACAGAGGATTTTTTTTTAAATACCAAATGTTTAAAATCTTCAATGTAGTAAAATCTTTATTCACATTTCCATTATATTTCATGGATCATAGTAACTATATCCAATTGGGGGGGGGGGACAAAAAACTGTAGGTATAGGAAACTGCTAAAGAATCTGCCTTAATTTCATATGAATACCACCCAGAAATCTTGGATGGTAAATTTACAAAGCAGAGCAAGATGTCAATATAATAATGTGCCTAGTCTGTGAAAAGTAATCTTGAAACCGTCTTGTAAATAAATGCATGTAAAAATCAACGGACTATGGCAGAGTTTCTAGCTTTAGTTGAAAAAGTTCTTAATTTAAAACAATAAAACAACTTGATCACTTAGTTAAAAACTTGATCACTTAGTTAAAAATTAAAATTCCAAATATAAATGTGTCATTTAATAGTTTAGACTTACAGACTGCTGGTGGCAGCAAATGATTTACAATAATAAATATATACAAAAAAGGTATCTACAAAGAGGACTGTTATACATGAGCAGTGACCTGGTGAAACATACCAATCACACAGAAATGTCAGTTTAGTTCATGGAAAGGGTAACTGGTTGATAGAAATTTGAGGTTTAGCTCAACTATTTACAAAACTGAAGTATTGATTCTGTTCCTCAAGTCCCATAGGGATAAAAACAAAAAGTTTTACATGACAGATGTCATGTTTTTTTTTTCTTTTTTTTTTTGTTGGCCAGGTTAATTCATGTCAACAACAATAACAACAAAAATAATGAAAAGGTTTCACAATTCTAGCATGCTTGATGGCTTCCTACTTAAAATAAAATGGTGAGTGATGTATTTAGAGTACATTAGTTCTCAGTACTGCCCTCTCCCTGTGGCTTTACCTATACTAAGGTCTTTCACAGCACACACATCTGTGTCTTTTGGATGTATTTCAAGTTTTTTCAAACTAACGGTAGGTTTCATTTCCTGGAGCTGCTTTAAGACGAGCTCAGTGCAATCTTTAAGAGTCTTGTCTAAAACAATTTTTACATTATTACTGCACTGAAGCTGTGACGGATTAGCAAACTGTACAAAAGTTTCACTTTCTTTACAAGAACATACATGATTTCCATTAGTCACAGCAGTCTTGTCAGTATTTCTTCTTGAATTTGAGTGAGCTCCTCTTTTAGTTCCACTATTTGGATGATCTTTATCAGTATTCTTCTTCTGCTTCACTGCAGACTCCTCAAGGAACTTGAGAAATGATACTTCAAATCCCATTGGTTTAAATGAGCTCCAGTCAAAAGATGCAGGGTGGTCCTCAGTGGTTTGAATTGCAACAGCAGTTTCTTCTTCTTTATGCATGCTATTTAAATCAACTGCCAATGGTGCTTCAGTTTTTTCAATTTTCCTCTTTTTATTCTGTGAGACATTTTTTTCTTTATTAAGTCTTTTCAAATTACTTGCTTTTTGTTTCTCTGACTGGCAGGAGTTATTTTCCTGAAAATCATTACTTACACTTGAAGAGGTATTAGCTTGGGCCTCTACACTTGTGCTGTCTTCATTTATTAGTTTGGTAATAAATAACTCTGTTAGCTCATCCATTTCATCTTTTTCATTTTTTTCAACTTCCTTCTGTGGAACCGAAGCTGTTCCTGAGTTATCATTGCTCTCCGATACACATACGTCAGAATCTTTTACATCACTTTTATCGACTTCTTGCTCAGAACACTTTTCCTTAACTTGTGAGTTACAACACCGTTTGAAGACAATGAGAAGATTGCGGTGTTGTGATGTAAATGCTTTAGATAATTTATGGCACTTATAATGTCTAATTATATTGCTTTCACTTGTAACAACTGATGTACACCCTTTTATCATACAAGGATACTGGGTTACAAATCTGCTTGTACACTCAGATAAGGCATCGTTTCTAGCCTTTATAGAATACACATGCTTTCCACGTTTCAGAGAATAAGGCTTATTTTCTTCAATCTGCACAATCTTTGTGTTCTTGCTGTCTAAATTATTTTTTTTCTTTCGTTTGGTTTTAGGCATTTTGATTCCTTCCTTTCCAGATCTGCTGTGTTTTGTCCCTCGATATTTTGGCTTTGTTTTTTCTTGATTTGCCTTGCTTGATATATTCTCCTGACCTGGTGTTAATCTTCTTGGCCGAATCAAATGAGCTTTATGTTTGTCATTATGCTTGTTAAAAATGTGTCGGAGGAGATTAGACCGAGTCGCATATATACGATCACAGCCTTCACAATCACACTTATATATGCCATCTTCATCTGCTTTACTTGCCCTTAACCCGATGCCATGGTCTGCTTCGAGATGGACAACATAGTTCAAGTAAGTTGTAAATGAAGATTTACACTCTAACTGATCACATGGAAATTTCCCAACATCCACAGCTGTGGTCATACTTTCAATTTCCTCAGGAGTCATTTCATGAAGTTTCATGTAATGTTGTATTAGGCCAGTGATTGCCTGGAAAATTCGAGAACAGTCACTCACCTGACATCGAAATTCTTTCACAGTTTGTTTAGTTTCAATTTCTTCGCTTTCTTTACCAGCCTCACTTTCTTCTTCGACCTCTGCAGAAAATGCAGGTAGATCTGATTTGTGTACAGCCTGGTAATGAAGAATCAAGTTTTGCTGAATCGTAAAGGCAGCAAAGCAACCCTGGTGAACACATCGATAAGGTCTGTAGGAACTATATCTTGTTGGAAACTCAAGGGACTGGGAAACTGGCTTCTTGCGTTTTTTCTCCTCCTTTTCTTTTTTATGCCTCCTAGTTTTCCGTCCTTTGGTTTGTATGTTTGTGAGAGAATTTGTATCATGTTGTTCGGAAGTAACTGTAATCACTTGCGCAGAACTTTCTATATTTTCAGGACTTTTTTTTTCTATAAGCTGATTTTCTGGGACCACTGCTACATTACTGAGGGTATTTTCCTTCTTTGCTCCCAATTCTAAAGCAGGCTGGAATTCCTTTTGATTTTCCTCTGTCATAGCTAGTTGTTTTTTGACTTGTGTAATTCGTGAAGCTGGCGAATTTTCATTCTGAGGTTTTCTTCCGTAAGGCCTTTTTATTTTTAACTTTACCATTTCTTCTGTTGTAAAATGATGTACCAACTGACAGTGTGCCCGGAGATTAGAGTTTCTTGTAAATGTTTTTGTACATGTAGGTACTACACATTTAAATGGAGCAAATTTCAACTGGTTCTTCTTAATTTCAAGAATCATTTCTGGAGTGTATTGATGAATTTTACCATAGTGCTTAAATAGTGCATCCTTTGTCATAGCACTGTAGTTACAGCCTTGGTTTTGACACACAAAGGGTTTATTAACCTTGTCACTAAACTGAATGTTATTTACCATTTCAGAAACTGGCTGAACCACTGAGGCATTTGGAGTTGATGTAACAGGAGTGGAAGTCAGCGTCACTGATGTATTGATTAGTACACACTGGGATAATGGAGAGGAGAGGTCATTTTCTAATTTTAATTTCTGTAAGCCTTCTAGGATTTCCTGTATTTGATCCACTTTATGCAATATGTCAGATTGAGGAATGTTATTTTTTGTCGGCATGACTGCTATGAAGGAAGGAAACTGAGAAGAATCAGGTAATTTGTTATTTTGTGCAGTGTTTACTGAAGGAAGCTGAATATTATAACTCACTGGTACGTTCTGTGATGTTTCACCAACACTCTGAGGTCCACTTTTTACCTCAAGTATTTGAGAATTCATTGCAGTTTTAATAATTTCAAGAGTCTTTTCAAAGTTTTGTATAACATTGTCTTCAGAAATCTGCAAATCGGAATTTACTGAAGTTGTGCATGAATTCAAATCCATCATTTGGGAATCACCATTTTCAGTTTTTAATGTTAAAGGCGCTAACACTGTATGGGACTCAAGATTGGTTTTGAAGTTTTCTTTTACATCAGTCATAAATAACTGATTGTCAACATTATTTAGTTTCTGTGTTAGATTTTCCACCAACCCCTGAGGTTCACAATTTGGAATTACGTTTGAATGAAGGTTAGTAGTTGGTATTTCAATACTCTTTGCTATGAGTCCCATTGCTGTTAAGTCACTTGTTACCAAGTTTTGGGAGGCACTGGGTGCAATCAGTGGAGGAACAGCTTTCTTTCTTCTCTTAGAAGCACTGTTTCCCTTTTTATTTAAATGACTAGACCTTGCATTCTGGGGACCACTTATAACTGAAACACGTGAACTGGTACTGGTAAAATTTTGTGAAAGCCCACCAGAATTAGGAAATGAACTAGAGCACAAACCATTTTCAACAGTCTTCAGTAGTAAGTCATTTGCTGGAAAGACAGGCAAACTGCTGCATTCATCAATGGAGGGAGTTTTGGAGTTTGGTGTCCTATCCTGGCTTGTCAGCAGGGTGTTTGGGTGGCATACAGTCTGCAACAGGGGTGGCACAGTTGGATTTGGCATCACCACTGCATTTATTTGTGCTGTCTCTGAGATACAACCTGAGGGAACAACATGAGAAAGCATTTCTGAACCCTCAAATGTACTGGGAATGCCAGCGGTTTCCAAAGCCTGTTTAATGATTTCACTTCCTTCTTGGCTAACACCGGTATTAAAGTTAGTCACACCAGTACGAGGAAATGTACTTGGTAAAAACGTTGATGAGCGAGTTTCAGCAGCAAGAAGCTGCAAAAATGATGGATCTTTAAAACATGCTTCTGGACTAAAAGCAGACTGTTGTGGCTGCTGCAAATTTACTGCATTTGTAGAGAGAATCATGCTGGCAAGAAGAGAAGGCTGTCCGTTACTCTGTAAAAGTTCTTGGGCAATTTCTGCTCCATCCAGTGGCTTACAGAAAGATCGTTTAGACAAGTGTCCACCCAGTGATCTGGGATTAGTAAAAGCCCTGTAACACCTGCTACAAATAAATTTTCCATCTCTGATAATTGCAGGCCATTTAGCCCTTTTGTTTTGCTTGGGTTTTCTTTCCTTCCCATTTGGACCCCGTCCACGGTCTTTATTAACTTTTTCAGTTGCAGACTGTTGGGCACTGGTGCTGTTGAGGTCATCTGCAACATTTACTTGTGAAGGAAAAACTGCATTTTCACCATTACCCCCCTTTAGGAAGGAGGAATTGGTGTTTCCTTCAGTTTGAGAGGAAAAATGATTTGCATTATTTTCCAGTTGGGAAAAAACAGAATTAGTCCCACCATCTGGTGGTGAAGGGAAGAGAGACATTGAACTACTTTCTGCAGGCAAAGGAAGGAAAGGATCTGAGCCACTGTCAATATTCAAGGGCAAAACGGTTTTGGTTAGATCTTCCATTTGTGCTGGCAAGGTTGTACCAGATAAATTTTCCAGTTGGGAACATAACATACCACCTTGTTCATTTTTGTCCTGAGAAGGTATATTTGGATTTATGACACTTTCCATCGAGGGCAACAGTGGAGTTGACACATTTGTTAAATGAGCTGGAAAAATGGAAGGTGAGACATGCTGCAACTGGGCTGAACAAGTAGGATTCCCACTGGCTTTGGTTTGTGCTGCAAAAAATGCATTACTGGAGCTGCTCACCTGTGGTGGCAAAAAATAAACAAACTTTCCATTATTTGGTGTATTTAGGTTGTTAGATTTCTGACCTCTTTTACTTTTGCGCTGCATTTTAAATGCAGCATACTGGTCAGGGTGTGCTGTCTTCATGTGTTTCCCAATACTCTGTGAAGAATTATAGGTTCGAGTACATCCCTCAACCTGGCAACTGAATTTCTGAACTGGAGCTTTTACAGGCACTGATGGAGTTCCTAAAGAACTATTTAGGTTGGGTTGTGGTGGAACAAATGCGATACTTTCTAATGTCTTAAGAGGTAAGTTATAAAGGCCGGATGATGTTTTAACATTACCTCCACAGTCAAGCTTGGAAGTTGGCAAATTGTTCTGAAATCCTGACTGATTTTGCACAGAAAAGGTCATTAAGTTGTTCACTTGTCTTTCTAAGTTCTGTGGGGTAAGGTCACCTATTTTGAGGGTTTCTGAATTTACTAAAGAATTCTGAGTAATCTGAGCTTCATTAAAGCAATCCTGTTCTTTTCTCTCTTGGAAACCTGGATGACACAAATCATTGCAAGTATCTTCAACCGGTGTATGTAAGTTTGTGACCAGTGATTCACCAGGGCCTTCTATAGTTGAGTTTTCTTGCTTTCCAAAGTTATCCTCAACCCCATGATTAAGAGACACTTTGATGGACACTGCTACTTCACTGGCCTGAAGCAGAGGTGTGGTAGCAGGGTTTTCCAAACCATTTGACAATGGTCCATCGGCTTCCTTCAGTACAGGGACAGAAACCTGGTCTTGTTCAGTCATAGCTGATTCTGCCTTACTTTTATCCCAAGTATCACTTCTATCTTCTTGTAAGCTGTTTTCAATGCTATTTTCTGAAGGAAGCATAGAGCTCTCTTTCGCAGTGTTTCCTTCTACGTTCTGATTCACTCTGGAAGGCTGAAGAGAATCTCCAGATGAATTAAGTTGGTCTTTGGGAGGCAAGACTGTTTCAGGAGGAGTGCTGTGATCATCCAGATGCTTTTCTAGTTCACTCTGAGAACGATAAACTTTACCACAACCCGTGAACTTGCAAGTATAGGTATTATAATGCTGTGCTTCATGATCATATAGCAAATAAGCTTCTGAAAAAATTCTGCCACATTTAGGAAACATACATTTTGCTCTGAACACTTGATGCTCCTTTCTGTGGGTTAAGAGCTCTGCATAACTGTTAAAACCGGCCTTACACTTCATCTGTATACAGATATATGGCTTACTGCCACAATGCATTTGCAAGTGATCATTGAGATGAGTAACACTTACAAAATGCCGTCTACAGTACTGGCAAATAACTTTTTTGCTTTGCATTTCAAGAAAGCGCTTGGCATCTTCATTATCCTTATGCCCCTTTACATGAGCAATCAAATTTTTAAAGTACTTAAAGCCCTTTTTACAAAAAGTTACAGGGCAATTAAATTCATTAATAGGTACTGGTTTCTGGACTGGGATCACTTCTGGCTCATAAGATTTATCTTTGTCATCATTTTCATCATCTGAACCATCATTGTCATTAAATACTATGAAATCTGTTGAATAGAGACTATTCTTTTTTATAGGCCTTTGTTCCTGCTTGGTCACAGCATTATTAGTCTTCTGATTCTCATTGGTAGTTGTGACCTTAGGAGGCCTTCCCAATCTTCTTAATGGTTTCATAGCTGCTAGTCTCTCTTTACTAGATTGTTTAACATGCAATGTGACATGAGGAACAAAAGTTTCTTTAGAATTAAAGTTCTTTGCACATATGGGGCAACTGTAAATCCCGTCTTTGTAATGTTTCTGAGCATGTCGTACTATTCTATGACCAAGGAATTCTTTGTCACATAGCACACAATACTGCATGTAGGCTTGCCAATTCCTAAACCTAGCAGATATAAATCCTCGCTCTCTTAATTGTTTTATCTCTTTCTTCTTCTGCTTATCATCACAAATGCCTTTAAGAAGGTCAGAATTAGCACCAACTCCACCAGAAAGTCCATTCACAGAAGTTTCTTTAATCTCTTCCTGGTAGTCTACTACCTTCTCATATACTTCACTGTCATTTAGTTCATCTATTGAAGACACAATGGATGCTTCTTCTCCCATTAATGCCAGACATTGTCTTTTCAAGGTTTTCCAATCCCAGAATTCTGGATCAAAAGGCCATTGAGTTTTCAATACAAGTAAGAGCTCACAACGTAGAGAATTTGGTATTGGAAGATTCTCTTCATCATATTTCTGGTCCGGCTGGTTATACAACATTTCCACAGCATAATATGCATCTACTGTAGGCTCAATAAGAAATTCACTCAGTTGACAGGCACGTTTAACTTCCAGATCATCAGGCAACAAGCACGAAATGGTCTTGCAAATAGATATTTTCACTTCAGTATTTTCTGTAGATTCCAAGCGAAGAGCTTTTACACATAGTTCTATACAAGTGGCAAGTCCAGCCCCTTCAGTCTGTGAAAAGCAAATAGAAAATGTTATTATCATAATAGCCGCATATGAAAAGATGCCCCTTCTAAAAGCACTGCAGCTTAGTCTGGCGGATGTGCATGTGCACGTGTGCTTACGTGTGTGTATATATGTGTATAATGAACTGTACAGAATAGCAGAAAAAGCACTGGAGCCACAAGATAAGACTTGGGATGTGAAATGACTTAATAGCTAGGCAAACTTGGAAGTTATTCGACTTCTCTGACCTTTCATATTCCACTTACTAAATAGGGGGTCATAATAGCACTTAAAAAAAAAAAAACTTAATAAAATTGCTGTGTGTATTAAAGATTGTTTCTAAAGTTTCTGCGATAGTTTAGTATAGTGTCTGACACATAGGAAGTGATTTATAGGCAGTCATTACCTGTATCACAAATCTCATATCCTAAGTTTTTATTTGTAATCCTTATGAAACAAAATACTCTTAATCAAATTACAGAACCAAGAGTATCTCCCTATTTCCTGTCTTATTAGTAATGAAAGAAGAATTTCACTTCTAACAGAAAAAGTTATTCAATTCTTCATAATGGAGAATCTATTGCTACCATAAAACTGAATGTCAAATCACCTACCTCATGGCTAGACCAACTTAAGCAGGAGGAGGCAAAAACCCAATAAACTTTTTCTTTTTTTAGATTCGCATCTTAAACTATTATTTTGAGAAAAGAGCAGTAATGAAGGTAAGAGTCACTTGAAACATACAGGAGGAAAGAAGAAGATGCATTTTAAAAGGTTAGAAGGGAACAGGAAAATATGAGGAATCAGCCAGCCATGGTATCTGGCCACATCCATGGAAATGTGGTATACGTAATAAAGGATCAAAAGGCAAGAAAGAAAGACAAAAGAGGCAATAGGACCTGTAGTTTCACAGATCAAGAGGAAAATAAATTTTTACTAGAACAGAAGCTTAGATTTGTGGTCCAAAGGGAGAGCGAGGGAAGAAGGCTGTGATACTGAAAAAGGGGCCTTGATTCTAGGAAAAGCAAAAGTACAAAGACCAAAAAGATAATGGGCAAGAAGAAAAAATACAAAGAGACCTATTTTGAAAGTGAAAGGAAAGAAAGGACAACTGGGAAGAAATGGCCCCATATGGGTGTCTCTAGCATCTTTAAAGATCTTTCACAAAACTTGTGTAGTTATTTTGTACTATTTTGATGACATGTTCCTTCAAAGCAGTGCTATATTTGCTTCTGCTAGGTATGACAGGGGTATTACCAGCCCAGGGCTCCGTCTCTACTTCCTTAAACCTTACTTACTTGGCATGGGAGTTCCTGTACTATGTAGACAGGGTAAATTTGGACCTCAAATCTGTGTGAGTGAAGACCTATGGTTACAACTTCTTAGATGAAACATTTTCCCCTGACCCAGAACACAGATGGGCATACACAATTTTCCCTATCATCCATCTGTGTTAGAAAATGTATATTTTTTCTAGTCTACCTTTTCAATGAAATTATAGTATTTCACAGTTGTCAGCTTTATATACAGGGCTTCAGTTCTAACTCTCTACCTTGAGAGGGCCCAAAGCCTTATCTCTTATCCCCATATAGCTATCTCCTGTCCCAGTGTGAATATGAAAACTCAAACTCCTTGGTCACTGCAAGTAGTAATACATCCCAACCCCCACCAGGCTGGAGAGGTACAGCATCAGCCCAAGCTTTCTACTCCAGTTTTTAGGTTCTTCTTCCTTTGAGGCCCTAGAAATTTCCCTAATATTCTTGCAATCCCAGATGCTAAACGTTAAAAAAAAAAAAAGTTTGTTATATTTTATCAAGTATTTCTGGATGTTTTGCAGTAGGAGGGTTTTTAGATAATCTAATCTGCCATACTGCTAGCAAAGGAAGATATCTCTCTATTCCTCTTTAAACTTCCCAAGTTCCATTACAGCCAAGTTATCAAAGTAGTATAACATCAAGGAGCAACAACTGAAGAGTGATAAAATGTAGGTGTGATGTATACTGCTTTTCTTCAGACCAAGAGCAAGCCCCTGGCTCTCATTTGCAATTTCAAGTTTGTATATCAAATGTCCTAAAGGGCTAATAAGAAAACAAATGTTCAAAGCACTAAATGAAGTAAAAAACACTCAAAGATGTGCCAAAATAATAAAAGTTAAAGTCTTTTATTAAAGATAATTTATATATTTTTAAATTAAGAAATTAATGATTATTCTTACCTCTGAATTAATAACTTTAATCAAGAAGAAAATGTGATATACCGTCTTGGTTAATAAAGAAAGTTGACGACACCTCTCTAGATACACTTGTATGGATGGTTCTACTCTTTGCTGTAATTTGCTCCAGAAGAGAGTAAGTTCCCTAGGAAAAAAAAAAAAAAAAAAGTTGGCGCAGTTATGTAATAAGCATAGACCTTATCAGTCCCATCATTACATTTGAAATAAAAACTGGTTTTAGATTCCATTTCTACATGTGGAATTAAGTTTAAAATAAGGAAATAGTTCCCACTTTTCTAAAGATTAAATAAAATTAAAATATGATTTATCATTTTATTGATTAATATTTTTCAATCCCAGAGAAACACTACTTTTAATCAGAAAAGCACCTGACATTTAAGCAAATTATACAAATGGTAACTCTGAGCCACATCTCATCTTCAACAATGTAATAAAAAGCACAAAGTATCAATGCCTTAATCATTTTCAAAAAACATTTACCTCTTACCTCGACTTCCAATTTAAATCTAAAGCTAACTAATAAGGTTACTAGATAAATGTTAAGAATCAATGATGACACAGAACCTATGTAAAGAAAGTAATTCATCTGTTGTAACAGTGAAATAAGAAATCAAAAAAATAAACTTTAAAACGTACTTCAAATGCAATAATAATATATTTTTCATAGAAAGAAGTCCTACTGAGGTGATGAGTTTTCCTCCTTTTAACCTATTATTTCTCTTCTGTTCTCCATGATTAAATTCCATAAAAATCTACTTTCTTGCTTCTACATTTTTCATTTTCCAGTCCTAGAACTGTAGCCTTTACACCGCCTACCTGAATAACATTCCCATTTACTGATTTTAACCTATATATTGAGGACTTCGAAATCTCTCTCCAATCCTGACCACCTTCGCCTCTCTACTTCTTTAAAAGACTTCTCTGCTTTGATGCCTTCTGAAACTTGAAACAATGTATGAAAAAAGATTAACATTCTTTCACTGACACTACCTCTCTACTTTTTCCTTCCTCAAGAATGTTATCTTCTTCAATATTTTTTTCATCTGATCCCACAACCAAAAGGAAGCCTTCATAACTTCCCAGCTGAACTATTTAATGGCTTTCTAGCTGATTTTCTTGTCTCAATTCTGTTGCCACTCCCTTCCCCAACTTTGCCCTCATTCAGTCCCCAATCAATTCCCAACTGTTTGTATTAAACAGCTTCTTAAACATAAACTCTATTTTGCTAACCTTCTACTCAAAAGCTTGTAGTAGACTGCTTTTGTCTTATTATATAAAATCAAATACTGATGTCTTTTTGCCATTTAACACATTAATTTCTTAGTCATCAAAGATATTTATGCTATATTATACCTAGAAAATCTACTTGTTTTCCATAAACATACCTAATATTAGTGTTGACAAGATAAATTAGCGATATTAGCTAACAGTAATTTAAGGCAGCTGATCATCTTAGGCTCCTTGGTTAGCTGAAGTCAACGTCTCTGCCAGTTGTAGCTTCACAAAAGATTACATATACCAAGCTTTGGCCACTTGGAAATTTACAATACAAAGAAACTTATATTGAAGAAGTTAGTGAGCAATACTTATTTTTCTAGGTGGAAAGTGAACTATATTTCCACACATAGATGGCCAACAGCTAGTTCTATAGCTAAAAGGGTTCAATATGCAGAGGGTAAAAAAAGAAAAAATACACACATTCAATTATAGGTTGTTTGCATATCTGAAAATTTTGGTTATGGCATTAGACAAAATAAACCTTTCTTTCACCTTCTAACATTAAAAAATGTCCTGCGTGGACGATCACTATTGGTATGCTAAAGAATTGTGTGTTCCTTAATGCTAAAAGTACAAAAAGATTTTAAAGTTTTGAAATACTTGATTAGTTTGCACAAAGTGTATCTAAAAATAAGTTTTTTGTTCTGCAAAGACCTTAAAATATGTTCAAAAAATGTTCCTAAATTACCTAAATTCTCATAACCTTTCTGTATTCTTATTTAACAAATTTTTCTTAAAAAAAGAAAATTAACTTACCAAGCACAGTACATATCTCCTTGTTGTAGCTGACGTGATAAAAACGCAGTACATAAAACAAGAGCACTTTTTTCATCACCCTCAGATTCTAAGTTACAGATCATTTCTAGTGCATCTTTGCAATCAACTTCTGAAATCTAAAGAAAAAGGATATACAAATACATCACAGAATGGTGTTACATAAGGATGTGTAATAACATACTACAAAATTTGCATTAGAAATTTACAGATCATTTTCATCAGTAAAGCTTCATTCACTTTACATTATCAGTTCACAACTGATCATTGCTGGGACAGAGACTGGGCTGCAGTTAAAAAAAAGTCTAATATAGAAATTCTGGAAGAATATTCGGTAACACAGTACAATCAACTATTTTTGAGAACTTCACAAGTATTCATTTACATGTAAAGAACTGATGTTAATTATAAGCACCCTCACCCATTAAAACAAATCTATGATACTGAAAAGAATGGATGTAGTACTTGTATTTTCCTCCCTTTTGGTCTAGTGATTTAAAAAGCATTATAAACGAAAGACACAAAAAGGTCTACCGTGCATAGACTAGGTAAACTAAGTGTCTATTCATCTGAAGAATAAAACAGACAATATGAAACACTGTATGCAACTATACCACCTTTAAATTAAGCTCACCTCAATTTTCTATAAACCTCCACTATTTTTCTTTTCATATAAATTTACTCCATTTCAAAGCCTGTCAACAGACATGCATGGGTAAGTATAACCTAGACAAAGAAAACTTGCTTCATTTAATTAATTATGCATTCACATCTATTGCTTATTCTTATTTAAAAAATTAAAACTTATTACCTCATTATCATGATATACTAAATAAAACAAACAGACTTTACCTCTGCTCTCTACAAGCATATGGGATGTGACAAACAGCATACAATCACAAATCACAGGTGTTCCACAGAATAAAAAGGTTAATTTTAACATGATAAAGTTTACAGATGGCAAAAAGAGGAACCGGAGACCAAATATAGACCATTAGTGCTAATACACCAGAGAGGTGACAAAGGCCCTCCTAGCTGATTTTCTATCTTTTCTCATCAATTTTTGAGTAAGAGAAAAGAGTCAGTGTGAGTGAGTGTGTGTGTGAAATACAATGTGTTTAGGATTTGGACAAGTATCTAAATGAGGATGGGGGTGATCCTGAGGTAGATCTTTTATAATGAGGAAAAAGGCTGCATGGCAGCATTCAGAGGTTACATTCTACACATTAAATTGGATTAGAAAACACTAAGATAATAAAAGACTAAACTCTGTATCTATGTGTTTAACAGCAGTGATTTCTTTAAGGATACATGAAGTTAGTGGCAGACTTAAGGCCAAAACCTAAGTCTTGATATTCCCTGGTGCAGTGCTCTTTTCCCATTATACTCCTCTGCCTGCCTCTTTCTAACGAAGCTTTACGTATAAGTGACCCCATTTAAACAAACAAAAAAGGACTTAGAAATATATATTTAATATATTAAAGTATTTCTCAAGTATCTACAATATAAACATGTCAGGCACCTGATATATATTATTATTTAAACATAAGTTTTCTTCTAGGTATGTATTATCAGTAACATTTTATACATAATGAACTGGGACACAAAGAATTTCTATATTTGCCCAAGTCACAACAGTTGGTTAAGCAGTAGAGCCACGAATAAAATGTCTGACTGACTTCAAGGACCCATGCTTTTTCCATTTCTTCCCATTACCTTTTATTAAAAGCTGCATTTAAACTTAAAACAATTACCTAAGCACACCCATTAACACAAATGTTAGGAAGCTGAACCATGAGTTTTTTTTCCCTCTCTTTAATTTTTCATATGATGTTAATGATAACAGAAATAATAGCTACCATTTATTTACTATGTGTCATCTTCTTCAGAATACTATTGCCAGTCCTCACAACAGCTTGCCTGGTAGATACTACTATTTCTTTTCAGGGATAAGGCTCAGAGAGGTTAAGTTACTTGTTTAAAGTCACATAACTAATGGCATTTCAACCCAGGTCTAACTGCAAAGTCTGTGCTCTTTCCAGAATTCTATATGCACAAGCATACTGAAGCCCTTTATTGCCAAATACTGATTTTTACATGTTTCAGGTTTAACAAAAACCCTTATTTCTTGGAAGTTTGATTTATTTTGGGTCTGATTATTTTCGTTGTTTTTCTAAAATCTATTTAACAGCCAGTGCTGTTAAATAGTGCAAAATGTATAACTACATATAAGAAAAAAATTTATTTTCCCAATCATATTACCATCATTAGCTTACACTCAGTATTTTAAAAAATATCTATTTGTACACATGCACAATCACCTATATGCATTTATTCATATGCATACAACATACCAAATAAAACATTAGGTACAATAATATAAAAAACCTCACTTTTTAAAGTCATACTAATGAAACAATTTTTACAGTTCACTTGATTGCCTTCATTTTCCTGATGTGCCACTAGATGGCTGTCTTGAAAAATATGACACTAAAAAGGATGGCAGGATCAATGATACCGTATTTACACTAATGAATGGCTGAATTAAAATTGTGAAAAATTAAATACAGGTCAAATATAACCATCAATGGACAATAATTATTTTAAAAAACCAAGGCAGCATAACATAGGGACTACCAATATATTATGTACATAAGGATTACACATATATCATATCTATTCTCCACTGCTTTAAAAAATGAGCAAAAATTTTAAATGCTAGAAAATAGAACTGCAAGTGAAATATTTAAAACCAATTAGAAAGATCTGTTTATTAAAGACATACTATGCTAAGTCTCTTTGTAAAGAAAAACAATCATTTATAAAACAAATAACAACTTTTTATATTTAGATATAGCTCTTTATGCCAGGTATTAAAAAAATATAAAACATTTAATCAATATTTTATATGTATTTACCAAGGGTACTTTTAAAATGTATTGCCTCTAATCATGTTTCATGCATAATCCCATGCTTATCAAATTTAATCTTCTTTTCCATCTAGAAAAGAACTTAAAATGTTAAACCTCAATCATAAAGAAAATGCAAAATCAAACAATTAGCGACTATATCTTAAACCCTCAGGCTAGCAAAGATTTAAGACTAAAAATCTTTATTGTTAGCATGGGGAAAGAAGAAATTTCATACATAGTTTTTGGTTTGGTTTTGATCCTATTTGTTAATTTAAAAATTTGTAGAGTATTTGATCCAGCAATTCCACGTGTAGAAATTTACTCTACTTCCAACAAGGATGCAAGGATGGATCAACAACGCAACAAGCTAAGTATCTGGATAAAGATAATACAAATCTATACTACAGAATTATGCAATCATGAGACAAAATGAGGTTGATCTATATGTAATAATATGGAAAGCCATCTGTAAAAAGACTAGCAGCCAGAGTATATACACATTTTGAGCACATAAAAATAAATTATGTCCACAGAAAAGTGTCAGGAAGGTTATATAACAAATGTCCAAACTTAATAGCCTGGTAGAGTGGAAAGGAGTCCTGGTATGGCAGTGGTTAAGCACTCAGCTGCTAACCAAAACACAGAGATGTGGTAGTCAGGTTCTGTAAATATTTACAGCCTGGAAATCCTATGGGGCAGTTCTACTCTGTCCTGTAGGGTTGCCATGAGTCAGAATCCACTGAACAGCAATGGGTAGAAGAGTGGAAAATGGGAATATACTGGTTAGGGAGAGACAAGATAGAGGATTTTACTTTTTTAACTTCTGTTTATTTTTATTTATTTATTTTTTTACAACAAAACCAATAGTATTATTGGATCTAAAATGAACAGCGCTAATTTTATTTTTACTAGTTGTCCCAAAAATCCAGGTCAAAGCTCATTTGTTCCAGAGAATCCAGATAAAACAGTCATTTCTCCCAGCCGCATTCTCTGGCCATCTATCAGGGCTAGCTGCTCTATCACATTGAAAATTCTGGGAAACAGTACATCCCTTGTCTACTAGCTTATCTGGAGAATGATTTCCTCAGAAGGAGGACCATCAGACCATGAATGACTCCTTCTAACAAAGCCCACTTCCCACCATCCTCCTAGGCAAGGGTGAAAAACTCAAATGCTTACAAGGACTGGGCAGGTAAAATAAATGAAGTGGACCATATGAGAGAGACAGCATACGATGTCTTTGGCTGATTGTTCCAAAGGGGAAAGTGATCTATCTCTTCTCTTGGGGCAGAAATAAAATGGTCTTGGTGACAGCCAATCTTAACTCACTTAGTTCACAAGAATACTGAAGAACAATTTTTAATGCATTTCTAACAGAACAGTATCAAGTATAACCTCCAAGCAAAAGGGGACTTTTAATAACAAGGAATGAGTAGATTTACACAAACCCTGTCCCTTTTTGCACTATGTGATCTATTCTTGTTTCAGGAATGGGGTATACAGAGACCTTATGAGCGCTGCTTAAAAACATGAAAAGTCTTATTTTCAACTGTTTAATATGAGAAGGAAAAAAATTCTCATATGACATTAGAGGCACCTGGAGTTCTCATAGAGAATTTTCCTGAGGATGTTCCAGGGCAGGCTGGGCTGCTAACTATTCAACTTTGGATAATTAAACCAAGAGGAAATTTGCATTTAGTATTGCAAGATCAGGAAACCTTCGTGGCATAGTGGTTAAGTGTTACCGTGCTAACCCTGAGGTCGGCAGTGCAAATCCGCTAGGCGCTCCTTGGAAACTCTATGGGGCAGTTCTACTCTGTCCTATACGGTTGTGTGAGTCGGAATTGACTTGACAGCAGCAGGTTTTGGGTTACTGCAAGATCTTCTGAATATTTAAAGTAGCTAAAAAATATGTATTTTTACTCAAGACAATAAATTCATAGTCTTCAACTTCAAAAGGCACTTCAAAGCTAACCCAACAACCCTATGTTTACACAGGGTATGAGGAGGTATGCTTTTTTAGGGCAGGGCCTATGCTGTGCTTAAGTTTAGCCTCATTTGTTCCCAAGTATATCAGAAAACATAAAATTGATTTAAATCTAAGGAAAGCAGTAGACCCTCTCAAAAGCTTTGTTACCACCATTCATTGCATGCACTTCTCCCTCCTAGAGGGAGTGTTCTAAAACCTCCATCCGCATCTCACTTGTAATAAATTCTGTTGTTAGTTGCCGTCGAGTCGGTTCCGAATTATAACGACCCTGTGCACAACAGAATGAAACACTCCCTGGTCCTGCGCCATCCTAACAATTGTGGTTATGCTTGAGCTCACTGTTGCAGCCACTGTGTCAGCCCACCTTGTTGATGGTCTTACTCTTTTCCACTGACCCTGTACTCTGCCAAGCATAATGTCCTTCTCCAGGGACTGACTACTCCTGACAACATGTCCAAAGTATGTAAGGCACAGTCTCGCAATCCTGGCTTCTAAGGAACATTCCGGTTGTACTTCTTCCAAGACAGATTTGTTCCTTCTTTTGGCAGTCCATGGTATATTCAACATTCTTCGCCAACACCACAATTCAAAAGCATCAATCCTTCTTTGGTCTTCCTTATTCATTGTCCAGCTTTCACATGCATATGATGCTATTGAAAATACCATGGCTTGGGTCAGGTGCACCTTAGTCTTCAAGGTGACATCTTTAAAGAGGTCCTTTGCAGCAGATTTACACAAAGCAATGCATCATTTGATTTCTTGGCTACTGCTTCCATGGCTGTTGATTGTGGATCCAAGTAAAATGAAATCCTTGACAACTTCAATCTTATCTCCATTTATCATGATGTTGCTCATTAATCCAGTTGTGAGGATTTTTGTTTTCTTTATGTTGAGATGCAATCCATACTGAAGGCTGTGGTCTTTGATCTTCGTTAGTGTTTCAAGTCCCCTTCACTTTCAGCAAGCAAGGTTGTGTCATCTGCATAAAACAGGTTGTTAATGAGTCTTCCTCCAAACCTGATGCCCTGTTCTTCATACAGTCCAGCTTCTCGTATTATTTGCCCAGCATACAGATTGAATAAGCATAGCGAAAGGACACAACCCTGGCGCATACCCTTCCTAACTTTAAAGCATTCAGTATCCCCTTGTTTTGTCCGAACAACTGCCTCTTGATCTATGTACAGCTTCCTCATGAGCACAATTAAGTGTTCTGGAATTCCCATTCTTTGCAATGTAATCCATAATTTGTTATGATCCACACAGACAAATGCCTTTGCATAGTCAATAAAACACAGGTAAACATCCTTCTGGTATTCTCTGCTTTCAGCCAGGATCCACCTGACATCAGCAATGATATCCCTGGTTTCACATCCTCTTCTGAAACCGGCCTGAATTTCTGACAGTTCCCTGTCGATATACTGCTGCAGCCATTTCTGAATGATCTGCAGCAAAATTTTGCTTGCGTGTGATATTAATGATATCGTTCTATAATTTCCACATTAGGTTGGATCACCTTTCTTGGGGATAGGCATAAACATGGAGCTCTTCCAGTCAGTTGGCCAGGAAGCTGTCTTCCATATTTCTTGGCATAGATGAGTGAGCACTTCCAGCGCTACATTCGTTTGTTGAAACATCTCAATTGATATTCACGAACCCTTGTTTTTCGCCAGTGCCTTCAGAGCAGCTTAGACTTCTTCCTTCAGTACCATCGGTTCCTGATCATATGCCATCTCTTGAAATGGTTGAACATCGACTAATTCTTTTTGGTATAATGACTCTGTGTATTCCTTCCATCTTGATGTTTCCTGCGACATTTAATAGTTTCCCCATAGAATCCTTCACTACTGCAGCTCGAGGCTTGAATTTTTTCTTCAGTTCTTTCAGCTTGAGAAAAGCTGAGTGTGTTCTTCCTTCCCTGTTGGTTTTCTATCTCCAGCTTTTTGGAAATGTCATTATAATACTTTACTTTGTCTTTTCGAACTGCCCTTTGAAATCTTCTGTTCAGTTCTATTACTTCATCATTTCCTCCTTTTGCTTTAGCTACCTGACGTTCGTGAGCAAGTTTCAGAGTCTCCTCTGACATCCATCTTGGACTTTTCTTTCCTTCCTGTCTTTTCAATGACCTCTTGCTTTCTTCATGTATGATGTTCTTGATGTCATTCCACAACTTGTCTGGTCTTTGGTCACTAGTGTTCAGTGCATCAAATTTATTCTTGAGATAGTCTCTAAATTCAGGTGGGGTATGCTCAAGGTCACATTTTGGCTCTTGTGGACTTGTTCTGATTTTCTTCAGTTTCAGCTTGGACTTGCATATGAGCAATTGATGGTCTGTTCTGTAGTCAGCCCCTGGCCTTGTTCTGACTGATGATATTGAACTTTTCCACCTTCTCTTTCCGCAGATGTAGTCAATTTGATTCCTGTGTGTTCCATCTGGCGAGGTTCATGTGTATAGTCGCCGTTTATGTTGGTGAAAGAAGGTATTTGCAATGAAGAAGTCATTGGTCTTGCAAAATTCTACCATTCGATCTCCAGCATTGTTTCTATCATCAAGGCCATATTTTCCAACTACTGATCTTCCTTCGTTGTTTCCAACTTTTGCATTCCAATCACTAGTGATTATCAATGCATCCGGATTGCATGTTCGATTAATTTCAGACTGCAACAGCTGATACAAGTCTTCTATTTCTTCATCTTTGGCCTTAGTAGCTGGTGCATAAATTTGAGTAATAGTCATATTAACTGCTCTTCCTTGTGGGGTTATGGACATTATCCTATTACTGACAGCGTTGTACTTGAGGACAGATCTCGAAATGTTCTTTTTGAGGATGAATGCAACACCATTCCTTTTCAAGTTGTCATCCTGAGCATAGTAGATTATATGACTATCTGATTCAAAATGGCTAATACGAATCCATATCAGCTCACTAATGCCTAGGATATCAATGTTTATGCGTTCCATTTCATTTTTCATGATTTCCAATTTTCCCACATTCGTACTTCATACATTCCAGGTTCCGATTATTAATGGATGTTTGCAGCTGTTTCTTCTCATTTTGAGTCATGCCACATCAGCAAATGAAGGGCCTGAAGGATTTAGTCCACCCACTTCATTAAGGTTGACTCTACTTTGAGGAGGCAGCTCTTCCCCAGTCGTCTTTTGAGTGCCTTCCAACCTAGGGGGCTCATCTTCCAGCACTATATCTGACAATGTTCCGCTGCTATTCATAAGGTTTCCACTGGCTAATGTTTTTAGAAGCAGACTGCTGAGTCCTTCTTCCTAGTCTACCTTAGTCTGGAAGCTCAGCTGAAACCTGTCCTCCACGGGTGACCCTGCTAGTAACAGTACTGGTGGCATAGCTTCCAGAATCAGAGCAACACGCAAGCCCCCACAGTACAACAAACTTGCAGACATGTGGGGCTGTCATAAATTATTTTTGTAATAAATAGCTCTCTTTAAAAAATTTCAAACAGGACACAAGAAAGGCAATGGCTTTACATGCAAATATGATTTTGAGGACCCTCTTTCTCTTCTTTCTCTCGTGTCTTGGGTAGGCCTGGGATTTCTGTTATGCGTGTAATCTCAGGACAGAGTGACTACTTGGCACACATCATTCACTTAATAAACATTTGCTGAAGGAAGGGAAGATGGACAGGCTTAAGGGCAGAGATGGAATTAAAAAAAAAAAAAACTCTGGTAGAGAAGAAAATGTCCAAGATGTGTTGTTGTTGTTACTGTTAGGTGTTACTGAGTTGGTTCAGACTCATAGAGATGCTGTATACAACAGAACAAAACACTGCCCAGTCCTGCATCATCCTCACAATTATTGTTATGCTTGAGCCCCCTGTTGCAGACACTGTGTCAATCCATCTCATTGAAGGTCTTCGTTTTTTTCTATGACCTTTTACTTTACCAAGCATGATGCCATTCTCCAGAGACTGGTCCCTCCTGATAACATATCCAAAGCATCTAAGACGAAGTCTCATCATCCTTGCTTCTAATAAGCGTTCTGGCTATACTTCTGACAAAACAGATTTGTTAGTTCTTCTGGCAGTCCATGCTATATTCAATATTCTTCACCAACGCTGTAATTCAAAGGCTTCGATTCTTCTTCTTTGATCTTCCTTATTCATTGTCTAGCTTTCACATGCATATGAGCCAATTGAAAACATATGGCTTGGGTCAGGCTCACCATAGTCCTTAAAGTGACATCTTGCTTTTTAACACTTTAAAGAGGTCTGAGATGATCCCAATGCAACATGTCATTTGATTTGTTCTCCTTCCATGGGCGCAAATTCTAAAATGAAATCCTTGACAACTCCAATCTTCTCTCCATTTATCATGATGTTGCTTATTGGTCCAGTTGCAAGGAGTTTTTTTTCCTTTATGTTGAGGCATACTGAAGGCTGTGGTCTTTGATCTTTATCAATAAGTGCTTCAAGTACTCTTCACTTTCAGCAAGCAAGGCTGTGTCATCTGTATATCGCAGGTTGTTAATGAGTCTTTCCCCAATCCTGATGCTGTATTCTTCTTCATATAGTCCAGCTTCTCAGATTACTTGCTCAGCATACAGACTGAATAAGTATGGTAAAAGGATACAACCCTGACACACACCTTTCTTGACTTTAAACCACATGGTATACCATTGTTCTGTTCAAATGACTGCCTCTGGTCTATGTACAGGTTCCACATGAGCACAATGAAATGCTCTGGAATTCCCATTTTTCTCAATGTTATCCATAACTTGTTATGATCCATACAGCTGAATGGCTTTGCATAATCAATAAAACACAGGCTAACATCTTTCTGGTATTCTCTGCTTTCAGCTAGGATCCATCTGACATCAGCAATAATATCCCTTGTTCCACGTCTTCTTCTGAATCTTGCTTGAATTTCTGGTGGTTTCCTGTTGATATACTGCTGCAACTCCTTTTAAATGATCTTCAGTAAAATTTTACTCATGTGTGGTACTGATGATATTGTTCAATAATTTCCGTATACTGTTGATCACAATTCTTTCGAATGGGTACAAATATGGAACTTTTCCAGTCGAATGGCCAGGTGGCTGTCTTCCAAATTTCTTGGCATAGAGGAGTGAGCACTTCCAGAGCTGTATTCATTTGTTGAAACATCTCAATTGGTATTCCATCAATTCCTGGATCCTTGTTTTTTGCCAATGCCTTCAGTGCGTCTTGGACCTCTTCCTTCGGTATCATTGGTTCTTGATCATATGCTACCTCCTGAAATGGTTGAACATCAACCAATTCTTTTTGGTACAGTGACTCTGTGTATTCCTTCCATCTTCTTCGGATGTTTCCTGTGTCATTTAATATTTTCCCTGCGGAATCTTTCAATATTGTAATTCAAGTCTTGAAATTTTTCTTCAGTTCTTTCAGCTTGAGGAAAGCCGAGTGTGTTCTTCCCTTTTGGTTTTCTATCTCCAGCTCTTTGCACACGTCATTATAATACTTTACTTTGTCTTCTTGAGAGGCCCTTTGAAATCTTCTGTCAAGCTCTTTTACTTTATCATTTCTTCCTTTCACTTTAGCTACTCTGTGTTCAAAAGCAACTTTCAGAGTCTCTTCTGACACCCATTTCGGTCTTTTCTTTCTTTCTTGTCTTTTTAATGACCTCTTGCTTTCTTCATGTATGATATCCTTCCACAAGTCATCTGGTCTTCGGTCATTAGTGTCAAATCTATTCTTGAGATGGTCTCTAAATTCAGGTGGGAAATACTCAAGGTCATACTTTGGCTCTCGTAGATTTGTTCTAATTTTCTTCAACTTGAACTTGCACACGAGCAATTGATGGTCTGTCTGCAGTCGGCTCCAGGCTTTGTTCTGACTGATGATTATCTCTTTTCCACAGATGTAGTCAATTTGATTCCTGTGTATCCCATCTGCCAAGGTCCGTGTTTATAGCCACCATTCGTGTCACTGAAAAAACGTATTTGCCATGAAGAACTCAGTCTTGTAAAATTCTATCATATCATCTCCACTGTCATTTCTAGCACCAAGGCCATATTTTCCAACTACCAATCCTTCTTTGTTTCCAACTTTTGCATTCCAATCGCCAATAATTATGAATGCATTTTGAATGCGTGTTTGATCAATTTCAGACTGCAGAAGTTGGTAAAAATCTTCAATTTCTTCATCTTTGGCCTTAGTGGTTGGGGCTTAAATTTGAATAATATTTGTATTAACTCATCTTCCTTGTAGGCATATGGATATTATTCTATCACTAACAGCACTGTACTTTAGGATAGATCTTGAAATGCTCTGACAATGAAAGCGATGGTGTTCCTCTTCAAGTTGCCGTTCCCGGGATAGTAGACTGTATGATTGATTCAAAATGGCCAATACCAGTCCATTTCAGCTCACAAATGCTGATGACATCAATGTTTTTGCCTTGTTTTTCATTTTTCTGACAAATTCCAATTTTCTTAGATTCATACTTCGCACATTCCACGTTCAGATTATAAATGGATGTTTGCAGCAGTTTCTTCTCTTTTTGAGTAGTGCCACATCAGCAAATGAAGGCACCGAAAACTTGACTCCATCCACATCCTTAAAGTCAACTCTACACTGAGGAGGCAGCTTTCCCCAGTCATATTTTGAGTGATTTCCAACCTGAGGGGCTCATCTTTTGGTACTACATCACACAATGTACCACTCATAAGGTATTCACTGGCTAAATTTTTCAGAAGTAGATAGCCGGGTCCTTCTTCCCAGTCTGTCTTAGTCTAGAATCTCTGGTGAAATCTGTCCACCAAGGGTGACCCTACTGGTATTTGAAATACTGATGGCAAAGCTTCCGGTATCACAGCAACCCGCAAGCCACCACAGTAGGACAAACTGACAGTACAATAGGTATTGAGATGTAGCAGCACAATAATTTATTTAAAGATTTAAAAAATAATGTCACACAAATTTCAAAGGCTATCTCAATAAAGTTTATGTATCTGCCAATTAACTTGTCTATGTAGTTATTTTAAACTAGTAAGAAAACTTCTTTCATCTATTTTGCTCTAATATAGCAGTTAAAAACCCAATTAATTACCTGCGGTAAAGGAGAAATGGTAAAGAAAAAAAAAATTACAGATTAGCTAGTGACCAAACTAAGGGTATAATGTCCTAGGCCGGCTAGAGCCCATGGGTTTGTACCATGCAGCCTAGAAGGTAGATATCTGACATCACTCTTCCCAGTATCCTCAATATTCTTTACATACTCAACAGGCTTATTCCTTATCTTGGTTAAAGTCTACCATCTGCCTCCTTACTTTCTATTCTCAAGAAAAACCACACAATCACCATTCCACATACAACCTATAACCTCACGTGGGCATCTAGCATTCTGTGTAAAGGTACCCTCCTGGACTCTGTTTATATACTCTCTGTCTAACTCAGGGATTATTCTGTACTAATTTTCCACTACGACTTGTATTGCTACCCTTCCCCCAGCATATCCTAAGTCTGTCTCACAGTCCCTTTGTTGTCTTCTATTACTCTGGAATTGAAGTTTTTATTACTCCGGAATTGAAGGGTACTAGAAATACCAAACACTTGCACACATTAAGCGCTCACAAAACACTTTTCAATGATCTAATATTTTTCTTCACCTAAATTCTTTAAATACATATTCCCTATTTCTTGATTGATACCCCTTTAATTCTAACTTCATTTTGGAATTATGTGTCCTCCAAATATTCCTGTTTTGACCACAAAGTCTACTCTTTTCATTCTGCAGTCATAAAACACATATACATGCATACTATGCTGTATGTCAAAGTAGAAGTAAAACAGAATCATGTGTTTCACAAAGAAAATAAAGTTTTACATTAAACATGCCAATAAAAATATTTCATCTTAAATATATAATATATATAAAAAAGTCTTCCTAGAAAAAGGTCATATAAATTTTATAAAGTTGACTTAAATTAGCCAGTTAAAAAGTTCTGTTAGTATCTTGAAGTCAAGTGAAACTCAACTTAAGGGCCAAGTGGTGACAAATATAAATATCCTACTAACCTGTTAAGCCACCTCTGTCTTTCCCATAATTTAGCCAAAGCATTTACAAGATCCACATTATTTAACATAGAAGCTAAGTGAAATAAGTTTACATGTAATTCTGAAAGCATCTTAGAATCAAGTGATCACTACCCAGGATCATAATAAAACTTTAAGATTGACAACAATGGTTACTCACTATCTAAAAAAAGGGAAGTCAAAGGTATGCTAATCTAATTTAAAAATTAATTTCTTCAGTTTAAAAAATACTAACAAAAGAAAACATACTCACCTCTTCGATTAACTTTTCATTTGGTGATGATGTACAAAGACAGACAAGGTAAGTTTGCTTAAAACTACCTTTTGTACCAATCTCTGGATGGTCAGAACACAGCTTTGCTAGAGCAGTTGCTTGACTTAACTGATTTGTTTTGATTAGATGTTTAATTCTCATATCCAACAAGATGGGGCCCTCAAAAGCTAAAAATTCATTCACTTTAAAAAACAAGACATAATAGATTATTAACATTCGGTAATAACTCATTTGCAATACAAATACTTATACGGAATATTAAAAAAAAAATGTGCAAGAACTAATATCTTTTGGGGGGGGTGATTTTTCTATTACTGCCAGTAAGGCTATCACACACAAAAAAAAAAATGCTTGACCTTATAAAGCACGAGATTATGTTACTAACTTTTAAAGATGCACTAAATATTTTTGTCCTGTAAAAGTACCACTTAGAATGAGCTCGATTAACTTCTTGATGATAAAAATATTTCAGCATTAAATTCCAATAGTCAGTGTTATTAAAATTATACTAAATTCTTTTTTCCATAGTAGTTATTCTTAAATAGCAGGGATTCACATCCCTACAAATGTATAACGCTAAGGTATTACACAGTTATATGGGTAACCACAAAAGGATATTTTGAAATTCTAGAAGATGAAATTCAACTATTATTTTGTTCCATATTGACGATGTACTTTTCCTTTTAGAAAGCTGACATCTATCTTTCTTTAATAACTGTTTTAGAATAAATTAAACTATGTACCAAAAAACAAGAGGAAGGGCAAGTCAGCTGAAGGGTAAATACCATGAAACTTCTGTGGGTAGTTATTTTTAACGCATCAATTGGTAAATCTCAACACCTGCTTAAGACCCATAATTATTATATATAATAAATTTCTGTTCAAATCCTTGGATTTCCTGGTACTTGTTTGGTATTTGTAAAGTTCTGAGAATTTAAATTTTAACAAGTGTAAATTTAAAATTTTCCCTAAATTTTCTTTACCAGGATAAAAATCATGTTTAAAACTCTATTTGGAGATGGTTAGCCTGAAACTTTGGAAGGCTTTTAGTAATAAAATCAAAAATGTCCTGTAAATAAAAAACCCGTTTTCTTTACTTGTAAACAAACTGGAAGATACATCTAGCAAGTAATTTGTGAGTTAGAAGATGGAGGATGAGAGATTTCTTCCCTCCTTGAGTAACTTTTGCTAACCACTAGTACTCCATTCCACTATGAAAAGATTCTTCTATCAGGTACAGTGATCATGGTTCCTCAGTATCAAAGCCATGACATAATTTATATAAGCAATATAACACAGGGATCCTAAATTTCACCTTCTACTTAAAGTCTAGGGCTTTCTACCTGATACCCTTTATTCTCTACAGTAGATTAAACCAAGAAGTTTAATTAGTGGACACAAATAAAATTAATGCATAAGTTTCTGTTGCCCATGACTACCTGCCTTACTGAGACGTAGAGCATTACATTTCTTAATATCACATAATCTTATTACAACACTACATTGCAAATATTTTTTCACAGTTCAGTCCACTGCCAAAACAAAATCTGTAAAGATTTTAAATGAGAGCTTTAAGTTAAAGCTATCTGGGATATAAATAAGTCATAAATAAAATAAAAAAAAAATCAAAACAAAGCCAAACAGCTTTCATTTCTTGATACAATTCTCTCAAAAGGAACCTCTAAAGCTAACTCTGGAGTTATTTCAAATACTCCCACAAAAACTCATAATCGACAAACTCTGAAAAAACATGGTGAAGAAATAATTTGAAGATGGCAAGTAGCTAGCAAGCCCGATGGTAATCTTAATAAATCAAGCTGAAATAGTTCCTACAATCTCAAATAGCAACATGTAAATTAGAATGATAAATTGTGCAAAGTAATTTCTGTTAAATCAATTATAAGTAAATACATATTAATACCATAAATTTAAAAACCATAGTTAAAAAACAAACAAAACAAAAAGATGAGGAACCACTGCTACACTCAGTGCGATACTGGTTTCAAGGAAATACAGACTCTTAGAATAGAAGGGATCTTACAGGACATCTAGTCCAATCCCATCATTTGGGAGATGAGTAAACTGAGGCTCACAGAAGCAAGTGACTTCCTAGGGTTATCAAGCCAGTTAATGACAGAACCAGGACTAGAATAAAGGGGCCTTTTGACCTCTAGCTTTATACTGTTGAGTACAATGGGAAAAAAAAAAAAAATCTGTTTGACTACAGTGTCTACTTCTAATGAGAATAGTGCTTTACAGCAGTAAAAGAGCTGTGAAGTAACATCAGCTTTTAAAAGAAAATAATTATGTATTCTGAAGCTCATGATTTCAAATGGATCAAAGGTAGATTACATTCTAATTCTTAATTCAGAAACTACTAAAAGCTGATCTCCCTCCTCTCCCTCCATTTCTCTTTCACTGCTTTCGTTTTCCTCCCCGCCTCTGCATCTTTCTCTACTTTCCTCTCCAGGACATGTTGTTCCTTACAGAGCTATAATACAGCTGTCAAGACTACTAACTGTTTTGGGGCTTTCCAGACTTACTGAAAAAACTTTATGATTTTTATCCTTGAGCAGCTAAGTTGCATCAAATTTGACTCCCCACCCTGCTTTTTCCACTTCTATTCCACTGAAGCATAAAATACTTTGATTTTTACTCATGTATAGCCTTTTTGCCTATTTTCTCTGTATTTATGGACTTCAACAGAAAAGCTGGTTTTACTGCATTTGAGCCTATCAAGAAAGCACAATGACATAAAACGGCAATGTAAATCAATGGTATTCAGCCATTCAATTAAGAAATAAAATAGCATTCTTCCCATAAACTGCCACTTTCATAATATTAAAAAACAGTCTTACATTAAAGACAATTAACTTTAAAATGTATTATAGTCTTTAAGTTGAATTTTTATGATAAATCACATACAAATATTAGTTGAGCATGTACTCGGCACCAAGACTTATATATACTAGGTCCTGGGCCACCCCCCACCCCAAAACCAGGGTCCACTTATCTACTGGGTACATATCCCCATGCCCAGATTCGTACCTAATTTTCTTTAGAGCATCTCCAGTTAGCAGTTCCACATGCATCTCAAACTCAGCATACGCAAATCTCTACAGCCACATTATATGTGATTTCCATCCACTCATTTATACACCAGCCAGAAACCTAAGGGTCAGCCTTAAAAATGTCCTCTCCTGCCTCCTTCTCATATATATATGTCCAATGTCTAAATATTTCTCATTTCCATTATCCTTTCTCCATTTCTACTGCCACCACCATCCCTCCCCAACCCAAATCATTAATCTCTTAGAATACTCTGGACCCATCTGCTAGCCTTCTACATCCACTCTCACCCCTCCTTCATCACATTTCTCCATGAAGCACACAGTTGTCTTCCCCTATTAAAAACCCTTCAGTGAGACTTAACATAGCAAAAATGTCTATTCTACCAAAAACCATCTACACATACAATGCACTTCCAATCCAAATTCCAATGACATTTTTTAATGTGATGGAGAAACAAATCACCAACTTCATATGGAAGGGAAAGAAGCCTCAGATAAGTAAAGCATTACTGAAAAAGAAGAACAAAGTGGGAGGCCTCACTCTACCTGATTTTAGAACATATTGTACAGCCACAGTAGTCAAAACAGCCTGGTACTGGTACAACAACAGGCACATAGACCAATGGAACAGAATTGAGAACCCAGATATAAACCCATCCACATATGAGCATATGAGCAGCTGATATTTGACAAAGGCCCAGTGTCAGTTAATTGGGGAAAAGATAGTCTTTTTAACAAATGGTGCTGGCATAACTGGATATTCATTTGCAAAAAAATGAAACAGGACCCATACCTCACACCATGCGCAAAAACTAACTCCAAGTGGATCAAAGACCTAAACATAAAGACTAAAATGATGAAGATCATGGAAGAAAAAACAGGGACAACCTTAGGAGCCCTAATACAAGGCATAAAGAGAATACAAAACATTACCAAAAATGACGAAGAGAAACCAGATAACTGGGAGCTCCTAAAAATCAAACACCTGTGCTCATCTAAAGACTTCACCAAAAGAGTAAAAAGACCACCTACAGATTGGGAAAAAATTTTCAGCTATGACATCTCCGACCAGCGCCTGATCTCTAAAATCTATATGATTCTGGTAAAACTCAACCACAAAAAAACAACCCAATCAAGAAGTGGGCAAAGGATATGAACACGCACTTCACTAAAGATATTCAGGCAGCTAACAGATACATGAGAAAATGCTCTCGATCATTAGCCATTAGAGAAATGCAAATTAAAACTACGATGAGATTCCATCTCACTCCAACAAGGCTGCCATTAATCCAAAAAACACAAAATAATAAATGTTGGAGAGGCTGCAGAGAGACTGGAACTCTTATACACTGCTGGTGGGAATGTAAAATGGTACAACCACTTTGGAAATCTATCTGGCATTTTCTTAAAAAGTTAGAAATAGAACTACCATACAACCCAGAAATCCCACTCCTTGGAATATACCCTAGAGAAATAAAAGCCTTTACACGAACAGATATATGCACACCCATGTTTACTGCAGCTCTGTTTACAATAGGAAAAAACTGGAGGCAACCAAGGTGTCCACCAATGGATGAATGGTTAAAAAAAATATGGTATATTCACACAATGGAATACTATGCATCGATAAAGAACAGTGACGAATCTGTGAAACATTTCATAACATGGAGGAACCTGAAAGGCATTATGCTGAGTGAAATTAGTCAGAGGCAAAAGGACAAATATTGTTTAAGACCAGTATTATAAGATCTTGAGAAACAGTATAAACTGGGAAGAACACATACTTTTGTGGTTACGAGTGGGGGAGGGAGGGAGGTAGGGTGGGAGAGGGTTATTTACTGATTAGTTAGTAGATGAGAACTACTTTAGCTGAAG
Organism: Loxodonta africana; assembly: GCF_030014295.1. Classification (NCBI taxonomy): domain Eukaryota; kingdom Metazoa; phylum Chordata; class Mammalia; order Proboscidea; family Elephantidae; genus Loxodonta; species Loxodonta africana. Next base: position 148,973,410 of record NC_087342.1, on the reverse strand, counting down.
GGAAGGACAATACTCAATACACGGAAGGTCAGCTCAACTGGACTGGACCAAAAGCAAAGAAGTTTCCGGGATAAAATGAATGCTTCAAAGGTCAGCGGAGCAAGGGTGGGGGTTTGGGGACTATGGCTTAAGGGGACTTCTAAGTCAATTGGCATAATAAACTCTATTATGATAACATTCTGCATCCCACTTTGAAGTGTGACGTCTGGGGTCTTAAATGCTAACAAGCGGCCATCTAAGATGCATCAATTGGTCTCAACCCACATGGATCCAAGGAGAATGAAGAACACTAAGGTCACATGATAACTATGAGCCCAAGAGACAGAAAGGGCCACACGAACCAGAGACTTACATCATCCTGAGACCAGAAGAACTAGATGGTGCCCGGCCACAACCGATGACTGCCCTGACAGGGAGCACAACGGGAAACCCCTGAGGGAGCAGGTGATCAGTGGGATGCAGACCCCAAATTCTCATAAAAAGACAAGACTTAATGGTCTGACTGAGACTAGAGGAATCCCAGCGGTCATGGTCCCCAAACTTTCTGTTGGCCCAGGACAGGAACCATTCCCGAAGACAACTCATCAGACATGGAAGGGACTGGACAATGGGTTGGAGAGAGATGCTCATGAGGAGTGAGCTACTTGTATCAGGTGGACACTTGAGACTGTGTTGGCATCTCCTGTCTGGAGGGGAGATAGGAGGGTAGAGAGGGTTAGAAACTGGCAAAATTGTCACGAAAGGAGAGACTGGAAGGAGGGAGCGGGCTGACTCATTAGGGGGAGAGTAAGTGGGAGTTAGGAATAAGGTGTATATAAGCTTATATGTAACAGACTGACTTGATTTGTAAACTTTCACTTAAAGCACAGTAAAAATTATTAAAAAAAAAAAAAAAAACCTTCAATGGCTTCCCCTTAACTTCAAAGGGCACATTTCAAATTTTTCATCATGACCTATTTGGAACTGCATTACTCACTCCTTTAAAAATATATATATATATATATATAAAATTTACATTTGTATTTTCTCTTAAAAAACAATTCAGCATTTCTGGTCAAAAAAAATCAAAATTAGAAATTTAATTTAAAAACAATACTTCAAGCTTAACCCTGACTATACATTATAATTATCTGGAACTTCTGAAAAGCACTAATGCTTGGGGCCCACACCCAGAGATTTTAATTTAATTGGTCTGAGGTAGTGATCCAGCACTGGTATGTCTGAAAAACTCCCCAGGTAATTTCAAGTACAGCCAGGGTTGAGAACCATGCACTAGGTGACTACATTTCAGGGCCCAAGTTATCAGTTAGGGATAGACTTAGTCTTCACTCTGCCTCTTGCCCTACTCCAAGGGAAGAAGATTTACAAGAAAGAGAATTTACAAGAAACAGAACTTACACTGAAAGTTTTCAGAATTGCTTAAATCATGTTGCTTGGTTTTTCATTAAATCTAACTGATTTCTTGACTGTTTAAAGATTAAAAAATATTCCATGTCATAGATGAGCCTAATTAGTATGCTACACTAAAATTTTTGTGTGAAAATACAATTACTGTGACATTTAATTAAATTCTGACAATTTATCCATGTAGCATTATTATAAAATACACTCAGTAAAATAGAAATAATGTACTTTTGTAGGATGTTTCAAGCAGTGAGTGTTTTTAAAATCATTTTTACTAAAAATAAAAATTTAGGAGCTCTGGTGGCACAGTGGTTAAGAGCTTGACCGCCAACCAAAAGATTGGCAGTTCAAATCCACCAGTCACTCCTTGGAAATCCTGTGGGGTAGTTCTACTGTGTCCTATAGGATTGCTATGAGGCGGAATTGACTTGATTGCAGTGGGTTTTTAATACTGGTGCTTAATAGTTGGGTATAATTAATGTTAACAAAATACAAACTATGTCACGAGCCTGAAATGGTAAATACCTTTATAAACTTATTGCAGCTAAGTTTTATCAGCATACTTCTATTCAGAGTCACCGATTCTCAAGGATCTGAGGGTTACAACAAGCAAAAAGCAACCTGCTTTAGAAGTGATTTTTAATAATAAAATCCAAAATGCTCCATTTACTAATTTTTATATCAAGACAAGGTCAGCTAAGGGAGACAAGGCCAAAAAAAATGAAAAAGGACAACTGAAGACAAAGAGGTTAGGAAAATGTCTTTCTTAAGAGTACCAAATATAGTCTATAAGGTGCTCTAAAAAGTGACGTCCTATAACAAATGTCCTAATACAAAGGAACTGTACCTACATATGAGTTTAGGTCCCAGAGTCACCCTTTTTGGTATTCTCTAGATAGAAAGATAAAGACGTATATACAAAGAAAAAAACACCAGAAGTATCTAATAGTGAAAGAATAGGATATTTACTATTGCAAAGCAAATACTATTGTATGCAATCATATCTGGCCTCAACCTATTTACCTGGACAGAATTAATTATCACTTGCTCTTTCTTCCCCTCCCCTCTCCCTTTGAAATATCATTACTTCTTACGTATACTAACATTCAGTAAACTAGGCAGCAGATTTCCCATGTTCACTTCAAAATGCAAAGTTTATTACTGAAATAAAGACTTACTTTCCCACAAAACTCTGAAGGAATTATAAGTACCGTGGAAAAGCTTTAGAAATTTCCTCTGAAAACCAAGGAATTCTGGGGGGCGGACGGGGGACAGGAGACGGGGGAGACAACTCCAGGGCTTAAGATTCACGAAAGGGCTGGCAAACTGATAAAAATTCAATTTATATGGTTGCAAATTATCCCAATATAGAAATAGAGGGGAAGGTGTCTAAAGGCCTCAGTGTGACTGTAAAAGGGAATGCGCCAGAGTTTAGATTTTTAAATGACATATACGAAAAATGAAAAGCAGGCTGGGGACCAATGATGCACCATGAGCGTCAGACACCTGGTATTAACCTATGCAAAATGTTAGTAAGCCTAAGACCAAAGATGACCCATAGCCTACCAATGATAACCAAAAAACCAAACCCACTGCCACTCAGTCGATTCCAACTCATAGCAGCCCTATAGTAGAGTAGAACTGCACCACAGGGTTTCCAAGGCTGTAATCTTTATGGAAGCAGACTACCACCACACCTTTCTGCCTCGAAGTGGCTGGTAGGTTCGAATGCTGACCTTTCAATTAGCAGCTGAGTACTTTAACCACTTTGCCATCAGGGCTCCTTTCAATAATAAGGACAATCACATTGGGGGAGATGGATAATTCCTTGGGAAAAGCCTGCTGCTTGGGTTTGAGTATATATTATTTATGAATTACAAAAAAGGAGATTTCCTCTCCTCCTATGATGGCTCTGATAATAAGCTTTAGATTGAAAATGGTAGGAAAAAAAATGGAGTTAAGTGGAAAAAGATGTGAAAATGTAATTTTCAAAATGGGGCTGAAGGTGCATTTTGCAAAACTATAAACTAGAGGACTAGATGTAATCTTAGACAATAGTCTAAAAATCAGTTACATTAAAAAGATGGTTTGTGACTATTCAGAAAAAGAACAAGAGTCAAGGCAGATGCACTAAAAATAAATTAGATTACACCTTTCTCAAAAATTAACTCAAAATGGGTCATACACCTATATGTAAACTGTAAAACTAAAAAACCTCTAGAAGAAAACAGAAAAATCTGTGACCTCGGGTTTGGTGATGAGTTTTTAAAAACAACACCAAAAGCATGATCCATGAAATAAAAAACTGGTAAGTTGGACTACATCAAAATTTAAAACTTCTGCTCTGTAGAAAAAAAACCAAAACCAAACCCATTGCCATCGAGTCGATTCTGACTCAAAGCGACCCTAAAGGACAGAGTAGAACTGCCCTATAGGGTTTCCAAGAAGCGCCTGGCAGATTCGAACTGCTGAACTTTTGGTTAGTAGCTGTAGCTCTTAATCACTACGCCACCTGTGAAAGACACTGTTAAAGAGAATGAAAAGACAAGCAAAACATATACCTGATAAAGAATGTGTATGCAAAATATACAAAGAACTATTAAAGCTCAACAATAACAATCTGATTAAAAAAATGGGCAAAAGATCTGAACAGTTAACTTACCAAAGAAGATCTACAGAAGGCAAATATGTAGATGAAAAGATGCTCAATATCATTTGTCATTATAAAAATGCAAATTGAAATGAGATATCACTACCACCTATTAGAATGGCTAAAATCCCGGAAACAGATAATACAAATTGCTGTTAAGGATGTGCAGCAACAGGAACTCTCACTCACTGCTGATGAGAACCCAAAACAGTACAATTTCTTTGAAAGACCGGCAGTATTTACAAAGCTAAGTAAGTCTTACCAGCAATCACTCCTAGGTATTTCACTCAACACAAAACCTGCATGTAAATGTTTATTCATTATTGCCAAAAATTGAAAGCAAGCAGACGTCCTTAAATAGGTGAATGGATACACAAACAGTGGTACATCCATACAATGAAATCTTATTTAGTGATAAAAAGAGATTAGCTATTAAACCACACAAAGACAAGGATGAATGTTAAATGTATATTGCTAAGCAAAAGAAGCTAGTATGAGTCCAACAATATGTCATTCTGGAAAGGCAAAACTAGTATGACACAAAATAGATCAGTAGCTTTCAGGGGCACAGGGGAGGGTTGAAGAGGTGAAGGTTGTCTTAGGGTGGGAAAACTATTTTGCATGACACTGTAATGGTGGATACATGACACCATGCATTTGCCAAAACCTACAGAACTTCACAACACAAGGAGGGAATCTTAATGTATGTAAACTAAAAGGTAAGGGAGCCCAGGATGGAATGAAGAATACAAAAAAAGAATATAACTATCCTACAAATGTATGGAATAACCTCACTGAAAGGTAGAAGAACTACACTGAAACAAGATTCAAGGAGTAGGGGAATAAGGTGCTAACCTTAGTAACTTCAGAAATGAGTTAAAGAAACCCAGAAAAAAAGAATAAAAGGAAAATTAACTGTACATAAGTATTGTACTCTAATTAATAAAGTTGTTTTCCAAAGGGATATGGGTTAACAATTCTGAAACCACTATACATGTATACTGGTATTGATAAATTAAGCAAATGGATGGCAACTGATGGGAGAAACCAGTCTGAAAAGGCTACATATTGTATGATTCCAGTTACATGACATTCTGTTGAAGTAGGAGGTTACAGATAAAACATAAAACATGAGGAAGAGGCTAGAATGATCCATGTGATAATGGATTAGAGTTGGAGACATCAGTATCAACTCATACTTGGTTTAATATAGAAACAGCCAGTTACATAAAAAAGTATCTATAAATGCGTGTATAAATACAGGTTAGTATTAAAAAAAAAAAAAAAAAAAACAGTGCCATCGATTACACACATATATCTCCTTGCTCGGTTTGCTGAAAGAATCTAGAAGCAACAACACCCTAGAAGTAATGAGCACACCTAGCTACTAGATTCTAATATCATTGTTCAATAAAAGGATTCAGGACTCCTGGTAGAAATGATTCTAGGATACAAACCAAAACCAAAACCAAACCCGCTGCCATCAAGTCAATTCTGACTCATAGTGACCCTTCAGGACAGAGTAGAACTGCCCCATAGGGTTTCCAAGGATTAGCTGCTGAATTTGAACTGCTGACCTTTTGGTTAGCAGCCAAACTCTTAACCACTGTACCACCAGTGCTCCAATTTTAGGACAGGGGCAGTAAATATGTAAGTTTAGGCTGGAGAATCTTGTAGTGCCAGAAAGCATGGAAGTATTCTAAACAAAAAACAAAACACCACAATGATTGGGGTATGTCAAAGGGACACAGAAACTATATAGAAAGAGTTCCTAATTGACAAAACTGGAACAATCTGAGCAACAATTTAAGTAGTGTTGAATTATAATCCAATAAAACAATATATCCACCAGTCCATACTGATATAAGTGACTGAATAAATAAATAAACGGTGGATATGAGACCAATCTCCGATACAGAAAAATTCCAAATAATCTACTTCCTTAAGGAAATGGAGCCTAACTCTCCATACTTTAAGTGTGAGTTACACAGTGACTTCTATTCAAAGAGAAGTAGGGAAAGGGGGGGAAAAGAGTAATTTATCAGTGGAGAAAACTGACAAACACTCAAGGTTAACATCAACAGTGATATATCATGTTGATAATACGTCTCCTGGATATGATGTGAGAATGGCATTTTATCACTGTGATCTTCCTCCCCAAAACTCATAATCCCAGTCTAATCATGAGAAAATTATCAGACTAATCCTAATTGAGGGACATTCTACAATATACCAGTACTCCTCACAACTGTTCAGGTCATCAAAAACAAGGGAAGTCTGAAAAACTGTCACAGCCAAGAGGAGCCTAAGGAGACATGATGACTAAGCGTAATGTGGTATCCTGGATGGGACCCTGGAACAGAAAAATGACATTAGGTAACAGGAAATAGAGTACAGACTTTAGTTAATAATAAAGTACCAATATTGGCTTATTAATTGTAACAAATGTACTATACTAAAGTAAGATGTTAATACTAGAGGAGACTATATGTGGGGTATATGGGAACTCTGTACCATCGTCACAATTTTTCTGTAAATTTAGATCTATACTAAAATAAAAACCTTATTTAAAAAATAATATTAACCATAATCTTGAACAATCTTATTTAATAGAACTCTAGCCAAACACTTGTTACAGTCTTTCAGCAAATTCTTATAGACAAAAAGGACAACCATAGGCTAGATAAAAGGGCAAATGGGTGCTTTTGGTACAACGACCATAATCAAAGGATATTGATTAAAGGACTGAAGGCAAGCAGGAATATTTCTATAAGTATCCCCAGGGGCTTAGCTCTTCGGCATGCCCTTTTTGTGGTTATTATCAAGGACCTGGATGCCAACAGTGTATATGCTAGTAAAATCTGCTGAAAGGAAAATGGGAAGGACAAAAGTGTGAGGAGGAGGGTGTGGGGAATCAGGATTCAAAAGGACCTTGAAAGCAGGGAAGACGATGACTCTAACATAGTGAAATTTAAGGGGGAGTAAAAAGTAATAAACTGTGTGCCAAAAGGCAATGCACAAAATGTAAATTGAGGGCAGACATAATTTAAGAGTAGAATACACTAAAAAAGCATAAGACAATTTTACGATTTTAGTAAGCTCTCTGAGTTGTGAGAATGATATGGCCATCCATATGTTAATGCCACCTTAGGTCACATTAAGTTAAGCATAAATCATTAGGATAAAGGGGTGAGAGTACTGCTAACCTCAAAACTGGCCAGATCATATTTGGTGTACAGATTCAGTTCTGAGAATTACACATTAAAGGGAACAACAACAAACAGAATGAACTTAGAGATCAGGAATCATGACTGCGGATTTAAAGCCATGCCAACACCAGGAAGGCTTTTAATCTACAAAAGCCAAATAGCTATCTTTGATGGCTATCTGTAAAAATCTCAATGGCTACTGAGTGACAAAGGAATTTACACTTTGGTATTGACACAGGAATAGAGCTAGATTCAGAAGATGGAGACTTTAAGAATGCAATTTTCATAATGAAGATTTTCTAAAAGCAGGCTAAGAATGGAACTACATAGCTGCCATTCTCTAGAAGTGTTCAAGCAAAGGCTGATTTTATTTATCAGTGATGATACAGAAAGGAGTTAAAACACTGGGTAACTGAAATACAGGACCATTAAGTGTCCTTCCAACCCAGAGATTATGACTAAAGAAAAGCACAAGTAACACAGGAGTATGTCTAAAAGCTCCCTGCATATTTCAAAAGCCATTAAAATGACTTATATTGGTTTAGTTATTAAAGCTACCTCATAGGTAAAAGTTCTAGGATGTTTAAACTTTAAAGTGAAACCAGAATCCTTAATTTGGAGTTCCACTTGCCCTCACTCCCCAAAACCAAAGTACATCTTTTGGTCTAGTTTGTTTTACTAGGTGCAAAATTATTTAATTAAACAACAACAACAAAAAAAAACACCTAAAACAATTCAGTGGTAAATGGATTACCACTACTGAAATACTACACCAAATCTTCAAAGGCTTCACTATAAATAAGATGAGTACAGCCAATGGAGGTGTGCTCGTTAATCTCTGTGCTCTGGCTCTTCTCTTAAAACTTGCTGTGGGCTAGATTAAGTTAAACCAAGGGTCTGGATATAAGATGTAAGAGCTAAAAGTTTCCCATTCTTGCATCATCAAACTTAACAATATAAATTAATTAGCATACATGAAAAAGTTAACTCCTTCAACTTTGTCACATACATCAGGTTTATGTGTATTATCCATACAATAGCTTCCATCAAAAAAAATCCTGGGTCACAGATGGCCAAATAAAGACTATGGCTTAAAAAAAAAAAGAAAAAGAAAAAATCCCTGAACCATTTAACACCTATCTGGTTGTTTTATGAACTATATTAAAGTCTGGCTATCTAGAATCCATCCACTATTGTAGAAACTCCTCCTGGCTGCAGAGTCCTAATTATTCTAGTGGCTATGGCAGTGAAGACCGAGCAATCAAGCAGCACAGAGATGGGCAGAGACATCTGTGAACAGATGCAATGCTAAGCACATTCAAACAAATTATCTTTTAAAATAAAGTTTAAATCTCTGCTAAGGTAGAGGCTTTGTTCTCCTGCTTTAACATACTGAATGAGCTTGGCAAAAACTATTCAGAAATTGGTGATGGAAAAAGAAATGAATCTTTTATTTAGGCTAGGTGCAGCAGGGCATAATGTAAAAAGGAAAGAGGTTGAAGACTTGATTTCAATTCCTGGTTCTGCCTCTTACCACTGGCAGTGTGAACTAGGAAAAGACAACAAAACCTTCTGCGCCTCCATTTTCTCATCTGTAAAAACAGGGACAATGACCCTTTTTCACAGGATCATCCTGAAGGTTAAATAGCACCATGCATATAAAAGCACTTTTCAGACAGAACTATAATGTAATTTAATATTCTTAATAACACATTATATCCAATATTTCTAAAAGCCAAGAAGATTAGAAAGTGTAATTTTGATACTAGAAGTAAAACATACTGGTGTCAATACATTTTATTAGGAATAAAACTAACGTGCAAAGAAACAAATCAAAACTTTCAACTTAAAAAAAATTTTTTAGTTATTATTTTAAATAATAATAAGGTCAAGGTCTTGAGAACACTGTAGCTAATCTGTGGATATTCACAAATTTCCTGTGAAAATGAAGGAACAGATAACAATACTCAAACTATCATGAATGCCAGGAGAAAATGGTAGAAAGGTGAGTCAGACAGGAGCAATCAGTTTGAAAAGAAGTTTGGAAATAGGTTAGGAAGCCTTTTTGTAAGTACCAAGCCATGGGCTTCTTATGGCCTTTTTTTTTTTAAACATCCTTTTTGCTATCACATATAAATCTCAAAATACCTCACAGTCTATCATCAGGCACCAAGAAAAGCAGCAATAAAAGATGGAAGAAGCTTATAGTGGTAGTTACGTGCTTTTTTTCCATTAGATACATAGCAAATTTTTTATTTCCTTCTCCAGCTGTTAAATACCTTGGAAAAGTCAAAGGTGAAATGTGGGCACTTTCCTAAACAATCTCAAAAAAAGTACCTAGAAGAGGTACTTTCTTCATGGTATTTATAATTTTTGAACTCTGAACATTAAGTGTTATGCATATTGGCCATACAGCCATCCAGTTCCAACAGAATACCTGCCAGTTTAACTGCAATCTTTATTGTCTGAACTCATATAATAGCAACATCAACCCAGTGCTGTCAAGTCGATTCCAACTCATAGCAACATAATAGCAACATAGCAGAATAAAATAAGAGTTGGGCAACACGCTGTTTGAGAACAGTACTGATCTTGGAGACAGAAGACTTCAAGTCCTAGCACTGATTTCTTACTCTACTTTGGGAAAAATCATTTCACCACTCTATTTCTGTTCCTCCATCTGTCATATAAGTTAGCTTAACAAATAAAGTCTACATTACCACATGTCAGGGATATCACAGAGGGAATTCCTCGGTGGAAAGATGCTGGGAATAAATTTTAGCTTCTCTGTTACTCTAAGATTCTATAATCCTATGAATACATCTTCCCCAAAATAAAATAATTAAAGGTGAAGGGCATCAAGCACCTCAGACGAAATTAAATTAAATGGTCCTTCTTCAGGGTATTTTGAGATAAATTCATCAAAACAACTTTAAGTAATTCTTTTTTTTTCCTAACCTAATGTTTTTTTTTTTTTTCTCCTCTCTCTCTCTCGCTCTAGAAAATTTACCTTTATCCTTATCCAATGGTTCCTGGGAAAGAATAGTGCACAGTACCGGGTTTTTCCACACCCCAGTCTCTTGAGCTAGAGTAGCTAAAAAATTCAATTCACAGCTGCCATTCTCCATCAGCTTTTCATGAGCTACCTATAAATATTAAATAAACATCCAAAGAATTACAACAGATTTTTCAAAAAGCAAGCTTATCAGGTTTTAAATATAACACTAAACTTTTGAAAAAATTAGACTTTTATCTTAAAAATTTCATGTCACATTACAAAACGTTGAATTTCTTTGCTTCTGCTTTTTAAAGATGAATCTACAGGATAAGAAATAAATCAGTTATAAACCTCAAATAAATGTAATATATTTATAGAAATAAGTTTTATTAAGTTTTTTTTCCCCCCAAATCTAAACCAAGAACAAACTTATTTCTCAAGGAAGCTATCAAAATATCCAGCATCATAAAAGACCTTATTGCAGTGTATAGCGTATGTGTTGGTAAACATTTTTCCCCCAAAACCTGCTACCATTAATAAATGACAGACTTATATCAAAGCCTAAGTGACACATTACAAATATTCTGATAAAAAGGACATAAGAAAAGAAAATAACTAAATGTATGCTTTTTCATTTATTCATTACATATCTTTGGCAATTTCATATTAAAGGTGACACGGAACCCTGCTTACACTAGCTGTTTATAAGTATTCATGCAGCTGGCATATCCCTCGGGCCACAAAAGACCAAAGTTTTCATTCAATTTAAAAAGTATTTATTGAGAATTTCTATGGGCAAAACACTGGTGAAGACTGCAACTAGTTCTCTTCCTTTATGGAACTTATTCTCTAGTTGGGTAAAGAAATGTTTAAACAGTTAAAACACAGGCAAAATAAAACAAATGCTGTCAAACAGGTATAAACAAACCCCCAGGGAGCTCTGAAAAGAGAGCAAAGTACCATGGAAACTCTTAAAGCTATATTTAAACAAAAATCTATTCCTCAATACCATGAAAATGTTCTCATTGCAACAAAGTGCTTTAAGAAATTTTCTTTGAGAAGTAACTGGAGTCTAACTTAGAGGGATTTAGAGTTGGTTCCTTCTCATTAACCCATATAAAAAATACCAACTTTTGTTTCAAAAGAGAAACTTTAAAAGTAATCTTACACTGACAAACAAAATCAGTAACATAAAACTATTACATTTGTGTGTAAAAAATTTATTCAGTTAATTCTGTGGCATGGTGTTCTGAATGCCAAACAATGAAACACTCTGAAATAATTATTTACCTAAAAATAAACAATGTGGAAAAAAACCTAAGACGAAACGTACTGATATGCTGAAGCAGAAACTGCATGATCAAAAAGTTAGTAGCAATGGGACAAACAGGACAAGACACCTTCAATCCAACAGTTACTGAGTATCTATTACATGGAAGGCACTATTAAGCATCTATTATTTGTAAGGCACTAAGTGGAATCCTGTGGTATTACATAATGATTCCTACCTCCAAGGACCTTCCACTTAACATAGATTTTAATGCTTAATGTTAAAATAGCAAAGTTTATTTCTCTGCCCAACTACAGCTTATTTCACATGCTTCCAAAATTTAAGACTAGCCCTCATTAACAATATCCTATGGAAAAAAGTAAGATCAAAAGACATTTTAAGAACTCTGGCTGGAGAAACAGAGAGCAAGAACTGTATCTTTTAAAACTAACTAGCAGGAACATTCTTTTTGGCTAACCAATTTATCAAATTTTACTTAAAGCTATAATATATTCAGCATAATCTAGTGTTTGAAATAGAACTAAACGTTCCTGAAAATACCCCAAAACAACTAAGTGCTAACTTGTACAGTACAATATCCATCAGAACTAAAGATACCAGAACTAAGTAAGAAACCAAAGCATGTGCTTTCAGACACAGGAGAAAAAGCATGGGCTTGGAGTAAAGAATCTTGGTTCACGTAACTACTCAATGACATTAGCTGCACAACTCTGGGCAGATGAACATTTTACAGTATGAGCCTCAGTTTCCTCACCTTTAAAATGGGGAAAATGTACCTATCCCCATAAACTTTTCATAAGGATTAAATAAGATATGTTAAATTCTTCTAAAGCATACTGGTAGATTTTCATCATTTAAACTACTTCTAAATCCAAATGATGGATTTTTTTTGTTATGTGTGTGTTCCCTTACTGCTCTGACAAAGCCCTAATTATTTGATCTTAAAGAATTATGCAATATTCAATCAAACTGCCTAACTGGATATATTCATTTACCAAACATTTATTAAGCATCTACTATATGCAAGAACTAGAGTTAATGAGAGTGGCACATTAATGTTTGTCATTACTTAGATGTTTTAAAGTTTAACCAAATAATTGTTTCAGAGTAAGGAAAAATGACACAAGTTATATTAAATGTAATAGGTAAATAGTCTCACCTGTACCAGTGCCTGAAACTGTTCCCACTGTTTATCTGATAACTCAACACGCAGACACAATAAAAGTTCAACACAGCTTCTAAAAAACAAAATGTTGGTAAGGATACAAATAATTATTAAAATTCAAAGTAAAAAAAAAAAAAAACCCAGTAATTCTAATATCAATAGACTCCTCATACCTAATGTATTTAAAGTTAAACTGTCATAAGAGTTGTGATATAAAATTTTTTTTAAAAAAGCTAAATCTAGTTTTTTATTTATTCAAAGGTCTACTCACAATGCCAAGCGTTCCAGAACCAACGCTACATTTTCACATTCAGAGGTAAGATAAGGTCGTGCTTTAACATAACTTTGGATAGCCACTGTGTATACCTCCAATAAAGGTAAGGGGTCATCTGAAGTTTTCCATTTCTCTGCATATTCAAGGAGTGTCTGTTTAGAAAGAAAAAAAAAAAATTCAATATAAATGAAAATATACATTGACTGATTAACTGTGTTTTTCTTTCCACCCTGAGAAATCTTAGAAAATGTTTTATTTATAAAAAGTAACTTATGCTGATTAAAATATTTAAAATAAATAAATAAAACCACACCCATATTTCTAGCAGTTCTCTATAGAGGAAAAAATTAGTGTCAACTCATCCAGCGTGCATTTCATCAAGGCTGGTTTCAAACAGTACATTATATCTTCTCTTCCCTAGTCAAAATGCAACCTCTCATCCAATAATTTCTAAGATTTAAAAGTTATTTTTAAAAGAAGACATTTAGACAATACTTGACCATGCACTGAAGAATTTCAAAGAATATGTTTCTTTTTTTTTTTTAAATATATAAGAAGCAGAAGATTCAACACCTAACTACAAATGGATTGCATATGATTGGCATTTACACGATTTTTCAGTCCATAAAAAAAAAGTAACGAATCAATGTTTTTAATGACAAGTTTTATAAATTATCATTTAAAGACCTTCAACATATATAAATCAATATTAAATATATTAAAAAACGGTTATAAGGTTTTATAATTTTTGTAATAAAGTGCTTATTTAAAAAAAATTCCCCACTCCATCCCTCAATGAATTAAATATTTCAAATTCATCTCATCAGAATCACTAACAAAATACTGTTTATTCAATAGAATAAAAAGATGAAAGAAACTGGTAACAGCAGTTATACACACACACATTAGACTCTGCAGTTGTTAGAACCTTCAGTTACTAAAAACTATCTAAAGGGCTCTACGGCTATTTTAAATAAAGTGGGATTCTAAATGTTTTCGTAATAAAGAAAGCTGTTACAGTTGGTCCTCTTCACACTTCAAGGTCTAAGACTCATTTCATCACATATGGAAATGCATGTGTCCTTTCCTAGAAAAGAGTGTATCATGAAGGAAAAAAGCTCCATGAGGGCTTGAGATGGTGGGCATAAAGAAGCATCTTTAAAATAAAATGTACTGGAAGAAAGGAAGATAGCTAGAAATTCTATTCAATCAAACACGCATCTGTCAGTTTGTCATAGTGTGATGGCTTGTGTTGCTACGATGCTGGAAGCTATGCTACAGCATTTCAAATACCAGCAGGGTCACTCATGGTAGAAAAGGTTTCAGTGGACCTCACAAACTAACATAGAGTAGAAAGAAAGGTGTGGCAAACTACTTCTGAAAATTAGCCAATGAAAACCTTACGGATAACAACACAACATCGTCCTATATAGTGCTAGAAGATGAGCCCCCAAGGTTGGAAGGCACTACACAATAGCCACAACAATGAACTCAAACATACCAATGATCATGAAGATGGCAACGTTTTGAATGAATCTTATATGAATTGGAGCTAATTCAATGGCAACTGACAACAACAAACACTCAAAACAATTACTGCCTTGCTCTCTCTGTTGTTGTTAGGTGCTGTTAAGTTGATTTTGACTCAAAGCAACCCCGTGTGACAGAGTAGAACTGCTGAGTAGGGTTTTCTAGGGTGTAATCTTTATGGGAGCAGATCACCAAGTCTTTCTCCTGTGGAGCCACTGGGTGGGATCGAATTGCCAACCTTTCAGTTAGCAAGTGAGTGATTTCCCATTGTACCATCAGGGCTCCAACTTGCCTTCTCTACTAACCTCTAACTAGCAGATGTAGTAAGTGATCACAGAAAATAAAGAAAGAATAAAGAATAGAAAGGATAAGCCGGTAAATTAAAGGACAACATAATAAAACAACACTTTCCTTTCACCTACATACATCTACCCTAAGTGAGGGCAGCTATTGATGGCCAGGAAAACTAGAGAGAAAAGACAGAAAACTTACACCTACATGTGTGGCAGAGGTGAGTAGGAGAAGGAGGAATGCATTTACCCTAGGTCTAAAACCAACCCCAACAGCAAAAAATTCCAGGTAAAGTTGGAGTGGAAAAGTTATCCAGGAAAATAATATCCAAATATTTCCCAGATGAGCCCTGAAACCAGTATCGGGTCAACACTTTAACAACACCCCATCTCAGAAGGCCTTCGTAATGCAGAATAGATTCTATACGGCGATAAAAAAGAATCAAGGATAAATTCCCTAGCTCCCTCCAAATGTGAATTCCTACAAGTACAAAGGGCTTTAGAATCTTCCTGAACTTTAATTAAGGATAGGGTGAGGGTGCTGGGGGAGGGGAAAGACACTGTTTCTGTATAATGTAATTATAAATGAATGACACTGTAGTAGTCAATAAGAAATCAGAGTTGAGGCTGATATCGAAGTTGTCAAGGATTTCATTTTACTTGGATTCACAATCAATGCCCATGGAAATAGAAGTCAAGATATCAAGTGACTGGGCAAACCTGCTGCAAAAGAACTCTTTAAATTGTTAAAAAGCAAAAGTGTCACCTTGAGGACTAAAGTGCCTGACCCAAGGCATAGCATTTTCAATAATCTCATATGCATGTGAAAACTGGACAATGAATGAGGAAGACTAAAGAAGAATTGATGCCTTTGAACTAGGGTGTTGGCAAAGAAGAGTGAATATAGCATGGACTGCCAGAAGAATGAGCAAATCTGTCTTGGAAGAAGCAGCCGGAATGCTCCTTAGAAGCAAGGATGGTGAGACTTTGTCTCACGTATTTTGGACATGTTATTTTATCAGGAAGGACCAGCCCTTGGAGAAGGATATCATGCTTGATAAAGTAGAGGGTCAGAGAAAAAGAAGACCTTCAATGAGATGGTCTGACACAGTGGCTGCAACAATGGGCTCAAACATAAAAATGACTGTGACGATGGTGCAGGATTGGGCAGTGTTTCATTCTATTGTACACAGGGTCCATTTAGGTGACCATATTGTAATAATCAGGGAATAACATTAACTAGGGAGATGTCAGAAGACAAAGATAATGGCAGAATATTAGAAAGGGTATGAAAAACAAAATTGATGACATGCTCATGACTGATTAGATAGAGAACATGCTTAAAAGTTGGGTTAAAAAGCAAATATCTATAATCTATATAAAGTTATGAGAGCTGAAATTCTTAGCAAGTAAGTATATTTATGAAATATATTTACTTGCTAAGAATTTCAGCTCTCATAACTTTAAGTATATTTACAGCAGTGTTTTCCTTATTGCTCAAGACACTAAAATCAGTAGAACCATTGTGAAATAGGAGCATTCCCCAGCATGATTGGTTAATAAATTATGTATCTTCAATTAAAAAAAAAAGTTATTTATTTGTATCATTTATTTATTTGTATCTACTGCCCTAATCCATGCTCAGCCCCTGGGTGGTGCAAACAATCTGTGCTGAGCTACTGACTCAAAGGCTAGAGGTTTGAATCCACCCAGCAGCACTGAAGAAAAGCCTGGTGATCTATAAGATTACAGCCAAAGAAAACCCTATAAAGTGTACTTCTACTCTTGACACACATGAGGTCACCATGGGTCTCAATCGACTTGATAGCAACTGGTTGTTTTTGTTTTTTAACTTAATCTATACTAGAGCTCTCAGGCAGAAACCTCAGAATAATCAGGCTTATATTCACTTCACAAAATCAGAAGACAATTTAAAGACTATTTGTTTTACAGATTAGTCCTTACATGGAGCAGTGACATGCACAGTATTAATACAATTGGTATGAGCAAAGTTAGGCAACCTCACCCTCTGTGCAACATTCTGTCTATATGAAAAAAGGCTATTTGTACTAATGTAACAGGACTATAAATCTGTGTTGTGGTAGTGGTGGTGTGCTGTTGAGTCAAGTCTGACTCACAGCAACCCTACAGGACAGAACAGAACTGTCCCATGAGGTTTCCAAGGCTGTAAATCTTTACGGAAGCAGACTATCCCATCTTTCTTCCTTGGAGCAAGCCACTGACCTTTCGATTAGCAGCTGAGGGCTTGACCACTGTTCCACCAGGGCTCCTAAAAATCTGTGTAATTACTTTATAATTACAAAGTATCTTTTATCTATATTATTTCAATTATTCCTCACAGCAACGCTATGAAGTATTATTTATCCAATTTGCCGGGCACAACAGAATTAAACAACCTGACTTTTTTTTACCAGTTAAGCTTACTTTTAGCTGAAAGGAAGAAAATTCAACTCAAAGCATCATAAACAATAAGAAAGTTTATCTCTTGTAACAGGAGATTAAGAGGAAGGGCAGGTTCAAGGATTGGTTTGTTTAGTAGCTCGACAATGTCTTCAAGGATCCGCTTTCTCTTTACACTGCTATTTTCAGGTGCACCCCCCACCCCAAACTCTACCCACCAAGGTCTCAAAAAAGAGTATAGCAAATCCCGGCATCTGATATCATATAGCATATCCAGACTCATCATAACCAGAAAACAAGATAAGACCATCTCTTTATGTAAGAAGTTATTCATAGAGGACCAAGAAGACTGAGATTGTGAGTCAGAGGATGCTGTAAAGGAGACTATTTTGGAGACACAGTCCAGAAAAAAAACTACCTGAATAGAAGGGGAAAATAGTCATAACTGTGGGCTCACAGATATGTTTTGATTGGTGTGTTCATATCACTTTAAAAATATTTCAATTAGTTTCTGGTATTTAAAAACCCCAAGTTTTACATCAGAAGTTGGATTTCTGGCTTTTCTTTTTTAAGGTATATGTATGCTTAATTTATTTTTTTAAACAAACTAGTTTCTCATTAAACAGTCAGTACACACATTTTTCTATGACACTGGTTAACAACCCCACAACATGTCAACATTCTTCCTTTTCAACCTAGGGTTCCCTATTACCTCCTTTCCTGTTCCCTCCTGCCGCCTAGTTACTCCCCCTGGGCTGGTGTGCCCCTTTAGTGTCATTTTGTTTTATGGGTGGTGTAAATGGTAAATGTGTTCAGCTGCTAACTGAAAGGTTGGAGGTTCAAGTCCACCCAGAGGCACTGTGGAAGAAACGCCTGGTGATCTACTTTGGAAAAATCAGTCACTGAAAATTCTATGGAACACAGTTCTACTCTGACACACATGAGACTGCCAGGACTCCTACATAGGAGGATTGTGTACAATAATCTCCAAAAGGCTGAGGATTTGGGAGCACTGGTACCTTTGGAAACGGGGATGAGGGTGGGGCTAAAAAAGAAGGATTGGTTAAAAGTCTACTTAAGGGAGTTAAGCCTCCCTGGTTTCTTCCTCACCACAGCTGGGTGACCTCAGTTAGATGACTGACTACTACTCTCCACCCCCTGCGTAAGTTTTTCTGTAGATTAAACCAGAAGCATCTGGGCACAACTGAGGAGTGGTATCTTTTAACAGAGAATTAAGTCAACTTTACATACTGACTACAGATCTAGCTCCCTTCTCAGGTGCTTTTCTCCATTCAATGCTAAAACCTCCAGGGTCCTTAGCTGAGTCCTTCTCTGGAAACCCAAGAGAAAAGACACAAAGATTCTGACACCAGGCCTTCTCCAAGGAAACAGACCAGCTAGACGGATACCCCCTAGTGAAGGTCAAACAAATCCGCTCATGAGTTGGAGCTCTCCATCAGTTTTTCAATAGCATACTATGGACAACCAAGAATCAGTAGGTGCTTCAGGAAAACATCGAACATGTGAGAGAGATTAAAACAGAAAAAAAGCAATTTGGAGTAAGCAGAGACTATGCAGGGAGAAGACAAACTTTCAAAACACTATCACTAGTATCCTGAGAGAGGTAAGAGAATGTATTGCACCTATGAACAAGAATATCATGTTATAAAGGAATATTTAGAGAGAAAAGACTAATGAAAATTTAAAATATGACAGTAGAAATGAAAACCCCAATATAAGAGTTGAAAAGTAAATTGGGAGAATTTCCCTAGGGATAAGACAGAAACAAACAAAAATTTGGTGAACTGTACTTGTCGTGGATTGAATTGTGTCCCCAAAAAGTATGTGTCAATTTGGTTAGGCCATGATTCCCAGTATTGTATGGCTGTCCTCCATTATGTGATCGCAATTTTATGTTAAAGAGGATTAGGGTAGGATTGTAACACCTTTACTAATGTCACATCCCTGATCCAATGTGAAGTGAGTTTCCCTGGACTGTGGTCTACACCACCTTTTTTTTATCTTACAAGAGATAAAAAGAACGACAAGCAAGCACAGAGTGGGGACCTCATCCCACCAAGAAAGCAGTGCCAGTAGCACAGCACGTCCTTTGGACCCGGGCTTCCTGTGCAGAGAAACTCCTAGCCCAGGGAAGATTGATGACAAGGACCTTCCTCCAGAGATCACGCAGAGAGAAAGCCTTCCCCTGGAACTGATGATCTGAATTTGCACTTCTAGCCTATTACACTGTGAGAAAATAAATTTCTCTTTGTTAAAGCCATCCACCTGTGGTATTTCTGTTACAGTAGCACAAGATAACTAAGACAGTATTAGAGGTCCCATAATCAATAACAGGAGTTCCAGGATCAGAAGAGAGAAATGGAAGAAATCAAAGAACTATTTCAAGATAATTTCCTAGAACCAACAGGACATGAGTTTCCAGAACAAAAGGACCCTCTTAGTGCCCAACACAATGACTGAAAGAAGATCTATGCTATGATTGTTAAGGTTATGTGTCAACCTGGCTAAGCCATGATTCTCATTGGTTCAGCACATAGGATGCAATCACCATCCATGATGTGGTCTGTTTTAAGCAGCCAATCAGTTGAAAGGGGAGTTTCCAGAGGCTGTAGGCGGCATACGATATACATGGATCTTCTGGAAAAGCTCCTCTCTCAATCCTGCATCCGACTCATCATCCTCCAACCTCCAGTTCTTGGGACATGAGCCAGCAGCCTGCTGTCTGACCTGCCGACTTTGGGTTTGTCAGCCCCTGCAACCACGTGAGTCAGGGGAAGCCACCAGCCTGACCCACAGATTTGGGACTTGCCGGCCTACAATCACGTGAGCCATTTCCTTGAAATAAATCTCTATATATGGGGTCCTGGTGGAACAGTGATTAAGAGCTCGGCTGCTAACCAAAAGGCTGGCAGTTCGAATCTACCAACCACTCCCTGGAAACTACGGTGCAGTTCTACTCTGTTCTGTAGGGTCACTATGAGTTGGAATCTACTCAATGGCAATGGGATGTATATATATATATGCTTCATTGGTTTTGCTCCACTAGAGGACCCAGCCTAACACATATACGAAGAAACTTCTTCACAGAATTTCAGCGCTCAAGGACAAAGAGGTGATCTAATAAGCTGAAGAGGGGAAAGGTTCTTAACGGCAACACTGGAGCCAAAGGAAAATGAAACACTGCATTAAAAACCAAAGGGGAATTATTTCTATGCAACTGAACTGTCACGAGCATGAAAATAGAAAAGTTATTTCATACATGCACGTTATCAAAAATTTCACCTTTTTTCAGGATGCTATTGAAGGAGTTTTACCAAAATGAGAGAATAAACCAGAAAAAAAGAGAAATATGATATCCAGGAAAAGGGGGATCTACCAGAAGCAAGAAAAACAAAACAACCCGTTGCCACTGAGTTGATTCCGACTCACAGCGACCCTACACGACAGAGTAGAACTGCCCCATAGGGTTTCCAAGGATTGCCTGGTGGATTCAAACTGCTGACCTCTTGGTTAGCAACCGTAGCTCTTAACCACTGCACCGTCAGGACGCCAACAAAACAGAGAGGTGATGAAGAAAGATCCCAAGAAGATATTTACATAATGAGCCTGAAGAGTAACTACTGGATGTCAGATAGCTCAGGAGAAATTTCTCAAGATGAACTTGATAGACTAACTAGCTTGAATGAGCTAGGAGGAAATGTATACATAGACAATAAAGCTAAGGAAAAAAATAATTTAACTCCGAAGAAACCTGCATTCAACAATTTAAAGAATATTCTCTGCAAACAGTAATATTTACAAATATTTCAACAAACTAGTCACAAAGACAGTCACAAGAAATAATAAAGAATCAGTATTATACTTTTCACATTTTTTAGCACAATGCAATAAATTTAGAAACCATTATCAAAGAATACCTCCACAAAGAAAACTACACACTTGGAAATTTTTAAATGTACTTCTATATATCACCACCACCTCAATATAAAGAAAACAAAAACTCTCACAACTGGACTAATAAGCAACATCATGATAAACGGAGAAAAGGCTGAAGATGTCAAGGATTTCCTTTTACTTGGACCCACAATCAACACCCACGGAAGCAGCAGTCAGGAAATCAAATGACATACTGCATTGAGCAAATATGCTGCAAAAGAACTCTTTAATGTGGTAAAAAGCAAAGTCGTACTTTGAGGACTAAGGTGTGTCTGACCTAAGCCATGGTATTTTCAATCACCTCATATGCATGTGAAAGCTGGACAACGAATAAGAAAGAGCAAAGAAAAACTGATGCCTTTGAATTATGGTGTTGGTGAAGAACATTGAATATACTATGGAGTGCCAGAAGAATGAATCAATCTGTCTTGGAAGAAGTATGGGCAGAATGTTGCTTGGAAGCAAGGATGGCAAGACTACAACTCACATACTTTGGACATGTTATCAGGAGGGACCAGTCCCTGGAGAACGACATCATTCTTGGTAAAGTAGAGGGTCAGGAAAAAAGAGGAAGGCCCTCAACAACATGGAATGACACAGTGGCTAACGATGGGCTCAAACACAGGAACAAATGTGAAGATGGCGCAGGACCAGGCAGTGTTTCCTTCTGTTGTACATGGGGTCACTATAAGTCAGAACTGACTCAACGACACCTAACAACAACTTCTAAATAAGTCATGACAGAAGAAATCATGAGAAATCAAAGAATTCTGAGCCCTAACCTACAGCAAAACCACAACCTATCAAAAATTTTAGGATTCAGTTAAAGCAGTCTTAAGAGAAAAATTTATAGATGCAAATGTTTATACTGTCAGTTCTCCCTAATGCTTCCTTTTGAAAGCACTAATTTGTTCCAATGCAACCGATACATTAGAAATAATTTCAGCAAAACAACAATTTCTTGTTTGCTTACGTGCAATTTTTCAATGAGAAACATTAGGTGAACACAAAAAAACTGCATCCAGCTGAACTGAGCTGTGTAGGAATACTCAAAACACACACATGCACACAACTCAAACATGTAACGGCTACCTCAGTACACCATGTGTGTTACCACATCTTAGTTATCTACTGCTGCCATAACGGAAATACCATAAGTAGATGGCTTTAACAAAAAGAAATTAATTTGCTTACAGTCTAGTAGGTTACAAGTCCAAATTCAGGGTGTTGGCTCCAGGGGAAGCTTTCTCTCTCTGTCGGCTCTGGAGGAAGGCTTCCCCTGGTTGAGGAGCTTCTCAGGAGCAGGGACCCTGTGTCCAAAGGACGCACTCTGCTCCT
Organism: Loxodonta africana; assembly: GCF_030014295.1. Classification (NCBI taxonomy): domain Eukaryota; kingdom Metazoa; phylum Chordata; class Mammalia; order Proboscidea; family Elephantidae; genus Loxodonta; species Loxodonta africana. The sequence goes on along the minus strand of NC_087342.1, from coordinate 148,950,883 downwards.
GGTGCTGCTTTCTTGGTGTTACAAGGTCCCCAACTCTCTGCTCGTTTCCCTTTCCTTTTGTCTCTCAAGAGATAAAAGGTGGTGCAGACCACACCTCAGGGAAACACCCTTTACCTTGGATCAGGGAGGTGACTCGAGTAAGGCAGGTGTTACAATCCCACCTAATCCTCGCAACATAAAATTACAATCACAAAATGGGGGACATTGGGACTGGGAATCATGGCCTAACCAAGTTGACACATGGTTTTTTGGGGGGGACACAATTCAATCCATGACATCACATATGGTGTTACAATTTACTGCCAAGTTTCAGAGAACACCCTTCCACCATCTCACAATAACTCAAAAGCTGCAACCCATCTGACACTCACTTCCACAAAGCAAACTTAAGGTCTTTTTCAAGATAAAGTGCCACATTTATTGTGCTACTTACATAGTATAAAACTGTGTTACCGCTTTCATTAGGCTCCTATCTTTGTTTATGTAGATGTGTATATGTGTGTGCCACTGACAAGCTTTTGTGTTATACTTCTAACCCCATTGTTTCTCATAAGCCCTATGGTTTTTCTTGCACAATTTTTACGGATGCATATAGTGCAATAAAGCAGAACTGACTGCTTTAAGGATTCAGAAATAATAATTAAAACATGAGATAAAGCAAATACAGCAAAATGTTAACTAGTGAGTCTTAGTGAAAAGTATATATGTATTCACTGTACTCTTCTTGTAACTTTCCTGTAATAAGAACTTAAAAAAATAAAATATTGAGAAAGTACAACAGACTGAATTCTTCACTTCTCCTTTTATCCTTGTCATATAACTTTGGAGTGCTTCCTTTAACGGTAGAGAATATTTTCCTATCCCATGCGACCTGTTTTAGCTGAAAGAATGGGGCAGAAGAGATAGTAGGCCAGTTATGAGCCTCAGCATCTTGCTTTTTTTAATGCCTTTCCTGTCAAAATGAGAAGATAAGCTCAGATTAGCCTCCTGTTTGACAGAGAGATGTTGCCCTAGTTGCTTCAGTTGAGGACAACATATATTAGTAGACAGTATGCCAACAGTAAATATTTGCATGATTCCAGCCCAGATCTGGAAACCCTGGTGACATAGTGGTTAAGTGCTACGGCTGCTAACCAAAAGGCTGGCTGTTTAAATCTACCAGGCACTCGCTGGAAACATCACCTATCTCAGATAAGTGAACAATAAATGCTTATTGTTACATGCTACTAAGCTTTTTGTGGCTGTCTGTTATGCACAATTTGGTGACAATAACTAGTTAAGTAGCCAATTTAAGTTCCACAAAGAACACACTCAAAGAAAGTACAAAATTAAAAAAATAACAAAGAGCAGAAAGAAATGAAACAGGAAATAAAGAAATGACAAGAATCAACCAAACCAAAAACAGGTAGTGGCCCCATAGGACACAGTAGAACTGCCCCATAGGTTTCCAAGGAGCTGCTGGTGGATCCGAACTGTCAACCTTTTGGTTATCAGCCAAGCTCTTAACCACGACACCAAGGCTCCAGAAAATAGATACACAACACAGAATCACCCAAACCAAAAATAGGTCAATGGAAAACACTAAAAAAAATAAAATCCTTTGGCGACCAATGAAGAAAAAAGAGAAAGTACAAAAAAAACTATTAAAAATGAGACAGGGAACTATACAAGCAGTACAAATTTTTTAAATCATAAGATAATACCCTGAATAACCCTATTCCTTATTTGAAATAATTAAAAAATCTGAATGAAATGGGAAATGTCCTAGAAAAGGTTACCGAAATTGTCTCAAGAGGAAATGTTGTTAGGTGCCGTCAAGTTGGTTCCAACTCATAGCAACCCTATGCACAATAGAACGCAACGCTGCCTGGTCCTGCGCCATGCTCACGACCATTGTTATGCTTGAGCTCGTTGTTGCAGCCACTATGTCATTCCATCTCATTCAGGGTCTTCTTTTCTTCACTGACCCTATACTTTAACAGCATGATGTCCTTCTCCAGGGACTGATCCCTCCTAATAACATGATCAAAGTACGTAAGACATACTCTTGCCATCCTTGCTTCTAAGGAGCATTGTGGTTGTACTTCTTCCAAGGCAGATTTCTTCGTTCTTTTGGCAGTCCATGGTATACTCAACATTCCTTGCCAACACCACAATTCAAAGGCGTCAATTCTTCTTTGTATCCCTTATTCATTGTCCAGCTTTCATATGCATATGATGCAACTGAAAATACCATGGCTTGGGTCAGGCCCACCTTAGTCATCGAGGTCACATCTCTGCTTTTCAACACTTTAAAAAGGTCTTTTGCAGCAGATTTGCCCAATGCAATGAGTCTTTTGATTTCCTGGCTGCTGCTTCCATGGGTCTTGACTGTGGATCCAAGTAAAGTGAAATCCTTGACAACTTCAATCTTTTCTCCATTTATCATGACGTTGCTTACTAGTCTAGTTGTGAGGATTTTTGTTTTATGTTGAGGTGTAATCCATACTGATGGTTGTGGTCTTTGATCTCATCAGCAAGTTCTTCAAGTCCTCTTCACTTTCAGGAAGCAAAGTTGTGTCATCTGCATAACGCACGCCGTTAATGAGTCTTCCTTCAATCCTGATGACCCATTCTTCTTCATATAGTCCAGCTTCTCGGATTATTTGCTCAGCATACAGTTTGAACAGGTATGGTAAAAGGATACAACCCTGACGCATACCTTTCCTGACTTTAAACCAATCAGTATCTCCCTGTTCTGTTCAAACACCAGACTCTTGATCTATCTACAGGTTCCTCATGAGCACAATTAAGTGTTCTGGAATTCCCGTTCTTCGCAATGTTATCCATAATTTGTTATGATCCACAAAGTCGAATGCCTTTGCATAGTCAATAAAACACAGGTAAACATCTTTCTGGTATTCTCTGCTTTCAGCCAGGATCCATCTGACATCAGCAACGATATCCCTGGTTCCATGTCCTCTTCTGAATCTGGCTTGAATTTCTGGCATTTCCCTTTCAATATACTGCTGCAGCCACTTTTGAATGATCTTCAGCAGAATTTTTCTTGTGTGTGATATTAATGATATTGTTTGGTAATTTCCACATTTGGTGGGGCCACCTGTCTTGGGAATAGGCATAAATATAGATCTCTTTCAGTCAGTTGGCCAGGTAGCTGTCTTCCAAATTTCTTGGCATAGATGAGTGAGCGCTTCCAGCACTGCATACATTTGCTGAAACATCTCAATTGATGGTCCGTCAATTCCTGGAGCCTTGCTTTTCTCCAATGCCTTCAGTGCAGCTTGGACTTCTTCCTTCAGTACCATCGGTTCCTGATCATTTGTTACCTCTTGAACTGGTTGAACATCTACCAATTCTTTTTGGTATAATGACTCTGTGTATTCCTTCCGCCTTCTTTTGATGCTTCCTGCATTGTTTAATATTTTCCCCATAGAATCCTTCACTATTGCAACTTGAAGCTTGAATGTTTTCTTCTTTCAGCTTGAGAAACGCCAAGCGTGTTCGTCTGTTTTCGTTTTCCATCTCCAGCTCTTTGCACATGTCATTATAATACTTTGTCTTCTCAAGCTGCCCTTTGAAATTTTCTGTTCAGTTCTTTTACTTCATCATTTCTTCCTTTCACTTTAGCTACTCGACGTTCAAAAGCAAGTTTTGGAGTCTCTTTTGACATCCATTTTGGTCCTTTCTTTCTCTCTTGTCTTTTTAATAACCTTTTGCTTTCTTCATGGATGATATCCTTGATGTCATTTCACAACTCGTCTGGTCTTTGGTTATCAGTAGAAATAGAAAAAATTAACAGCACTTCTGCTGTAAAGCAAAGATGAGACGGCAAGGCGGGGCAGAGAAGCTAGGTTAAATGGAAATGGAACAAACAGAAGGGAAATAATGAGAATGCTGACACATTGTGAAAAATGTAACCAATGTCATGGAGCAGCTTGGATAAAAAGTGTAAAATGGTAATCTAATTTGCTGTGTAAACTTAAAACACAATAAAAATATTATTTAAAGAAATTAATAGCCCTTTGTCCAATAATGCAACAGAATGTAGTTAAAAAAAAAAATCAGATTGTTTTTACAGGAAAACTCTACCAAACAAACCCTTAGGAAATAACCCTCTCTTTATTATATAAACTTCTGAAACAAAGGAAGGGAGAAAATGGGGATAGGAAAAGCTACTCATTTTTTTTTTTTTGAGGCTACTATCAATTTGAGGGCAAATCTTCCATGGCATGTGCAGTATGAAAACAAAGTCACAGGCCAATCTCACTTATGAACACAGATTTCAAAATCCTAAATATAATATTACCAAACCAAATCCAGACTCTAAGTATTGAAAACACTAGGGAATAATCACAAATTTACAGAAAAGTTGAAAATACAGTAGAGAAATCTTTTTTTCTGAACCATTCTGGAGTTAGTTGCCAACATGATGTCCCTTTACCCCCAAATATTTTAATGTACATTTGCTATAAACAAGGACATTCTTCTATATAATCAGAATCAGGAAATAAATATTGCTACATCACTACTACTGTATTTAATTCTCAGACACCAATTCAAGTGTGCCAAAGATACCTTTTATAGAAAAGAATGCAGTTCAGAAACACACAATGCATTTATTTGTAACATTTCTTCATTCTCTGTAAGTCCTAAATGAGACAGAAAGACTCAATTTAGGACTCTAACCCCAACATGTCTGTCAGTTTGTCGTACTGTGGGGGTTTACCTGTTGCTGTGATGTTGGAAGCTAACCCCCTGCATTAAAATACCAGCAGGGTCACCCATGACAGACAGATTTCAGCTGTGTTACCAGACTAAGACTAGGAATAAGGACCTGGCAGTCTACTTCTGACAGATTTAGCCAGTGAAAACCTTATAAATAGCAGTGGAACACTATCTGATATAGTGCCGGAAGATGAACCTCTCATGTTGGAAGGCACTCAAAAGACGACTGGGGAAGAGCTATCTCCTCAAAGTAGAATCGACCTTAATGACCTGGATGGAGTTAAGCTTTTGGGACCTTCATTTCCTGATATGGCATGACTCAAAATGAGAAGAAACAGCTGCAAACATCCATTTATAATTGGAAAATGGAATGTAGAAAGTATGAATCTAGGAAAATTGGAAAAGTCATCAAAAATGAAATGGAACGCATAAACATTGACATCCCAAGCATCAGTGAGCTGAAATGGTCCGGTATCGGCCATTCTGAATCAGACAATCATATGTTCTACTATGCCTGGAATGACAACTTGAAGAGGACTGGCATTCCATTCATAGTCAAAAAGAATATTTCAAGATCTACCCTGAAGTACAATTCTGTCAGTGATAGGATAATATCCGTACACCTACAAAGAAAACCAGTTAATATGACTATTACTCAAATTTATGCACCAACCACTAAGGCCAAAGATGACGAAACTGAAGATTTTTACCAACTTCTGTGGTCTGAAATTGATCAAACATGCAATCAGGATGCATTGATAATTACTGGAGACTGGAATGTGTAAGTTGGAAATGAAGAAGAATGAGTAGTTGGAAAATATGGCCTTGGTGACAGAAACAATGCCAGAGATCTCATGATAGTATTTTGCAAGACTAATAACTTTTTCATTGCAAATACCTTTTTTCACCAACATAAACAGTGACTATACATGCAGACCTCGCCAGACGGAATACACAGGAATCAAATCAATCACATCTGTGGGAAGAGACAACAGAAAAGTTCAATATCATCAGTCAGAACAAGGCCAGGGGCAGACTATGGGACAGGCCAACAATTGCTTATATGCAAGTTCAAGTTGAAACTGGAGAAAATTAAAACAAGTCGACCAGAGCCAAAGTATATCCCACCTAAATTTAGAGACCATCTGAAGGACAGATTTGATGTGTTGAACACTAATGACCAAAGACCAGATGAGTTGTGGAATGACATCATACATGAAGAAAGCAAGAGGGGTCATTAAAATGTAGGAAAGAAAGAAAAGAACAAAATGGATGTCAAAAGAGACTGAAACTTGCTTTTGAACACTGAGTAGCTAAAGTGAAAGAAAGAAATGATGAAGTAAAAGAGTTGAACAGAAGATTTCAAAGGGTAGTTCAAGAAGACAAAGTATTATAATGACACGTGCAAAGACCTGGAGATGGAGAGCCAAAAGGGAAGAACGTGCTCTGCATTTTTCAAGCTGAAAGAACTGAAGAAAAAATTCAAGCCTCAAGTTGCAGTACAGAAGGATTTTACAGGGAAAATATTAAACAATGCAGGAGGCATCAAAACAAGATAGACAGAGTCACTATAACAAAAAGAATTGGACGACATTCAACCATTTCAGGAGGTACCATGTGAGCAGGAACCAATGGTACTGAAGGAAGAAGTCCACGCTGCACTGAAGGCAATAGCAAAAAAAAAAAAAAAATGTTCCACGAATTGATGGAATACTAATTGAGATGTTTCAACAAACGGATGCAGTGCTAGAAGTACTCACTCATCAATGCCAAGAAATGTGGAATTCAGCAACCCGGCAAACTGACTGAAGAGATCTATATTTACGCCTGTTCCCAAGAAAGGTGATCCCACCAAATGTGGAAATTACCAAACAATATCATTAATATCATATGCAAGAAAAATTCTGAAGATCATTCAGAGCGGCTGCAGCAGTACATCAACAGAAAACTGCCAGAAATTCAGGCTGGATTCAGAAGAGAATGTGGAACCAGGGATATATTATTGCTGATGTCAGATGGATCCCGGCTGAAAGCAGAAAATATCAGAAAGCTGTTTACCTGTGTTTTATTGACTATGCATTTATGTTTTATTGACTAAGGCATTCAACTGTGTGGATCATAACAAATTATGGATACACTGTGAAAACTGGGAATTCCTGAACACTTCATTATGCTCATGAGGAAACTGTGCATAGATCAAGAGGCAGTCGTTCAAACAGAACAAGTGGATACTGAGTGGTTTAAAGACAGGAAAAGCGTGTGGCAGGGCTATTCTTTCACCACACCTATTTAATGCGTGTTGAGCAAATAATCTGAGATGCTGGAGTATATGAAGAACAGGACATCAAGACCTGCATTATGCAGATGACACAGCCCTGCTTGCTGAAAGCGAAGAGGACTTGAAGCACTTGCTGATGACGATCAAAGACCACAGCCTTCAGTATGGATTACACCTCAACATAAAACAAAAATCCTCACAACTGGACCAATGAAGAACATCATGAAATACAGGGAAAAGACTGAAGTCGTTAAGGATTTCATTTTACTTGGCTCCACAGTCAACACCTACAAGAGCAGCAGTCAAGAAATCAAAATACGCGCTGCATTGGGCTAATCTTTTGCAAAAGACCCGTTTAAAGTGTTGAAAAGCAAAGATGTCACCTTGAAGACTAAGGTGTGCCTGACCCAAGCCATGGTGTTTTCAATCACCTTACATGCATATGAAAGTGGGACGATGAACAAGGAAGACCGAAGAAGAATTGACATGGTTTTGAATTGCGATGTTGAAGAATACTGAATATACCATGGACTGCCAAAAGAACGAAGAAGTACGTCTTCGAAGAAGTACAACCAGAATGCTCCTTAGAAGCACAGATGGCAAGACTACATCTCACATACTTTGGTCATGCTGTCATGAGGGTTCATTCCCTGGAGAAGGGCATCATGCTTGGGTAAAGTGGACAGTCAGAGAAAAAGAGAAAGACCCTCAATGAAATGGACTGACACAGCAGCTGTAACAAGGGGCTTAAGCATAACAATGATTGTGAGGATGGCGCAGGACCCGGAAGTGTTTCATTCTATTGTACATGGGGTTGCCGCTATGAGTTGGACCTGACTCTACGGGACCTAACAACAACAACCTTTTGAAGATTATAGGCCCGTTATTTTGTAGCATGTCCCTCAATTCAGGTTAGTCTGGCATTTTCCTATGATTTGATACGTTATCCATTTTTGGCAAGAATAACACAGAAGTGATGATTTCTTCTTATTGCATCCTATCAAGTGGTACACAATTTCAGTTTGTCCGATTATGAATGATGTTCATTTTGATTACGTGATGATGGTAGTGTCTGTCCTCTTCACTGACTTTGGACTCTGATTCACTATGCTGGAACTGGCCATCTCTTCAGGTAGCCCCAAACCCCTTCTTGCCCTGCTTGGACTATGACATCCTATGCCAAGCTATCCCTCTGCAGACAGAGATGCACTCCTCATCCTGCTCTGACTCCTCCTCTAGCCCATGAATGCCCTAATTCATTCCAGTTGGACTCTGGGTCACCACACATAGTCACTTCCCTATCGACCCCTCCCCACTCTGATTGGATGCTGACCCTGCCTCCTCCATCATCAGGCTGCTCCTCCGTGTAGGTGCCCTCATCACCCTATTTAGGCCTGGGATACTCTGAGCAGCTGAGGCACCCCACAGCACATGCCTACCTTGCTTCTTTGTATCTAATAGCTTTAAATCAAAAACAAACCTGTTGGTGTTGAGTCAATTCCAACTCATAGTGACTCTACAGGACAGAGTAGAACTGCTCCATTGGGTTTTCCAAGGAGCACCTGGTGGATTTGAATTGCTGAACTTTTGGTCAGCAGCTGAACGCTTAACCACTGTGCCACTAGGGCTTTAAAAAAAAAAAAAAATTTTTTTTTTTTTTTTTTAAGGGCTTTAGGACTGAATTATTTAGAAGGGAAGAGGAAGGACTGCACTAAATTTTTAAAATGCATTTTGGGTCCAATAGGATTGATCAGAGGAATATGAACCTGCTGCCATCGAGTTGATTCTGACTCAGAGTGGCCCTCTAGGACAGAGCAGAACTGTTCCACAGGATTTACAAGGAGCGGCTGGTGGATTCGGACTGCTGACCTTTTTGGTTAACAGCCAATCTCTTAACCACTGTCCCACCAGGGCCATGAGGATAGTTTAAAATTAGGAAATCTGTAAATGTAATTTACCACAATAACAGATTCAAAGGGGGAAAGTATATGATCATTTCAATAGGTGCAAAAAAATTACATAATAAAAATTCAACCCATTCACTGCAAAGAAAAAGCAACATCTTTTTGTAACAAGGGACAGAATTAAATTTCTTAACTCGATGGAAAGTATTCAATAAAAATTCGCAGCAAGCATCATACTTAAGGGTGAAATGTTAGAAGCATTCCCCTTTAAAGTCACAAACAAAACACAGATGCTTGCTTATCAAGGCTCAGTGCAATCTGAAAAAGAAGTGAAAGTGATAAGGGCTGGGAAGAAAAGATAAAAATGTTCTTATTGCAGATAATGTATACATAAGAAGTTCAAGAGAATTCACTATAGTTGCTTGGTATCAGATAAATATGCAAAATTCAACTGCAATTATATTCACAAGCAAGCAATTAGAAACTAATTCTTATAAAGACGCCATTTACAATACCAAAACCCATAAGTACCTAGGAATAACTCCAACAAAATATTTATAAGGTCTTTTCAGAAAAAATTACGAAACTTCATTTAAAAGACTTGCATAAGTAGAAAAGCCATATTCATGGGTGTTTGAGGATAAAATTTAAAGTAATATAACCCAAATTTAATATAAAAATTCAAAGCAACACCAGTGAAATTCCACATACCGTTTTTCACAGAACTTGACAAGCTGATTCCGAAAGTCACACCAAAGGTCAAACCAATTTTGAAGCATAAAGTGAGAGTACTTGCCCTAACCAGATGGGAAGACTTATAAACCAAACCAAAGCTGCTGCCATTGAGATGATTCCAACTCACAGCGACTCCAAGTGCTATGGAGCAGAACTGAGCTCCATAGCATTTTCTTGGCTGTAATCTTTACAGAAGTAAACTGTCGGGCCTTTCTTCCATGGTGCTGCTGGGTGGGTTCATATTGCCAACCTTTTGGTTAGTACAAGGATGCAAACTGTATAGAAATTAAGACTGTCATATTGGTATATAGACAACTTAAAAACAGAGCTATGTATACATGGGAACTTGGCAAATAACAAACGTGCTATTAGAAATCAATGCGGAAAGCACAGACTATTCCGTAAGTAGTGCTGTAACAACTGGTCATAGAGGGAAAAAAAAAATCACAACTATTCTGAGCATACAATAAAACTCCACATGGATTAAATGCCTAAACATGACAAGCAATACTTTAGGAAGAAAACATATGGCAATACCTCAAGACCTTGGGGCAGAGAAAGATTTCTTAAACAAGACACAAAACACACAACCACAACAGAAAAATGATTAATGCAGCTACATTAAAATTAAAAACTTCTGTGCACCAAAAGCCCATATAATATCAAATAAGAAGTTATAGACTGGGAAGAAATATTTGCAACCTGTGTTTCCAAAGAATACATATTAACATAATACAAATAACATAAAAATATATAATATAAAATTCATAATATGAAAATAACTCTTCCAAACGAGTAAAAGAAAAACAACTCAATAGAAAAATGGACAAAGGACAGAAACAACTGGATAAATGACTAATCTAGCAGAGGTAAAATTCTTTGACCAACTAAAATTCTAGGTTTACCCTGAGACAGAAGGTTTCCCTGACTAGAACTGCAGAAAGTGGCTATCTCCAACTATCTAGCTTGTCAGAGATTTGACTTCAAAGAGCTGATGTTCACCTGTAACACTTCCAACTCCCAAGTTTGCCTTGGCATCTCAGGTTTGAGTTTGTCCATTTCCATATTCTCTTCTTGGAATGCTGCCTTTATATCATCGTTTTCCAAAACAGTGAGAATTCAGGGGAGTTTCTTAGTTGTGAGGAAATGCAAGATTATTTAATAATCTTCAATAGCAGTCACAGAACTCATTCCTAGTAGAATCAATTCTTCATCCATTATTCTTTTATTTACAGAATCTTACTTATTTAATAATCTTACCTGTTTCTCCACACCTCAATCCACTGTCCCTGGCAAATAGCCAATGCAGTAGTTATTTCACTAGCACTTTGGCATCTTCAAGTGTAGTAGCACAGATTGCTTTTGTGTGGCCTATCTAGCTATGGTCTTGTAACTCCCACCCAAGTGATTGAGCAGAATTGTGTGACAGGGTAATTGTGGCCCACCAAACGGATTCATCAGTTTTGCTACCCTGCTGGGCTTGAAATGAGCCATCCCAGAGATGGGAGAGAAAAGATACCACCACCACCAAGGAAGAACAGCCAAGAGCCAGCTCATTCTTTGGACCCAGGATCCCTGCACTGAGAAGCTCCTGGAAGCAAGCGACAGAGAGAGAAGCTGAGAAACGGTGGCAGGAGAGACCCAGCAGCAGAAGACAGCATAGTGGGCTTCCCACCCAGGGAGAAAAAAGCTAAGTGCCTTTGGGCAGAGGCTTATGGCCAAGGAGAGATGTGACTGTGAGCATGGCTAAGAAGAGGCTGTCCTGATGAAAGAACTGTTATACTTGCCTGTTCCTAAGCCTGAATTGTAACCTGTTACTTCCCTAATAAACCTCATAATCATGTGTATGGTCTATTGAGTTCTGTGTGGCCATTGCAAAGAATTATCGAACCCAGCAGAGAAGTAGAAAGTGCCATGGGAGGGACAGTTGGTGTCAGAATTCTTACAAATGTCTGTGAGAGGAGGCATGTCCCACCCCCACCTCAGAAGAATCAGCCTTGGGCTGCTGATCTTAAGTCTCCTTCTCCCATTGCGAAGTTACAGGGGGTCAGGCACTGCCCCCATGCCATTTTTACATCAAGAAAATAAATTATGAATTTTATATATGATCCCCAATCATAATTCACACTCCTATATACTCACTCTAGGGCTTGAGATAATTCAGAGAAACTGAGATTCTGATAGCTTGGAATCCCTAAATAATCCACAGTATGAATGTAATTGACACTTATTAATCTTCAGAATTTCTCAGTCTCTAAGGCCTATTTTCTTTACAATATTTTGGTTTATTGGCATAAACCGATCACAACCCCCCAAATCTCCTATTTTCTACCCTGACATGATGTGGACCAGTAATTCCTCTAGTTTCTTGTAGAGACATCCTTTGCAACAAGCAAGGCTTACAGGAGTAACCGAATCAGTTTCTTGGTGTAAATATCTGTCACAGGTTGAATTGTGTCCCCCCAAATACATGTGTCAACTTGGTTAAGCCATGATACCCAGTATTCTGTGGCTGTCCTCCATTTTGTGATTATAATTTTATGTTAAAGAGGATTAGGGTGGAATTGTAACACCACCTTTACCCAGGTCACATCCCTGATCCAAAGAAAAGGGAGAAAGGGAGTTTCCCTGGGGTGTGGCCTGCACCACCTTACAGTTTACAAAAGATAAAAGGAAAGGGAAGCAAGCAAAGAGTTGGGGACCTCACCAAGAAAGCAGCACCAGGAGCAAAGCGCGTCCTTTGGACACAGGGTCCCGGCGCCTGAGGAGCTCCTCGGCCAGGGAAAGATTGAAGACAAGGACCTTCCTCCAGAGCCGACAGAGAGAGCTCTGTCAGACAGGGTGTCACTACCCACTACGTACGTCTATCATGAGTCTCGGAAGGGCCAACTGCCACATACATGACATCCCTACTTTAGAACATTAAATACAATGGCAGAAAGCCCAGCTTAAAAAGTGCTCAATTCTCTTCATTTTTGTTATCTGTAGTGATTTTCACAGACAGTAATAAAATTCAACAAAAACAGTATTTTCCTTAGCCACTTACATTATACTTACTGATTTACAAAGAACTTTTTTGATTAAAAACATCTATAGTCAGCAATTAGAAATTAAAACAGAATTTTAAAAAACCATAAATTCATTTAAAAATAAACTTGTTAAAATATTTATGAAAAAACAGCTTTCAAGAAAAATTAGTAAGATGGCAATGTTTTTTGTTCCTGCAAAATTTTTCAATGTCTGACTTAACTGATGACAGCTGGATTTTAATATCTGCTTCTGCATTCAATCTTTCATGGTATGTTGTTTTGGCTGAAATATGTGAAGGAAATTCAGTCTCCTACAAATATGTAGTTGGGAAAAAGGAGAATTTTATAAGCCTTTGCAAAAGACTACAGTGAATTCTTCTTTTATACTAAAATGAAACTTTAAAAAGTGTTTTTAAGATTATTTGCAATGGGAAATAGTAAGCCATATCAATGAACTTTTTATAAACATTCCCCTATTGATGATTTCATTATCTAACATTTTACATTTACAACAATAGTAAAAACTCTACTACCCGACTATTTTGCACGTTAACAACGTACTGGCAGCAACGAACACTGGGGTGCAAGGTGAGAATAACACTGGCTGTGATGCTTAAGGTTATATGTCAACCTGACTTGGCCATGATTCTCAGTGATTTGACAGTTATGTAATAATGCAATTGGCAGTTAATGATGCAGTCATCCTCCACTTTCACCTAACCCCAATTGTGCATAATGACTTGGTCTTTGGAACCTAATCAGGTCAGTAAGTGAGGAGAGGTATACTCTGTTATATTAAAGCCCATTAATCTATCTTGCACTTTGAGTGGATCTTTTTTTTTACCCATGTGTAATTTTATAACATCATGCATTTGTCATTTAGAGAATATAGGTTTTTCTGAGTTATGGGGATCTTCCAAATGTTTCCACATTTCATAGCCCTATATATGTATGTGTGTGTGCACATGCACACGCATATAGCTTGGCTGCTAACCAAAAGGTTGGCAAGGGACCAGGCAGTGTTTTGTTTTGTTGTACGTAGGATCACTGTGAGTTGGAACTGACTTGATGGCACCTAACAACAATATTTGTTAATTTCATCACAGATCTAAACAACATTTTTAAGTAATATGAAGTTGTCAAGTTTATGGTGGTAGGCACAAATTTTCCAAAATTCTAATTTTCACTTGAAAGTTCAACTTTTATCATAGGCTACCAATACTGTCAGTTGTTTTCCTTGAAGAGACAGGCCATTTCACTTATTTTCAACAAAATGTCTGTCAAACACTGAACTCTGAATAATCATAGTTTGTCAGTCATTTTCTCAAGTAAAAATGGTGTTCTATAAAAGCGTCTAGTTCAGCTCACAACTTAAACAAGCGCTTTTCCTGGAGACAACGGTCATATTTCAGTGTGCAGCATAACTGCTTTATGCATACTTCCACTTTGGGACACAGAATATTAACTCAAGATTCAATACAATAAAAATAGTAACTTTTACTCCTTCATCAACAATACAGCCATTTCTTTTTTTTTTTTTTTAAACAAAGGGTGTATCATGATAAGGAGTCCTAGTGATGCAGTGATTAAGAGCTTGGCTGTTGTCATTGACTGAATTATGTCCTTCGAAAATATGTGTATCAATATGGCTGGGCCATGATTCCCCGTGTTGTGTGACTTTCCTAAATCCTAACCTCTACAATGTTAATGAGGGAGGATGGGCGGCAGTTGTGTTAGTGAGGCAGGACTCAATCTACAAGATTGGATTGTGTCTTGAGGCAATCTTCTGAGATATAAAAGAAGCAAGCAGAGAGACAGGGAGACCTCATACCACCAAGAAAGCAGTGCCAGGAGTACAGCGTGTCCTTTGGACCCGGGGCCCTGTGCAGAGAAGCTCTTAGTCCAGGGGAAGATTGATCAGAAGGCCGACAGAGAAAGCCTTCACCCTGGAGGTGACGCTCTGAGTTTGGACTTTTAGCCCACTTTACTGTGAAGAAATAAATTTCTCTTTGTTAAAGCCATCCACTTGTGGTATTTCTGTTATAGCAGCACTAGATGGCTAAGACAGCTGCTAACCAAAAAGTTGGCAGTTCGAATCCACCAGCTGCTGCTTGGAAACCTCATGGGGCAGTTCTACTCTGTTCCGTAGGGTTGCTATGAGTCAAAATTGACTCAAAACAACGGGTTTGGTTTTTGATCCCTCCACTGCTCACAGAAGAAAACAACAGATTCCAGAGTTAAGAATACTTATATTTCCCCCTTATTGTCCCCCTTCCCTACTGGGTCTTTGGAACGTTTTGTCTTTCTCCTTTACCTCCTCACATCGGCTTCAAGATTTTGCTAAGATAAATAAGTACTTAAAAATATCCTCATATTTATGCCTCTGCTTTGAGAGTACTTACACAGCAGTCATAGAGTTCATTCCTAGTAAAATTAATTCCTTATCCATAGGCTCCCTGGGAAATTAGTGCACTAAAATAAAAGTACCAATATATATGGATTTATATTACAGGGCAGGAATCTATATTAAAACACTATTCACAGTGGCCAAGAACTGACAACATAATAAACATCTATCTGTAGAGACCTGAGGAATGCACTCTGATACTGCTACTCTCTGGAATATTACACAGGCCATTGGGAAAAGTCACATGGGTCATTGTTCATTGAAAACTCCATTCTTGAAAAGCCAGAACTGATAAAGGCAGCTGTGTGTGTGTGTGTGCGCGCGCGTGCGCGCAAGACAGGGTTATAGGACCATAGAAAAAATTATAGAAAAACACAAAGTTAAATTAATATGGATTTCCTAGAGGAGTGGGGTATATGGAGAAGTGGCCATGATAAAGAAAAACCCACCCAAAACCAAACCCACTGCCGTCAAGTCGGTTCCGACTCACAGCAACCCTACAGGACAGAGTAGAACTGCCCCATAGAGTTTCCAAGGAGTGCCTGGCGCATTTGAACTGCCGACCTCTTGGTTAGCAGCCATAGCACTTGACCACTACGCCACCAGGGTTTCCTGATAAAGATGGTTCTTTCTTATGCGTAACTACATACTGCATATACTACATACTGCATATTGGAATGCATAACAACATGCGTCAAAGCGGTCACCATTATCTACTCGTTAGTGGTGGAAACTTGAGTAACTTACCAGAAAAAGTTATTTTCATTACCGTAAAAACAAATAAACAAACAAACAAAAAAAACCTCAAAAAAGCATTTGAATTTATATCTACTTTTTTAAAAGCTCACAGAATCATTGCATTAGACTTAGAAGAACTTTTGGGATCATCTTACTGAATCTTTTCATGTATCAAAAGTTCTCAGATTCTTCACTTATAAACAAGTAAACAAGAAATTGTGGCTCATTGCTGTGATAAACGATGTCCCTAAACCACAAAAGTGCTATGTTGCAAAGATTTTCTCCCAGTCTGTTGTGTGCATTTTAATGACGTTTCCTACCATAAAGATATTATAAATGTCTTTGTAGTGAAATGTCAGTGTTCTGTATTTTGCTTAGAAAGCCTTCATCCTGAGATTATAAAAATATTCTCCCATATTTTCCTCTAATATTTCTTTAGCTTTGCTTTTTACACTTAGATTTATAATCCATCTGGAAAGTATTTTTGAGTAGGACTTGAGGGTTTCACCTCTGTTGGACAAAGAATATCCGAAAAATATAAACAGATTCAACAACTTTAAATTTTTAATAGAAAAAGTAGGCAGAGGCCATACAAAGTAAATCCCACAAAACAAAGCACGTCTATGAAAAAGAAATTCTCAAAGCCTTTCCAGTAATCAGGAACACAAACATTTAAAGCAACAAGGAGATATAATTTCACCTTGCAAAATGGCATATTTATCAGTAAAGCCTTTCAGAGGTCAATACAGGAACATCAACAATTTAAATGACCATATTCTTCGAACCAAAAATTTCAGTTCTGGAAATTAATCCTAACCAAATGGCCACATCCACACAAAGATATGGATATGGGGATATTCTAACACTATTTGTAAACCAAAATACTGAAAACAAGCTAAATGTCAGGAATAGACAATTGGTTAATAAATTATAGTATGTCACTATGAGTCAAATTATGGGATGTTATACTTAAAAACAGCAAAATAATGAGCAAAGACGCGAAGAAAATAGCGGCAGGGGTTGAAGCGGTGGCCGAGGTGGCGGCGACGGAGCCCAAAATGGAAGAGGAGAACTGCGCGACCGGCATGGCCAGGCTCCGGGCCCCAAGGGCAACCGAGAACCGCCTACTCAGAATAAGACGAGGAAGGAGAAAAGCATGAAAAGAGGGCAATCGCTTTGAGCCATATTCCAACACAACTAAAAGATACAGAGCCTTCATTACAAACATACCGTATGATGTGAAACGGCAGTACCTTAAAGACATGGTTAAAGAAAAAGTTGGTGAGATAACATACTGGGAGCTCCTAAGCGACGCTGAAGTCAAGGGAGTGTGCTGTTGTTGAATTCAAGATGGAAGAGAGCATGAAAAAAGCTGCCGAAGTTCTTAACAGTCATAGTCTGAGTGGAAGACCACTGAAAGTCAAAGAAGATCCCGATGGCGAACATGCCGAGAGAGCAATGCAAAAGGCCGGAAGACTCGGAAGCACAGCATTTGTAGCAAATCTGGATTATAAAGTTGTTTGGAAGAGCCTGAAGGATTTAGTAAGGCTGGTGTGGTGGTCCAAGCATTCTTGAGGATAAAGATGGAAAAAGTCGTGGAATACGCACTGTTACTTTTGAACAGTCCATCGAGGCTGTGCAAGCTATATCTATGTTTAGGCTAGCTGCTGTTTGATAGACCAATGCATGTGAAAATGGATGAGAGGGCCTTACCAAAGGGAGACTTTTTCCCTCCTGAGCGTCCTCAGCAGCTGCCCCATAGACTTGGTGGTATTGGCATGGGGTTATGACCAGGAGGGCAGCCTATCGCTGCCAATCACCTGAACAAAGGCATCGCAATGGGAAACACAGGACCTGCAGGAATGGGAATGGAAGGCATAGGATTTGGAATAAATAAAACGGGAGGCATGGAGGGACCCTTTGGTAGTGGCATGGAAAACATGGGCCAATTCGGATCCGGGATGAATATGGGCAGAATAAACGAAATCCGAAGTAATGCATTGAAGAGAGGAGTTATCACGGCAAAGCAGGGAGGAGGTGGAGGTGGAGACAGCGTCCCCGGGATCGAGAGGATGGGCCCCGGCATCGACCGCATCGGGGGGTGCCGGCATGGAGCGCATGGGCGCAGGCCTGGGCCACGGCATGGATCACATGGACTCCGAGATCAACTGCATGGGCTCTGTGGAGCACATGGCCCCACTGGGCCTCGACTACATGGCCTCCAGCATCAAGTGCCTGGGCCAGAGCATGGAGCCATTGGCTCTGGTGTGGAGCGCATGGGTGCCGGCATAGGCTTTGGCCTCGAGCACATGGCCACGCCCACTGACCACGTGGGCCAGACTATTGAGCGAATGGGTTCTGGTGTGGAGCGCATAGGCCTGAGCATGAAGCACATGGTGCCCGCAGGCATAGGGGCTGGCCTGGAACGCATGGGCCCCGTGATGGATCGCACGGCCACTGGCCTAGAGTGCATGGTCCTGGAGCACCTGGGTGCCAACAACCTGGAGGCATGGGCCCTGCCACAGGCCCAGCCTTGGGCGCCGGCACCGAGCGCATGGGCTTAGCCACGCGTGGTGGTGGTGGCACCAGCTTTGACCGTGCCATTGAGATGGAACGTGGCAACTTTGGAGGAAGCTTTGCAGATTCCTTTGGTGGAGCCGGAGGCCACGCCCCTGGAGTGGCCAGGAAGGCTTGTCAGGTTATTTGTGAGAAAGCTCCCATTTGATTTTACATGGAAAATGCTGAAAGACAAATTCAACGAATGTGGCTATGTGCTGTAAGCCGACATCAAGATGGAGAATGGGAAGTCTAAGGTGTGGGGTGTGGTCAAGTTTGAGTCACCCGAGGTGGCTGAGCAGGCCTGCGGGAGGATGAATGGGATGAAGCCGAGTGGCTGAGAGACTGATGTTCGAATCGATAGAAATGCTTAAGCATTTGCCTTTTTTAAACATCGAGACCAGACCTCTGAAATTTGTATTTTTTGGTAACCATTTTAATTTGTTGGCTGGATGTATAAAGATGTTTAAAAAATTCGGTCGCTTTTTGGGGTAATTTGAATTAACTTTTTTAATGACTGGGGTTCCATTTGACTGTTTGCATTGAGACTGCAATGTGCACAATTTTTTTTGTAGTTGTGGCATCTTGTTGACATCAAATATGACTTTGATAATAAATACCAGTTCCTGAGGGGGGGGGAAGCAAAGTAGCTCTGAACATACTGACACATTGTATATGTGTACAGGATATATATGATGTACAGGATGTATTAGGTAAAAAAGAATTACATGTCACAGACAATATGTACTATACCAAAAAAACCCCATTGCCATCGAGTCGATTCTGACTCATAGCAACCCTTCAGGACAGGGTAGAACTGCCCCACAGAGTTTCCAAGGAGCAACTGGCAGATTTGAACTGCCGACCTTTAGGGTAGCAGCCATAGCACTTAACCACTATGCCACCAGGGTTTCCATATGTACTATAGGATCCCACTATTTCAGTAGAAACATATATATGTGAATTATATTTGTGCCTACACTAAAAAATATCTAGAAAGATAACTCAGTTTTTAATAAGTAATACGAGTGGAACAGGATGGAAAGGCCAATAATACCTTTATATTCATTGGTTATTAGGGAATGTTATTTTTGTAACTTAGAGAGACAAAAAAATGGAAAGGAACTAAAAAAAAAATTTTTTTTTTATCGGAGAGTTAAAAAAACTAATCATATAAAAGTTACATATTTATCTCACTTAAAGGATACTTCATCTATCTAGAAAACTGTTAGAACTGACTTTCAAAAATGGTAATGATTAAATTATATTTCTTTGGATATATTAACACCAGTGAGCCCATCTACACTAGATAGAATAGCATCACTCCAAAATTCATGTCCACCAAGAACCATAGATTGTGACATCTTAGTCATCTAGTGCCACTGTAACAGAAATACCACAAGTGGATGGCTTTAACAAAGAGAAATTTACTCTCACAGTCTAGTAGGCTACAAGCCCAACTTCAGGACATCAGCTCCAGGGGACAGCTTTCTCTGTCAGCTCTGGAGGAAGGTCCTTTTCATCAATCTTCCCCTGAAGTAGGAGCTTCTCAGCACAGGAACCTCAGGTCCAAAGGAAGCGTTCTGCTCCCAGCGCTGCCTTCTTGGTTGTATGAGGTCCCCCCATTTTTCTGCTTGCTTCTCTCTTTTATATCACAAAAGAGACTGGCTTAAGACACTATCTAATCTTGTAGATCTCATCAATACAACTGCCACTAATCCACCTCATTGCACCATAGTGAAAGGACTTACAACACATAGGGAAATAAATGTTTTTTTGGGGGGGGGGGAATAACATCAGATGACAAAATGGTAAACAATTATACAATACTGGGAATTTTGACCTAGCCAAGTTGACAGATTTTCTTTGGGGGGGGGGGGACACAATCCAATCCATGACAGTGACTTTGCTTGGCAATAGGATATTTGCAGATGTAATTAGTTAAAATCACTCTGGATTAGGGTAGGCTCTAAATCTAAGATGATTGGTGCCTTTATAAGAAGGGGAAGAGGAAAGACAGACCCAGACAGAAGGAAGACAAGTGAAGACACAGAGAACACTGAGGGAAGATGGCCGTGTGAAGACAGAGGCAAAATACTGGAGTAATGCCAGCCAAGGAATGCCAAGGACTCTCAGCAATTACCAGAAGGTAGGAGGTAGCAAGGAAAGCTCCTCCTCCTCCTAGAGCCTTCAGAAGGACAGCATGACCCTATGAACACCTTGATTTTGGATTTCTAGTCTCCAAAACTGTGACAGAACAAGTTTGTGTTGTTTTAAGCTACTCACTTTATGATAATTTGTTACAGCAGCCCTAGGAAACTAATATACCACCCCAACCTATGACATCACTGTCTCCCAGTAAATCAAACCCTTATAGGCACAATATTATATACTTTTTTTTTTTTAGAGTCCAACTTCAGGAATTGTGCTTTATATAAAAATATATATATATTTAAATTGATCAAAGGTGAAACAAACATATGCTTCAAAGATGTTTATTAGCGATTTTAAAATAAAGATCTGAACGTTTCTTTGGAGAAATTTTTCTTCAGTCTTCTTAAAAATACACGTGCATTGTTTGGCTTAAGAATTCCATTTCCTGGTAAATGTCCCTGTAGCAAGCATGGACATTCTCTCATTGTTCAAGACCTTCAAACAGGATCTTCTAGGGTCTTCTGTCTTAACAATGTTCACTTCCAAGTCAATGTTCACAAATGCCTCTGAAAGTACTTGAAGAATGCTGAGAGTAGGATATAAACATAATAGTGGAAATTTGTTAGTTATTAAGGGTTATTATTATTAGCAAGGAAGCCCTGGTGGCGCAGTGGTTAAGAGTTCAGCTGCTAACCAAAAGGTCAGCAGTTCAAATCTAACCAGCCATTCCTTGGAAACCCTATGGGGCAGTTCTACTCTCTTGCTATGAGTCTGAACTGACTTGACAGCAACAGTTTTTTTTTGTTGCTAGCAAGGGTATAAAAGCAGAACCACTGTCTGCATGTGAAACTTACTGTGCTCAAAAAAAAAAATTAAAAAATAAACCTACGACGATGGGAAGTATGTCAAAGAGACACAGGAGTTCACTGAAAGAACCCCCAATGCAAAACTGGAACAATTTGAGCAACACAAAAATAAAGTAATACTGGATTATAACCCAAGTATAAAATAAATATCCATGAGTCCACACTGGTATAAAGAAATAGATGAATGAATGAATGGGGATGAAGAAAGAAATCTCCTGTGTACAAGACTTCCAAATAATTTAGATTTCCACTTTGAAGGAGGTGGAGCCTCATTCCTCATTCTTAAGTGTGGGCTATACATACTGACTGCCTTCCTAAAAGCACAGTATGGCAAGGGGGAAAAGGAGTAACTTTACAGTGGAGAAGTCTGACAAACACTCTCTCAGCCAGGTGATCAAGGTTAACATCAACAGTGGTAAGTCATGTTAATAGAATGTACCCTTGATATGATGTGTTAAGAATGGCACTTTACCTCTGGGGTCTTCCTCCCAAAAATCTGTAACTCCAGTCTAATCATTAGAAAAATAGCAGAAAACTCCCAACTGAGGAACATTCTACTAAAGATCTGATCAGTACTCCTTAAAACTGTCAATGTCATCAAAAAACAAGAAAAATCTGAGTAATCATCATAGCCCAGAGGAAGCTAAGAAAGCATGGTGACTAAATGTATTATGACATCCTGAATGGAATGCTGGAACAGAAAAGTTATAAGAACAGTAGATAAAAACTAAGGAAATGTGGGCACAACAGTAGCTAGAGGACAGAAGAGGAGGGTTTATGCTTCCCAGGCCAAATAGGGCTGGGTGGGTAGGGAGTAAACAGAGCCTGGGTCAGGAAGTAGCAAAGGCCCACCATGACAGCATGGTGAGACCTGTCCTGTCCATGCCATGAGGCCAAAGCAGGAGCCGATGCTGGGAAAAGTCTTCGTTCAGCAATACTACATCAGTGGCAAATGCTGCCAGTTCTACACCAAATTCCTATGAACCTGGAGAACCAGATTGATAATAGAAAAAGTTTGAACTCTAAATAACCTTTCTGCAGAAGTAGAGATGCTTGGGGGCCAATCATTGAAGGTTTTTGGCTTGTTTAATATTAATAGCACATTATAAGAAGGTTCTGAAGAAAGCCTCCAAATATAGTTAATAGTAAAATAAGAACTCCCCAAGGCCTCTTCCTGACAGATCCCACTAAGAGGACTTCAAATTATTGACATTACCATTTATGAAGACATGAATTAGCAGCAGAAGATAAATCATAAAATTCATCAAATTAAAAATTTCTGCTCAAGGTGAGACCCTAATCTATCCACTGGCCAATCACAGAGGGGCTCCTACCTCCTCTCCAGAGCATCATTCCTTTGGATCTGCTACCAGAGCCTTGGTACCATTTATCCCAGAAAACAGAGGTTCTAAAATTCCGCACCTAAAGTGACTTCTAGTCATTCAACATCCGTTTTGTGTCTCTAAATTGTGTAGTGCTCTATAATGTTTAGTTTCTAAGAAAACACAATGAAGCATTTCACTTTTTTATTCAAATTCATTTAATAAAATATGCTGTTAGTCAGTCCAATGCAAAGTTTATTTCTTATCTGCCGCCAATACCACTGGTTCTCTTCATTTCTTGGCCCAACTGCCTATATGGACTTAGACTCCAACAAGTCATATCTTACCCAGTGTTCAGTCTTATGACCCCAAACTAATAAAATTATTTTCTCCAGGATTTTGGTGAGAAGCAGGCTGTATCCATGTTTTTGCTAATACCTATCCCAGATTTCAAGGAATTACCAGTTTTGCCAGGATTCAGATCTTAAGATCATCTATTTCTGCTGCTGAGTTACTAAAACCAAAGCATGCTGGAAAAATAACGTGTAATGTATGTTTTATTATAGCAACTATTTCTAATTGAACCAGTATTTAATGCCATTTCCAGTTATTTTCTTGGAGAATTTTATGTTATTACTGCTTTACCCTGAATGTTGGGAAGATGTGGTACACACTGCTTGTTCATTACAAACGTAAGTTAGCACAATAAAGTGGACGCTAAACCATCAGACACATAATGTCCCTGTGGTGCCCTTGAATGTGTAATAAGTACAATAAATGTTTTAATTATAGTTTTGTTATAAAAAAATCTGATAGGAATAATAATGCATATTACTAATTTTTAACTATCCCTACTAGCAAATCTTATGAATTGCAGACCTTCCCCATATGCAGTTATTGACTGGTTCAAGTAAAGTTATTTCCAAGTAAAATTCTCAAGTCTAATTCAATATTTCTAGTTTTTACTTTCACTGTACATTTTCAGTATCAAGGCTTATGCTTTAGTTCATCTTTGGGATTTTAGAGCACTGTATTTGGAAGAAAGTTAAGAAATATACTAAGAGAGGATGAAACAGTTAAAAGTTTTACTTTCAAGGCTATTATTGTAGGTGCTAGATTTAATCTTTCAGATTTAACTTTTTATGGATTTGCTAGTTAGTCAATAAATCCCATAGATCTGTGTAATATTTTAATTGTACAAAATCCCTTTATTACTTTATAGCCTGTAGTAGTGTGTCTGTCTGCCTTTTAAATCTTTTTTTGCAGTAAGCTTTGCTGAAATATTAGCACATTAATAAAACTATTCATAAAAAAACAACAAAGGAAATCCGAATAAACATTAACTTTAATAAAGTATTAATATTGGCTCATTAATTGTGACAAATGTATCACACTAATATAAAAAAAAAGATGTGAATAATAAAGGAAGCTGGCTGTGGGGTATATGGGAAGTAATCATATCTCTGCAATGCTTTTATAAATCTAAAACTATTGTAATAAAAAGTTTATTTTAAAAAGACTTACAGTATTTTTTTAAGTCATTAGAGTTGGCCCTCCGTGTCCGCGGGTTCCGCATCCGTGGATTCAACCAACTGCAGCAGACCAAAAACATTCAGGGGGAAAAAAAAAGTTCCAAAAAGCAAAACTTGAATTTGCCACATGCCGTGCACTACGCTGAATCCACTTGAATTAAGCGATATGTGAGCATACCCTGCTGTAGCCTCCTGCCATTTCACAGATCCTCAGCTCGTTCATTCGCTACTTGTGTTGTGTGCACCCTTTGTTTTTCATGGCTCCTAAAAAGCAAAGCGGTCAAGGCAGTCCCTCAAAGGTTAAGTGTGAGGGGGCTGAGAAGAGCGAGTGGAAGAAGTTTCAGGCTAGTAAGGGATGGCTGGCTAGCTATGTAAAGGGCTACAGCCTGAAGAACTTCAAGATCAAGGGAGAATCAGCATCACAGGCAGTATCGGAGTTTCCGCAAGAATTCGAGAAACTCGTAGAAGAGAAGGGCTACCTTCTAGAACTAGTCGTTAGTTGCGATGAAACAACTATGTACATAGCAATTACACTGTATTAGGTATCATAAGTAATCCAAAGCATGCACGGAGGATGTGCCCAGGTTTTATGCAAATATTATGCCATTTTATAGAAGAGACATGAGCCTCCTCGGATTTTGGTATCCGCAGGGGTCCTGGAACCAATCCCTCTCAGATACCAATTCTTTAGATGTTCATTTTCAAAAGTGATATTGGGTGATTTTTACCTGAAAGACAACAGTGCACTAAACATTGTAAAATTAATCAACAGATGAATACAGCTGAAATACTGACATTCTAAAAATTAATTTTAATGTAAATATATTTTCAAAGTTTTAAATAAAACAACCAACTGTCAAGTTAACATGGCTGCAAGCTAGTGTTATCCGTTCGCTCTCTTCTACCCTTCTAATGAAATACTCATAAAATCACCCTTGGCTATATACAACATTAAAATAATCCCGGAAATTGAGAACTAGTTAAAATTTGTCAGGCCTCATTATAAATTAAACAAAGCAACCTGAAAGAAAGGGCTAGGAAGGTGGTAAGAAATTTCCACCTGTCAGTTAGATACCTTCAACCTCCATTCTACAGGAAGTGCCAAAAAAGCCTGAATTGTTTCCCTCTCCTCTTAACCATACTGGCCATTTGTACGCCCACCACACTGGCTGCATGTGCATCCTTCTTTCCATTTGCATTAAGGAAACTACAATTTCTGGGCATGCAAATGGAAGGACACACACAGTGGTGAAAACATAAAGAACCAAAACTCACTCTAGGGGAAAAGTTGTTTTTCACATACTATTCCTGGCAAACTACACAATGTTCAAAATACCCAGGAATAAATTCCCCAGACATGTTTTGTTTGACTCACACAATGTTTTGGGTTGTCTCCCTTAGACAGTTTGAATTAGGTGCCAATATTTCAAAATTGGGATATCACACATAAAAATCTGATTTCTAGCTTTTCTTGAAAAACCCGAATGTCTGACCAAATTACTGGGCTGAGGGCTGGGGACCATGGTCTCGGGGGACATCTAGCTCAACTGGCATAACACAGTTTGTAAAGAAACTGTTACATCCTACTTTGGTGAGTGGCGTCTGGGGTCTTAAAAGCTTGTGAGTGGCCATCTAAGATACTGCACAGGTCCCACCCCATCTGGAGCAAGGGAGAATGAAGAAAACCAAAGACACAAGGGAAAGAAGAAAAAAAAGGTTAGTCCAAAGGACTAATGGACCACAACTACCACTGTCTTCACCAGACTGAGTCCAGCACCTGGCTACCACCACTGACTGCCCTGACAGGGTCACAATACAAGGTACCAGACAGATATGGTGAAAAATGTAGAACAAAATTCTAACTCATAAAAAAGGACCAGACTTACTGGTCTGACATATGCTGGAGAAACCCCGAGAGTATGGCTCCCGGACACCCTTTTACCTCAGTAATGAAGTCACTCCTGAGGTTCACCCTTCAGCCAAAGATTAGACAGGCCCATAAAACAAAACAAGACTAAATGGACCCACCAGCTCAGGGGCAAGAACAAGAAGGCAGGAGGTGACAGGAAAGCTGGTAATGGGAAACCCAAGGTCAAAAAGGGGACAGTGTTGACACGTTGTAGGCTTGGCACCCAATGTCACAAAACAATGTGTATTAATTGTTTAACGAGAAACTAATTTGCTCTGTAAACCTTCATCTAAAGTACAATAAAACAAAACAAAAAACAGAAGATCTAGCAACAGTGGCCCAACAGTTCCACATGGCAGAAATAAGCAGGTAGGCAGGAATCAGGGAGAATCAGGGTGGGCGCTGTCTGGATTCTTCCTGATACTTCCCTACCCAAGTCATTCATTTACTCTAGGTCCTGGCTTCTGTAGGCATTTAATGTTGCAACTGCTAGTATAGGCAACCGGCTAAGTAGTGAAAACAGCTCTTAACCCAGAAGCATCGAACTACATTAAATCATCAATAAATGCCAACCGTTTGACACAGAATAGGTTCATCTAACAGCTCTCCGGCTTAAGACCTGGCTACGGATATGCATATTTTCAAGCATTAAGTAGCCAGGCTGTGGAATACAGAGATTCTGTCATGTGAGTTCTGGGATAACAGGATTAAAAAAAAAAGTTCTCCAATATTTAACATGATCGATCTGAGCCCATTATTAATAGTATTTCTTAGACATGTAAGAGAGAACTGACAACTTGCTATATTTAGTAAATGTTTTCTCTAAAAATTTGTATTACTAGTATTACAATTAGAAATTCAGCGCAATTAGCTTAAGCAAAATAAGTTATCAGTTCACATAATGACTGGAAAAGACTAAAGTAATGGCATAACTGGAAATGTTGAATTTACAAAACCATACATACCAAAGGCTCCAGTCTTACACTATTCATTCACCCCATAAATTCTTCCTCCCAATGCAATGGGTGTAGTCAGAAAAAAATCTGAGTTCAAGTTTTCAGAGAATGTAACTTCAGGAGTAAAGGAATAACTATAAACAAAAGACTAGACTTAGTAGCAGCAGGGCAGCTTGTCTCTTTGGAGACCCTTCTATTCCAAATTATCTTTCCCCAAATTACCCGTATTTTCCCACTATTATTATCTGCTTGAAATTATATCTACTTAAGACATGTTTACATATTAACATACATTGGTTTAGTTATTTTCCTTAAAGAGCTAGTTGAATTCCCCTATACCAATGGAACAGAATATTTGAATGAGGATGCAAAGTGGGGGAGTCACAAGGAAATATGAGAACACTGGGTATTTGGGAAAGACGGCAGGGAAAGGGAGAGGGAATGAAAAATGAGGTGATTAAGAAAAAAAAAAAAACGCCATTAAGTCGATTCCAAGGCATAGCAACTGTATAAGACAGAGCAGTAGTGTTGCTCCGTAGGGTTTCCAAAGTTGTACCTTATTTTTAAGCAAATAATGTCTTCTGTGTTTGTTTGCCAGCCATGCTCTCCCTCTGTAAGTTATTTTTGTAAATACGCTATACTTATTTTTTTTATAGCAACATGTGGAAGAGGACTGGCATGGCAGCGCTTGTGAGGGTACCTTGAGGGGAGAAGGTGCAACCAGCAAACAAATGCAAAAGCTGCACGTTATTTGTGTAAAAATACAGTAACGTTTATGGAAAAAAAAAAAATTTTTTTTTTTATGGCAACAGACTGTCACATCTTTCTCCTGTGGAGCATCTGAGGGGCTCAAATCATCAGTATTTTGGTTACCAGTTAAGTGCTTAACCACTATGCCACGAGGGCTCCTTGTGATTAAGACATGGTCCCCCTCAATAAAAGCTATTATTTCTACACTGGATACTGAGCTGGCCTAACACTCAGAAAAATGGTAGGAAATACTTCTGTCTTGAATTGTATCCTGTGCTCAGAATTCAAATACTAAAAGTATAATACAGTGTGAATTAAAAAAAAAAAAAAAAAAACTTTTGTAAATAGCCTGGAAATTTTACCTCCAATTGACTTGAGAGTAGTGGGTTTTGGTTTGGTAAGCATACTTTCAGTCCTAAAAGAATACAAATAGTACACCAACAAAAATAAAATTATTAGAGCCACACTGTGTCAAATGAAGGGGCTTTAAAAAAAATTTTTTTTTAGTAAGATACAATATGTTTGAATTACATGTTATACTTTCTTGCAGAAGACAGTCTTAGTCAATTCATGAAACTTAAAAAAATGTATTTGATAGTAATATAGATCATAAAATACTTTCCTTCATTATTTTACCTTTGCTAAGAACTTTAGCTTAAGAAGATTAGGTTCATTTCCATGTAATTATATACTTTCTCTAGCGTATCAAATCTTAAGTGAGCCTCCCATGTCAATTAAAGACTTGAATAAAGCACCATTCTTTCAACTGCAGGGGGGGAAAATATCCCTATTTGTAAATTTACTGAAGAGCACTTTTTTTCTTCACTGCATACATAGTAACTATAATCTAAACTTAAAAAACAATTGGTTGCTCCACAGAAAACAGCATTTACATTAGAAAATTTACTTAAAATACTAAATGGATGAATGTTCCATTGGAAAGATCATTATCTACAAGGCCAAGGCCATAAATACTATCTTCAGTAATATAACTACCCCAAATCATCACAAATAGGAAAGCTAAAGCAGTAGGAGAAGGAGGTAGTAAACAGCTCAAACAAGATGCTAGTGTCTTGTTGTTTCACCGATTGCTTAAAAATAATATTATTTATTCACTACAATATGCAGATTCATCACTTCTGTACTAAAGTAAAGGCTATTATTGTTAGGTGCTGTTGAGTCGGTTCCGACTCATAGTGACCCTATGTACAGCAGACGAAAACACAGCCTGGTCCTGTGCCATCCTCATGATCATTGTTATGCTTAAGCCCATTGTTGCAGCCACTGTGTCAATCCATCTCATTGAGGGTCTTCCTCTTGATTCTCTATTTTGTCAAGCATGATGTCCTTCTCCAGGGGCCTGTCCCTCCTGATAACAAGTCCAAAGTATGTGGGACAAAGTCTCACCATCCCTGCTTCTAAGGAGTATTCTGGCTATTAGATATAGCAAATTTAACAAATCTTGTTAAACAATAATCTGTTGGTTAATTTACTTATACTTTTTCTTCCTTCAACTTCTGGAAACATTTCTGACACTTTATATTTTTAATTTAAATAAGTTTGAGTGTGTTTTATTGACTATGCAAAGGCATTTGACTACGTGAATCACAACAAATTATGGGTAACATTGCAAAGAATGGGAATTCCAGGACACTTAATTGTGCTTATGCAGAACCTGTACATAGACAGGAGGCAGCTGTTCCAACAGAGCAAGGGGATACTATATGGTTTAAAAGCAGGAGAGGTGTGCATCAGGGCTGTACCATTTCACCATACTTATTCAGTCTATATGTTGAGCAAATAATCCAAGAAACTGGACTGATTATATGAAGAACACGGCTTCAGAATTTAAGATTCATTAACAAACTACCTATGATATGCACATGACACAAGCTTGCTTGCTGAACACAAAGGAGGACTTGAAGTACTTACTGATAAAGATCAAAGACTACAGACTTCAGTATGGATTACACCTCAACATAAAGAAAACAAGAATCCTCACAACTGGATCAAAAAGCAACATCATGATAAACAGAGAAAATACTGAAGTTGCCAAGAATTTCATTTTACTTGGATCCACAATCAACACCCATGGAAGCGGCAGTCAAGAGATCAAATGACATATTGCACTGGGCAAATCTGCTGCAAAAGTGCTCTTTAAAGTGTTAAAAAGCAAAGATGTCACTTTGAGAACTAAGGTGCATCTGACCCAAGCCATAGTATTTTCAATCGCCTCATATGCAAAAGCTAGACAATGAATAATGAAGACCAAAGAAGAACAGATCCCTCTGAATTATGGTGTTAGCAAAGGATACTGAACATACCATGGACTCCAGATTAGCAAACAAATCTGTCTTGGAAGAAGTACAGCCAGAATGCTCATTAGAAGCAAGGATGGTGAGATTCTGTCTCATGTACTTTGGACATGTTATCAAGAGGGACCAGTCCTCAAAGAACATAATGCTTGGTAAAGCAGGTCATTGAAAGAGAGGCAGACCCTCAAAAAATGGATTGACACAGTGGCTACAACAATGTGCTCAAACAAAGCAACCATTATGAGGATGGCGTAGGACCAGAAAGTACTTAATTCTGTTATACGCAGGGTCGCTGTGAGCTGGAACCAGCTGGACAGCAACTAACGACAACAAAATTTAAATAATATTTTAAATTTTCAACATTTCTTTTGTCTTCCCCTGCTTTACAAATCCTATATCCTCTGGGATTGTGGGTGTTCTTTTCTTTTAACCCAACCTCCTACTTGGGGAAATTTTAAAAAGATAATTCACATAACTGTCATTTTCCAATTTATTAAAAAAGAAATGACCAGATGGAAAGTTTCTGAGCCTCTAAATAAACTAATAACTTAATGGTATTGAAAAGTTCTCATTTCATGTTTCCCAATTGTTTATATTAAAGTATAACAGATATTTACCTATAAAAACACAATTCTTCCATTTCCTCATCGCAACCATTCTGGGGACTAACGATGACTCCCCCCCTCCCCATAAAAGCAGCATTTTTAATTTTTTGAGTATTTTATTGTGTTTCAGACGAAAGTTTACAAAGCAAATTACATTCCCATTTAACAATTTTTGCACAAATTGTTCTGTAACACTGGTTACAATTTTCACAATGTGTCAGTGCTCTCATTATTTCCATTCTGTTTGTTCTGTTTCCTTTTACCTAGCTTCCCTGACCCTTCTTGCCTTCTCATCTTTGCTTTTGGGTAAATGTTGACTATTTGGTCTCGTACAGTCGATTGTTTAAAGAAGCACAATCCTCACTGGTGATATAGTTTATTTTATAAGCCAATCTATTATTTGGCTTAAAGGAGACCTCCAAGAATGGTTTCAGTTACAAGTTAAAAGAGTATCTTAGGGCAATAGTCTCAGGGGTTCCTCTAGTCTCTACCAGTCCAGTAAGTCTGGTCTTTTTCAGGAATTTGAGTTTTGTTCTACATTTTTCTCCCATTCAATCTAGGATCTTCTATTGTGTCCCTGGTCAGAACACTCAGTAGTGGTGGCAAGGCACCATCTAGTTCTTCTGGTCACAGGCTAGAAGAGGCTATGGTTCATGTGGGCTATTAGTCCCGTGGACTAGTTTCTTCTTCAAGTCTTTGGTTTCCTTCATTCTGTTTTGCTCCATACAGGAAAAGGGATCAATGACTTCTAAGTGCTACTCCTGCACAGTTATCCCACTAGAATGTATAACTGCATTTGCAACCACAGTATTTTAATTTTTTAATACCAAAACTAGTTTCCATGGTAGCAAATAAAAGAAACATGCCATGGGGTGGGGGAGGATGCACTGGTACAAACCTACACTTTTCATTTAAGAAGATAATATATAGTTTAGCTCGTTTTAACCCAATGTACCAGATAAGGTCTGTGATGGTTCATTTTGTGTCAACTAGGCTAGGCTGTGTTGCCCAATCATTTGGTCAAACACTAGTCTAGATGTTGTTATGAAAGTATTTACATTTAATTAACATTTACAATCAGCTGACTCTAAATAAAGCAGATTACCCTCCATAATGTGGGTAGGCCTAATCCAATCAGTTAAAAGCCTGAAGAGCAAAAACAAAGGTTTCCCAAGGGAGAAGGAGTTATGCCCAAAACGATAACACAGATATTCTGCCAGAGTTCCTAGCCCACTGCCTGGTCTACCAATTTCAGACACAAAAACTGCCAGAGTGTCCAGCCTATTACCTAACCTATGGATTTTGGACTTACGAGCCCCCACAATCATATCAGCCAATTCCTTAAAGTCAACTGATTGATCAATCTCTGTGTGTGTGTGTGCACGCACACTATCTTATTGGTTCTGTTCCCCTGGAGAACCCTAACACAGGGTCCAATTAACAAACAGATACCACACAGACACTGAAAGAGGGAGAGTTTCATATAAAGAATTATTAACTATAACAGAGAAGTAACTATAAGTATGTAAAATGAACTCTAAAGAATACCCTGCGGCTTAGTGAGAATACCCAAGGAAGGAACAAACTTGGAAGAGGGGGCCTTCCTTAAGGCTAGGACTCAGATCTTATTGAGAAGGCTGGGTGCAGCCAGGGCTGGATTAAGGCATGTGAGGGCCCTAAGAATTGATAATCTCTGGTGCCCCCATCTCTGATTACTCACACATTTAAACGTGATGTGTGATTTTTATATGTGAATGTGTGCGTCTTAGCTACTCATGATATAACTTCTTTTTAAATGGGACTTTAATATTAGTGATTGAAAGCTGAAGTGGCATATGATTTTAACAGAATGAGATTAATTGGATTTTAAATTTTTGGTGAGTGAATACGGCAAGACTTAGACTCGACAGCCCACCCCACCTCTTATTTATTGTAAGTAGTATACTCCCAAGAGGCCCATCAAGATAAGGAGTTTCAACTGTACAGGTGGGGACCTTAGGACACAGATGTCAATGAAGGTGTTGAAGTGATAGGGGCCTCATAGCTTAAACAACCTTGCATGTGGGCGCCCACATGACCCTGCGTAAACTTATTTCTGGCCAGCATTTTCTCATGTACTGGAGCTGGTATCCACTTCATTTAATTGCCTGCCAGTTCCCTTCCACTACGATGCTGGCTTTTCCTTGTGCCCTGTCTGCTTGGCATTTATGGGTCTTTGCTTTTGACAACTGGTACCACTGTTGTATCAATGCCCTAAGCATGAGTTTACCTTGCTTATTGGGTAACCTGTCTGTCCCTGGTTACAGCCCATTAGATAACAAAGAAGTCTGCTGGATTTCAAGACCTAAGAGGCTGGCAGATGAACAGCAAAGGGAACTGAGTGAGGAATGGGGAGCCTGACTGCCAACACTGCCTGCATCAGGAGGGCCATGGGAAATAACTCTCTGGGGTATGCAGGGGAAGTCACGGTTTTGGGACTTCTCCAGCAAAAGGTCTGGGGTGTACAGTGTCTGCATCAGGAAAACTGCACTGAGGTAGTCACTGGGTCAAGGCTGGAGCTGTGAGCCCATCAAGGTCTTTGCACTCTGGGATCTGTTCCCATACCTGTGCTGCTAGGAGCAAAAACAAAGAAAAACAGAAGCCACTACCTTGTGCCAAAGAGCCCTGTTAGAGCAACGGTCAAGCGTTCAGCTGCCAAGTGAAAGTTGGTGGTTCAAACACACAAGTTGCTCCACGGAAGAAAGGTGTGGCAGTCTGCTTCCATTACAGCCTAGAAAACCCTATGGGGCAGTTCTACTCTGTCCTGTAGGGTCGCTATGAGTTGGAATAGATTCGATGGCAATGAGTTTGGTTCCTTGTGTGAAGTCCCTTCAACATTCTCTACTGACAAAGCTTAACATCGTGTTTATTGCAAAGGAGAAATAAAAGGTCAAGCTCCAATATCGAAGAGCAAATAACAAAAGGATGATTTACAGCTGAGAGGGGATAAGTATCTGATAACTGGCACACCCAATACTCAGGGGTCTCATAAAGAATAAAGCATGATGAAACAATGAACTGGAAACACATTAAATTAAATTTCACTAAGAGTATGAAAAACATCTGATTGATTGCCGTTACTGTCATTTCTCCAATACGCTCTGAAAATAGGGTAGGTAAGTAAAAGGATACTAGTAAATAATATATCTCAGAAACTTCAGCTACTTGTAGCACTATAAACCAGTGGTCTCCAAACAGGAGTGTAACACTGAAGAATGGTAAAAATAAATAAAACTTCTATTTCTATTAAATTTATGTTAAAAAAAAAAAACCTTTATTATTTAATAAAGAGACTTGTCTTAGCCTGAGTTCTCTAAAGGAACAAAACTAGTAGAGAGAGTGTGTGTGTGTATAAATTAATATAACCAAAAAGAAAAAAAAAACTCCGTTGCGGTTCAGCCGTTCCAACTCACAGTGACCCTGTAAGACAGTGTAAAACTGCCCCACAGGGTTTCCAAGGAGTGGCTGGTAGATTTGAGCTGCCGATCTTTTAGTTAGCAGCCAAGCTCTTTAACCACTATGCCACCAGAGCTCCACAGATACAAGAAAATTACCTAGAATGCTACCCCAAGAGATGGAAAACGTAACAGAGGTTAAGAGACATGGAAAAGGGAAAACTCCTTCCAGAAGTTATAAACTACATAACTGGGACCAACTGTTCTGCAGAATATATACAGATAGCAAGATTTATTTCAAGGAAATGGCTCACGCAATGGCTGGGAATTCCCAAATCCGTTGGTCAGGCATCAGGCTGGAGGCTTCTCCTGGCTCATTTGGTTGCAGGAACTGACGAACCCAAAATTCCAAGTGAGGTGGCAGCTGCTGGCTCATATCCCAGGAACTGGAGGTCAGAGGATGACGAGTTGGATGCAGGATTCAGAGCAAGCGAGTTTTGCCAGAACATTCATATATACTGGATGAAAGGCACATCCCAAGGGAAACTCCCCTTACAACAGATCCCAAAATGGGGGATAATTACATAATATTGAGAATCATGGCCTAGCCAAGTTGACACATAACACTAACCAACACAGGACTTAATTATATACTCTGAAATAGTACATGTGTATATATGTATGTATATATGCGTATGATTTATTATTACACATACCTATATTGGGGTTTCGTATATTAACCTCAATTAGCACTAAACAAAATGCTACATTCATGTTTCTGCTTTTCTGAAGTTTACTTTTAAAATGATCAAGGGTTACTATTGTGAATTCCCTTTGTACCCTAAAACAAATTTCAACAATCAACATCTATACCACTCCCTCCAAAAAAAAAAAAAAGAAACAGTTTTACTTAGTTTGGATTTTGCTTTTTCTGTCTTTTTTTTTTTAATTAAATTCTAGTTACTTGAGTTGGACAAATCAATAGTAGTCTCTATATAAACAGGGATAGTAACTACTTATTCTAGAGGTTGTTGAGGATTACATGAGTTAATTTCTCTCTCTCTCTCTCACACACACACACAAACTTAAGTAATTCCTGGTACATAGTAAGCATTTAGTAAATGTAAGCTATTAAGTGGACTATTAATCATACAGTCCCCATGAGTCACATTTGACGGCAACTAACAATAACAATCATACAGTCGAGTTTGCTTTATAAAAGCTATAAAGCCCTTTATCAAAGTGAATCTTTGTCCTGAACATAGATATCCAACGTCAGAACTGAGGTGGAATAAGAACGGTCAGAAAAATCTAATTTCAGTAAGGAATGGTTTCTCAAAGGCACAAAATCCACTCCCTTCCCCCAAATTAAGACCACCTTTTCAAGGAGTGCAGAAGAGATAATCATTTAACAAGATTCAATTACTGACTAAGGAACAAAATAAGGGCATGGTCCCTGCTTTTAAAGAGCTTCAATATGGCAGCTGGGGAGAGAGACAAACACAATCTTAGTACAGAGAGACTGTGATAAAAACCAGAAAAACATACAAAGTTCAATAAAAAGAGTAAGTTATTGAATCCATTTAAAAGTATACGAACGTCTCATGAAAAATACACAGGATTTGAAAATGCCTACTCTTATTACTGGTTAAGTAGTAGAATTTTCGCCTTCCTTGTGGGAGACCCAGGCTCTATTCCTGGCCAATGCACCTCAAGCACCGCCACCACCCGTCTGTTAGTGAAGGCTTGTGTGATGCTGAACAGGTTGCAGTAGAGCTTCCAGACTAACAAACTAGGAAGAATGGCCTGGTGATCTACTGCTGCCACCCCCCCAAAAAAATCAGCCAATGAAATCTCTATGGATCACAAAGGTCTCATCCCATTGTACATAGGGCTGCCATGAGTCAGGCACTGACTCAAAGGCAGCTAACAATTTTATCACAGATTATGGGGAGGAGATGTACAGAAATGGGATTGATAAAAGAAACACTAAGGAAGAAAGTTTAAACAGGTGAGGGAGGATACATAAACCACAGTATAATAACAAACTACATTCTTAAAGTTTAAGTTCTACCTCTCAGTATACTGAGTAGTGTCTGGGGTCCTAAAAGCTTATGAGTGGGCATCTAAGATACAACTATTGGTCTCTATTCATCTGGAACAAAAAAAAAGAGAAGGAAACCCAAAAATCAGAGAAAGAACCAGACCACAGGACTAATGTCACTAAGACAAAAACATCATAAAGCCATCACTGAAAACTTCCACATTATTTATTTACTTTTAAAAAGACTTTTAGCTTTATTACGTCTCTAAAAACCCACCCCATGCCCGTCAGTTTGTAGTACTGTCGTGACTTGTGTTGCTGTGATGCTGGAAGCCATGCCAATGGTATTTCAAATACTGGCGCAGTCACCTATGGTGGACAGGTTTCAGCTGAGCTTCCAGGCCGAGAGACAGACTACAAAGAAGGACCTGGCAGTCTACTTCTGAAAAAAGTGGCCAGTGAAAACCTTATGAATAGCAGCAGAACACTGACTGATATAGTGCTGGAAGATGAGCCTCTCAGGTTGGAAGACACTCAGAATACAACTGAAGAAGAACTGCCTCATCAAAGCAGTCAATCAATGACGTGGATGGAGCAAAGCTTTCAGGACCATCATTTGCTAATATGGCACGGCTCGAAATGAGAAGAAACAGCTGCAAACATCCATTAATAATTGGAAAGCAGAATGTATGAAGTATGAATCTAGGAAAACTGGAAGTCATCAAAAATGAAATGGAGCACATAAACATCAATACTTTAGGCATTAGTGAGCTGAAATGGACTTTTACTGGCCATTGTGAATCAGACAATCACATGATCTACTATGCCAGGAATGACATGGTGTCGCAGTCATCATCAAAAATAATATTTCAAGATCTATCCTGACGTACAACATTGTCATGATAGGATAATACGCATATACCTACAAGGAAGGCCAGTTAATACAACTTTCAAATTATTCAAATTTACACACCAAACACTAATGCCAAAAATGAGGAAATTGAAGATTTTTATCAACTTCTGCAGTATGAAATTGATCAAACATGCAATCAAGATGCACTGATAATTATCGGTGATTGCAATCCAAAAGTTGGAAACAAAGAAGGATATGTAGCTAGAAAATACCGCCTTGGTGAAAGAAACAATGCCAGAGAGTCCATGATAGAATTCTGCAAGACCAACAACTTACTCCTTGCAAATAAATACCTTTTTCTTAACACTATGAACGGTGACTATACGCATGGACCTCACCGGATGGAAAACATAGGAATCAATTCTGTGGAAAGAGAAGATAGAAAAGCTCAAGATCATCAGTCAGAACAAGACAAGGGGCTGACTGTGGAACAGACCATGCATTGCTCATATGCAAGTTTCAGCTGAAACTGAAGAAAATTAAAACAAGTCCAGAAAAACCACTATGACCAAAGATCAGAGGAGTTGTGGAATATCAAGGACATCATACATGAAGAAAGAAAAAGGTCATTAAAAAGATAGGGAAGAAAGAAGAGACCAAAATGGATTTCAAAAGAGACTCTGAAACATGCTCTTGAATGCAGAGTAGTTAAAATGAATGGACGAAATCATGAAGTAAAAGAGCTAAACAGAAGGTTTCAAAGGGCAGTTTGAGAAGACAAGTATCATAACAAAATGTGCAAAGACCTGGAGTTAGAAAATCGAAAGGGGGGTCTGGGGACCATGGATTCAGCGAACATCTGAGTCAACTGGCGTAACAACACTTATTAAGAAAATGTTCTTCATCTCACTTTGGTGAGGGCCATTTGGGGTCTTAAAAGCTTGAGAGTGGCCATCTAGGGTGCATCAATTGGTCCCAACCCACCTGGAGCAAAGGTGAATTGAGAACACCAAAGAAACAAGGAAAACATTACCCAAGAACAAAAGGGCCACATAAAACAGAGACTCCACCCGCCTGAGACCAGAAGTAGGTAGTTCCTGGCTACCACCAAAGACTGCCCTGACAGGGAATACAACAGACTGTCCCTGACAGAGCAAGAGAAAAGTATGAAGCAGAGCTCAAATTAACATACAAAGACCAGACTTAATGGTCTGACTGAGACTAAAGGAACCCCCAAAGACATGACCCCCAGGCTCTGTTAACCCAGAACCATTCCCAAAGCCAACTCTTCAGACAAAGATTAGTCTGAACTATAAAACATAAAATAATACTCGTGAAGAGTGTACTTCTTAGTTCAAGTAGATACATGAGACTAAATGGGCAGTTCCTGACCAGAGGCGGCATGAGAAGGCACAAAGGGATAGGAGCTGGTTGAATGGACATGGGAAACCCGAGGTGGAAAGGGGAAATGTGCTGTCACATTATAGGGACTGTCTGTAACTAGGCTCACATAACAAGATGAGTAAATTTTTGTATGAGAAATTAACTTGAACTGTGAACTTTCACCTAAAGCACAATTTAAAAAAAGAAAGAACATCAAAGGGGAAGGACACAGCATTTCTCAAGCTGAAAGATCTGAAGAAAAAATTCAAGCCTCGAGCTGCAATTCTGAAGGATTTATGGACAAAATATTGAACAATGCAGAAAGCATCAAAAGCATCAAAAGAAGATGGAAGGAATATACGCAGTCACTGTACCAAAAAGAACTGGTCAATGTTCAACCATTTCAGGAGGTAGCATATGATCAAGAGCCCATGTGTACTGAAGGAAGAAGTCCAAGCTGCAGTGAAAGCACTGGTGAAAAACAAGGCTTGAGGAACTGAGGGAATACCAATTGAGATGTTGCAACAAATGGATGCAGCCCTGGAAGTACTCACTCGTCTATGCTAAGAAATTTGGAAGACAGCTACCTGTCCAATCAACTGGAAGAGATCCATATTTGTACCCATTCCAAAGAAAGGTGATCCAACAGAATGCGAAAATTATCAAACAATATCATTAATATTACACACAAGTAAAATTTTGCTGAATATAAGTAAAAAGCAGTTGCAGTTGCACTTCCTCGACAGGAAATTTCGAGAAATTCAAGTCAGATTCAGAAGAGGACATGCTAACATCAGATGGATCTTGGATGAAAGCAGAGACCACCAGGTAGGTGTTTACCTGTGTTGTATTGACTATGCAAAGGCATTTGACTATGTGGATCGTAACAAATTATGGATAACACTGCAAAGAATGGGAATCTAGAACACTTAATTGTGCTCATGAGGTACCTGTACAAAGATCGAGGCAGTCATTCCAACAGAACAAAGGGATACTGCATGGTTTAAAGTCAGGAAAGGTGTGCATCAGGATTATATCCTTTCATCAGACGTAGTCAATCTGTATGCTAAGCAGATAATCCAAGAAGCTGGACTATATGAAGAACAGGGCATGAGGATTGGTGGAAGGTTTGTTACCAACCTATAATACGCACATGGCACAATCTTGCTTGCTGAAAGGGAAAATGACTTGAACCACTTACTGAAGAAGATCAAAGACTACACCCTTCAGTATGGATTATACCCCAATATAAGGAAAACAAAAATCCTCACAACTGGACCAATAAGCAACATCATAATAAACAGAGAAAAGACTGAAGTTGTCAAGGATTGCATTTTACTTGGATCCACAATTAACGCCCACAGAAGCAGCAGTGAAGAAATCAAATGAAGTACTGCACTGGGCAAATCTGTTGCAAAAGACCTCTTAAAGGTTTTCAAAAGCAAAGATGTCACTTTGAGGACTAAGGTGCACCTGACGCAAGCCATGGTATTTTCAATTGCCTCACATAGATGCAAAGACTGAAGAACTGATGTCTTTGAATTACGGTGTTGGTGAAGAATAGTGAATATACTGTGGACTGCCAAAAGAACGAACAAGTCTGTCTTGGAAGAAATACAGCCAGAGTGCTCCTTGGAAGCAAGGACAGCAAGACTTCGTCTCATGTCCTTTGGACATGTTATCAGAAGAGAACAGTCCCTGAAGAAGGACTTCATGGTTGGTAAGTGTAGAGGGTCAGTGAAAAAGAGGAGGGCCCTCGACAATGCAGACTGACATAGTGGTGCTACAGTGGACTCAAACGTAGCAAGGATTGTGAGGGTGGCAGAGAAATGGGCAGTATGATTTGGAACCAACTCACTGGCACCTAATAACTACAATAGGACAAAAACACTGTGTTTGGGAGATAAAGAGAAGAAACCAATGGAATGATGAACAATTAGCAAAGACACTTCTTTTAGAAGAAAATAATGTCAAAAGATAATTATACTTGAACTCCCTTCACAATCTTTGGCAATGGTGCTATTATATTGTAGACTATTACTTACCTAGATGTCCTGCAGAGGTGCCACTTCACTTACGGCAGCTTATTAGGTAAGACTCTGGAGGAGAATGTGATTTCCACTATTTACTTTTTACAAAGTAAAACCTCTATATAGATGACAAACTAAACAGTATTTTATTAACACTAAGATTAATGTACTTTTATAAAGTCTCTGATTAGTCCTCTTAAATCAATATAAGCTAAAATTTACTGTATATTTCCAACATCATAATAATGAAACCACTCAACATTGTATCTTAACAATCACAATACCTTTAAGACAGATACTATTATAAACTGTATATATACAGTCTATACATGAAGACACAAAGAAACAAGCCTTAAGTCCCACAGGAAGTAACAAAGTTGAAATTCAAATCGTAGTCTAAAATCTGTACTTTCAGTTACTATGTAATTCTAGATTCTCTTTCATCCCTAGCCTTTGAAATCCTCAATTTAAAATTCTAGATAAAGAAAAGGTTTCAACTGTAAAGCCAATATTCTCCTGGCACACAGGGCACACACATCAACTCATCCTCCCCCATTCCAAAGACAAAAGCATCTTTCATAAATTACTATGAAATCTAATCCTGTCTCCTCTAAAATGTAGGCTTCAAACAAGTTGATAAATCAGTAATTTAATGTTATTTTTCAAAGTGATAATAAATGACTTGAAAATAATACAATTATTAATGTTTTAAAAACTATGCTAGGCTAGCATCATACATAAAATATCAAAGCTGTTTTCAAATGGTTTAAGTGAAAATGAAAATATTACTTTATTCTACCATCATTTTAAACAAATATTTATGCCTTTGATGAATTCTCACCTTAACAAAAAAATAGGTCTTTATTTTCTCCATTTTAAAAATAAAGAAACAAAGAATTGTAAGTAGGATGCCAAGGGTCACAATAAACAATCATGTGAAAATTAGAACTAAT
The DNA here is from genome assembly GCF_030014295.1 of Loxodonta africana. Classification (NCBI taxonomy): domain Eukaryota; kingdom Metazoa; phylum Chordata; class Mammalia; order Proboscidea; family Elephantidae; genus Loxodonta; species Loxodonta africana. The sequence goes on along the minus strand of NC_087342.1, from coordinate 148,909,405 downwards.
GCCCTCAGAATTCTAAGATTTTAATTCACAACATCTAACGTGTTGTCCATTTCCAGCTCTTTGCACAGGTCATTATAATGCTTTACTTTGTCTTCTCGAGAGGCCCTTTGAAATCTTCTGTTCAGTTCTTTTACTTCATCAATTCCTCCTTTTGCTTTAGCTGCTTGATGCTCAAGAGCAAGTTTCAAAGTCTCCTCTGACATCCATGTTTCTTTCCTGTCTTTTCAGTGACCTCTTGCTTTCTTCATGGATGATGTCCTTGATGTCATTCCACAACTCGTCTGGTCTGCGGTCACTAGTGTTCAATGAGTCAAATCTATTCTTCAGATGGTCTCTAAATTCAGGTGGGATATACTCAAGGTCATATTTTGGGTCTCGTGGACTTGCCGTGATTTTCTTCAGTCTCAGCTTGAACTTGCATATGAGCAAGTTGGCCCCTGGCCTTGTTCTGACTGATGATACTGAGCCTTTCCATCGTCTTTCCACAGATGTAGTCAATTTGATTTCTGTGCGTTCCATCTGGAGAGGTCCATGTGTACAGCCGCCGTTTATAATGGTGAAAAAAGGTATTTGCAATGACGAAGTCGTTGGTCTTGCAAAATTCTATCATTCGATCTCCGGCACCGTTTCTATCACCAAGGCCATATTTTCCAGCTACTGATCCTCCTTCTCTGTTTCCAACTTTCGCATTCCAATCACCAGTAATTACCAATGCTTTTTGACTGCATGTTCGATCAATTTCAGACTGCAGCTCGGCGTTTCTCAAGCTGAAAGAACTGAAGGAAAAATTCAAGCCTTGAGATGCAATAGTGAAGGATTCCATGGGGAAAATATTAAACGACACAGGAAGCATCAAAAGAAGATGGAAGGAATACACAGAGTCATTATACCAAAGAGAACTAGTCGATATTCAACCATTTCAAGAGGTGGCATATGATCAAGAACCGATGGTACTGAAGGAAGAAGTCCAAGCTCCTCTGAAGGCATTGGTGAAAAATAAGGCTCCAGGAATTGATGGAGTATCAATCCAGATGTTTCAACAAACAGATGCAGTGGTGGAGGTGCTCACTTGTCTATGCCAAGAAATATAGAAGACAGCTTCCTGGCCAACTGACTGGAAGAGATCCATATTTATGTCTATTCCCAAGAAAGGTGATCCAACCAAATGTGGAAATTATAGAACAATATCATTAATATCACACGCAAGTAAAATTTTGCTGAAGATCATTCAAAAACAGCTGCAGCAGTATATCGACAGGGAACTGCCAGAAATTCAGGCTGGTTTCAGAAGAGGACGTGGAAACAGGGATATCATTGCTGATGTCAGATGGATCCTGGCTGAAAGCAGAGAATACCAGAAGGATGTTTACCTGTGTTTTATTGACTATGCAAAGGCATTCGACTGTGTGGATCATAACACACTATGGATAACACTGCGAAGAATGGGAATTCCAGAACACTTAACTGTGCTCATGAAGAACCTTTACATGGACCAAGATGCAGTTGTTCAGACAGAACAAGGGAATACTGATTGGTTTAAAGGCAGGAAAGGTGTGCATCAGGGTTGTATTCTTTCACCATACCTATTTAATCTGTACGCTGAACAAATAATACAAGAAGCTGGACTATATGAAGAACAACGGGGCATCAGGATTGGAGGAAGACTCATTAACAAACTGTGTTATGCAGATGACACAATCTTGCTTGCTGAAAGTGAAGAGGACTTGAAGCACTAACGAAGATCAAAGACCACAGCCTTCAGTATGGATTACACCTCAACATAAAGAAAACAAAAATCCTCACGACTGGACCAATGAGCAGCATCATGATAAACAGAGAAAAGATTGAACTTGTCAAGGATTTCATTTTACTTGGATCCACAACAACAGCCATGGAAGCAGCAGTCAAGAAATCAAAAGATGCATTGCATTGGGCAAATCGGCTGCAAAGGACCTCTTCAAAGTTTTGAAGAGCAAGGATGTCACCCTGAAGACTAAGGTGCACCTGATCAAGCTATGGTATTTTCAATCACATCGTATGCATGTGAAAGCTGGACAATGAATAAGGAAGACCAAAGAAGAGTTGACGCCTTTGAATTGTGGTGCTGGTGAAGAATATTGAATATACCATGGACTGCCAAAAGAACGAACAAATCTATCTTGGAAGTAGTGTGGCCAGAATGCTTCTTAGAGGCAAGGATGGTGAGACTGCACCTTGCATACTTTGGACATGTTGTCAGAAGGGATCAGTCCCTGGAGAAGGACATCATGCTTGGCAGAGTACAGGGTCAGCGGAAAAGAGGAAGACCCTCAACAAGGTGGACTGACACAGTGGCTGCAACAATGAGCTCAAGCGTAACGACTGTAAGGATGGCGCAGGACCAGGCAGTGTTTCGTCCTGTTGTGCATAGGGTCACTATGAGTTGAAACTGACTGGACAGCACCTAACGACAGACAACAACAACGTGTTGTCAAGCAAAGTGTATATGCAAGACAGAATCTAGAGTGATAATGTAATTTTTTCTCAGGTAAAAGACTTAGACATGATGCTTTTGGTGGGGAAAATAAATTCCACATCACAAATGTATTCTTTCAAGATAGATAAATGACCAAAGATCTTTTGGTATTAAAAATAATTTAGGCAGCATTTGCAACATCAGGTCACCTTTTCAGAAATATTTTATAAGTAGGTCACATTACTGAATATACTAAGTCTGACTCACTTCTTGCCAACATAATCAATTCTACATACCAGGGCTAATTCTTAATTACTAAAGAAGCAGTAGTTATGATACAAGTATTCGGAAATGTTTCCTGTAAAATACCTTCACAGTGATGATGAACTTCATGGTCAATTTGTTTGAAGGTATCAATTTTATGCACAATGTTATGTCATATGATACACAATATCCTATTTTAGACAGGTAAAATGTTCAAAATTTTTCCCCCGTAACAGGTTTGCAATAAAGTTATCCAAATAAGGATTTGTTAAGTAAAGGAAGTTACCAGATTCAAATTATTGAAGTATCAATCTTTTAATAAGTATTTTATTAATCTGTTTCATTCTTTTGAATAAGCTCTTATAAAAGTTGTTTAGAAAATTAAAAATCATAATTTAAATATTTCAGAACATAAATTGACAAGATGTTAAAGCTTCTGAGTTAAATGCATAATGAAGTTTCTAAAGTTTTTCATGTTGACAGAGATTTACCCTATTTGCAGAAATTAGAGAAACTTCAAGAACATGTGCTTGTTTTGCCAAAAATGACTGTACATTTTTATATAGAAAAATACAGAAGATACTATTACTTTTGAGTAAGTAAAAATTCTAAATGCCTAGTTTTGATGATAATGGCTTATCTAAAAGAAGTACAAAAATCATTTCTATTTACTGGAAATAATTTGCTCTGTCACAAAAATATCTGCTTCAATTAACTTTGGTAATCCAAAATAACAACTGCACCTAATTTAAGTATTTTATATATGAGAACTTTCTGATATCCCTGTAAAACTGACTAGGATGGGGATGAAATCAACCAAGAATACTGCTTCCAAATTTAGATTACTTCTTTTTAAATATAAAACCCCTATCTAGGAGGTATGAAGCTCATATGTAATATTCACCTACCATCTCAGGCACCAATAAGGGTGCCAGATGTTCCACATGAGTACCTGATACCTGAGATTCATGTTTTTAAAGCATTGCTTAGTTTTAGTCATTTAACGATATACCTCAGTCTTCTTAAACAATGGGTAATAAATGTTTAACATTTTATAGTGAATCAAGGTCGTATTATTTAAGTTATTATATACTAATGATGAAATCCCAGGAGGCAATTTGGGTAAAATGAGATGTTTAAACAGACTAAATGGCTCTTCATGCCTATGATTTCATAGTTCTTCAAATTAAACTATTTATTTTGAGTAAAACATCTAACAGTACCTGTTTTGAACATTAATTCTCTTCTTTGATCTGCTAAGTCCTACCTCTAACTACCCGCTTCACCCCATTTGCAGATTGTGGCAACTAGCTAAATTTCTTATGATTACATGTAAAATAACATTACTGATTTTAGCAATAGTCTGAGTATGGGCAAGAGAGCCTTCAGCCAGAGACAATGTAGAAGAGCTTTAAGGAGTGCTCTTTTTGTTCTGCTTTTATGGGTAAAGAGAGGGTTTGCACTATGAATATTCACGTCTGCTTTAATTCTAAATGCCAGTTAGTGGAGTATTTCTATACTGAAGATTTCAACCAAATTTTTTTTTTCCCTATATGAAATAAACGACACGACGGCACTAGGTTTAGGTTTTTTTATATGAAATAAAAGTCTACTAAGTGATTTCCATTTTACTAATCAAATACACCCTATCTGGATCAGCAAAGAATTCCTACCCAATCTCAGTGCACATTACCTCCTTCACTGCATAAAAAGTGGCAAAACATATTTGACAAACATGGTTCTACCTAACCTCACGACTGCTACAGAAAAACTGAATGTACTAACGTTCTAGCAAGGATGCCATTAAAACAAAGAAGATTTAAGAGTCAGTTTTACTTTAAGCGAAGAACTTAGAAAAGAAAAATTAAAGATTCAGGATTGCCTTCAGAAATTTAACTTTTACAAATCCTTCACTGAATTACCAATTATTTTTTCCTATGTAAACAGTACAGTGTCTGACACAAATTAAGCACCCAGTAAGTGTTAATGGAATAAATAACAAAAGTTGATTTTTCCTGCCTCCTCAGTTCACTTCCTAGTTTGAAAAAAAAAAAAAAAAGACATAGAGTAGCATAATCTATATTTCAGGAAAAGAGTCAAGTAACTCTTTAACAACCATAGAATGTTGGAGAGCAGACAGCAAAGTATACTGAATCTGGACCTGGATTCAAACCATGTAATATCTCCGAGATCTTGGACAAATCAAAATTCACATTGTTCAAACTAGTTAAGGGCTAATAAAGTTGTGAAGGAAAAACTCAAAACAAATATGGAGAATGTACTACATTCAAGGCAATATAGCTGCAATGAGAGAACCCAAACTACTTGGGGACACAGAGCATAAAGAGATGTCAAGTTAAACTATATGAGTACGAGGCAATACAGAAATAAGGCAACAGATGCAGATGGCAACCCATATTTACACATTTTCCTCATCAAAAATTGACAACACTGGCAAATCGATTTTTAAATAGATTGAAACTAACTCAAATTAAATTAAGTTGTACTGAAAAATCCATGATACACAAGCAATATAACACAGGTCACTTAAAGGATCACTGAAAGAAGTCAGGACTACCTCAATGGGCACGTGCAGACCAGAAAATATGAAATGTAGGGCTGTAAGGTACAAGCAGAACTAAAAATAACTCAAGAACCATTTCACTTGTTTATAGTATCTTCCTTGTGCCAGATATTGTGCTAGGTGCTTTCATCACTATCTCCACAACCACTCTGTATGATTTAAGTATTATCATTCCCCTCCCCTCTAGCCTTACTTTTTCAGACAAGGAAAGCATGACTTACAGAGCTAAATATTATATAGGAAGATTGTAGGGGAGCTCGTGTTTGAACTCAAAGCTGTCTGACTTTCCACTATGTAACGTAGCTCCTCTATGCAGTCACAAAGGTAGTAAAATGAACAGCTATATATGTGAAGAATAAACAAAACAACTTAGATGGAGCAGAAAGTTACTGTAAGAGAGCAATCAAAAGTAAGGTTGAAAAAAGTAAACAAAAAATAGAGGGAGAGCACTGGGATCACGCTTACATTTAGACTTTATCCTATGTACCAGAGTGGTGCAATGGATCGCTTTTATATGGTCTTTCTAACCACAGCCTTGTAATTCCCACCAAAAGATTGAGCAGTGCTCTGCAAATAATGTGTTTGTGGCCCACCAGGGGGACTGGACAGCTTGTTAATAACACAAATAAGTTGCGTGGCACCCTTGCGGGGGTGGGACCATGCAAATAAGGTACATGGAACCCTGGCAAGGGAACTCGTCAGTTTTGCTATCCCACTAGGCTTAAAATGAGCCATCCTGGAGGCAGAAAGGGGAGGGGGGTGGGACCTCACTACCACCAAGAAAAGACAGGCACAGAGCGTGTCCTTTGGACGTGGGTCCCTGCACTGAGAACATCCTAGTCCCACGAGACAGAGAGAGAAAGCTGTAACACCGGAGATGGCACAAAACAGAGAGAAGCGGTGGCAGCAGGACCAGGAAACTGGCGCAGTGGGTTTCCTGGCCCACAGAGTAAGGTGGTTACAGTGGTCGTGCTGACCCACAGAGTGAGACAGCTGCATGTCTTTGGGCACCAGGCTTTCTGGTGGGGTGGGGTGCCTCCTGGCATGGCTTGCAGACCCATGGAGCTAAAAGACCTGAGCACTTTCTGGCTAAGGCTTACCGGCAGAGTGGGGTCCCCATGGGCACATATTGCTGGAACTAAAGAACTCTGTAACACTTGTCCAAGCAGAACAGAGGCCAGGCTGGCCCAAGAGGCCCGAGGCGCTTAGGGCTGAGAGCCAGAAAGAGGCCTGCCTGTGGGCATGGCAGAGAACCTGTCCTGACTGTAGAACTATATCCTGAGTCATCCCTGATCCTGAATTGTAGCCTGTTACTTCCCCAATAAAAAAAAAATTTTTAATAAACCCCGTTAACTTTGAGTAGGGACTATGAGTTCTGTATGGCCAGTGCAATGAATTATCAAATTATTGAACCCAGTAGAGAAGTAGAGTACTGTGGGAGGGATGGCTGGTGCCAAAATTGGCTTAAAAAAAAAAAAAAAAAGTTGGAGGGATGAGATACATCTGACCTCTACCTCATAGGAATCAGCCTTGGACCGTTCATCTTGATTCTCCTCCCCGCTTGTGAAGTTAGAGGGGGTCGGACGCCCCTGCCACACCATTTTTATAACCAGTATTTATCAAATTGGGTTCTGTGGGCATATGCTGGGTTCCTTACATTCCCTATATAAAATTTAAAGCTGTATTTTAATTTTGATTCTTTTAAATAAAATGTAAGAATGTTCTGGATCAACTACACTAGAAGGCCACCTTTTAACTCCAGGTCTATCCTGTCTGCCTATGTGTTTACTATTGAATTGGATTCCAGTTATCTCTCAAAGCACTGTTTTTCAAATTGTTGTTTATGACTTATTAAAAATGAAAAAACCAAACCCATTGCTGTTGAGTTGATTCCGGCTCATAGTGACTCTATAGGACAGAGTAGAACTGCCCCATAGGGCTTCCTAGGCTGTCATCTTTACTGGAGCAGGTTGCCAGATCTTTTTTTCTGTGGACCCACTGTTGTGAACCGCAGACCTTTCGGTTAGCAGCCAAGCGTTTAACCAGTGCACCATCAGGGCTCCTTGGCAGCACTCTACTGAAGATAATTTAAAATTTGACCTTTTGATTAGCAGCCGAACTCTTAACAACTGTACCACTAGGAAAAAAACAAAAATCAAACCTGTTGCCATCAAGTCAATTCTGGCTTATAGCATACCTGTAAGACAGAGTAGAACTGCCCCACAGGGATTCCAAGGAGGGCCTGGTGGATTTGAACTGCAAACCTTTTGGTTAGCAGCCGAACTCTTCACCTCTACGACACCAGGGTTTCTGAATTTTAACAAGTAAACTTGGTTAAACATATGTACTTAGAGATTAACCATTAGTTTTTGTTTGCTTGTTTCTAATGTAAAGTTAAGGTGGAAATGTAATAGATTTGCAACTCTCAATGCCATATAAAAAACAGTGACTCAAATGGCTCTCCTAGAAAGCAGCGCAAAGTTACAAGCTGCATGGGGTATGTGACAAACACATCGATGAAAAGTAAACCTTTCCTTTTATAAATAGAAGAGGCTACTAACATACTTCAATTCAAGAATGGTTAATTTCATAAACTGGATTTATCTGTGTGAGTTGGGAAAATAAAGAAACCTTTCATCTTTGACAGAAATTTCAAGGTATAAAATAAGCACAGCAGCAGTTTCATAGTTAAAATCTTTGGTTTTACAGGTTAGTGATATAAAATCTTATGAAAAGCAACTGTAGAATGTATCTTTTCTTCCCCCATGTTAATTTAGGGCCAAGAAGCGTCAAGAAGGAGGTAAGCAGAGCTTAATACAGTTTTCCCCTTTGCTAAAACTGGTTTAAGGATATGCTGGAAAGTGGAATTTATTATCTCCAGCATGTAATAATACTAATTATGAACATTTAAAAAATTATTTCCCATGAGCATTATCTTAACTTTTAAAATTTAAATGACTTATTACTCCCTCAATACCTAAAGTAATTATCACTATTTAACAAGCAAACCATCCTTCCTTCTGATCTGAAGACATGTCCTACAAATTAATTTACAATAGCTCATAATAGTAAAAAAAAATTCTAGTTTTTTAAGGAAAATGATTAAGCATTCTCAGAGCTTTTAGTCACTATAATTAAAGCTAAGCAAAACAAGTACTTAAAGAACAATCAACTTGTAACAAACTGATCGAACAGAAATGCACAATCAATCATTTTAAATACACAATTCGAATACTGAGTAGCTCTCCTAACAGTTTTCACTTGATTTTTATTTCTTATACCAGTAAGGCATTGACAATAGTCAATTAAGGTACTAAGGTCTAGCTCAAACCCTACCACTTCAGTACGGCCTTTCCTGAAACCCAAGCCTGATGATCGTATTACTGCCTATTCTGAACTCTTTACTGAAATTATATCCATAAAATTAAGTCACCCCGTAAACACCTACCAATAATTAACTGATTAATTACATACAGCCATAGACTGGAATGATTATACAGTTGTAAAACAGCCATACATCTACATATAGAGCTGTGGGATGATTTTGAACATACTCTTGTACATTAAAAAAAAAAAGCAAGATGTATATAGTATGTTTTCATCTGTAACTTTTTTTTAAAAAAAGCCAAAACTATTTCAGGAGAGATGCATAAAAACCTATTAGGTGATTGCTTCTGTGGAAGGTGACTGGACGTCTGTGGTGGGAAGGTGATCAACTAACTCTTTGTTATATGCCCTTTCTCAGTGTTTGGATTTTTTAATCACTTTAATGTTTAAAATCTTAAATTTAATAAAATGCTTAAAATCTAAATTTTAATAAAAATTTAGAGAACTCAAAATAAAACAAAACTGGAAAAAGTTTTTAGCTATGACATTTCCAATCAGCGTCTGATCTCTAAAATCTACATGATACTGCAAAAACTCAACTACAAAAAGACAATCCAATTAAAAAATGGGCAAAGGATATGAACAGGCACTTCACTAAAGAAGACATTCAGGTAGCTAACAGATACATGAGAAAATGCTCACAATGATTAGCCATTAAGGAAATGCAAATCAAAACTACAATGAGATTCCATTTCACTCCAACAAGGCTGGCATTAATCCAAAAAACACAAAACAATAAATGCTGGAGAAGCTGTGGAGAGACTGGAACATTTACACACTGCTGGTGGGAATCTAAAACGGTACCACCACCTTGGAAATCGATTTGGCACTTCCTTAAAAAACTAGAAATAGAAGTACCATATGATCCAGCAATCCCACTCCTTAGAATATATCATAAAGAAATAAGAGCCTTTATATGAACAGATATATGCACACTGTTCATTACAGCACTGTTTACAATAGCAAAAAGATGGAGGCAACCAACGTGTCTATCAAGGGTTGAATGGATAAATTATGGTATATTCACACAACAGAATATTATACATCAATAAAGAACAATGAAGAATCTGTGAAACATTTCATAACGCGGAGGAATCTGGAAAAGCATTATGCTGAGTGAAACTCGTCAGTTGCAAAAGGACAAATATTGTATGAGACCACCATTACAAGAACTTGAAAAATAGTTTAAACAGAGAAGAAAATATTCTTTGATGGTTAAGAGTGGGGAGGGAGGGAGGGGTTTTTCACTAATTAGATACTAGGTAAGAACTATTTTAGGTGAAGGGAAAGACAACACACGATACAAGAGAGGTCAGCACAACTGGACTAAACCAAAAGCAAAGAAGCTTCCTGATAAACTGAACGCTTCAAAGGCCGTGTAGCAGGGGCGGGGGTTTGGGGACCATGGTTTCAGGGCACATCTAAGTCAATTGGCATAATAAAATCTATTAAGAAAACATTCTGCATCCCACTTTGGAGAGTGGCTTCTGATGTCTTAAATACTAGCAGGCAGCCATCTAAGATGCATCAATGGGTCTCAACCCACCTGGACCAAAGATGAATGAAGAACATCAAAGACACAACGTAATTTTGAGCCCAAGAGATAGAAAAGCCCACATAAACCAGAGACTCCATCAGCCTGAGACGAGAAGAACAAGATGGTGCTGGGCTACAACTGATGACTGCCCTGACAGGGAACAAAAGAGAGAATCCCTGAGGAAGCAGGAGAGCAGTGGGATGCACACCTCAAATCCTCATAAAAAGACCGGACGTAATGGTCTAACTAAGACTGGAAGGACCTTGGAGGTCACGGTCTCCAGACCTTCTGTTAGCCTAAGAGAGGAACCATTCCCAAAGCCAACTCTTCAGACAGGCATTGGACTGGACTATGGGATAGAAAATGATACTGGTGAGGAGTGAGCTTCTTCGATCAAGTAGACACATGAGACTATGTGGGCAGCTCCTGCCTGGAAAGGAGATGAGAGGGCAAAGGGGGTCAGAAGCTGGTCAAATGGACACGAAAATAGAGTATGGAGGGAAGGACTGTGCTGTCTCATTAAAGAGAGAACAACTAGGAGTATATATAAAAAAAAAAAGATCAAGGTGTATATAAATTTTTGTATGAGAGACTGACTTGATTTGTAAACTTTCACTTAAAGCACAATAAAAATTAAAAAATAAAACAAAACTTATTTTTTAATGATATACTCTCTTGACATTTCTTCGATTGTCATCTTGAAGTGATATTTAAATCTTATCTTAAGTTGTTATCCTACTAGACTCTCAGGTATCTTACTGTATCCCTTATAGCATCTAAAGAGCCCTAGTGGGGCAGTGGTTAAAGCAATCGACTGCTAACTGAAAGGTCAGCAACGCAAACCCACCAACAACTCCACGGGAGAAAGATGTGGCCATCTGCTTCTGCAGAGATTTACGGCCTTGGCAACTCTATGGGGTCACTTGACTCCACGGCAGTGGGTTTGTTCTGGTTTGGTTTTATACCATCTAAATCTTGTCCTTACATATACTTTCTTTAAAAGTAAAGAATTCCAATTATATCGAAAGGTCAAATCTCTGCTTTAATCAGGACAATTATGTATGCTGAATTTGCTATCTTCTTTAACCTAGTAAAACTGAATTGTTTTAATAATTAATTGCTTATAATTTCTGTGAAGAAAAATTTTCTTGATCTCTCATGTTCAGTGTGAATTATATTTAAATGTGGTTGAAGATCATTTACCCTGACCTTTTCCAGATAAACTATGTTTCAAAACTTGGATATCTTAATATGAAAAGAGCATAATGACTCAAAAAAATAATCTTAATATATTCTTTTTCTATTCAATAAGTATCTGGGCAGGGGAGATAAATTTCCACAATACAGTATATGGTTGCTATGAGGTGATACACTCAACGACAATGGGTTGGTTTGGTTGGTTAGGTCTATCCTGATCACTTCAGAGAATTCAGCATTCTTGGCCCATGGGCACTAAATGCCGGTATCACATCCCCAGTCACTGAGACAATCAAAAAACTGATCCCAAGTATTTTCAAATGCCACTGAAGAGAAAACTGCAGGAAGAAAAAGTAACTATGCCTAGTCAAGAAGCATTGCTCACAGGAACTATGGAACGAAACAAAAATTTCCCCCACAACTGCAATTCAACCCTTTAAAACAGTTTTCAGCCACCAGAAGATAAACAACAACAACAAAAAAAAAACCACTGCTGTTGAGTCCAGTCATTCTGACTCACAGCGACCGTATAGGAAGAGTAAATTGCCCCATAGGGTTTGCAAGGCTGTAATCTTTGTGGGAAGAGACTGTCACATCTTTCTCCTGTGGAGTGGCTGGTGGATTTGAACCACCAACCTTCTGGTTATCAGCTGAGCACTTAACCACTGCGCCTAACAGTCACAACTCATGTATTATCAGCCAGTCGCATCTGGCCTAGTATATGATGCTGTCAGCACACGTTCTGCCCCAAGAAATCATTCTTCAACTACTACAATGGATTTTTTTAAATGGAGATTATTTTTAAATCCTTTTAGAGCAACTCCTCTGTTGGGATGCCTCTGTGTTTAAGCTCCCAAACAAATAGTAAATAGTATCCCATTGTGCTTCGCTTGTATCAGAGATAAAAAGATATAAATCATAGTTCACAACAATTATTTGCTACCTTCCTCCAGAGTCTGCAAGCTCCTTGAAGCCAGGGACCATATCATGGTTGCCTGGCCCATAGTAGTTTTCAATAAAAATGCTCAGTGACTGAATACTAGTCTAGTCTAATACAATAACTAGGCCAGGAGGTTCCAACCGTGACCAATGCTTACATACAGTAATGATCCTGAAACAAACAGATGCAAGAATTATTTCCAGTTATCCTCTATTCCTACTTTAAGTTGATTTAAAAAAAAATTCAATTGAAGTTAACTTTTAAAAGATACAAGAATATTTAAGATTTATGACAGGCACTTCCATATGTCCATCCTCTACTTCCTTCCCCTTCACTCCTCCCACTTAACCTTTAAGCAAAAACTCATTTAAATAAGCAAATATAGGGCATGCTTCCAGAGAGCAACCTAATATAAAAGATAAAACAATACTGTTAATAATAACGAAAACTTGTTTAATGACTTTCATTTCCATTCTTTTTCTAAGAACTCCAAATATTTGTTACTTTCCTATCTCGTGCAAAAAGAAAGAAAATCTGTAAACTAAGGATTGTAAGCAATTTCTACTTTTGTGGGTTTCACTACATTCTCTCAGCTTCACCTTTTGCTGTACTAAATTTTCAGCATATAAACTAATGCATATTTTCATACATGCAACAAGGAAGATTACACAAGCATCTTAATGCTTTATCATCAACACTGATGATGAACAAATATTAAGTCTGAAGCCCACTAACCCTGACATTTATTCATCAGCACCTTCTTAAAGCATGTGAATAGCCTACTTTTACAGGAAAAACTTACATAAAAAGCTAAGTAATAATCTTAAGGCTGGAAGCCAAGACATAATTTCTAGCTCCTAGTATTTCTAACATTGTATTTATATTGCTCCAATAAACTCTGTAAATGTTAACCACTGCTTTGCTCAACCTCATACCAAAATGCTAGGTAATAATGGCTAGGATACAATTTTGAGGAAACAATTGTTTCAAGTTACCCTCCATTTGACAGAATCATTAAATAGGATACTTATTTTTTGAAACAATCTAGAAATGTTCAAGAGGGAATTAAGCATCACATATACTCTGTATCTATTAAATAATGGAGACCATTTTAAAATCATTTAAATAATTGTGGGGTTGTAGTAAAAGAAATATTTACTATTTTGAATTCACAAACTCAGCATTTGGTTCACTACTGTTTGATGGTTTCTGTCAGCGGCAGCACTCAATAAATACAATTTACATGTGGTAAAAAACTAATCAGGTAAAACTAATACAGGAAATTACTTTCATACTGATTTAAAAAAATGCTGTTTCATCCATTAAAAAAATATTTTCCAAGTGATAACTACAAATAACACCTTCAAAAAAAGTCCAGCATGAGACTCCTTTTTCCCAGAATCATTAATCCTACTTATAAATACTGCTGACCAAAAGTATTTACAGTAATTAGTTTTAAACACATCAGTGGACACTATTAGGTGAAAAATACCTTTCACTAAAGCTAGATTTTAATACTTTTTACTGATTAAAAAACTAACAAAAGACTGCCTATCATGGATATCTTACTGAAATACTACTTTATAGAATAAATCTTTATATCTAAAAGACCAACTAAGAACAAGCGGGCACTGGCAGTGTAGTGAACTTAATAAATTTCAACAATTCTTTAAAACTAGGATTTAAAGGAATGACAGAATCTGTAATTTTGTCACAAGTAATTATCAGTTACCTTAAGTGAGGAAGTTTCACACTGCATATAGTCCTAGACAAGTCACAAGTTGATCTCAGTTTTTTAAAAAAAAGATAATGACTGATCACAAAATAATTTGTGACAATAAAGTTCAGAAAAGCAATGGAGATTTTTTTTTGTATGTGATCCAGCATCCCTAGTCTCATAAAGGAAATATTTCAGACCTTGGAGGCAAAAAATAAATAAGTGAAAATGAAATCTACCCTGAAATGCTAAAACGGCCTATCATTGTTCAGCCTCAAGTTCAAAATTTCTCCCAAACAAATTTTCTATAATGGTCCATTCACGAGTTCACTCTAAATGTGACCCGTATTAAATGTGATTTTCTTTTTTCCTTTCTTCTCGCATTAAGACAATCTAACCAAAATCTTCACAATCTTCAGCAGCAGCACCTCGAAATTTCAAATACAACTGGAGGGTTTGAAATTTAGTCCAAACGTAGACCCAAACTCTCCAGATTTCTATCATAGGCAGACAGTGTATTAACGTTCCCATTCCTGCTTTAGAAAGCAGTTACTGCAAGGCAGTGTCCTTGGGCGTAAAAAGGGAAGAAAGGTCTGAGACTGACCAGATCCCTGGTCAACATAAACCTTAGTCCTCTCTCCCGCTTCACAAGGAGGCCAGAGAAATCAGAGCGATGAGCGGAACGAGGAAATCGTACTCTTCGAAGGGTAAATCAGGTTAAGAAGCAGACTTTGGATAAACCACTCCAAAGGGACATTCGACCCTAGAATGCATGCAAAGGGGCAGCTCGTCTCCCCCGAGGAGAGCAACCTATACCCAGGTAACGGTATGCCAAGCATGCAAAGGCAAACCGAGACAACCTCGCCGCCTCGCCACAACGTCTCGCCCAGCTAAAAGAGGTCGGCTGGGACTGCTCCTCCGAACATCAACAAAGGCCCCTTCAGTCCTAAGGCGAAACTCGAACAACAAAGGCCCAGAGACTGCGAGGACGGGCCCGGGGCGGGACGGATGAAAGCAACGGGAAGGCAAAGGAATCAAACCCCTGGGGGAGGAGGCCCGTTGGAGTGGGAAATAGAGGTGCAGAGGCGGGGGCGCGGTACGCCCCAGGGCACAATAAGAGGAGGAGGAGAAAGAAGACCTGGCCTCCATTCCCCACCTTACCCTCTCCCTGCAACGGAGAGAGCTCCAGTCCTCGCCGCTTACATCTCCTCGGCCGCGGGCACCGCACAGTTCCGAGTTCGGGGAAGGAAAGGGGAGGGAGTATTTTCCGCCCTGACCACAACTCCCTTCCCCCAGCCAGGAGCCGGCGACAACAACCGCTACAACGGCAGACACACAAAGGCGCCTTCCTGGCACTCCCCGCTCCGCCCCGGCAACGGCGCAGACGATGCCAAGGCAGCGACCACCACCGCTCCTCCGCCTGGCGCTCGCTCGCCCTCTTCCCTCTCTAACCGGGGGAAGGGGGAGGGGACCCCAGGCGCCCTCACCTGGCACAGCTGCTGACAGTACTCCGTGGCCGCCTCCACGGCCGGTACCCGGCTCTCCCGCAGCTGTCGCTCCAGCTCCTGGAGCCGCTCTCCCAGGCGCTGCAGCTCCGCTACGCAGCCGCCTCCGCCGCGGCTCAACCTCTCCTGCTCGGCCTCTTCGTCCGCCATCTTCACACCCCGCTCCGTCGCGTACGCACCTGGGTCACGTGATAACACAATGCCACGTTCGGAGGGGTCACGTGCTGGGCGCGCTCGCACGCCGCCGAGCACGTACAAAGGGTTCGGTGGGGAGGCCAGGAGAGTGGCGCGCCAGAGCCGGAGGGAGGTGAAGGGAATGGGAAAGGAGGAGGGCGGGGTTGGGGCGGTGCAGAGAATCCCGGTTTACTTACCCGGAGCGGGAAGTGGGCAGCCGCGGCCGAAAGGGGTGGGCCGGTGGTGGCCTGCTCTTGGTCACGTGGGCGCCCCGACGGGGACAGTCCTAGGGCAGGGCTGCCCTCTCCAGCGTCCCCAGCCTGGTCTGGCTTTCCTCAGTCCCCGAAGTCTACGGACGTAGGCCCCAGTCCCCCAAGAGGAGGGGAGAGGGACAGTTCCGGGTGGGCTGGGAGAACGATGCATTTGCCGTTGGCCTCTAGGCAGGCCAGAGGCAGGGGAAGAGGGAGAAAGTAAAACCCACCCATGGACCGCAACTATGAGAGCCAAAGCGAGACTATGAACTGTCAAAATTGTCTCTGACTTCTCACCAGGCGGGGGAGGAGGGATCTAGTGCGTGAGGTACCAGATCTCCTCCCGCTAGACTCTCCTCCTCTTCAGCCCCGAGAACGCCTCTCCCTTGGAAACACAATTTGGGGGCAATGGAGGCAACAAAGAAAAATAGCAGTTGGGTCAGAGCAGAATGAGGTTCAAATCCTTATTCTGGAAAACGGAGAGACTGTTTAGGAAACGCATAGGTTAAGAGAATTCAAACACACTATAAAATTGAGGACGTTGTAACCAAATGGTTTTTAAACCACAAAAACATTTCTAGAATAAGTGCGAGCGAACTAATCAGTTTCTCTGTGATTTAAAACTTCTACACAGTGCAGAAGTTACCATCACTGAAAACAGGATATACATGAAAGCTCTTGGGGAAAAAAAGTAGGTCAAGGGCGGGGGGGGGGGGAAGCAATAAGTACTCCCTGAAAAATCACGACGGAGGAGAGGAAACTGATGCTGAAATAAATGGAGGTTGTCGAGTATTACTACAAATATCAACAGCATTTTTCCTGGTGCTTCCAATGGAGATGACATTCTGAATTGCATTTTATTTACAACCTGGAAGGAATGAATACTTTGTACTTGTACAAAAGAGTAGAATAGGTACTGCAGAAATCCAGGAGCTTAACCCTAAAGCTCAGAATAAAAGTATTATTTTGCTAGTAGTAGAGTATAAGGGAACAAGAAGGTTTATCTTTCTTATAACTGAATGGTCTGCAGAAATTGAGAAACAACTGTATTGATACAGCACCTAGTGTTTTCACTACCATATTTCAAATGATGTATGTTTTTCTAATACAAACATCTAAAATGAAAAGAAATTTCTTTGTGTACAGCACCCTCTTTTAGAATTTTCCAGTCTTAGTAGAAAATGTTCTAGATACATTGTGCAGAATGAATGCTTTGTAATATATCAGTGATGGTAATGTTTTTAAAGTGCAATTGAACCCCTTATGAAAAACAGTATCAGCTAAAATATTAGTACAACATACAGGTACTAATGTTACAGATTAACAATGCAGGGTTTTCAAATGTTTACTCACAGAAGAAGCTGGAGAATACATTCAAAGGCTAGGGAAAGAGAATATAATAGTATTACTGAGAGCTGAAAGATCAGGAATTAATGCAGCAAATAAAATTTGATACTTGCAACTCACTTTCTCAAGTATTTTAGATACCTGCAAATTATTTTATCTTAAGATACCAGTGAAAAATATAAAACATAAATGTGAGATTAGCAAATGTATCAGTAAATTCAGAGCCAGAGAAGGTACCAAAGATTAACAAAGCCAATTTCACTTCAGGTCTAATGGCTTACACTCAGGAGACTTGATTAATGAACTGATTCTGTGCACTATTACTGCTTTGCAAAAATCCATTAGGATGGACGCCCACGCCCTTCACTTTTATTTGGTATCTTTGAGCCCTACCTCCCCATTTCTCCATAACTTCCCTCTTACATACATAAAGTAATTTTTAGAGCTGACTGGAAATGTAAGGACTGGAACCCAAAAACGAAGCTCTTTGGCACCAAGTCCATTCCAACTCAGAGCGACCCTATAGAACAGAGTAGAACTGCCCAACAGGGTTTCTAAGTCTGTAAATCTACACGGAAGTAGGCTGTCACATCTTTCTCTGGGAAAGAGGCTGGATCAGGCCTCCTAAGGACTGGAAAGGGGGGTGGTGGTGAAATTATTTAGTAATCATTTACTGTGCACTTAATATGCAGCAGGTACTGTGCTTGATTTGGAGATAACAGAGGTGAATAAAAACTATCCCTGCCTTGGGAAAGCTTAAAGTCTTGTGGAAGAGTTACATGCAATTGCAATATATTCAATAAATATGACAATGTTGTATTGTGAAAATGAGTATGCTAACTAGAACGTCTGCAGAATCAACAGAAGTGCAGGTTTTTATTTTTTAATTTCATGACAAAGGATGGAAATACTATTCCATGACAGGTCGACCTTGTCTTGGAGATATCTAATTTTGCATTTGATAATCTCGTTCTTCTATATAGAAAGCGTGTATCAACGAGTACACATGATTAATGCACTTAAATCTATTCTTTGAATACCAAACTGCAGCTCATAGAACCATTACACACACGCACACACACGCGCGCGCACACACACACACACACTCCTACTTACTGAGACGTTCTTGGGGGAATTCGGAAGCCTGGTGCATCGAGAAACCAAGAATAAGCCCTTGGGCGAAAAGACTCCGCTTCCCTGGGGAACTCAGTACCTGCACTGCGATTACCCGTCCCCTTTTTGGACACTGTGCAGTCGCTATGGCCTGGGTATAATAATATGGACCCTCACTCCCAAGAGACTTGGCTTCAGAGTAAATCTCGGCGAGGAAACTAGGACCACTCCCATCCGCGCGATCTATAAAGCTGGGGAGACATTTGGGGGAGGGGACAGATGCGTCCGCACCCGGGGTGCGCCTTCTGCCCCGGCCGGCACCACGCTGGTGCACTCTTTTTCCAGGATCTTGAAAGAGCACGGCCTCGGGACTGGAAGGGAGCTGTTTTGTACATGCGAAAAAGCAGGCGGCGCAGACCCAAGGCCGCGCCAGGGATCCAGCGAGCGAGGCTTTTGAAAACTAAAGAGAGCTGAGGCCGGGCAGGTCCTTCGACCCCAGACCCAGAGAAATGCTGCAACCGGGCCCTAGCCCCAGCACGCGGGGAGGAAGCGCCAGGCCGGGGGTGGTGGATAGCGCGCCTCGCCCTTGGGGCGCTGGTTGCTCCTTCCCTGCCTCCCCCCCCCGCCCCAGGCGACTTGCGGACCGAGGAGGTCGGCTGGGCTGAGGCCGGGGCGGGCACCAGCTCGCGCGGCTCTCCTCCGCCAACCCTCTCTGCGCGTCCCCACCCTGCCGAGGCCGGGCTCAGCTCTCCCGGCCGCGCCTTGGCGCTCTCTAGCTCGGTAGCCGCACCAGTGTTCGCGTCGGGCCCAGGGCTGCGGCCGCCGCTCGCGCGCCAGCCTTGCCGGCGTCCAGCGGCCGCAGCCCGGGCATTTGCTGCAGCCGCTTTCCCACCCAACGCTGCGGATCAAGCCGACCCAGCGGCTATGGCTGCTGGCC
The DNA here is from genome assembly GCF_030014295.1 of Loxodonta africana. Lineage (NCBI taxonomy): Eukaryota > Metazoa > Chordata > Mammalia > Proboscidea > Elephantidae > Loxodonta > Loxodonta africana. The sequence continues at coordinate 148,889,997 of NC_087342.1, read as the reverse complement.
CGGAGCGGAGGCCGCCCGGGGCCTCCAGCTCAAGAGATGCTGGAGTCTCTCCCGGATGCGGTGGGGCGCGGGGCCCCGGAAACCGATCGTGCGGGGTTGCTTGAGCCTGTGCTGCGGAGGCCGCTACGCCGGCACTGCTGCCAGGTCTCGGGCAGGCTCGCCCCGCTCCACTTCGAAGGGCTGAGCGACCCGGCCCCAGACAGTCTCCTGGCTCTCAGAGGTGGAAGCCAAATCCGTCTGGGCAATGGGTCAGTAAAACGTACCCCGAATCTCAAAACCAGTGCGCTGCCCATAGATGCGAAGAGAGCATGGGATGCAGCTGTTGGAATCGGTTAAAAACACACCACATTTTTCCAAGGAAGACGTTTTCCTCGAGAAGAGCAGCAAAGGGAGTCAAATAAAATGTTTAAAAGATAAGTCAGGTGCTGTACCACATACTGAAATGATGCCAAGAGGATTGGAAACATTGTATTCACATTCTAAGAGGATTAATTTTAGTCCTTGAGTTCTTCCGAGAAAGAAGATAATATAAATACATTTAAACGAACAGATAATTAAAGGAAGAGGAACATTTTTATTGCCAATTTAGATCATAGAAAATGTTTTTTCTTTAAAGAGGAAAAACCAAATGCAAATAAGAAAGTAATAACATTTTAAGAAAAATGCTTTAATAGAACTTTAATTATCCACAGTTCTAAATCAGCCAAGGTGAAAATAATTGTGAAGTAAAAGCAAAATAAAAACTTTTAAGAATAATGTGGTATACACTGTCTCTATCAAGAATCCATGAGCTGGTTTATAACATCTTTCCAAAGAAGCAAAGACAGAAACATAGAAAATAGCTTTCCTTTCTTTTTCTTCTTCTTCTTCTATATATATATATATATATATTTAATGTTTTAACCACCCCTACCTTCTCTCTTATTGGAAATCCAATGTTAGTTAAAAATCAGGCAGCATCACTTTTAGTAGAATTTGAATTTTTAAAAATAGGACTGTTAGAGTGTGATAAGCTTGGAAATGAACAGATCCCTCTTCCTGTTTTAGAGCATCAACTTTTTTAAAGTTGTAATATCCTTATCTGAAGGATATATTCTTCAACATAGCAGCAACAATCAAAATAATAATTCAATCAATATCAATTTGAGCATTTCGTACAGTGGGCAAAATTTCTTTTTTAGTATTTAGCCTCTATCACACCTTCATAGAAGCGTGCTCTTGCTGTTCCTCTTCCCAGTCCTCATCCTCTTGAGTTCCTTCCAGGAGGGGGTCCTTTGTGAAGACTTTCCTGGTCTGCTTGAATGGAGTGAAATTTGGGTGCAACATCTGTCCCCAGAGTAGATTTGGCTTATCTGTTCTCTTTTCCCTTAACCTCTTCTCCATACAGAAATACCACTTTCCAAAGCTGCTATAGCTTTGATGCACTACTTCCTAAATTTTGATTTGGACTCTGTCATTTTACCTTATACTTATTCTATAGATGTGCCTCACTCCTGAGCTTGTAAACCCTTTGTGGGTAGAGGCTGTGTCTTATATCCAGCCTCCCTTCTCTAATACTCTTCGGTATATTGCAAGGTAATAATAGACAGGTGATCAATAAATGCACATTGAATTAAATTCAAATCAGTTTATATTTGGCAGTCATAGATGCTGATTATACTTATCCTCATTATCATTTAAAGTATCTTAGTCTCTACAGAGAAATCAGATGCTCTCCAAACTTTAGAAGCTTATTTATAGCAGTCTTTAAAATATTTTAGATCGATATTTTATCAATGGACTCTCTGGGTGTTGCAAACAGTTAATACGTTCAGCTGCTAACTGAAAGACTGAATGTTCGAGCCTACCCAGAGGTGCCTTGGAAGAAAAGCCTACTGATTTAATTCAGAAAAATCAGCCATTGAAAATCCTATGGAACACAGTTCATAGGGCCGCCATGAGTCAGAAGCAACTTGGTGGAGAATGATACTGCTTATATTTTATCAATGAAATCATCTTTAATCAAAAGTTATAACAGAATCAAAAGAAGAAAGGGCATATCCTCACTTGTTATACTATAACAAATTGTGTTAGTTTCCTAGGGCTGCCGTAACAAAGTACTACAAACTGGGTGGCTTAAAACAACAGAAATTTATTACCTAACAGTTTCAGTGGTTGTTGTTGTTCTTAGGTACCATCAAGTCAGTTTCTACTCATGGAGACTCTATGTACGACAGAACGAAACACTGCCTGGTCCTGCTCCAGTCTCACCATCCTTGTTATGCTTGAGCCAATTGTTGCAGCCACTGTGTCAATCCATCTCGTCAAGGGTCTTCCTCTTTTTAGTGATCCTCTACTGTAAAAAGCATGAGGCCCTTCTCCAGGGAATGGTCCCTCCTGATAACATGTCCAAAGTATGTGAGACAAAGTCTTACCATCCTTGTTTCCAAGGAGCATTCTGGCTGTATTTCTTCTGAAACAGATTGGTTCATTCTTCTGGCAGTCAATAGTATATTCAGTATTCTTCACCAACACCATAATTCAAAGGCATCTACTCTTCTTTGGTCTTCCTTAGGCATTGTCCAGCTTTCACATGCATATGAGGCAATTGAAAACACCATGGCTTTGGTTAGGTGCACCTTAGGCCTTAAAGTGACATATTTGCTTTTTAACACTTTAAAGTGGTCTTTTGCAGTAGATTTGGTCAAGGCAATTCGTCTTTTGATTTCTTGACTGCTGTTTCCATGAGTGTTAATTGTGGATCCAAGTAAAACAAAATCCTTGACAACTTCAATCTTTTCTCTGTTTATCATGATGTTGCTTATTGGTCTAGTTGTGAGGATTTTTGTTTTCTTCATGTTGAGGTGTAATCCATACCGAAGGCTACGGTCTTTGATCTTCATCAGTTTAAGTGCTTCAAGTTCTCTTCACATTCAGCAAGCAAGATTGTGTCATCTGCTTATAAAAAGTTGTTAAATGAGTCTTCCTCCAATCCTGATGCATGTTCTTCTTCATATAGCCCAGCTTCTCTGATTATTTGTTCAGCGTACAGATTGAATAAGTATGGTAAAAAGATACAACCCTGACACACACCTTTCTTGACTTTAAATCATACAGTATTCCTTTGTTCTGTTCGAACAACTGCCTCTTGATCTATTCACAGGTTCTTCATGAGCACAGGTAAGTGTTCTGGAACTCCCATTCTTCGCAATGTTATCCATAATTTGTTATGATCCACACGGTTGAAAGCCTTTGTATAGTCAACAAAACATAGGTAAACACCTTCCTGGTATTCTCTGCTTTCAGCCAGGATCCATCTGACATCAATCCCTTGTTCCACATCCTCTTCTGAATCTGGCTTGAATTTCTGTTAGTTCCCTGTCTATGTACTGCAGCAACTGCTTTTGAATGATCTTCAGCAAAATTTTATTTGTATGATATTAATGATACTGTTCAATAGTTTCTGCATTCTGTTGGATCACCTTTTTTTTGGAATGGGTACAAATATGGATCTTTTCTAGTTGGTTGGCCAGGTAGCTGTCTTCCAAATTTCTTGGCATAGACAATTGAGCACTTTCAGCACTGCATCCATTTGTTGAACCATCTCAATTGGTATTCTATCAGTTCCTGGAGACTTGCTTTTCAACAATGCCTTCAGTGCAGCTTGGGCCTCTTCCTTCATTACCCTAGGTTCTTGATCATATGCTACCCCCTAAAATGGTTGAACACAGGCCAATTCTTTTTGGTACAGTGACTGTGTATTCTTTCCATCTTCTTTTCATGCTTCTTGCGTTGTTTAATATTTTCCCATAGAATCCTTCCATATTGCAATTCGAGACTTGAATTTTTTCTTCAGTCCTTTCAGTTTGAGAAATCCCAAGCGTGTTCTTCCCTTTTGGTTTTCTATCTATAGGTCTTTGCACATTTCATTATAATACTTTATTTTGTGTTCTCGAGCCACACTTTGAAATTTTCTGTTCAGCTCTTTTATTTCATTATTTCTTCCTTTTGTTTTAGCTACTCTACATTCATAAGCGACTTTCTGGTGGCTAGAAATCATGGTGTCAGCAGCGAATTGCTCTCTCTGGAGGCTCCCAGGGAAGATACTTCCTTGATGTTTTCTAGGTTCTGGTGGCTCCTGGAAATCTTTAAGGTTCTTTGGCTTGTAGATGCACCTCTGCAGTCTCTGTCTTCACGTGGCCATCTTCCCTCTTTGTCTGTCTGGGTCTCTTCTCTTTTCGCAACATCAGTTGTCTTGGGTTAGGGGTCACCCTACTCCAGTATGATTTCATGTTAATTTAACTAATAACATCTTTAAAGACCCTGTTTACAAACAAGGTCACATTCACAGGTACCATGGGTTAGGATTTCAACATATCTTCTTTGGGTACACAATTAAACCCATTACACAGGTGAACCGCAAATACTTGGATTCTAGCTTCTTTGGGCTTCCAGCTACTGAAAGTAGGGTCGCTACGAGTTGAAATCCATTCTAGGACAGCAGTATCAGGTTTTTGGTTTTTAGCTAATGTACTCTGTGCTTTAAACGAAACCCGTTGCCGTCAAGTTGATTCTAACTCATAGCGACCCCATAGGACAGATTAGAACTGCCCCATAGCAGTTCTGTGGAACCATAGGGTTCCCAAGGCTATAAATCTTTATGGAAGCAGACCACCACATCTTCCTCCCTCAGAACTGCTGGTGGGTTCCACCAGAGACCTTTCGCTTAGCAGCCAAGCAGTTTTACCACTGTGCCACCAGGGCTCCATTCTGCGCTTTAGGTGCTTTAGGTCTTATTTAATTTGTGTTTTCTCTTACATTTTGTCACAATATTGAATATTTTTTTATCACTTTCTCAAAGATTCTAAATTTGCAAATCCAAATGTTTTCTTAACGTGACTGATTCTTTTCTGGATTTCTTTTCAATGCATTTTCCTCCTACCATCTAGGGCACTACTTAAATATGGGCCCTTGCTACCTTCCTAGAGAGTCCCTGGGTGGTGCAAAAGGTTAACATGCTTGGCTGCTAAACAAAAGTTTGGAGGTTCAAGTCCATTGAGAGATGCCTTAGAAGAAGGTCCTGGTGGTCTACGTCTAAAACATCAGCCACTGAAAACCTTATGGGATGTAACTCTACTGTGACACACATGGGGTGGTCGTGAGCCTGAATCAACTCGTAGGCAACTGTTACCTTCCTAGAACTCTAAGGAGAAAATAAATATAAGAAGAGTTATCTTAAATCCAAGTAGGACTTATTCTTTAGGGTGTGCATTGTCTTAGAGCACAGACTTTCATCCTTTAGTACGTGTAAGGATCACCTGGATAATTTGACTTAAATGCAGATTCTTAGGCCACACCTCTAACAGGTCTAATGGGTTGGGGGCAGAATTAACCTTTACTCCAGGATTCTTCAGATCATACTGTTCTAAATCTGTGGTTGTGTAATTCTACCTTCCCTTCCTTTCTTCCAACTCAAGGCCCTTTCACCAATTCTGTAAAAAAATGCTCAAAAACTCTTGTTCTTCCTCCATCCACAAAAACAAATTATAGTCAACTCTTTTTAATTCCTTCTATTCACTCTAGTTATCCAAAACCTTTGCTTTGTGAATCTTCTGGATCCCAAGCCCCTAGTTCAATACCCGGCACATAGGAGATATGTTCTCAATAAATGTGCATTTTGACCCCTCCCCTCATGCATTCTTTGTCGAACTCCTTGCTAAGGGCAAGAACTTTACTACTCCTTAATGATCCTCTTAGAAGGGGTGTGCAGGAATAGGAAGAAAAGAGTTCAAATTTTCCCCTGTATTTATCTGCAACGATAAAAGGCATTTTGCTTTTTGTGTGTTTAAGCAGGGATGAATTACCCAATAAGCAAGGTAAGCACACACTTTGGGCATTGACAAAACAGGGCCACCAGTTGTCTAAAGCAAAGCTCCATAGATGCCAAGCAGACAGAACACAAGGAAGAGTGAGCACACAACAATGCTTCAACAAAGACTCAATTCATTATCCTTTTTATGTATGGAAGTAGATATTGCTTGGCAGCTTAATTGTAATGAAACTACTGAAGAATTTATAAGAGCAAAGAATAGAAAGAAATGTTTTTAACATGTTAGGGATGAACGATCTATCTAAAAATGTAGTGACTTGTAGTATTTGTCTTCTGATCATTAAATTTTCTTTTATGACATCTTTTTATTTGTTCACTTATAATTACAGCATTTATTACAAAACGAGCATCAAAACTGAAGTATGAACCATTTAAAGGAAAATTGGTGAAAGTCAATTTTTGGTTGTGGGAGAGCAACAGAATTTTACATTCTTTGTTGAAATAACTAAGTTCACTAACTCATTTTCTTTGTTTTAGAATATGTGGAATATTCTTTCTGCAGAAAATGTGGTATGTAGTAAAAATCGTTGTACCCCATATCCACTAAAAATTTTATAATCCAGTTCATCTCATTCCACTAAAATGGCTTATGCCACTTTTGTGTTCAATAGCTAATATCATAGTCACTTTAAAAAGAAGTTACATCATGGGTAGCTAAGATACACACACACACACACACACACACATATATGTGTTCACATATCCTGTTCAAATGCGTAAGCAGAGGAGGGGGTACCACAGATTGTCAGTGTTCAGAGCCATTACATGCCTTAATTTGGCCCTGTGTGTAAGGGTAAGTGGAGAGGGAAGAAAGACTTCGTTAAAAAGTTGATTCGTGAATTCCAAATACCCATGATTCCTGTAGTACCTATAATTGAGAATTAGGGGCCATTAATTTAAAAATTATGAACATAATTCATGTGAGTGGTAAAAATTTCAAGCCCTAAAGACATAAAATAAAAATAAAAATAAAAATCTTCTTCCCCCATTTCTGACTTCTAGTCTTACTCCCATCCTTACTCAATAACTATTAAGTTTCTTGTTTGTCCTTAAAGAATTTTCTTCTGCACCTGTAAACATTTATGCATAAACTATCATCCCATTTTCCTAAATGAATCAGCTCCTAGTGCTCATTTAGACGATTCAATATTTTGCTTTTTTCCCTTAATAATTCACTTAGAAATCTTTCTTTATCAGCCTTATTTTTAATGGATACATGGCTTTCTGCAGTATAAATGAAGATAATGTAATTAGTCCTCCCATCATTGGGCAATTACATCATTTCTATTTTTTTTTAACTGTTAAAAAAATGCTGCAATGGCCATCCTTGTACATATATCTTATTATTTGAGCAAGTAAATATCCATGGGATAAATCCCACAAAAAGGACGTTCTGAAACAAAATCAATATGTGACTTTAACTTAGTCAGAGGTTGCCAAATTGCCCTTGCAAAATATTGAAGAAATTTATAGTCTCATCAACAGTGTAAAAGAGAGTCTGTTTTCCAGAAAAACAGTTATCAAACTTTTAAAACAATTTCATAGTTTAAAAATAATACCACATCTTGATGAGCATTTCTTAAATTTTGAGCAAAATTGAACATTTTTAATTTGTTTATTGCTACTATTAAATTTTTGAAAGATATAACCAATTAAAATCATATACTGTTTTAAGCAGTTGTTAATTCTGTATGGAAACCCTGGTGGCATAGTGGTTAAGTGCTACAGCTGCTAAGCAAAAGGTCAGCAGTTCAAATCCACCACGTGCTCCTTGGAAACCCTATGGGGCAGTTCTACTCTGCCCTAGTGTCGCTATAAGTCAGAATTGACTCTACAGTGATGGGTCTTTTTTTGTTTGTTAACTCTGTATAACATTGATACAGAAGTCCCATGGATATATTGTCTTTGAAATTAATTAGTTATTAACTTAAAATGTCTAGTTATGGGAACAAATTATCCTCTTCAGTCAACAGAGGAATATTAAGATGGAGCTAATGTTTCTTTATTCTTTAATAATTCTGCCAATAGAAAGCTTTCTGGTATATTCTTCCCTTTTTCAATTGGAGACAAAAGGTGAATGGCTTGATTCTTAGTAAGAGTTACTTATTTACACAGTAAGTATACAATGAAGCAAGGAGGCAGCCTTCTTTACCTTTGCTTCCAGATGCCCGAGTCTTGCCATCACTTCCATTCTACTGCAGGAGTTCCTTCCTTGGTGCTCTGCCCTACTTCAAGTGCATAAAGAATGGAGCATTTATAATCAGTCAACTGTCTGCAGCATTGGTGCATCACTTAGAGAGCAAGAATCGTTTCTCGCTGAGCGCTGACTGGCACAGCACAGCAGGGGAGTAAAGCCGAAAAAATAAACCATGAGATGTTTATGTTTCCTTTTCCCGTCAAATGCATAAAATCAGGACTTAAAAATGAATCAAATGTGTTTCAAATGAACCTTCAAGATTGAAATCAAAACATTATTTTTTAACTTCTACATGATCAGTATGTATTGTTCCTCACAGAATTATTAGAAACTGCTCTGTAAATATTTATTTGAGGCTATAAGGCTGATGCTAACCATGAAAACTAATTTTATGGTATACTCAATCTTTTGGAATATTTTGCATCTTTCATATGCTTGGGTTATTCGCATGGGAAACAAAAGATTATTTTTAAAGGGGTAACTGATCACCATTGCTTCCCCGTATAAGTTCTTAGCACTGTCTAAGAACTTGCAGAGTTACTCCAAATGTTTCCCCCTCAAAACGTAGCAAAAGTAAAGCACCTCATTCTGTTAAAGATGGCCGCAGGCTGGTACTTTTGCCTTGTAAAGTGCAGAGCAAGATGTGCAGAAAATATGCAGTGTGGACCCCCATGGTTTGAAGCCCAAGCTTATCACTTCCACTTCTGATCACACACAGCTGTTTTCTGTACATTTAGAGAAAATAACTTCCCTGTAACATATTTGGAAACTCTCATGGCATAGCGGTTAAGAGCTATGGCTGCTAACCAAAAGGTCAGTAGTTCGAATCCACCAGGCACTCCTTAGAAAGTCTAGAGGGCAGTTCTACTCCGTCCTATCCTATAGGGTCGCTATGAGTCGGAATTGACTCAACGGCAATGGGTTTTTTGGTGACATGTTTACTACTGTTCTGTGGAACTATTAAGTTTCAGTTCTTTACACACATCTTCTAAGGTCCTCAGGACCTAAATTTGTGTCTTAGTTGCTCAAAATATTGATTCGTTTTCCCCATTTTTACCTCCAGTAATATGATGTGGTTCTATTATATTGTGTATATTGTATCTTTGATCTCAATAGAAACTCCTTCAGGCCAATAAACGTTTTTCTAAGTTTCTGTCCTCAACCTTCTCATTATACCTTCTACTTTCTCAATCTCATTCTTTCTTTCTTTTTCTTAAAATAATTTTTATTGTACACTAAGTGAAAGTTTACAAATCAAGTCAGTCTCTCACACAAAAACCCATATATACCTTGCTAAACACTCCCAATTACTCTTCCCGTAATGAGACAGCCCGCTCTCTCCCTCCACTCTCTCTTTTCATGTCCATTTTGCCAGCATCTACCCCCGTCCACCCTCTCATCTCCCCTCCAGACTGGAGATGCCAACATAGTCTCAAGTGTCCACCTGATCCAAGAAGCTCACTCCTCAGCAGCATGCCTCTCCAACCCATTGTCCAGTCCAATCCATGTCTGAAGAGTTGGCTTCTGGAATGGTTCCTGTCCTGGGCCAACAGAAGGTCTGGGGGGCATAACAGACCTAGTCTCAGTCAGATCACGAAGTCTAGTCTTATGAGAATTTGGGATGTACATTGCACTGCTCTCCTGCTCCCTCAGGGGTTCTCTGTTGTGTTCCCTGTCAGGGCTGTCATTGGTTGTAGCCGGGCACCATTTAGTTCTTCTGGTCTCAGGATGATGTAATTGCTGGTTCATGTGCCCCCTTCTGTCTCTTGGGCTCATAATCGCCGTGTGTCCTTGGTGTTCTTCATTCTCCTTTGCTCCAGGTGGGTTGAGACCAATTGATGCATCTTAGATGACTGCTTACTAGCGTTTAAGACCCCAGACGCCACTCTTCAAAGTGGGATGCAGAATGTTTTGTTAATAGATTTTATTATGCCAGTTGACTTAGATGTCCCCTGAAACCATGGTCCCCAGACTCCTGCCCCTGCTACACTGGCCTTTGAAGCATTCAGTTTATTCAGGAAACTTCTTTGCTATTGGTCCAGTTGTGCTGACCTCCCCTCTATTGTGTGTTGTCTTTCTCATCACCTAAAGTAGTTCTTATCTACTATCTAATTAGTGAATACCCCTTTCGCACCCTCCCTCCCTCCCCCTCTCGTAACCATCAAAGAATATTTTCTCCTCTGTTTAAACTATTTCTTGAGTCCTTATAATAGCGGTCTTATACAATATTTGTCTTTTTGCAACTGGCTAATTTCACTCAGCACAATGCCTTCTAGATTCCACCATGTTATGAAATGTTTCACAGACTCATCGTTGTTCTTTATCGATGCGTAGTATTCCATTGCATGAATACGCCATAATTTATTTAGCCATTCATCCATTGATGGGCACCTTGGTTGCTTCCATCTTTTTGCTATTGTAAACAGTGCTGCAATAAACATGGGTGTGCATATATCTGTTCGTGTGAAGGCTCTTATTTCTCTAGGATATATTCCAAGGAGTGGGATTGCTGGATCGTATGGTAGTCCTATTTCTAGCTTTTTAAGAAAGCACCAAATTGATTTCCAAAGTGGTTGTACCATTTTACATTCCCACCAGCAGTGTGTAAGTGTGTTTCAATCTCTCCACAGCCTCTCCAACATTTAATGTTTTGTGTTTTTTGGATTAATGGCAGCCTTGTTGGAGTGAGATGGAATCTCATTGTAGTTTTGATTTGCATTTCTCTAATGGCTAATGATCATGAGCATTTGCTCATGTATCTATCTGTTAGCTACTTGAATGTCTTCTTTAGTGAAGTGTCTATTCATATCTTTTGCCTATTTTTTTAATTGGGTTGTTTGTCTTTTTGTAGTTGAGCTTTACATTATGATGTAGATTTTAGAGGTCAAGTGCTGATCGGAAATGTCATAGCTAAAAACTTTTTCCCAGTCTGTAGGTAGTATTTTTACTCTTTTGGTGAATTCTTTGGATGAGCATAGGTGTTTGACTTTTAGAAGCTCCTGGTTATCTAGTTTTTCTTCTGTATTCTTAATAGTGTTCTGTTATACTGTTTATGCCATGTATTAGGGCTCCTAACGTTGTCCCTATTTTTTCTTCCATGATCTTTTTCTTTTTAGATTTTTTTTTTTTAGGTCTTTGATCCATTTTGAGTTATTTTTTTTGTGTGTGTGTGCATGGAGTGAGGTATGGGTCTTGTTTTATTTTTTTTTTTTTGCAGATGGATATCCAGTTATGCCCACACCATTTATTAAAAAGACTGTCTTTTCCCCATTTAACTGTTTTGGGGCCTTTGTCAAATATCAACTGCTCATATGTGCAAAGGTTTATGTCTGGATTCTCAATTCTGTTCCATTGGTCTATGTATCTGTTGTTGTACCAGTACCAGGCTGTTTTGACTATTGTAGGGGTATAATAGGTTCTCACATCAGGTAGAGTAAGGCCTCCGACTTTGTTCTTCTTTTTCAGTAATGCCTTACTTATCTGGGGCCTCTTTCCCTTCCATATGAGGTTGGTGATTTGTTTGTCCATCTCATTAAAGAATGTCGTTGGAATTTGGATTGGAATTGCATTAAATGTATAGATCACTTTTGGTAGAATAGACATTTTTATAATTTTAAGCCTTCCTATCCATGAGCAAGGTGTGTTTTTCCACTTATGCAGGTCTCTTTCGGTTTCTTGCAGAAGTCTGTTATAGTTTTCTTTGTATAAGTCTTTTACATCTCTGGTAACATTTGTTCCTAAGTGTTTTATCTTCTTGGGAGATACTGTAAATGGTATTGATTTGGTGATTTCCTCTTTGACGTTCTTTTTGTTGGTGTAGAGGAATCCAACTGATTTTTCTATGTTTATCTTGTATCCCTATACTCTGCTGAACTATTAGTTTCAGCAGTTTTCTTGAGGATTCCTTAGGGTTTTCTGTGTATAAGAACATGTCATCTGTAAATAGAGATACTTTTACTTCTTCCATGCCAATCTAGATGCCCTTTATTTCTTTATCTAGCCTAATTGCTCTGGCTAGGACTTCCAGCACAATGCTGAATGAGAGTGGTGATAAAGGGCATCCTTGTCTGGTTTCCGATCTCAGTGGGAATGTTTTCAGGCTCTCTCCATTTAGGATAATGTTGGCTGTTGGCTTTGTATAAATGCCCTTTATTATATTGAGACATTTTGCTTCTATTCCTATTTTGCTGAGAGTTTTTATCATGAATGAGTGTTGAACTTTGTCAAATGCCTTTTCTGCATCAATTGATAAAATCATGTGATTCTTGTCTTTTGTTTTATTTATGTGATGGATTACATTCATTGTTTTTCTAATGTTGAACCATCCCTGCATGGTATGAATCCCACTCGGTCATGGTGAATTATTTTTTTCATATGTTGTTGAATTCTACTGGCTAGAATTTTGTTGAAGATTTTTGCATCTAAGTTCTTGAGGGATATAGGTGTGTAATTTTCTTTTTTTGTGGTGTCTTTACCTGGTTTTGGTATCAGGGATGTGGTGGCTTCATAGAATGAGTTTGGGAATATTCTGTCCTTTTCTATGCTCTGAAATGCCTTTAGTAATAGTGGTGTTAACTCTTCTCTGAAAGTTTGGTAGAACTCTGCAGTGAAGCCATCCAGGTCAGGGCTTTTTTTTTGTTGGGAGTTTTTTGATTACCTTTTCAATCTCTTCTTTTGTTATGGGTCTATTTAGTTGTTCTACCTCTGTTTGTGTTAGTTTAGGTAGGTAGTGTGTTTCTAGGAAATCATGCATTTCTTCTAGGTTTTCAAATTTGTTGGAGTATAGTTTTTCGTAGTAATCTGATAAGGATTCTTTCAATTTCAGTTGGGTGTGTTGTGATATCACCCATCTCATTTCTTATTCAGGTTATTTGCTTCCTCTCCTGTTTTTCTTTTGTCAGTTTGGCCAATGGTTTATCAATTTTGTTGATTTTTTCCAAAGAACCAGCTTTTGTTCTTGTTAATTCTTTCAATTGTTTTTCTGTTTTCTATTTCATTTAGTTCAGCTCTAATTATTATTATTTGTTTTCTTCCGGTGCCTGTGGGTTTCTTTTGCTGTTCTCTTTCTATTTGTTCAAGTTGTAGGGATAATTCTTTGATTTTGGCCCTTTCTTCTTTTTGGATGTGTGCATTTATTGATATAAATTGACCTCTGAGCACTGCTTTTGCTGTGTCCCAAAGGTTCTGATAGGAAGTGTTTTCATTCTCATTGGATTCTATGAATTTCTTTATTCCAACCTTAATGTCTCCTATCATCTAGTCTTTTTTGAGCAGGGTATTGTTCAGTTTCCAAGTGTTTGATTTCTTTTGGCTGCTTTTCCTGTTATTGATTTCCACTTTTATGGCCTTAGTGTCAGAGAAGGTGCTTTATAGTATTTAAATATTCTGGATTCTGCTAAGGCTTGCTTGATGACCTAATATATGGTCCATTCTAGAGAATGTTCCATGTGCACTAGAAAAGAAAGTATACTGGGTTGTGTCGGGTGGAGTGTTCTGTATATGTCTATAAGGTCAAGTTGGTTGATTGTGGCATTTAGATCTTCCGTGTCTTTACTGAGCTTCTTTCTGGATGTCCTGTCCTTCACCGAAAGTGGTGTGTTGAAGTTTCCTAGTATTATTGTGGAGCTGTCTATCTCACTTTTCAATGGTGATAAAGTTTGTTTTATGTATCTTGCAGCCCTGTCATTAGGTGCATAAATATTTAATATGGTTATATCTTCTTGGTGTATTGTCCCTTTAATCATTATATAGTTTCCTTCCTTATCCTTTCTGATGGATTTAACTTTAAAGTCTATTTTGTCAGAAATGAATATTGCCACTCCTGCTCTTCTTTGATTGTTGTTTGCTTGATATATTTTTTTTCCACCCTTTGAGTTTTAGTTTGTTTGTGTCTCTAAGTCTAAGGTGTGTCTCTTGAAGGCAGCATATAGACGGATCGTGTTTTTTAATCCATTCTGCCACTCTCTGTCTCTTTATTGCTGCATTTAGTCCATTTACATTCAGGGTAATTATGGATAGGTATGAATTTAGTGCTATCATTTTGATGTCTTTTTTTGTGTGTTGTTGACAGTTTCTTTTTCCCGCTTGATTTTATGTGCTGAGTAGATTTTCTTCATATATTGTCCTTTCCTCATATTTGTTGTTGTTGATTTTGTTTCTGCTGAGTCTGTATTTTTCCCTTGTATTTTATTTTGATGAGTAGGATAGTTTGTCTCCTTTGTGGTTACCTTATTTACCCCTATTTTTCTAAATTTGAAACTAACTTTTATTTCTTTGTATCGCCTTATCTTCCTCTCCATGTGTAAGGTCTTTGATTACATTTCTTAGTCCCTCTTTATTATTTTAATGTTGTCTTCTCTTATATAATAACATCACCATTACCCTGTGTTGGGCTTTTTTTTTTTTTTTTTTAAGTCTTGCTTTGTTTTTTTGGATTTCCCTGTCTGGGCTGACTCTGGTTGCTGTGCCTAGTGTTCCAGTCTTGGGTTGATACCTGGTATTATTGATTTTCTAACCATAGAACTCCCTATGGTTTTTCTTGTAGTTTTGGTTTGGTTTTTTTTATGAATAATCTCATTCTTTCTTGTAGCTTTAATTTTTACCTCAATGAAGGTGAGTTCCAAATCAATATCTCCAATGTGAATTTGTTCCTGAGCTAAAGCTTCACACTGTCGCCGGACTGTTGGACTGCTTTACCTAGACGTTCTGCCAGCATCTCAGTCCCAAAATGTCCCTTCCCACTCTTACTCTAACCCAAGCTAAGCTGTCACCTGACTTTCCTACTTCTGTCAAAGCATTGCAATCTTTCTAAGTTTTAGGCCCCCAATTTTGAATTCAGCACTGACTCCTCCCTTTCCCTCTCCTTTCTGTGCCATGAGTTGTTCATACTTGGTAGTGAAATCTTTTGTTTCTCTTCTCTTCTCCATTCCCAGTGTCATCCCCCACTCGGCTTCTATAAATTTATCCTAGAGAAAGATTCTTCATTTGTATCTTTGTCTTCTGACTCTTCCTTTTTCTATATTGTGCTAAGGATTGCCAGCTTGAGTTATCTTTCTAAACGGCAACTCTGATTTTATGACAACACAGTCTAGTTGAGACTCCCAGATCTGGAGTGAGCTGATTTATATGGGAGATTGGTTAAGACACTTACCTTTCTCAGTCCCTATTTTCTTTTTCGTAATGTGGATAGTAATAATTCCACAAGTGGACCAATAAGCAACATCATGATAAGTGGAGAAAATATTGAAGTTGTCAAGGATTTCATTTTACCTGGATCCACAATCAAAGGCCATGGAAGCAGCAGTTAAGAAATCAAACAACATATTGCATTGTGCAAATCTTCTACAAAAGACCACTTTAAAATGTTAAAAAGCAAAATGTCACTTTGAGGATTAAGGTGCACCTGACTCAAGCCATGGTGTTTTCAATCACCTCATATGCATGTGAAAGGTGGACAACGAATAAATAAGACCAAAGAAGGATTGAAGCTTTTAATTACGGTGTTGGTGAAGAATGTTGACTATACCAGGAACTGCCGGAAGAATGGATAAATCTGTCTTGAAAGAAGTACAGCCAGAATGTTCTTTGGAAGCAGGGATAGTGAGACTTTGTCTCACATACTTTGGACGTGTTATCAGGAGTGACCAGTCCCTGAGGAAGGACATCATGCTTAGTAAAGTAAAGGGCCAGCAAAAGAGAGTAAGGCCCTCAAAGAGATGGACTGACACAGTGGCTACAACAACGGGCTCAAGCATAGCAACAATTGTGAGGATAGTGCAGGACCTGACAGCACTTTGTTCTCTTGTACATAGGGTTGCTATGAGTCAGAACCAACTCGATGGCACCTAACAACAACAACATGACCTAGAGTTGTTGAGAGGATTGAATCAGAAAATGCACATAAAGTGCTCATTCCTGGCACTTAGTTCCCAACCAAAATCCATTGTGGTCAAGTCTATTCCGACTCATAGTGACCTTATAGGACAGAGTTGAACTGCCCCACAAGGTTTCTAAGGAGCACCTGGTGGATTTCAACTGCCAACCTTTTGGTTAGCAGCCAAACTCTTAATTACTATGCCACCAGGCTTTCGAGTACTTGGTTACCACTCAAAACTATCAATGGCTATTATTAACATGTCACTTTCCTACTCAAAAACTTTCAATAGTGCCATAGTGTCTGCCAAGCACTGCAGTTCTAATCTGTCTTTCTGACATCGAATCCCATTTGTTGACCTACATATACTCTTTTTCAGTCACGCATGCTGCACTGTTCTCTATATTCACTGTGTTTATCTAATTTCTCCTGTCTTAGTCAGCATGCTGTTAGTGACAACTGACCTACATTCCCTTCACAGTAATTAAGTAAAAAGGAGGAAATTATTAACTCACATGTAAGGGCCAGAGACTGGAAAGCTGTCAGGAACCATGGAAGGTGCTCCTCAGCTGCTGCCTTTCTGGGGCCACATGGGTTCCCCTTCCTTCTGCACATGAGCTTCTGCCCCCGCACATTGGCTTTCTCTGCTTCTCCACATACCCAACAGCCACATACCTCTCAGAATTACACTTCCTTAATTCTAGCCACACACATAGATGAAATGGCTGTGCATCTCAAGTCCAGATTTCTGGAAAAGAGAATGAGATTAGTGACCACTCCAATCCAGTCATCTGTAGTTGCTAGGCAGTGTCATATGGCAGAAATGTGGCTGCTGAGGTCCACACTCTAGATATGGGGCAGTTCTCAAAGAATACTGATTCAGAAAAAGATGCTCAAAAATGTTTTTTATGTATTTTGTCAAAAAATAAAGTCATACTGGTGAAGAGTGAGCTTCTCAGCTCAAGTAGACACATGAGACTATGTGGGCAGCTCCTGTCCTGTCTGGAGGCCAGATGAGAAGGCAGAGGGGGACAGGAGCTGGTTGAATGGACATGGAGAATACAGGGTGGAGAAGAGGAGTGTGCTGTCTCATTAGTGGGAGAGCAGCTAGGAGTACATAGCAAGGTGTATATAAGTTTTGTATGAGAGACTGACTTTATTTGTGAACTTTCACTTAAAGCACCATAAATAAAAAATAAATAATAAAAAAGATTAAACAAACAAACAAAAAACCAAACCTAGTGCCATCGAGTTGATTCCGACTCATAGTGACCCTATAGGACAGAGTAGAACTGCCCCATAGAGTTTCCAAGGAGCGCCTGGCAGATTTGAACCACCGACCGTTTGGTTAGCAGCCGTAGCACTTAACCACTACGCTACCAGGGTTTTAAGATTAGAGGATAATATTTTACCATTGTTACATTTTCTCATAATTCTTGGAAGAGTGCCTTGCATAGACTGTTTTAATAAATGTTTATACAAAGATCTGGGAATCTATTGTGAGGTTGCTAAAGGCAATACTGATATTAAAAATAAAGTTAAATTTATAATTTATTCAGTCTGAAGAAAATGATATATGCCAGATAATAAGTGACAGGGCCTCACATTGCACTGGAAAGTTTTGCCAGAAAGTGAAGGGAGTATTTGTCCATGTCAAAATAAAAGAACTTTAAAGAAATGCAGGAAGACATCTTAACTCAGCTTTGGTAAAATCTCATTTGGTGTGGAAATTTGTGTACTTTGGAGCCTATTATGAAAAAGATACTGAGACACTAAAGAGTATCCACAAAGAGCCCATGAAGGTAATAAAAAAAGATAAGAGAGTATGACCTACAAAGAGATGTTTAAAATTTAAAATATATTTTAGTCCAAAAATGAGACAGGGAAGACATGATACATTACAATAAATAGTGTGGTACTGTGGTAGGCAGAATAGTGCTCCCCCATAAATGTCCATATCCTAATGCCTTGAAAATTTGAATATGTTACATGGCAAGGAGGAATTAAAGTTGAAGATTGAATTAGAGTTGCTAATCAGCTGACTTTAAAATATAGAGATTATCCTGGATTATCTGGGTGCGCACAATCAAATCACAACCAGTTAGCAGTTGCCTTTGAGTGGATTCTGACTCCAGGCGACCTCATTTGTGTTAGAGTAGAACTGCGCTTCATTGGGTTTTCAATGGCTGATTTTTTGTAAGTAGATTGCCAAGCCTTTCTTCTGAGACACCTCTGGGTGTACTCAAGCCTTCAGCCTTTTACTTAACAGCCAAGCACATTAACCGTTTATACTACCCAGGGACTCCAAGCAATCACAAGGCCCTTTTAAATGTGGAAGAGAAAGGTAGAAAAGGAGCTCAGAGTGGTGTGGTAGGGGGTAGACTCAGCTGAGTGTTGCTGGCTTTGAAGATGGAAGGGGGCCATGAGCTATGGGCAGCCTCTAGGAGTTGGAAAAAGCGAGAAAACAGATGTTCCCCAAGAGCGTTCAGAAAGGAACACAGCTGTGGCAACACCTTGATTTTAGCCCAGTGAGACCCATTTTGGACTTCCGACATCCAGAACTGTAGATAAAAAAAATTTGAGTTGTTTTAAGCCTCTGACAGTTGTCATCAAGTCGATTCTGACTCATGGGGACCCCGTGTGTGTCAGAGTAAAACGGTGCTCCATAGGGTTCTCAATGGCTGATTTTTCTAAAGTTGATCACTAGGCCTTTCTTGCGAGGTGCCTCTGGGTGAACTCAAACCTCTATCTAACATTTTGTTACCAGCTGGTTCTTTAACCATTTGTACCATCCATGGACTCCTTTAAGCCATTAAAAAAAAAATAGGCTGTGGTAATTTGTTACAGCAGCCAGAGGAAGCTAAGTTCTGTTATAAAAGACAGGAAGATATTCTTTAACCTGTTCAACTTTAGTATAATTGGAATGACAATTGCTTTGAAATGGACACATTTATTTAGAGGGAAAAAAAGCAGGAATTCGACTTAGATAATAATTTCTCAAAACCAATTATTAATGTGTTACTGTTGGAGGTAAAAGATGCCATGTTAAGTAGACAAGAGGATCTTGATGCAGAGAACGTTTTCATATTTGTGCGGTGGCATATACTTGGAGGCCAAGTAAGCCTTTCAATCATATTATTTGTGCTTTGTTTCCCTTTGCTAAAATAAAACTCACTAAAAAGATGTGTATGCCCGTTATTGTATTGAATTCAATGAACATAGCTGCATTTAGAATTTCGATTTCACTAGCAGTATCAGAAAGTTCACCTGTGTAACCAGCTCCCCCTGGGGAAGATTGCCTTCCTCTGTAATTTGATTTCCATAGTTACATAGAATGAGACCCTGGCCCCTTGACAAGGTATTGATCTGGTAAGAATCTACCTTATTCTTATTCATAAAAGCTGTTTTCAGTTGCAAGCGTTTACAATTCTGAAAAATCCCTCTACTCTGAAGGAATACTAACTAAGTCTTGGAGTGACAATTGCACCCTAATTTTGCTTCTAACGTTTTATAGGATACTGCATATTTAATTTGTACCATATGCTGCCAAAATAATATTAGCCATAGAGAAGTCAAGAAGTCTTTGGCTCTGACCAGAGGCCCTGACTTTTCATAAACCACACATTTTTTATGGGCCTTATCCCCTTTTAGTTTGTCGATCCTTTTCAGAAAAATATCTCTGGATCTAATTTATAAACCAAAGTGAGGGAATGAAGAGGATAGCCCTGTGAGAGTTTTTATGAGAGTTCAGAATGACTACATAAGCATTTGTGAGCCCAGAGAGTTTAGGTTAGTTCTACAGAATTCCCAATTTCTTGCCAAGGCTTATTTCTGAATTATTAAATTTTATTCCTTTCCTTTTCCCTATCATTAAAACATTTCCTGGGAAATTTCACTTATAGCCCCCATATCCATCTCCTTGCACGTTATTTATATTCAGTACTGCCACTTCAAACAACATTGTTGTTGTCAGGTGCCATGGGGTCGGTTCCAACTCATGGTGACCCTGTGTATAATAGAACTAAACATTGCCTGGTCCTGCCCCATCCTCACAATCATTGCTGTGCTTGAGCCCATTGTTGCAGCCACTGTATCAGTCCATCTTGTTGAGGGTCTTCTTCTTTTTCACAGACCTACTTTACCAAGCATGATGTCCTTTTCCAGGCACTGATTCCTTCTGATAACAATCCCAAGTGTGTGAAACATACTTAAACAATACTGAGTTCAATTAAGTGATTGTAATGTGTAAAAACAAAACCGCTGTAAATTTCTTCAAATCAAGGGAGAGTGTTTCTAGCAGGGCTTAAACCCAAACCAAACCTAGTGCCGTCAAGTCAATTCCGACTCATAGAGACCCTGTAGGACAGAGTAGAACTGCCCCATACAGTTTCCAAGGAGCGCCTGGCAGATTTGAACTGCCGACCCTTTGGTTAGCAGTAGAAGCACTTAACCACTACGCCGCCAAGGCTTGGAACTGGTTATTTCTGGTTTGACCTCCTGCTGAGAATTTCCATTTCCACTGCTCAGCAGGTGGCTGGCGGGGGGCTGGGAATAACCTGCTTAAAGCCCTGGTTTCTAGCCCTCTTAATGCCATGCCATGGCAACATAAGTGACCATTATTCTTCGGTAAAAAACTCATTCATGAAATTCTTCCTTGCAGGTGGGAGAAACCTGCAAGTAAGTCCAGAAGGAAGTAGTGCAGGTTGGGCTATGATGGGTTAAGACAAAAGAGTAGGCATCCATATTGTAGTAGGAATTCCCACCCTGCAAACAAGAGGACTGATACAAGAAAGCTTGGAGGTTCCAATACAGCGTCACCTTATTTTGTATATTCCATACATGTAGTTGTCCGGTTTTCATTACCAACACTTATAATTGCTAACCAGATTCTTTTGGTATTGGACCTATCTAGATTCATATTTCCAACTTCCCTTAATTTTAACTATATATTTCCTTTTCCACTCCCATTATAAATTAGTAGCATATTCTAATTTAGCTGTTGCAATTGCTTTAATAATTAACCCTTAAATTTTTAGCTTGTCTAATTTTAGTCTCTTGATTTGGTTAAATCTGTTGCCTTCGAGTGGAATCCAACTCATAGTGACCCTATAGGACAGAGTAGAACCGCCCCATAGGGTTTCCAAGGAGTGGCTGGTGGATTTGAACTGCTAACCTTTTGGTTAGCAGCCATAGCTTTTAACTACTGCGCCATCAGGGCTCCAAACCTATGTATGTTACTTGTTAAATGCCTACTGATTTCAGCCTTATGATAAAAAAACATTGCTTAGTGTAAAAACAATAGCTGTGAATGAAAAAGTAATGTAATATTTATTTTTAGAAAGATTAATGAGGATACAATGAGTGTAATAAATTCTTCTTGTAACACAGTTGAATAGCAATAATAAGAGTTAAGAAAATATTGGGAGAAGAATGTAATATTAACTACTTTTTAATAAAAATCCTTGTAATATGTATCTTTAGCAGCTGAATTTACTTTCCCCCAGCTCTTCTTATATAGATCATACCTACCAGTGCAAACCTTTGCACTATTTACAGTTAATTCAAAGTATTATAGTGATGGAGAGTTTAGCAAGAAAATATTAACTCCCTCCTCTAATTCTACTGGGAGTTAACTACTTGCAATACATTCTTTGTCAGGAGCTTGTAGTCTCCGTTTTTTAACACCAAGCTAACAGCTCCTCACAGACTTGATTAGGGGCAAAATGTCACCTTTGCTGAGAGCAAACCATTGCTTTTCACAGCAATCAGATGATCAAAATTTCATTTTACAGATACAAATTGTTGATGGATTTTCATAGCAAAACAAAACTGTTGATAGGATGAGTTGCTGCCTGAAGTAAAGATTAGAGAAATCTGAAAGAATCTAGGGCAAATTAAATTTTTTAAATAATCTAAAAATAATAATTATTTAAATTTATTATTAAATCCTAATTGTTTCTCAAAACTGATATTTTAATTAGTCCTTCTGTAACTTTTTTTTATCGTGCTTTAAGTGAAAGCATACAAATCCAGTTTCTCATATAAAAACTTATATACAGCTTGCTATGTATGTATTCCTAGTTGCTCTCCCCCTAAGAGACAGCACACTCCTCCTCTCTACCCTGTATGCCCCGTGCCCATTCAGCCAGCTCCTGTCCCCCTCTGCCTTTTTATCTCGCCTCCACACAGGAGCTGCCCACATAGTCTCATATGTCTACTTGAGCCAAGAAGCTCATTCCTTACCAGTAGCATTTTCTGTCGTATAGTCTGGTCCAATACCTGTCTGAAGACTTGGCTTTGGGAATGGTTCCAGCCTTGGGCTAATAGAAGGTCCGAGGACCGTGATCGTTATAGTCTCAGACCATTAAGTCCGGTCTTTTTATGAGAATTTGAGGTCTGTATCCCTCTGTTCTCCTGCTCCATCAGGGATTCTCTGTTGTGTTCCCTGTTAGGGCAGTCATCGGTTGTAGCCGGGCACCATCTTGTTCTTCTGGTCTCAGGCTGATGTAGTCTCTGGTTTATGTGGCCCTTTCTGTCTCTTGGGCTCATATTTACCTTGTGTCTTTGGTGTTCTTCATTCTCCTTTGCTCCGGGTGGGTTGAGACCAATGGATGCATCTTAGGTGGCCGCTTGCTAGCATTTAAGACCCCAAACTCCACTCACCAAAGTGGGATGCAGAATGTTTCTTAATACATTTTGTTATGCCAATTGACTTAGATGACCCCTGAAACCGTGGTCCCCAGACCCTCACCCCACTACTCTGGCCTTCGAAGTGTTCAGTGTACTCAGGAAACTGCTTTGCTTTTGTTTTAGTCCAATTGTGCTGACGTCTACTGTATTGTGTGTTGTCTTTCATTTCATCTAAAATAGTTCTTGTCTACTGTCTAATTAGCGGATACCCCACCCTCGTCACCATTAAAGAATATTTTCTTCTGTGTTTAAACTTTTTAAAAAATCTTTATTTGGCTTTATGTGAAAGTTTACAAATCAGAGCAGTCTCTCACAGAAAAACTTATATACACCCTGCTACTTACACCCAATTGCTCTCCCCCTATCAAGACAACCCACTCCCTCCCTCTACTCTCTCCTTTCCTGTCCATTTTGCCAGCCTTTAACCCCCTCTACCATCTCATCTCCCCCCCAGGGAGGAGATGCTGAAATAGTCTCAAGTGTCTACCTGATCCAAGAAGCTCACTCCTCACCAGCATCCCTCTCCAATCCATTGTCCAGTCCAATCCCTGTCCGAAGAGTTAGCTTTGGGAATGGTTCCTCTCCTGGGCCAATAGAAAGTCTGGGGGCCATGACCACCGGGATCTTTCTAGTCACAGTCAGACCATTAAGTCTGGTCTTTTTACGAGAATTTGAGGTCTGCATCCCACTGCTCTCCTGCTCCCTCAGGGGTTCTCTGTTGTGTTCCCTGTCAGGGCTGTCATCAGTTGTAGCCGGGCACCATCTAGCTCTTCTGGTTCAGGCTGATATAGTCTCTGGTTTATGTGGCCCTTTCTGTCTCTTGGGCTTTTAATTACATTTGTCTTTGGTGTTCTTCACTCTCCTTTCGTCCAGGTGTGTTGAGACCAATTGATGCATCTTAGATGGCCGCTTGCTAGCATTTAAGACCCTAGACACCTGTCTTCAAGGTGGGATGCAGAATGTTTTCTTAATAGATTTTATTAAGCCAATTGACTTAGAAGTCCCCTGAAACCATGGTCCCCAAACCTCCGCCCTTGGTATGCTGGCCTTCGAAGCATTCTGTTTATTCAGGAAACTTCTTTGCTTTTGGTTTAGTCCAGTTGTGCTGACCTCTGCTGTATTGTACGTTGTCTTTCTCATCACCTAAAGTAGTTCTTATCTACTATCTAATTAGTGAATGCCCCTCTCCCACTCTCCCTCCCTCCCCCTCTCGTAACCATCAAAGAATATTTTCTCCTCTGTTTAAACTATTTCTTGAGTCCTTGTAATAGTGGTCTTATACAATATTTGTCCTTTTGCAACTGACTAATTTCACTCAGCATAATGCCTTCTAGATTCCACCATGTTATGAAATGTTTCACAGACTCATCGTTGTTCTTTATTGATGTGTAGTATTCCATTGTGTGAATATGCCATAATTTATTTATCCATTCATCCGTTGATGGGCTCCTTGGTTGCTTTCATCTTTTTGCTATTGTAAACAGTGCTGCAATAAACATGGGTGTGCATATATCTGTTTGTGTAAAGGCTCTTATTTCTCTAGGATATATTCCAAGGAGTGGGATTGCTGGATCGTATGGTAGTTCTATTTCTAGCTTTTTAAGGAAGCACCAAATAGATTTCCAAAGTGGTTGTACCATTTTACATTCCCACCAGCAGTGTGTAAGTGTGTTCCAATCTCTCCATAGCCTCTCCAACATTTAATGTTTTGTGTTTTTTGGATTAGTGGCAGCCTTGTTGGAGTGAGATGGAATCTCATTGTAGTTTTGATTTGCATTTCTCTAA
Source organism: Loxodonta africana (assembly GCF_030014295.1). Lineage (NCBI taxonomy): Eukaryota > Metazoa > Chordata > Mammalia > Proboscidea > Elephantidae > Loxodonta > Loxodonta africana. The sequence continues at coordinate 148,865,583 of NC_087342.1, read as the reverse complement.
TGGCTAATGATCATGAGCATTTCCTCATGTATCTATCTGTTAGCTACTTGAATGTCTTCTTTAGTGAAGTGTCTATTCATATCTTTTGCCCATTTTTTAATTGGGTTGTTTGTCTTTTTGTAGTTGAGTTTTTGCAGTATGATGTAGATTTTAGAGATCAAGCGCTGATCGGAAATGTCATAGCTAAAAACTTTTTCCCAGTCTGTAGGTAGTATTGTTACTCTTTTGGTAAATTCTTTGGATGAGCATAGGCGTTTGACTTTTAGAAGCTCCTGGATATCTAGTTTTTCTTCTGTATTCTTAATAGTGTTCTGTTATACTGTTTATGCCATGTATTAGGGCTCCTAACGTTGTCCCTATTTTTTCTTCCATGATCTTTTTCTTTTTAGATTTTATATTTAGGTCTTTGATCCATTTTGAGTTAGTTTTTGTGCATGGAGTGAGGTATGGGTCTTGTTTTTTTTGTAGATGGATATCCAGTTATGCCCACACCATTTATTACAAAGACTGTCTTTTCCCCATTTAACTGTTTTGGGGCCTTTGTCAAATATCAACTGCTCATATGTGCATGGGTTTATGTCTGGATTCTCAATTCTGTTCCATTGGTCTATGTATCTGTTGTTGTACCAGTACCAGGCTGTTTTGACTATTGTAGGGGTATAATGGGTGCTAACATCAGGTAGAGTAAGGCCTCCGACTTTGTTCTTCTTTTTCAGTAATGCCTTACTTATCTGGGGCCTCTTTCCCTTCCATATGAAGTTGGTGATTTGTTTGTCCATCTCATTAAAGAATGTCGTTGGAATTTGGATTGGAATTGCATTAAATGTATAGATCACTTTTGGTAGAATAGACATTTTTATAATTTTAAGCCTTCCTATCCATGAGCAATGTGTGTTTTTCCACTTATGCAGGTCTCTTTCGGTTTCTTGCAGAAGTCTGTTATAGTTTTCTTTGTATAAGCCTTTTACATTTCTGGTAACATTTGTTCCTAAGTATTTTATCTTCTTGGGGGATATTGCAAATGGTACTGATTTGGTGATTTCCTCTTTGATGTTCTTTTTGTTGGTGTAGAGAAACCCAACTGATTTTTGTATGTTTATCTTGTATCCCGATACTCTGCTGAACTCTTCTATTAGTCTCAGTAGTTTTCTTGAGAATTCCTTAGAGTTTTCTGTGTATAAGATCATGTTGTCTGCAAATAGAAATAATTTTACTCTTCCTTGCCAATCTGGATGCCCTTTACTTCTTTGTCTAGCCTAATTGCTCTGGCTAGGACCTCCAGCACAATGTTGAATAAAAGGGGTGATAAAGGGCATCCTTGTCTGGTTCCAGTTCTCAGGGGGCGTGCTTTCAGGCTCCCTCCATTTAGGATAATGTTGGTTTTTGGCTTTGTGTAAATGCCCTTTATTATGTTGAAGAATCTTCCTTCTATTCCTATTTTGCTGAGAGTTTTTATCATGAACGGGTGTTGAACTTTGTCAAATGCCTTTAATGCATCAATTGATAAAATCATGTGATTCTTGTCTTTTGTTTTATTTATGTGATGGATTACATTCATTGTTTTTCTAACGTTGAACCATCCCTGCATGGTATGAATCCCACTCGGTCATGGTGAATTATTTTTTTCATATGTTGTTGAATTCTACTGGCTAGAATTTTGTTGAAGATTTTTGCATCTAAGTTCATGAGGGATACAGGTCTGTAATTCTCTTTTTTTGTGGTGTCTTTGCCTGGTTTTGGTATCAGGGATATGGTGGCTTCATAGAATGAGTTTGGGAATATTCTGTCCTTTTCTATGCTGTGAAATGCCTTTAGTAATAGTGGTGTTAACTCTCCTCTGAAAGTTTGGTAGAACTCTGCAGTGAAGCCATCCAGGTCAGGGCTTTTTCTTGTTGGGAGTTTTTTGATTACCTTTTCAATCTCTTGTATTTGTTATGGGTCTATTTAGTTGTTCTACCTCTGTTTGTGTTAGTTTAGGTAGGTAGTGTGTTTCTAGGAAATCATGCATTTCTTCTAGGTTTTCCAATTTGTTAGAGTACAATTTTTCATAGTAATCTGATATGATTCTTTTAATTTCAGTTGGGTGTGTTGTAATATCACCCATCTCACTTCTTATTTGGGTTATTTGCTTCCTCTCCTGTTTTTCTTTTGTCAGTTTGGCCAATGGTTTATCAATTTTGTTGATTTTTTTCAAAGAATCAGTTTTTGTTCTTGTTAATTCTTTCAATTGTTTTTCTGTTTTCTATTTCATTTAGTCCTGCTCTAATTTTTATTTTTTGTTTTCTTCTGGTGCCTGAGGGTTTCTTTTGTTGCTCTCTTTCTGTTTGTTCAAGTTACAGGGATAATTCTTTGATTTTGGCCTTTTCTTGCTTTTGGATGTGTGTATTTATTGATATAAATTGACCTCTGAGCACTGCTTTTGCTGTGTCCCAAAGGTTCTGATAGGAAGTGTTTTCATTCTCATTGGATTCTCTGAATTTCTTTATTCCATCCTTAATGTCTTCTATTATCCGGTCTTTTTTGAGCAGGGTTTTGTTTAGTTTCCAAGTGTTTGATTTCTTTTCCCTTTTTTTTCTGTTATTGATTTCCACTTTTATGGCCTTATTGTCAGAGAAGACGCTTTGTAATATTTCACCAATGTTTTGGAATCTGCTAAGGCTTGCTTTATGACCTAATATGTGGTCTATTCTAGAGAATGTTCCATGTGCGCTAGAAAAGAAAGTATACTTGGTTGCTGTTGGGTGGAGTGTTCTGTATGTGTCTACGAGGTCAAGTTGGTTGGTTGATTGTGGCATTTAGATCTTCCGTGTCTTTACTGAGCCTCTTTCTGGATGTCCTGTCCTTCACCGAAAATGGTGTGTTGAAGTTTCCTAGTACTATTGTGGAGCTGTCTATCTCACTTTTCAATGGTGATAAAGTTTGTTTTATGTATCTTGCAGCCCTGTTATTGGGTGCATAAATATTTAATATGGTTATATATTCTTGTGTATTGTCTCTTTAATCATTACATAGTGTCCTTCCTTATCCTTTCTGATGGATTTAACTTTAAAGTCTATTTTGTCAGAAATGAATATTGCCACTCCTGCTCTTCTTTGATTGTTGTTTGCTTGATATATTTTTTTCCACCCTTTGAGTTTTAGTTTGTTTCTCTTAGGTGTGTCTCTTGAAGGCAGCATATAGACGGATTGTGTTTTTTAATCCATTCTGCCACTCTCTGTCTCTTTATTGCTGCATTTAGTCCGTTTACATTCAGGGTAATTATGGATAGGTATGAATTTAGTGCTATCATTTTGATGTTTTTTCTTGCGTGTTGTTGACAGATTCTTTTTCCCACTTAATTTTATGTGTTGAGTAGATAAACTTTATATATTGTCCTTTCCTCATATTCGTTGTTGTTGAAGTTGTTTCTGCTAAGTCTCTGTTTTTTTCTTGTATTTTATTTTGATGAGTAGGATGGTTTGTCTCCTTTGTGGGTTGCCTTATTATTTACCCTTGTTTTTCTAAATTTAAACCCAACTTTTATTCTGTTTATTGCTGTATCTTCCTCTTCGTATGGAAGGTCTATGATTACATTTCTTAGTCCCTCTTTATTATTTTAATGTTGCCTTCTTTTATATAATAACATTGCTGTTACCCTGTTTTGAGCTTTTTTTTTTTTTTTTAATCTTTCTTTGTTTTTTTGATTTCCCTGTCTGGGTTGACTTCTTATTGCTCTGCCCAGTGTTGTAGTCTTGGGTTGATACCTGATATTACTAATTTTCTAACCAAAGAACTCCCTTTAGTATTTCTTTTAGTTTTGGTTTGTTTTTTATGAATTCCCTAAACTTCTGTTTACCTGGAAATGTTCTAATTTAGCCTTCATATTTTAGAGACAGTTTTGCTGGATATATGATTCTTGGCTGGCAATTTTTTTACTTCAATTTTTTTTTTTTTTAATTAACTTTTATTGAGCTTCAAGTGAACTTTTACAAATCAAGTCAGTCGGTCACATATAAGTTAATATACATCTTACTCCATACTCCCACTTGCTCTCCCCCTAATGAGTCAGCCCTTCCAGTCCCTCCTTTCGTGACACTTTTGCCAGCTTCCCACTCTCTCTATCCTCCCATCCCCCCTCCAGACAGGAGATGCCAACACCGTCTCAAGTGTCCACCTGATATAATTAGCTCACTCTTCATCAGCATCTTTCTCCTACCCACTGTCCAGTCCCTTTCATGTCTGATGAGTTGTCTTTGGGGATGGTTCCTGTCCTGTGCCAACAGAAAGTTTGGGGACCATGACCGCCGGGATTCCTCTAGTCTCAGTCAGACCATTAAGTCTGGTCTTTTTATGAGAATTTGGCGTCTGCATCCCACTGATCTCCTGCTCCCTCAGGGGTTCTATGTTGTGCTCCCTGTCAGGGCAGTCATCAGTTGTGGCCGGGCACCAACTAATTCTTCTGGTCTCAGGATGATGTAGGTCTCTGGTTCATGTGGCCCTTTCTGTCTCTTGGGCTCTTAGTTGTCATGTGACCTTGGTGTCCTTCATTCTCCTTTGCTCCAGGTGGGTTGAGACCAATTGATG